>NC_141696.1:352727479-353927479 GCF_964263255.1 Lissotriton vulgaris | reverse complement strand
CATCCTGACATTGGAGAAATGCCAGACAGAGAACTGTTAGTTCAACTAAAACAATTAACAAAAGCATATAGACAATTAGTTCAATTGACAATTGATGGTACAACCTGACGCCAAAAATTAAAAGGAACAGAAATCTCAGAACATACTTTTTGAACTTGCCAGAATAATTGAAAAATCCTATGAAGAATTAGGTAGAGATAGTTTGGGTGGGAAACCACTAAACCCACAACTAACAGAAAATCCTGAAAAAACTTTCATTAAAAATAGTTTCATTACTCCTAAAAAGAAATGGGAAACTATCAGACAGACTCTTCCTAAAGAAAAACAGTTTCAGTCCAGAGGAAGGTCTCCCCAATGGAGAAATAGATCTCCAGAACGGGGGGTAGGTCTCCACAACGGGAGCCCTCTGAGAAAAGATATAACCTCATAAATAGGGATAATTTGAAAAAACCTGACAGATATCAAGATAATGATACATGTCCCTCTCAATCTTTTCAGACTTCCAACCAGAAATCGGAAAGAAGAGGACGGTCAGAACATAAAGAAGAGCGCGTCAAGTCCTGAGACAAGGAACCCGCTCACCAAAGTAAAAAATCTCAATTTTCCAAAAAGAAGGCAGCAAGCATAAAGATAAAACATGCAGAGGATCCTGAGGACACAACTCAAGAACGGAGAGTGGGCCCAAACAGTGCTAGACAGCGCAGCAGAAGTGACCATAGCTCGCAAGATCCTGATGAATCTTCTGGAGATCGTGGACACGAATGAGTACATTCAGGTGGAAACTGCAGACACCAGAGTTAGTGTACCCCATAAATTATGTGAAATAACATTGCGTATAGAAGGGGACATAACTAGGAAAATAAGAACTCTCTTTTGGGAGAAGCTATCTAAAGGGTATGATATTCTTCTAGCCGAGAAAGACTGGCCACCAGAATTTGTTAGGGAGTGCCCACATGGCGAAGAAATGATTATGCCTGCCTTCTCAAATCATATTCCAATTCATAACAAATACACATATGCAAGAAAATGGGCAGTGGCCCAAGCCCCTGCATTATATAAAAATAATGTAGGATGGGATGAGGAATCCCTCACCATAAAATCCAGTTAAAAAAAATCAACCTACTGCACAAAGGCAGTATTCTGTTAAGCAAGAAGCTAAAAAACAAGTCAGGGAGATCTTAGATCAACTTGAGTACCAGGGGGTGATTGAAACATGCACCTCACAAATGAACAATCCTTTGTTTCCTGTCTCCAAACCAGACTATTCATTTCGTCTAGTATTGGACTACAGACACTTAAACTCTTGTTGCAAAACATTTGCAGAACAAAATTCACACAGTGCAGCACTGATGAATAACATTGTGCGCAAAAAATAAAAAACGACATTAGATATTTCAAATATTTTTTTCTGTCTAAACATTGCACCAGAAAGCAGGTATTTGACCACTTTCTTAAGTATGGGGGCTTAGAGGCAATTTTGCCGTCTCCCCCAGGGATTCAAGAATATCCCAGGATTATTTTCATCCAGAATAACAGAGTTACCACAAATGTATGATGATGAGGCATTATCTTATGTCGATGACATCTATCTAACAAACGATGATTTGGACAGGCACTTGAAAAGAGTGAACACCATTATACTTGGGTTCACATCTGAAGGGTACAAATTCAACTTTAAAAAATCACGGATTACCCACCTCACTGTCCTATTTCTAAGATATGAGTTATCAAGTGAAGGGAAAAGCCTAGCAGACAATTTCTTAGAGAAATGTGCGCTGCTCCAAGCACCAAAAACGCGGAAAAACTTACACTCAATTCTAGGTTTCCTGAATTTTGTGTTCTAAATTACGCAGAGAGGGTTAAACTTCTCTACAAATTATTAAAACCTGATTTCAAACAAACTAATTGGACTCAAAAACACACAGACATTTTACGTTCAATACAAACAGACATGTTAGCTTAAACAAAGCTGCAAACACGTGTAAACGTACGCAACCTTGTAATCCAAGTCATCCCAGGAAGATGCAGATTCACGTACCTGACCTATAACGAAGGTGAAACGGTACCAATAGCTTACAAATCACACTTGTACACACAAGCTGAAATAAAATTCACTTCAACTGAGAAAATTCTGACAGTGGTTCAAACTGCTATAGGAAAAGAAAGAGCCCAGGCACAGGGAAAACGCATATCGGTCGTTACACCTGTACCTGCCTTAGAGGCAGTGACAAGAGCGAGCATTCCAAATGCTAAAGCTTCACATCCACAATGGATACAATGGGTTAATTCTCTTGCTGCAACAGACGTTGAATACGTTTTTGACCCAAGCTTGAAAACACAAGAATTTCTCCTATACGAGTACGAATGTCTTCTGCCGACCGAAATTCTGCCTCTTGAACATTACAGCTGATTAATATATACAAACGGATCAGCACAGCCCGCAATTGGGGGTAAACAAGCCTATAGTGCTGCGTGCGCGATTGTGAAAGGTCGCTGGTGCAAAGGTAAATTCAGACCTATGGTCACAAAAATTAATAGTGTGCAATTCGTATTACTGCGTCCAGTCTTACAATGAATACTTGCAGAACTGGGTTCAAAACGGTTTCAAAGATGCAAAATGTGGCACAATAAAGCATAAAATGCTTTGGGAACAAGTAGTTCTTTTACAGAAAAAACTACAAAAGACTTGCGTGATCCATACACTGAGGCATCAACGTGATGGCATTCACGTTGCAGGGAATTCATTGGCTGATGAAGCAGCAAAGGCAGCCATCCACACGGCTTCCGTAGCTACAATTAAGCATTCTATAAAAAGAATAGACAGTGAAACTCTACTAGCAGTAAAAGCCTCAATGGACGGCAATTATGCGGCGTTACCTCTAAACTATCCACTCGGAAATACATACATAATTGATGCAAACTCCGTTCCTTTTGGCCAAATCCCTGGAGTGGGGGACAGAGTAATTCCAAACAGGAAGCGGAGAGTTTTCTTGATTCAAGAAGCACATATGGGAGAGGATCTGAGGCACCAAGGGATCTTAACTTCTCTAATAGAATTACAACTGAAGTACTGGTGGCTGAGAATGAGCGTGCAAATTTATAACTTTGCAATGGATCGTTAGAACTGCAACAGAGATCGCAGTCATGAACCGGACCAGGAGACTGACAATAGCCCAGTCAGTCCTGCCCAGACACCTCTGTTAGATAGCATTAGACTGTCTACACGCAGGTGTCCCTACGGACGGATGCGTCCCCACAACTACTAGGACAAGATTCATTTGGATGTGTCCCCAGCGCTCGGCTGATGCCAGAACTGTTATAAAAGATTTGCGAGTCTTTATCGGCACATACGCAAACGGCACTCTACATTCTGACCAGGGTCCTGCGTTTAGCTCTCGGGCTTACAAGGAGGCCATGGCCAGCTTGGGCGTTGCATTGCGGTACTATAGTCCCTTCCATCCTGAGGGTAATGCGGTAGTGGAAAGAAAAAAACGTGACATAAAGCAATCTCTAACAGTGAGGGTATTAGGTTCGGGTGATGGGTGGGTCAAACATCTAATAAGTGTCCAACGTAGTCTTAATATTCTGCAAAGAGTTCTCTGGGTGAAATCACTCTGTATGAACTTGTGTTTAGTACTAGAATGATAATTGAAGACCTCAGTAGTCAGTCTTCAGTGGTGGAACAAAAAACCTTTGATATTTTGGCTGTTTTACAGGACTTAAATGAAACAAGAAGTCTAAGTCTAAGATACTTTGGCTGTTTTACAAGACTTAAATGAAACAAGAAGTCTAAGTAACACAAAGCTAAAGACAACGGCCACTGAAGAAAAACCACCTGTCCCAGCAAGACCTGTCTGGATTCCAAAGATTGGGGATCTGGTCAGAGAAAAGATCGCGGTGAAGAAGGAATTTGGGCCTTCTTACAGAAAAGCAATACCTGTCTTAGCAATCAATGGAACAAGATCAGTAGTACTACCGCCCCTTGCTGGTAAAAAGGAGAACAGAGTTGTATCAATCGACCTGGTAAAACCACAACCATGTGGCCAATAATAAGTAGTAGGCCCAGTTAACTCCCAAGATGTAGCAGAAGAGCAAGCCTTCCTACAATTCAAGAGGTTCAAACTGAAAGACTAAACACATTTGATAAACCTGCAGTGAATAAAAAAAGGACTATGCAAAAAAGACATGGAACTTGTGCCTCTTGAAACCCAAATTGCAACAGTTTGTCAAGAAACACCTATCTAGAATGATGTAGCCTCTGACGATACTGAAATGACAAAGGAAAAAGCAACTACAAAGATTAATTACATTCCTGATGTGATTCCAACAATTGACAGAACTGCCTCTGGCTCTTTCATCAATTTCGATGACATTTCTGAAGATCCCAGTGAACATGAAGAAAAGCCAGCAAACAAGACATTCAAAGAAAAAATAACAGAACTCGTTCATCAACTTGGAGAAGTATGTCTGATTTCACCTTGGATTGAATTGTGGATTGTGTTAGGTGTACTTTTCCTCCTGCTGTAGCTCATTTTAGTTTTAAGCTTGGGAAAAATGATTGATGGAAAATACAGTACTATGGACACAGCAAGTCAGAACATCAACTTGGTCCTAAAACCTCACAAGTCATCTCATGTTGAAAAAAGAGACCTGTCATCAGTAAACATCACAGACATTCCTATACCTGGTGGTGTAGCATGGGACGCTACTGATTATGACATCTATGGCCCAGTTGAAGTATCCACACCAGTTCAAGGTTTCATTAAGTGACTTTGTCTCACCGAGCAGTTTCTCTGATGATTGGGACTTTGAGACTATTAATAATATGATGTCTGATTTAGAAATGTCAGCAACACTTACAGATCATGATTATTTAGACAGTTCATCTGATTATAAAGAAATGTATCGCTTTAATCATTTTGGGCACCACTATTTGCATACTGCAAAACCTAGAAATGTTTTAACTTATAATCAATGGGAACATTGTCCAATACTGCCAAAAGGCAGCTCAAAAACATTTTATGAGAAATTTCCATACTTCTCAGGGTTTAATGTCACAGATCCAGAAACGTTTTATTTCAAAAATGTGAATAAGACAGGAATGAAAAATATGGTGACCAATACAAAACAGATATATTCTGCAACATTTTATGAACATTTGTCTACATTTGGTTTTGAATTTTGGAAAGATAAAGTTGAAACAAAAACAATCTGGGGTTCATAAGATTGGCAAGTACAGGGATTAGAATCATTATTCAGAGCCTGCTTGATCCCAGAACAAATAATGTTCCTGAATGACACCATTCAACAAACTACCTGTCTTGGCCTAGCCAAGATAAAAGATTTAAACAACCCGTCCATACCAAAGCCTATGCCTGATAGAAATAGCACTACCGATGAGGGGTTAGACGTGTCCCATATTTTACACCAAAACAGAACTATTCCTGATTGGAAAAAATGGTTGATCTGGCCCACAGACACTAATAACTGTCAAGATAGATTCCTGGACAAAACACAGGGGTTCAAACAGAACAGGCCAGACCCAAGATATTCCCAGAGTCAACATCCAGGGATAATAACAACATACAGTGTATAAAAACTATGCCTCGAATGGCTACAGAAATACACACTACCTGAAATTAAGCAACACTTGACCTTACTTAAAGAAGGTGCTGACTTGCAGTATTTCTTATTGGGACCTCGCAAACAGCGTCAAAAACGTTTCATATACGCCGGTATATATGCGGCTTACAACGAAGCTTGGAAAGGAACGCAAATTGAAAATGCAAAAAAAATACGAGAAATTGATCTATTAATTTGGAATAATCCATTTCTGTAGTGGACAATGGGTTAACGACTCTGTCCTCCAGAATGTATTTTTTGGACAGCATTGTATCATCTGCTATTGATATAATAGAACAGGATATGCTAATGTTACAACATGGCGAGTCCCAATTACGTTCTATTGTACAGTTAGGCTGGACGTTACAAAATCTGCGTTCAGGCTACGTGCTTTGGCGTCTAATCAACACAACGTCATTATTTTCTATCTTTAACCTTACAGATAAAAAAATCTAATTTGGCACAAAAAGGAGCAGACCATACAGTGCTGAGCATTGAAAAACTAGAAAGATTACCATTAACAGTTTCCGAGAGGCCTGTCATTGAATGGATAATACATGGTACCATGACAATACCAATAACGACATTCCAGTTTCATTACTGCCTACAGCATATACCAGCGCGCCTGTATGAAATGTTGGGTAAAGGATACATTAAGTTGACCTGGTATTTACCTTACACACATAGATGTTGGAGTGGGAGTAACAAAGAAGTATTTCTTAGTGGGAAAAATTGTGAAAACTCGCTAAGCGGTACACTTCTGTGTCAAGAAATTAATTTACATGGAGCCTGTGAGGGTTCATCTAATGACCTTTCTTGCCACTTGCACGCCACCCCAGCCACACAAATAGAATCTGTTTTCAGGCAGCTTTCCAACGGCAGCTACGTTATATTAAGTGACCACAGCTGTTGTGGCATGTTGCCAGGAACGGCCTATCTCGTCAGTGTTACATCCAGGGTCACTTGTTGTATGCAAGTATTGTATCCAAACAGCAAGCCAGACAAGGAGGCAACGATTTGGCCTTCATTGAATATCTCTTCTTTTCTAATTGATACATTAAGCAGAAGGAAAGCCATTCTTTTACAAAAAAACTGTGCCTTTGACCTCGTCTAGAGAAACGTATGATCTGCAAGTTGCAAGGACCTCAGCAGAGATACATACATTATTATCAACAAACTGCCCCATACATTTTGTAGAAATGTTAGGTCAAATTTTAAACATGTCTGATACCAGTGGCATCGAACATGTATTTAAGACACTTTTTTCTGGACTTTGAAGCAGTCCTGAGCATTTTTCCGAATTTCGTGCACTCTGTGTTCGGCGGTCTGCCTCTCATTTTGGGACTCATAGCATGAATTCTATTTTTGTTCTTTCTGCTCCGATATGGCAAGTCCAGTCACCAGCCATACCCAGATTACCATGGAACAAACGATCCAGGCAATGCGGTACCGAAATAAGATAACACAGGTTCTCGCTTGGCTCATCTAAGAGATCTGAATACCACATGGTTTCTATCATTCATACCAATCTGGCAAGATTCCATCTTACCTGTTCTACGATGCCTGCTCTGTGGAGAAGAATGCGTGTTAGACATCTGTCTCTCACTTCCATCAGCAGTACCTATGGATGTCGATACTTTGCTTGGTTCTGTAACGGCTCATGCAACTTGTTGTCTCCAGCGGCTACCAATTCTGATGACGGCATTCGTTGAAACCTCACCATTACGACTAGGTGGCGGTGAGGTACGAGATGAAAGCGGCACACAGGTACAACTTTCTGTGAACATTACTGATCTAGATCACGCTGACGGTAATGCATCTCACATATGCACTATATCTACTTTTTCGGAAATGGCCCAACTTTCACCTACTGTGGTAGACAAATTCTTTGTCAGCCTATCTGAGTTAAAGTTTTCTCCTAAAAACAAGAATAACTCTTGAGAAACAAGCACACAGCGTTCCCTGAACTTTGATTTCGGCCTTCGGTTTTGATAAACAGAACTTCTAAAATTTGGAACTATTTTTTACTACAACAAAATTATTTTTCTCAATACCAAAATGTTTACCTTTTTTTGGTACAGAGTAATCTGCTTAATGTAGAACTATTCTTAGAGAACAACATTTCTATTTTTTGATACCTAGAGACAATTTTTAAACTTAGCCTCTAGCACATGTACAGTATTATATAAATCTGTGATGAAATGGTCTCGACCTTCTCTTCTGTATTAAGAGCCATTTCATAAATGTAATTTTGTGAATCATTCAGCAAGCATTTCAAATGTAAAACTATATGCATTATTTGAATGATACCACTGCTTAGAAAACGTACAGTACAATACTAATTTTTCGTGTACAAAACATTTCAAATGCATTTTGATGTGTTTTTGGGGTGGGATTGTAAACACATGCTTAGAAATGTTATAACTGCTTAGTATTTAGTAAAGATGGACATTCTACGTGGAGTGGGTGTTGTAAACGTATCTAGGGCTCTAGTGTAATTTTCCTGATTCATGCCCTTATATAAGTATAACTTATCATATCCTTATATAGGCATAAGAATCATAACCATATTTAGGCACAGCCAATGCAGTCCAAATATGGCATAGCTACTTCCACTAAGCTCCTAGAGTACAACGAGTTCTGGAAGACAACCAGCCTTCAGCAGTACGGGACTTCCCCCTGCTTCAGTATTGATTTGTCCAAGAACTCCGGGAGCGTGTAAAGAACTTCGAGTTCTTAGTGACTTTATTATGTCCACCCTTACGTCAAACTCGGCACCTTCCAGGTATACATATACCCACATCTGCCCTAGCAAACACACAGTGGTTTGGAGCAGATCGACTAACTACTTGCCCGCGCCCTGCTGTAGCGAGTGCCGAAGGAAGCCGACCCTCCAGCTGACATACTGAGAGAGATGCTGTCTTTTCTCCTGCTGAGAAATCCAGCTCCAGTGTTTCCCTGCTACCCTTGCAGGTTACTGGGAGATCGAGTTCTGAGAGAGAGATACAAGACCTCCTTCATTCTATAACCAAGGTACGGAGCTGATTAGACCCTTAGAGAATTCTTGGATAGATTCTTGGCAGAAACTATTTAACTCAAGCTACACCTCACTTACTTCTTCCCTTGTACTAGGCTTAGGTTAGGTACACCGGGGTAGACGTATTTTAGATGCACCAGTTGAGTACTTTTAGTAATTATTTATCATTGTATTTATTTTATCTATTATTAAGTATCTTATGGCTTATAAACCATACAAATGCTTTTACAGTATTATTTCATAATACTACTTTTACTGTACGCACTTTACTTCATAGCAAGTATTACGATTGTTGCAAGTAACTTCTCTTGCATGAGAAAGAAGACTGTTCAATAAATAACCTTTTTATGGAAAACGCCTGTCTACTTATTTTCTCTGCACTTCTGGTGAAACGAAGCATGAACGATTGACTGAGTGAAATAGCCATCTATTGTTTCCACGACTCTGGAGATATATTCCTTATTCTTGTGGAACAAAGTTGTCATGTTATATGGTTGTCAGAAACGAATCCCTTCTTGTTTATTCGAGAAAGTTTCTAGTGACCTCTGAGCTAGCTGGCATTCACAATTAAGTCTAACATACTCAGTAGAGAGCTAGTCGACTTCAGTCCTACGTCTAAACTATTGTTTATGTTATTCCAATGCTCAGAGCCTATTGGGAATATAGGAACTACACTACAATGTCTGGTATGTGTAGTATTGCACCACAGTTCTCAATTTTGCTTACTAGAATTTTTCATTTACCTATGAAACACAAGAAACACAGTGTAAGTTTTGATACAATTAGGGGTTGCCCCTTCCCTTCCAATCATGTGTACCTATCTATCTCATAATCTCATATTTCCTAAAACAGGTTATCTATGCCGGTGTTCAATCCTCCCCAATGAGGCTCATTTTCCTTCATATCATCGCGGTTGAGGGCCCTATACTAGAACATCATGTCTTGGGTCATTTGTTATTAAAAAGGACCACCCCAGACACTCTAAGGGTCACCCTGGGACCACAGACAGAAGCGGGAGTGGACATTTTTGTGCACTGGTGTGGGGACTTTGCTACCACGAAGAATCTTTTATCTGGAAAGTCTTGCGTCCAATCAGTGTTCTCCCCTAAGGTGCCCCTCCTGTACATCGTATCTTGCTCAGTTTGGATATTGATAGGCTCGGTGAAAAGGTACAGTGCTGTGGGATTGGTCTCGTAACGGGTCACATTCACTACTACTCTATGGGATTCTGCTCTGTTGGATTGTATCTTGATCCTAATCCTACATAGGTACAGTTGGAGAATGCATTTCGCTTTCTCAGGGGCTATCTCTTGGGACAAGTAAAGCCTGCATGCGGTATCAGCGAGCAAATGTAACATGACCTGGTTGATGTCTGGGCACCCACGGCGGTCATGTGCTATTGTTGGTGTTGTGTGAGAGGGCTATGTGTGGTGTGTGTGATACTAGTGTGGTGTTCAGTGTAATTATAAGTGACATGGGAGAGGTCCCTAAGCAAGCGCAGATTTATTTCAACGTTTGGATGTGGCCACACCCATGGTATACAGACAGTATACATTTGTACAACAATACATAGCTTATTGAACATTGCAGGTCTTGGGATGACTTCCAGGGGAAACGTCTGTAGTCCTCAGTGATGAGGGCTTTTCTTTGACTTTTGAAACAGTTCAAAAATGTTCATGGGAAAAGTTAGTGGTCTTTGACTTGCATACTTGGGTCTTTTTGGGGTTATTATGGGAATGGTTGCTGTAGAGGTGGTGGGCCGTTGTAAAGGAGGTGCACTTTGGTGGTTTTATTGCAGACCTGTTGGATAAGAGCTGTTATTTGTTGATTTAGTTCAGAAAAATGTACATATATCATCATCAATTATTCTTTAGGATTTCTGTAACTTTTCTTCTTATGAGTGTGCTTTTACATTCATGCAAGCTATTTTAGTGGGGCACCAGAAGGTGGCTTAAATCCAGGCATCTACTTTTTCTTTTTTTGTTTTAAACTGTGGGTGTTTATTCATGGGTCGCCCTAATTCTTACTTACGGGTCATCAATTTTCCCCCCTATCTACAACAGAAAAAGGATATTTTTTTAAGGGGTTGTCCTTGTGAACATGTGGATGATCTTGGTTATTTAATTAGTGTTTTATGAGAGTTGTCAGGCTTTCAATATCCTACCTTCCCTAGTGTGTGTAAGGGGGTGCGTTTTGACCTACACATTCGTAGGACAATGTATAAAGAGGGGGCATGCTGTAATTGGGTGTTGTTGATGATCAAAATGTGTCCTGAGGTCTTCTGTCTATCCCTCCAGTCCCGTCACACAGCATCTAGTGGGACCCTCCCTAATGGCGCCAGGTGTCTTGGCTATGCCCTTTGTCCAGGGGGTTCTTTTTGGGCTAACTTTGGGCTTCTTTCTATTGGTCTTTTGGGTGTTTCGCTAGGTTTTCATGTGATTTACTGTTTCTTTTGTCATGTACTGGAGCGGGTCTGCGAGCTGTCCCGGGCCTCATGTGTTTCTGATACGCCCGTGTCTAAGATTGGGCTTATTGCCTCCCCGACGGTGTGTATAAGGCCTTGTGCATTAGCTGATCGCTAGGCCAGATATGGTGGTGAAAATATTCCATTGTATCTCACACAGACCTGTGATGGACTTTTGCAAACTCTCTTTTTTTCCAGCATCCCCTCTCCCTCCAACTACATCTTTATCCAGGATCTCTGGGCCTGCTGTCTCTAACTGCCGTCAGGGACTTCTAATCAGTGACACACTACTTTTATTGTTTTGGAGGGAGCAGGCTTTGGGATGTTTGAAAAGCTTTGAGGGAAAGGAGGAGGCAAGATATTGCTGACATGGGATTCCGGTGCAAGGCCAGAGCTCATCAAAATTAGTCTATCTGGAGGTGATGGGCTGGAACAGTTGGATGCTCTGGCCGACTTCTCTTCCCAACTGACTCAGTGTTGCGTGGTACCTCAACACCTGTCAGGTCTTGTTAGGTGGAGGTCATGAGGTTGTTGCTATCCCAATCATACGTAAACCTGGCTCCCGTCACTAGAAGACAGACTCATTTTTTAACTGAAAGGGGGCCTCCATTGGCTAGAAATTCCAAAGGAAAACAGGAAACAAATAGTATGTGGTTTCGTAATGGTCCGCACTAGTCCTGTGATGTCCACCAATCACTGTGGGTCAAGACAAGTTCAAATCCTTGCCACTGACCACCAATGTTAGAAATGGGGGTCTCTTGTTTGAAGAGGTGGATACATTTGTTCAAATAGGGATCCTTGCTTCTAGTCGGGCTAAGGAGGATATACACTTTAGTTAACCCCTGCTCACCCCCTGGGCAGCTTGGCACGAATAGACAGACATAGCCCAAAGGCAATGTGTAAAGTATTTGTACCCGAAACACACAGTAATACAGTGATAACACCACAAATGGACACCACACCAGTTTAGAAAAAATAAAGTATCTTTATCTAAACTCAACAAGATCAAAACTACAAAAATCGAACATATGTAATAAGAATATGACTTTTCAAAGGTTTCAAGCAACTGGGTCCACAGAAAACAATGGATGCGTGAGTCTACACAATGTACCTGTAGATGTGTCAAAATTGACAAGGCCAAACAGCCGCAGAGATGGGAAGCATCAAGAAACAAAGAGATGTGTCAGTTCCTGGGACCTTAGGGAGGCTATGTGACAATTCTGCTGCATGCAGGAGAAGTGATGCGTCGAATCTGCTCTGTAGGGGGAAGTGATTCTTCAACTCCAAGACGGTTCTGCTCCTTGGATAATGCATGTGGAAAACGTGCCGCACAGGTGTGATGCGTGAAAATCCAGGATGCGGCGCAATCAATGCAGCAGTGGCAAGCGGCGCTGCATCCGTTTCCTTAGCCGCAAACCCTTGATGCATCGGTTCTTGCAGCCTTGACAGGCACTGTGTCGGCTTGGCAGCGGCACGGTGATGCCTGGACATTCTTCTCGCACAGCGGTGCTGCCTCTGGAAAAACAGCTGCAAGAAGCGTGATGCGTCGATTTCTTCAGTTCTTTGGGTTTCGTCCACCTCCCAATAACAGGAACAACCTTCAGAGGCCCACACTGGAATAGGCACCTCCTGGCATGGCAGAACTCTCACCAGCAGAGTTCAGGGGGAGCTGAAGGTGAAGTTCTTGTGTCCTTGAGACTTCAGAATAGGAGGCCAACACACATGGGCCCTTGGAGATCTTCTTCAAGCAGGTTCATAGCAATGTTCTAGTCTTTGTCCTTTCCTTTGCAAAAATAGCAACTGCAGGCCAACCCCACACAGCATGCAGCAAAGGGGAAGTACTCCTCCTCACATCTCTTCAGCAAAGCTCTTCTCTTAGGCAAAGGTTCCTCTTCAGTCCAAAAGTGATCTAAAGTTCTGGGGTTTAAGGTCTACTTCTTACACATAATTTTGTCTTTGTTCTCTTTGTGCGAGGGTCTCTGAGCCCAATCCAAACCAGTTCTGTCCTCACTGGTGCAGTATGACCACAGGGGGCAGAAACAGAATTGTGCAAGGGAGACAGGCCCTATTCAGGTACAAGGAAATCACCTCCAACTACTCTAAATGCTGTCAAGCCCTATTCAGCTCAGCTCTGAATCCTCCAGGAAGGGCCAAGCACACCTCAACCCCCCAGTGGCTATCTACAGTGAATGCACATCCCCAGCCCCTGCCACTGCAAAACCAGAAAGTCAATAGACAAACAGACAGAGGCACACAGAATGGTTAAACAAGAATCAATCAATCAATCACGACATTTATATAGAGCGCTACTCACCCGGGAGGGTCTCAAGGCGCTGGGGGAGAGGGGTGTGTCACTGCTTGAACAGCCAGGTCTTGAGTTGCTTCCTGAAGGAGAGATGGTCTTCGGTGCATCGAAGGTGAATGGGGAGGGAGTTCCAGGTCTTGGCTGCCAGGTAGGAGAAGGCTCTTCCTCCGGCGGTGGCTCTGCGTATGCGTGGTACGGTGGCGAGGGCGTGGCTGGGCGATCGTAGCTGGCGGGTGGGAGTGTAGAAGGTCATGCGGTCGTTGAGGTACTTGGGGCCCAGGTGGTGTAGAGCCTTGTGTGCGTAGGTGAGGAGTCTGAACGTGATTCTCTTGCTGATGGGGAGCCAGTGCAGTTCTCTCAGGTATCCGGTGATGTGGCTGTGTCGGGGGATGTCCAGGATGAGTCGTGCGGAGGCGTTTTGAATGCGTTGGAGTCTTCTCTGGAGTTTGGCTGTGGTTCCGGCATAGAGGGTGTTCCCGTAGTCCAGTCGGCTGGTGACGAGTGCCTGGGTGACGGTCTTCCTGGTTTCAGTGGGGATCCATCTGAAGATCTTGCGGAGCATGCGCAGGGTGTTGAAGCACGAGGAAGAAACGGCGTTTAATTGTCTGCTCATTGACAGGGAGGAGTCCAGGATGAAGCCCAGGTTGCGTGCGTGGTCTGTTGGATTGGGGGCGATGCCCAGGGCCGGGGGCCACCAGGAGTCGTCCCAGGCAGAGGGTGATGATCCCAGGATGAGGACTTCCGTCTTGTCTGAGTTCAGTTTAAGGCGGCTGTTCCTCATCCAGTCGGCGACGTCTTTCATCCCTTCGTGTAGGTTGGCTCTGGCGGTGGTGGGATCGTTGGTGAGGGAGAGGATCAGCTGGGTGTCATCGGCGTAGGAGATGATGTTGAGGTGGTGTTGGCGTGCGATGGCTGCGAGGGGGCTCATGTAGTCATTGAAGAGGGTCGGGCTGAGAGAAGATCCTTGTGGTACGCCGCAAATGACTTCGGTGGCCTCGGATCTGAACGGAGGGAGGTGGACTCTCTGGGTTCTTCCGGTGAGGAACGAGATGATCCACTCCAGTGCTTTCTCTCGGATTCCGATGTTGCTGGGGTGCTTTACTAGGGTGCGGTGGCAGACCGTGTCGAACGCTGCGGAGAGGTCTAGGAGGATGAGGGCCGCTCTTTCCCCGTTGTCGATCAGGGTTCTGATGTCGTCGGTAGCAGCGATCAGGGCGGTCTCGGTGCTGTGGTTTGCCCGAAATCTGGACTGCGAGTGGTCGAGGGATCCGTTCGTCTCCAGGAAGGCGGCAAGCTGTTTGTTGACAGTCTTCTCGATGATTTTGGCCGGAAAAGGAAGGAGCGAGATGGGACGGTAGTTCTTGAGGTCGGTGGGGTCCGCCGTTGGTTTCTTCAGGAGGGCGGTCAGCTCGGCGTGCTTCCAGCTCTCCGGGAAGGTGGCGGTGTGGAAGGAGGAGTTGATGGTGTCTCGGAGATGGGGTGCGACAGTGGCGGCGGCTTTGTTGAAGAGGTGGTGTGGGCACGGGTCGGTTGGTGATCCTGAGTGGATGGAGTTCATCGTGCGGGTGGTGTCATCGGTGCTGATCGGGGTCCAGTTGCAGAGGGTGGTGGTGGCGGGCATTGGTTTGGTGGTAGGGTGCGTGGTCTGTGAGTCGAAGCTGTTGTGTATGTTGGCGATCTTGCGATGGAAGAACAAGGCGAGGGAGTCGCAGAGGTCTTGCGTTGGGGTGATGTCGTTGGTTCCGGCGCTGGGGTTGGAGAACTCTTTGTCAATGTTGAAGAGTTCCTTACTGTCGTGGGCGTTGTTGTCCAGTCGTTCTTTGAGTGCCGTCTTCTTGGTGACGCGGATCAGTTGATGGTGTTTGCGAGTGGCGTGCTTGAGGGCGGTCCAGTTTTCTGTGGTGTGGTCAAGCCGCCAGGCTTTCTCGAGGGTGCGGCAGTTCTTCTTGGATTCCTTGAGTTCGTTGGTGAACCAGGGGGTTTTCTTGCTGCCGGGTCTGCTGGGAGGGTTCCTCAGTGGTGCGTGATCGTCGGCGCAGGCGGTCAGCCACTTGGTGAGGTTGCTGGCTGCTATGTTGGGGTCCGTTGTGCTGGTGGGAGTGTTCTGGCTGAGGGAGGCGGTGAGCTGCTCGGTGGTGATCTTGCTCCAGCTGCGGCGGGGGACCCGTTGCGGTTGGTGGTGGGTCGCATTTCTACTGAAGCTGAAGTGGACGCAGCGGTGATCTGTCCAGTGGAGTCTGGTGGCGTGGCTGAAGGAGACGTGCTTGCTGGATGAGAAGACAGGGTCCAGCGTGTGTCCGGCGTAGTGGGTGGGGGTGTCCACCAGTTGCTTGAGTCCGAGGTTGGCGAGGTTGTTCAGCAGGGCGGTGGTGTTCCTGTCATTGTTGTTCTCCAGGTGGAAGTTGAGGTCCCCTAGGAGGATGTAGTCGGCGGAGGGAAGGGCGTGCGGGCTGATGAAGTCTGCGATGTCTTTGCTGAACTGCGTGCGCGGTCCCGGTGGCCTGTAGATGAGGGTGCCTCGGAGGGTGGTCTTGGGGTCGGTGTGTATCTGGAAGTGCAGGTGTTCGGCAGGGGGGAAGGTTTTGTCGGAGTTAGTCGAGATGCGGATGGTGTTCTTGTGTACGATGGCGATGCCTCCTCCCGTCTGGTTGATGCGGTCCTTCCAAGTGATCTTGTATCCGTCCGGGATGGCTGTGGCAATGTCGGGCACTGAGGAGGCGTTCATCCAGGTTTCGGTGAGGAAGGCGATGTCCGGTGCAGTTGCGTTGAGCAGGTCCCAAAGTGCCACGGCATGCCTGTGGACGGAGCGGGTGTTCAGCAGGATGCACTTCAGGTGGTTGCTGTTAGTGTTGGAGTCGGCGGGGGCGGTGCAGGTGAAGCGGCAGGCTTTGCAGGCGAAGGGTCCGTTGGTGCGTCTCGGGGTGGCTTGGTAGCAGGTAGGGTTCCGGCCGGCATTGAGTGCGTTGAGAATGGCGGCGTCGTAGGTCAGTCGTGAAGTATGGCACCGGCGGTGGGGACCAGGGGTCCGGGCGCTGGGCGTGGTCCAGGCACGGACGGGCTTACCTTTGGCGCGCCTTTGGCGCGCCCGCTGCGCGTGAGCGCGGTCGCCATTTATGGCGAAGTGCAGGGAGGGAGGAGCAGCTGGGAGGTGGGAGCGGGGAGGGCACAGAAGGAAAGGGGGCGTGTCCACACTCTCGGCGGCGGGAAGCGGGGAGCGGGGAGCGGGGCGGGTTGGCGCAGGGGAAAACTGCACAGGGGGGACAACAACACAAGCAAAAGGCAAAAATAGGGATAAAATACAATTACAATACAATTAAACTATACAACAGAATAGCAAAGAAATGCGGGAGAACAACGAGCGATGGCGGGGGCGTGGCCAGAAGGAAGGAATGCTCAGCGAGGCTGAGAGCAGCGGCAGGCGGGGGGCACACGTGACAGCTGGTTGCCGTGCGACGCGGGGGTGTCCTAAGAAGACCCCTTCTTTCTAAAAGTGGAATTTTCAAACACACAATTGAAAAACCATACTTACTAAAAGATGTGTTATTAAATACTGAGTCCAGAGAGGCTAAACTTTATTTCTCCATCTTGTCCCAATGGGAAGTTATACTTGTAAGCTGTTACAAAGTATCCCCCATTCTATCCTATGGGGCAGATAGCCTTTCAATAGTGAAAAACTAAACTGCCGGTATTTCACTATCAGGACATGTCACACACACCAGTACATGTCCAACCTCTCACATACACTGCACCCTGCTCATGGGCGTACCTTGGGCATACCATAGGCATGTCTTGCATGTATGAAAAGGGGAGATTAGGGCCTGGCAAGTGGGTACACTTGCCAGGTCGACATGACAGTTTAAAACTGCACGCCGATACTGAAGTGGGGGGTCTGAGATACCTTTTCAGGGCATCTCATGTGGGTGGCACAATCAATGCTGCAGGCCCACTAGTAGCATTTGATTTACAGGCCCTGGCACACTCAGTGCTCTTTACTACAGGCTTACCAGTAAATAAAATATGCCAATCTTGGAAACACTTATTCATAAACACAATTTACCGAGAGAGCATATGCACATTAGCACTGATCAGCAGTGGTAAAGTGCCCAGAGTCCTATAGCCAACAACAACAGGTCAGGAAAAAATAGGAGGAAGAAGCAACATGTATGGGGATGACCCTGCTAAAGTGGCCAAATCCAACAGAGGTGTTGCAGTTGGAGCCACAAGGTATGAAGGATTTTTGGCCCTGGGCCAGAGGTGCAGAAATGGGGTAATTTTGAGTCAGTCATAGGAATCTCTCCCAGTTGGACTTGGGTAAGGGGACATGAGTGCCTGCTTTTTGCACTGGATGGGAGCTACCCTGCCCCCCTCGTCAGACTGCCCTCCCCCTGAGGTGTAGTTGGCCAGCTCCATCCTGTGGGCTCAGCAGCAGAGTGGGACCTAAGCTCCCACCGGCATCCTAAATAGCGGACTCTAGTGCAGATTCTTGATCAACAAATTCTACAGCAGGTCTAAGTTTCCTGAATGCAAGTAAAGGCTTGAATTTCTAATGTAGTCTCACTAGTCTTTATTTTTTAAAGGGATTTTGAAGTGTGCATGAAGGGGCTGTCCTGCATTTTGGATTCGGATTTTGCATTTGCTGAGGGCATTACCTCAACAGACAGTTACTCCTCCCTGACGTGGTTGTGGTCCCAGTCCTTGTTGGGCTTGAGTCTGTTGCTGCTGTTGCCACATGTTTGACCAACTGCATGATCCATATTCCGGTGGTGCAGTGTCTGTCCGATTTCTCTGTGGTTGAGTGAAAGGTGTATTTGGTTTAATCTGGGCTTAGTTTTGGAGATGGGGATTTTGCGAGGAGTAGCCCAGATTTATCGATCTATGTTTGTGATAAGCTTTTAGGCAGCATTGGTCAGTCATGTGGCCAATTCTCTGGCAATAGTAACATTCTTTGAGGTCCGGCTGCTGCCAACCTCCCTGACCGCTGCAATTATTACTGGGCTGAAACCCTCTGCAGTTTTGTGGTTAAGCCCCCTTCAAGACTAGTGCCATTGGGCTGTCTTTTGCAATTTGTGTTGGACCAGCCAGCTGGTGTTTTCGGGCCTGCTCCTGTTTTTACCTATCCTTCCTTTCTTTCTGTAATAATGTAATATGTGGGGCTGTATCGCCTGCCAAGGTTTTGTGTCCAACCCTACTATACTGTCCAAACCGCTTTGCATTTCGGTAGGCAGCTCTTTTTTGAGGATGTTGTAGAAGAATGTGACCTTGGGGCCCATATCTGTCCAAGGTTGTCCTGTCTTTTGTCCCCATCGTTCCCTCAATCTGTCCAAAATATCAACTATGGTCTCTCAAGGTTTTATGCTTACTGCGATCAATCCCCTTACATGTGGGCAGTCAGGGGATAATCCCTCTGGGTCGTCCATATCCGGTGCCTGTACAAATTGAATTTGGCCCCGTCATGCTCGGTGTTGGTCAGCATGACTTTTGAGATGCAGGCTCGGGCGCACACCATGTTAGTCTGCTTTCCAATGAGATTGTTTAGCAGACTTTTGACATCTCATACAGCTAGGTTTATTCCTGCTGTGTTCCTATTTAAACATGAGATCCATTTCTCAGCAATCCTGCATGTAGGGGAAGTTCCACTTGGGATCTCCCCCTCCATGCCAGATACAGTCTTCCTCAACAGCAATGTCCTCTGGTTTGAAGCATCCCTCCCTCAGCCAGGGTCTATTATACTTGCCCCCTTTTTTTGGTCCAGCAGGCTAGTAAGTGGCAAAATGGTAGCGCAAAGATTTCGCCTTCATCTCTGGTCACTGTCTCCCTTGGGGTCAGTTTGTCTATCCTGCATATTTCGGGGGAGAAGCTGTCATCTCCATCACTGTTCTTGTGTGCATGCAAAGGTGTCAAATTGCTTCCCCTGCATTTTATTTGAGTTTGAACAAAGCTACCCTGATCTCTTATTAACCGGCCGGCCCCTCTCCTATGCTGACGATCTGGTGAAGCTCAGGTTCTGACAGAAGCCTCTCCTCTAATTCTGCATCGGGCTCTTCTCCAAGCAGTGCTCTGTACCTACCCCACTCTCCTCAGGTGGAGGGCACGCTACTCTGTTCTCTCGTTGTGCTTCTAGGGTGAGAGCCCTTTCTCTCTCCATCCTTAATTCACACCTCTTCTCTAACTCCCACCTAAGTTGCCTTTAATGTTGTGAGCTGGATGCCATTTTTCTTGATAGCAATTTACATCAAACTCATTTTCTGTTGTCCCTTCAGCTCCTTGAGCACACCCTGCAGCTCACCCCTTATCCTCAGACCTCAGAGGACTGGGACCCTTTTCCTCACCCCACTAGCTGTGTTAGTGTCCAGAACTGCTTTAAATCTCCTGGTCACTCAAGTGTGTTCACCTGGATGGGAGTACATGTTCTCCGTGCTACTGGGGTTTCGATGGGCTGAACGCGACAGACAGGGGGTCAAACTTTGGGGAACGCTAGCACTGGACTGGGGTGATGCTGGGATGGCCAGGGCTTGCTAGCCTGTTAACCTGCCATGCCTGAATTTTATAATTTGTTGTTCAGTAGTGGGCCATCCGGATCCCTCAACCAGCAGATTGGTATAACCTAATGTGGGGATGGCAGGCATTGAGGAGGGCACCTCCATTCCTGCATAAGGCATACCATTACAATGCATACTTTTATTACGCAGATTTTACAATGCAACTATCATTACAACACATGTTTTTACAACGTAAGCCTTTACAACTTATGTTCATAGAGATACATTGCAACTGCCATTCTCCTAACTTAAAGTATAAGTAACGTTACTGAAAAAAAAGAAAATATTGAATCATTTAAAATTTTTAAAAGAAAAATATTTTTATATATGTACAATAAACATCACATTTTACACCAAAACTATACACTCTGTGGCTAAAGCAGCATCCATGTACAAAGCAGAAGAATTAGGTGTCCTACTATTTCCACTACAGAAGCCAGCCTATCATCTACTACAAATGGCTGCCATTTTGAAACAGAACATATATTCAAATATTTGACACACAACAAAATAAATGTACATTTTGCCAGGTTGTGAATCATGTGAAAAATTGTTTTCAAAACATATTTTGTTTAACCCTTTAGGTGCTGCGCACGTTCACCGGCCGACTGCACCACTACCTCGGGAGTGCTGCCGTCGGCCGTTGAACGTTCGAACTGCACCTGCGCAATGGAACGTTCAGCACTGGAGCTGGACGTTCCATAACAGCTATGAGGTTAAAATGTTCCTTTACCCCTAACAAACGTATAATTTAAGCCAACCACCATTTTGTGCTCAGTGGTGCACTGACTTCCCTGATAAGCACACACATCTACAGTATGATGAAAAAACTGCCAGCTTGGACTTCAAATGCTGCCATCTATTGACAGAAGTAAGAGTACGTTGAAAACACATTTAGATAAAAAACAATTAATCGACAAACCTAACTACATTTTTAAATTTTGAATATATTCACAGAACTTGAAAAAGAGATCCAGTAATACAATACCCATATTCTGTCAAAAGTAAGAGTAAGTTTAAAGTATTCTCTGATTTAAATTTATGCGAAAAAAACAAAAGTTAAAAATTAGAAAATTAAATTAAAATTTAAAAACATTTACAGACTTTGACCATAGACTGACACCATTGAAAGAAATTTGAGAGGAAGTTCTTCTGTAAATACACAGTAAAGTGTCGATATTACAAAGAAAATTATATTTCCAGTGTTAAATAAATAATTTATCGTGGGAAACATGTTGGTCATTACTATGAGCCAAAATTATTCTTCTAACTCTCCTTGATACTTGCCTTTGTGAAGTTGCCCAACAGTGGTGGGGGGGGGGGGGGGGGGGAAATTAAAATTTTAACCCAAACGGGTGCTTCCATCAGGAAGGTGCTGGTTAGTGATAGGGACAAGATTACTATTCTAACTCCACCAGGTGATTGTGTCATGGAAGGTGCTGGGCAGTGGTAGAGGGCAACATTTATATCCTAGCTCTGCCAGGTGTTTGCCTCAGGGAACGTGCTCATCACTGCTGTGGGGCAAAATTATTATTCTAACTCCACAGAATGCTTATCTAAGGGAAAGTGCTGGTCACTGGTATGGGGAAAAATGACTAATCTAACTCCGCAGGATGCTTGCCTCAGGGAAGGTGGAGGTCAATGGTGGGAGGCAAAATTATTATTCTAACTCCCCCGGGTGCTTACCAAAGGGAAGGTGCTAATCAGTCGAGGGTTGGCAAAATTACTATTCTAACAATGCCGGGTGCTTACCTCAGGAAAGGTGCTGGTCAGTGGTGGAGGACAAAATTACTATTCTAACTCCACTGGGTGCTTACTTCAGGGAAGGTGCTGGAGGCAAAATTACTATTCCAACTCGTCCGGGTGCTTACCTCAGTCAAGGTGCTGGTCACTGGTGGGGGGCATACTTACTTTTCCAACTCCCCAATGTGCTTGCCTCAGGGAAGGTGCTGGTCAGTGTAGGGGAGCAAATTTACCATTCTAAGTCCCCCATATGCTTGCCCCAGGGAAGGTGCTGGTCACTGGTGGAGGGTACAATTACCATTCTAATTACAATGGGTGCTACACTCAGGAAAGGTGCTTGTCAGTGGTAGGGGGCAAAATTATTATTCTAACTCCACCAGATGCTTGCCTCAGGGAAGGTGTCGATCAGTTCTTGGTTTAATAAATGTAAACAAGAAAATATGAAATATATAGGGCCCGATTACAATGGCAGTTATACTACCACCTAAAGCCCGTAGGTGACGGTCTCACCGACATCGTCGTCAAGTTTCCCACCCTCCATATTACAATGGCAGGTAGTGTGCTGGCGGTCAGGAAGACCAACCGCCACACATCCGACGGGCTACTTGAGCCCACGGTGCATTGGAGGCTGACATAAGCAGCCAGCAGCATCTGCTGCAATGCAAAGAATACACAGTGATTGCCTAGCAGGCAGTCGCATCGTAATCCCTCTGACGGGACCACTGACAGCTAGTCGTCGGTCCCATTTATGATAGGTCAGCAGGCGGATGTAAATTGGTCCGCCATCCTAATCGGGCCCATTGTAATTTTCTTTTTTCTTTGCACAGCTTAAATAAGCAGAAGATCATGATCTGGATAGCTAAACATCATCTTCAGCAGTACTTTGGCAACCAGAAGGCCTTTCACAGGTTAAATAATAGAAAAAAATAATATTGCAACTAAAACTAACAAAAACATTTATTTTTCAAAGCCAAATTCTAAGCAAACATCAATCATTAAAAATCCACTATTCCTTTTAGACTTTCTCAACATCACCCAGAAGGGAGAAAACTTAACTCTTCTATAATAGCAAAAAACAAACAAGCAAGCAAAAGAACCACTTTAACTATATGAAATGCCTCTTTTTCTTATAATAGGGATCAACTACAAACCATATTAGAAAATCACAGCTTGCAAAATCCAAATCAAACAATATAACAAAGAACATGTTCTTCAAAAACTCAATTGAGAATTTATGGCCTGATTACGATGTCGCTGGGTCCGACACTGACGGCCCGTCAGTGTCAGACCCACCAACATCTGCCCCTGCTGTTTCTAATGTCTTTTTTTTTTAGGGTGTGTGCTGCATTCCTCAGCACATACCGTAATTGAAAATATACACATTGCAACTGCTGTGAAAGTGGTTGCATCACAATCAGGGCAGTGGGACCTCAGAATTCTAGTCAGGCTGTCCTGCTTCTGCTATGGTGCCGGTCGGACGAGAGTCTGACCAGCGTTGCAATCAGGCCCTTAGGGCCTGATTACAACCTGATTATGACATGACCGCCTTCACAGCGGTCCCAATGTGTATATTTTCTATTGCTGCGTGTGCTGAAGGCTGCAGCAAGCGCCCCAATAGAAAATAGACACTTTAAAAACATCCCTGCACCATGTGGCAGGCACCATGCGGTGCCTGCCACATAGTGCAGGGATGTTCCCCAGACCCAATAGCGGAGGCCCAGGTGGGAAGGGGGCCGTGCTAGGGGCCCACAAAGTCACTTTCTGCCTGCATTTTCATGGTGGGTGAACCGCCTTGAAAGGGTCAGTGGAAAAGGACACTGTAATTGCTACAGCAGTGCCTGAGCAGGCACTACCCTCATTGTAGGGATTACTGACCCTCCAATGCACCGAAGATCTCCTGGAGCTTGTCAGTAGCCAGTGGACGGTCTCTCAGCCAAATGCCTCTGCAGCTGCATCTTAATGCGATGGGAGGACCGCAGCTGCAGGCGTCGGTGGGTCTGACACCCACAAGCTGATGGTGTCGGACTCAGTTGTTTTGCAGGTTCGAAATAATAAATAATATCAAACTCCAAAATCACATAGTAACAGAAATACATTGTAAAAAATGTTTTATGAAATGTCACTAGTGACTAGTGTTTTCTTTGCAAATTAAACGTTCGTTGAAAAAAATATAACTCAAAAAATCTTTTTCTCCCTTCTTTTACAGACATTTCCAAAATGGCATCAGCAAGACAAGCTTCTTATGTAAAATCCCAAAGAAAAAACTAACTCCAAAAACACAGTGGCTACCTTTATTATAAGGAGGGATTATCTGAGACAAGGAGTCATTGGAGGTGTGTGCAGTATTATTCATTCCATTGCACAGGCAGAGTGGTTACTCTTGGGGACCCTGTTGAAAGGACCACAGAACATAACTACGCAGTCTCTGCAATGGAGATTGAGGTTATAAAAAACATCAATCAAATGAAAGAATTTACATCCACCTCCAATGACCCCTGTTGCCTAGTTTTGAGGGAGGTATCCCAACACATTTTCATATACCTGTCAAAGGTTGTATGCCCACAGACCAAAACCTATGCAGAATTATACTGAGAAAAAAACAGGCAAGTAAACTCCAATGTGTAACACCCTAAACATACACTGATAATAACATTCCTCCTGAACTGACTATTACTGTTACTAATTAAACTTTTCTTTTGCATGATAACGAAAACCCTCAGAAAAGAACTCTAATCTTCAGCAGATCCTGTAACCTTGTGAAATTGGAGACTAGTGATATTTGGAAGATGGATATGACGTTTAAATCCACACCCAACCCATTCACCAAAATATACACTAGTATTCACACCTGCATTAATAACACTGTAGTTCTCTTAGTGTACAGTTTATTCTCTGATAAGCAAACCTCAACTTACACTGAATTGTTAACAGTGCTAAAATCTAAAACACAAAATAAAAGTCCTCGAAAAGTGATCAATGATTTTGAATATTCAATGATTTGTACCATAATCAAAATGTATCCTGATACCCAAATTCAAGGATATTTTTTTTTACTTTTCTTAGGCATATTGGAGAAAAATGTAAAAACATCCTTATTTGAGGATTACATACCAGACAGTAATCTGCAATTTGAGTTTTAAAAAACGAACTGTGTTGTGCTTTGTTCCACCTGACTGTGTGAATGAATACTATACATCAATTACTGAATCTGACTATTTTAATTCAAATGAAGACAAATTGGGTATCCTACTAAATTACTATGAGGTCACATGGATTGGCCATCTAAGCAGGTCAGGTCACAAGAGGACTCCAAGGTTTTCTGGGAAGTGGTGGAACTGTTACACAACCTGCTTAAAGGTAAGCATGGGCGGAAAATCCGTTACGCTCGCGGATTTTCGGTAAATTCGCAATCCGCGAACGCTCGCAAATTTACCGAAAATCCGCAAATTCGCACGCAGCGGATTTTTTTTCTTTGCGGTGTAAGTTCGCAATTGCGAACATGTAGGTGCGGCGGGCAGCAACAATCTCGCACTCGCGAAATTACAAAAATTGCAATTCTGCACAAGAAATCTACTAACAAGCAGCATAGACCTTCTGAAAATGATGATTTTTATCAGAATAACTCCTCAGGTTGACATTTGCCTGCACTTTTTTGCATTTGAGGCCTTTTGATTTTCTTTGGATAACTTTTGGATTAGAAATCAACTTTCTCATATAAGCTTGGTGGGGCATTACCGTTGCTGTAATGCTGTTCTGCAGAAAAACGAGTTTTGCAAAAGTGAAAGCAGGTTCAAAAGTTCAAACTCATCATTAGTAACCGTTCCCTGTAGTGCTTCCTGACAAGGGCCCCTCCAGAGTTCAGTTGCTAGTTGCAACAATTGTATGACCCTGCTCTGACCCTCACAGCAGGCTCATAGAATAGCTACAAGTAGGCCACAAAGGTCCTGGAAAAAAAAATTGCACTGCAACAGAAAGCAAATTACAGATAAGGAAGCAGGTGCCAGACTGGAATTTTAAAACAGTGACACATTAATAAATCCACCCCAAATCAATTCATGTCAGTTGAAGCAGGCAGGTGTGCTTGCTTTTCCCCCCCATAATCTACAGTGATGATGAACCAGAGGGTGGCATTGATGTACCAGAGGGTGGCATGGGTGAAACAGAGGGTGGCAGGGGTGAAACAGAGGGTGCTGGGAACCTGTGATGATGAACCAGACGTAGAAACAACATAATCGTTACCGTTGCGAGCCGACATGTAAGTTCGCAATTGCGAACTGTTACAAAACCCTCGCGAACTGTCAGAAATCCTTGCGAACTGGCAGAAATCCTTGCGAACACCAATAAAAATCCGCAAATTCGCGAGAATTCGCGGATTTTGCGGATTGCGAGTTTGCAAATTCGCAAAATTCACGAACGCCAGATTCGCAAAATTCGCCCATGCTTACTTAAAGGGAGGAACAAAGATCAATAATGCCATAGAGGGATGGCACAACTCCTTCAATAAATTAATCAGGAAACCTCACACAAGCTTTTATCTTTTCTAGTAAATTTTGAAGAAGGAGCAAAGTTTCCAAGAAAGAAGAATAGTGCAATCATTGCCTAGTAGTCTGAATCTACGAATTTCCAAAAGAGTTGTACGAGAGACTATTGGCACAACTTCATCCATATTCACTGATGGTGGCTTCAGACTACCTAGACAATATTGCACACATACTACATTTCTAACTATCAGTAACCCACCAAAAGGTCCCTTGGGGGTATGCTTCATCATCAGGTTCTTTCCACCACTCTGTGGGACAGGGCATGCTGCAACCAATGGAGACGAGGGAGCACTTTGGAAGGTGTGAGCTATAAAGTGATGTGAGAGTGGAAGGGTCGGAGGAACTTGTAAAATTAAAAATTCCTGGCCACGTGGAACCTAAACTTTTTCGAATCCTGTAGGTGGTATTGTTAAATAGGGTTTGTGGGAGAAACACACAGGAATTAATGCATGTCTCCCAGTCTACATGTTTCAAGCATTGCCCCTACGGCTTTTTATCAGGACCAGACTAATTGATCCTTTGTACCACTCCTAAAGAAACCGGAACTATATCACACCCTGGGGTCATATGTATCGAATGTGTCATGCCCAGCAGTCCAAGTGACTAACAACCGTCAACTTTCTTAGCTTGCTGACTATGAAAAAAATGTGACCTCCATGGGAACGCATTCAAGGCTCCCTTGCGACTACTCAGCTTAGACACAAAATATGCAATATGTCAGTGGCAGGGTGCTCAGGTAACATTTTTGTGCTTCTTCCTATTGTGCCATATGCCACATGCTGGTTGCTGGGACTAAGGATCTGATGTAGTCTCTTGCCAACTGACGGCCACTTCAGGATGGACCTCTGCCCTGCAGATTCAACAGAACCTTCAATCAATTGTGGAGTCTGTTCACTTTCCTTGCTGCGCACATTTGAATCCATCTGAGTAGGGTCCTTTTCTTTGGCTGCAGTCAAGTTCAAAGCACCAATCTCTATTGGTTGACTAGCTGAAATATCTTCCTCCTGTTTGGTCTGTCATGTATTCTGATTTTTTGTTCCACTCTAGTATTCTGTTCCATTGCAAATCTGGTTCACTGTCTGTTGCAATTCATATCTGTTTGCAGTGTGACCTCTGGCTTGGTCTCCATTCCGATCAGATAAGGGAACAACTTCTGTTGTTGCACCCGGGTCCTTTGGAGTCTTACCTATCTCAGCATTATCAGTCTCAGTCCACCATACACTGAGTACAGCAGTCTCTGTAGAAGCAGGCCCAACTATTACTTTGTTACTATTACGGTTGTTACCAGAAATCTGCTGTTGTCAGTCCTACGGGCTCTGACCTGTTTAGAGTTTTGCCTGGCACAACAAAAATATAAATGTAGGAGAACCCTGGCAAAATTCTGGTTTAAGACACTAAAAGCCCAAAAAGGATCCTTTAAGGAGGTACTGAAAACGATATTTGAAGGGGGACCGATTCCATGACAGAGGTACCGTCTTGAGACAGTGGCAGATTTTGGTCTATCCACAGCGTGCGAGTCCGAAGAGGAAGTAAACTACTCAACAATTAAGAAGGTGCTAAATAACCAAATCATCCAGTTATCAAGGAAGGACTACACAGCTAGATTCAAGGAAATTGGCGAGTTGGCAGGCATAATGAAAACATATGAGAAAAACAACATCCAGCCATCCATGAACAACGGCTTAGGAAAAAAGTGCTGGAAAGAAATTCAATGGGCGCCCTTACTGCCTTCTGACAATCAAGGACCTGAATCCTGGCTGGAAATCCCTGAAGAACATAATGAGATGCAGGTTATGTAACCACAGTGCAGAATCATTGGCACACCTAATATGTTGCTGTGCCGGTCTACTCCAGTACCACTGCAAAATGCTAAAACCAATGGGCCCGATTCACAAAAGTAGTCTGAGACAAAATTCTAACTTTACGACTTTCAGCATTCACAAAGTGCAATTCGGAGTAGTAAAGTTACGAATTCTAAATGCCCTTTGTGAATACCAAAAGTCGTAAAGTTAAGATTTTGTCTCAGTTAAACTTTAGTTTTGGGTAGCTTGAGACCAAAACTTAAGTTTAACTGGGACAAAATCCTACCTTTACGACTTTCAGTATTCACAAAGTGCATTTAGGAGTAGTAAAGTTAGGATTCCAAGCTTTACTACTCCTAAATGTACTTTGTGAATACCGAAAGTTGTAAAGTTAGGATTTTGTCTCCGATTACTTTTGTGAATCGGGCCTAATGTTTCTAAGGCATGGGATCAGAAAATGTGTTGAAGCAGTTGCCTTGCTCTTGTCCTGCACAGTGCCCTTGGATCAGGCCAAATTTGGCAAATTTATGAACATGGCTTGATGGGTTTTAATTCAAAATATTATAGACGCAAACTGTGCAGTTGAAGCTGCGGGGCATCCTGTCAGTATAGAAGGGTACGAGCAATGAGGCCTGCTCCCCAGAAGTTGGAGTACGAGGGGCCCATGACAGACTATGATGCATCAAACAGGCTCTTTGCCAATAATCAATGATTATATAAGGGACTCTGCCAATTTGTTAAGCCAATGTTTTCCCTGTAATTTCTACCCACGTATTTTAGGTTAAAACTTTATTTCATAAAAAGGTGTGAGAGCTGTTTTAATTGTTATATTTTAATACTGTGTCGCAATTTGCAATCATTTTAAGTAATTATGCAATACAAAAATCATTAATTCATTCAGTCCTAAGGGTGTTCCCTAAGTTACAAAGAGATCTCTTGTCTTATACCAATAAATATCTTACTTGGATCAAATGGTGTTCTTGCATTTCTCCTGTTAGAGTGGCAATTAGTTTTAATTAAAAACTTAGTTTACGATCGTCAGGGTTAATCCCTGCTTTCTCTGGGATGATGGACCTTCCACATTACGTGAGATTAATCAGGAGTTGTACATCACATGAAATTAGTATACTCTATATCAAGCAATCATGAGAGTTTAGTATTAGTTAAAGAGTTTTTATTTTTCAATATTTTAGTAAGTCATCTTTATTAGGTCACAAGTAAAATTCATCAATCATGGTCATTTAAATATCATTATCAATCAATTCATCAATAAGTAATCAATACATTGCAATAAAATGCATTAAGCATGTTCAATAAAGGAAAGAAAAAAAGCCCTATTCTAAGAATGAATGGGAAGAAATGGTGTCAGCCAGAAACTAAGAAGAGTTCCAGTTCAAGAGAGTGAGAATACAGGCATGGAGCTTCAGCATTTAATAATCAGCTCAATAAATTAATAACTGATCAAAGCAAAATTTCCCATAAAGAGAGGTTAAAGCAACTCAGTAGAGCCTCAAAGTAGCATGGGCTGGGGAAAAGAATGGTAGTGCCCATAATATTTTAGTAGAGAGATCTGAACCTACTTTAGGAACAGATCACTGACGTAATATAGATCGCAGCAATATCGTGATACAGAAATATTGTGTGAAAAATATTGATTACAAAAAGATTGTTTCTCTAAACTTATAAACGTACAAAAATATCAAAAACAAATTTCATTTCACACTAATATCATTAAAAAAACATATAAAAACATCATTTTATTTAAGACTGTTTTTATTATTTTTATCCGTAGCATCGACAAGACAATCAGCATGCATAAAATCATAGGTTACAATATGCAGAAACAGCTCTAGGCACAAATCCTCGTCATCTACCACCTCCCACCAGCTATACAGTGTACTGGTTAAAACTGGCCCCACCAACCCACTGCCCTTATCCCTCCACAGATTCTTTATCTGAACTGCCCTCATCAAAGTCTGGTATTGGTTCGCAGATGTCCCCCCTGTACGTGCTCCATGCTGCCCATATTTTGGTCTATTTTTGGGGGCATCTCCGGTTCATGTACACAGTTCTCTCTATCAACATACTGAGGTCCATGTCCTTGCAACAAGCCGCCAACGACGGCAGCTCAGCAGCCCCCCATTTTTGCGCTATGTTTCGTTTTGCAACCATGAGGCCCAATGTTACCCATGTCTACCCGTGTCGCGATAGGCCATTGGGCTCCCACACAAAAACATCATTTTTAATAGATATATATAGTTTAAAATAGTAAATCTTTCAACATATAAAATGAATTAAATGAAATTAAAGACATTTGATTCATATTTATTATTATATATTAATATACACTTATGTAAACACACATGTATATGTGTATGCATGTGTTTATATATACATATCCTATATAACACTATTATTAAAAAATATATTTTACATCACATTACATTTATTGCTTTTTTAAATTTGCTACTATAAAAAGCATGCAGAAATATAAATACATAATACATAAACAATATTAACATATCAAATGCAAAATATTAAATAAGTTAGCCTATTACATAAACAGGAAAAAACATTTACAAGTTTTTTTTCAAGAATACATATATATATGCAAAAACATAAAAGGAAACAAATAATAATATTAAATATATTGAAGCATTATCAAAAAAAGTCTGGAAAAATGACTATTCCCACTCCAGTGTGTGCAACAGTGGGGAAAGTAGAATGCTTCAAACACATAACATATCTGAAACATAACCCTATTAATTTATAACAAATATAAAACTCCTAATATGAATTGTATAAATGAGCCAAAATAATAAATGAAAACTACATAATTAGTAAACAAATTAATAATTAACTTTTGCAGTTAGTGTTTTCTGATTTATTTACAGTAATCTTCGTATAGTCATCCCTAACCCTATTTCATCTTCTTCTAAATGTGTTATCCCCACTCTTCTACAGAATCCTTGGGCCTAGGAAATCTTCCTATATATATAATTTTTATTTCAGTCTTTTGCACTCTCTTCTTTGATAATGTGACTGTTTCTTTTTCAGAAATCTTTTTAAAGTAGCTTTGTCCCAGTGTATTTGTAATTTGATGTCATGGGGGCTCAAACAATTCAGATCTCAGGTCAAACAAATCCTCCACTAATGCATTCAGCATTTGATTCATGTATAATATCCAGGTGCAGAATACCTTTGACAGGGCACTCTCGCTCTCTTTGATCTTCTTGGTGTCTATGTACCTTCTTCTGTGTCACTTGCACCACTTGACTGTCTCTTTAGCAATAGTTGGTAGTATGAGATCAACTGACACACTTGATCTTACATTTCTTTGACAATAATTTTGTGGCCATTCAGATATGTGGGTGAGCCTTCTTCATCCAGTACTTGCCCCTTCACCCAGATCATGTATTTGTTCTAGTAGTGTCTTGATTATTCTCTCAGGTTAAGATCTAGTCTCTTCTTCTTCATCTTCAGAAACTGCAATGCTACTTTTTAAAATCACAGTAGCCTGGATCGGTGGGACTGTTTGTAGTTGTTTGCCCCTTCCTCCTTCTTGCTGTTGTGCCTCATTTGGTATTACTCATTGCAATTGTCTTATTGCGGTCATTCTGTCACCAGTGCTCTTGGTTCTTGCTCAAAGAACATTATTTCTGCATATAGACTTCTTACTTTCTGAGTGTGGGATGCATGCACCCAGTTTGGTACTCCAGCACACTTAATAGCAGTGTTCATGATGAGAATTTCCTGGAAGGGGACGGTCCATCTCGGTTCCAAGCAAGACTTCTGCATGTGATTCTTGATTACCATCCAGTCACCAGGACTGAGGTCATGGCACTGTTATTGATGTGGATTTAACCCCTTCAGCGCGGCTCTGTCATGAGCACAGCTCAACCGACTCTCATGATGGAACCGTTCCGTCATGAGCATGGAAGGGGTTAAGGTAGCACCTTCAACTTAGTGAGGGACAGAACATACCACATCAGCCAGTTCCTTATCCAGTTTCATGTCATCTGTGATGTTCAAAAGTACATTCACAGGTATAGCAGATAATCTCATTGCATGCCCCAATATTGTCTCATGTGGAGCCCTGTCAATAATACTGTGGATGCTCATCCACAACAAAGGAAAAGAATCTGGCCATTTCACTGATTTGGAGGCACAAACATTTACCAAACATGACTTTATGGCTCCATTCAGCTGGTCACCAATTCCAGAGGCTTCTGGTGGATAACTACAGTGTAATCGCTAGTATCCCATTGGTAAAGCCGGGAAAGTCTTCTGCGGATGTATGGGCATACCACCTGATTTCCATGCTACATTTGGATTATGAAATGAATGAAAATTGGGTTTATATAGCGCACTTCCACCCTGAGGCCTCGCAGAGCTCGGACCAGATGGGCGGAGAACAGAGCCAGACAATGAATGTTCAGTGAAAGAGAAAGATTTTCAAGAGTCTGCGGAAGATCTTTAGGATAGGTTTGCTGCGTTGAGTGGGTGGTAAGGAGTTCCAGAAAATGGAGGCATTCCAAGAGAATGAGGGTCCACCCCATCTGGCTCGGCATATTTTCCTTGTGCAAGCAAGGAAGGCCGTACTAGAATGCAGACTTCTAGAAGGTTGATAACGGGTAACAAGAGAGCGCATCATTGCAGGTCCTGATTTCCACATGGCTCTGTGAGCTAAGCACATAGCCTTGAATCGGATTCTGGACTGGATTGGCAGACAGTGGAGCTTCTTCAGAGCAGATGACGCTGAATGCCGCAGAGGAAGCTCCAGGAGTAAGCGGGCCACACAGTTCTGAGTCAAGTGCAGTTTTTTAATGGTGGCCAATGGCGTGTCCAAATAAAGAGCACTCCCGTAGTCTAGGCGGGACAGGATAAGGGCCTGAACCATAATCCTTCGGGCCTGAAAGGGGAGTAAAGGCAAAATTTTCTTCAGCAATCGCATCAGGCCGAAGCAGGTAGCGGAGAGTTTGGTGGCCTGGTAGTTAAAACAAAGAGCCCTATCCAGCCACATGCTTAGGCTCTTTATCGGATCTTTAGGGGCCGGCATGGTGCCGAGGCAGGTAGGCCACACTAGAGCCAAGCTGGGTGAAGGAGTCTTACCCAGGAACATCAGTCTGTCTTGTCCCCATTTAGCTTAAGGTGGGATAGTGCCATCCATTTGGCTACAGCTTCTAGGCAAATCCCCAAGGAGCTAGATGACCACTAAGGGAGGTTTAATGCCACCACCAGTTGGGTGTCATCTGCATAGGTGATAAATTTGATACCGATAGGAAGAACTATCCCAGCCAATGTCTCTATATAGGTGTTAAAAAGCGTGGGGCTCAGGGAAGATCCCTGTGGAACCCCGCAGCTAAGAGGCCATCGGTTTGATGATGTGGCACCCTCTGAGAATTGAAAAAAATGGTGTTTCATAAAGGATTGGAGTCAGGTGATAGCCAACTCTGTCACACCTAGATGTTTCAGTCGGGTGAGCAAGATGTTATGATCCACAGTGTTAAAGGCGGCACTGAGGTCCAGCAAAATATTTGCCTCAGTGCCGCCTTGGTCCAGGAGCCTCCGTGCTTCCTCTGTCACTGCCAGGAGGGCGGTTTCCGTCCCAAGCTTCGGACGAAAACCTGCCTGGGAGTCATGGAGAAGGTTGTTAGACTCCAAGTAGTGAACCAAAATGGTATTGACATGTCTCTCCAGCAGCTTACCCAGCCTGGGAAGAAGGGAGATGGGGCGATAGTTGGCCATGTTGGAGGTGTCCAAGTTGGGTTTCTTCAGTAATGCTCTGACTTGGGCACATTTCCATGCCAGTGGCACCTTTTCGGAGATGATGGAGGTGTTAAGAGCGTTCAGTATTACTGTCCGGATAACCTCCATAACTAGCGTGAGGTAAAGCGGAGGGGCCGGATCGGTAGGAGAACCAGATGTTATTCTTGAAATTAGGGTGTTCAGTAATGCCTCATCAAGCAGGGGAAATTCTGTTAAGAAACACTGTGGATTAAAATAGGTGCTCTCAGTGCAAGAGGTAACGGATTTGTCCAGAGAAGTAGTGAAGGAGTGGGATATAAGCTGAATTTTTTAGTGGAAATATTCAGCCTGCTTGTCACAGTGAGCTTGGGCATCTGTTGGGTTGGGAAGTTTTTGTGGAATACTAATAAGGGATTTAGCGATCCGAAAAATCTCCTTGGGTGAATTGGTGGCCACACTAATCCTGCACTCATAGAATACAGATTGAGCAGTTTTGATTTCTGCCTTATATTCCTGATTGCCTCTCTATAGGCATTTCTCCTGCCAACTTCTGGGAGCTGTCTCCAGATCCTTTCTAGTTTTCTACACGTTTGTTTGAGTTCCCTTAATTTGGGTGCGAACCATGGTGCCAATCTTTGTTTAGATTTATTATATAATAGTTTCTTTGGCAGAAGTGAGTCTAGAGATTTATTTATCCAGGAATTAAAATTGTTGTTAGCCATTTCAGGATCTGGATCAGGTGTGGGAATGGTGGCAATCAGTGAAGTGTTCCACTGACTGACGGAAAGATTAGACCATTTCCTTTCCAGCAGTGTAGTCGAGCTCTGCACACAAGGGGAAACTGTGGTTTCCCATTCCAATGCAACAAGCGAGTGGTCCGTCCATGGGAGAGGAATTGGAGTGCCTACGTGGAGCTTCGGATCATTGCTGAGCACAGCATCAAGAAGGTGACCCTTGATATGAGTGGGACCAAAGCCCTTCTGTACAATTTGAAGAGCTGAAAGATTAGATAGAAGGTCTAATGCCTGATGGTCAAGGGGGTCATCTAATTGAATATTAAGGTCTCCGAGAACTGTAAAATTTGGAGGAGTTATTGCTAATTCGGCAACAAGGGACGGAAGACTATTAAGAAACTGACCCGTGGGTCCTGGGGCCCGATAGAGTAACAGGCCAGAGAAGGTGACCGTAGGTGATATATCTAGTGCAAAATTCATACTTTCACAATCAGGTAACCCCTCAGTTGAAGATCGGCAACAGTAATGATCTTTGATTATCGCTAAGCCCTCACCTCTTCCGGTCTTGCGGTCCACTCTATGTAATAGGTACCCTAGTTGTAGAATCTGGGTAATGGCTGGATCGGCCTCATCCTGCAACCAGGTCTCGGTTAGAAAGAGGGCTTGAGAAGAGAACGGCAATTTAAAAGAATTTTTTTTAATGGAGGCTTGGTCGCCTGAGCATCCTTTGTAAAAGGGTTACGTTTAAAATTACAATGAGGGCAATTTGAGAGGGTGTAGAGAGGGCACATCGATTGCAGACACTTAGAGCTAGGTGCCGTCCTTAGGCTCCACAGTGTCTGGGCGTTACGTCTATAATGTGTTTTCTGGGAATTATAAAAATTGCCGGGTACTGAAATACTTAGGGGGCGATTTCGATGTAGGTTTGGCCTGAGTCCATTCGACATCGATTCGGTTCTGGGATCGACCAACCTCCTGTCGGCGGTCCAAAATTAGTATTTAGGATGCGACCGAACACTGTTCAGTCCTATTCTTCACAATGGGAGCATGCATTCCAACCGAAATGCATGCTCTCATTGTAAAAGTGTGAGGTGCAGTTCATCCCTGCCACAGGGTGCAGGGATACTCGTCCAACATTCAGAGGCCTTGCACCATTGGGGGCCCTGATGGGGGCCCCAAAAGTCGACTTTCAACAGCCTTTCTGTGTTGGAAAGGCCGGCACAGAAAGGCTATCAGAATCCAACATTGTAATCCCTCGGCCGTTGAAAGCTACCCTTGGGATTACTGTAAGCATTTCGACTAGCGGACGGGCTCTTCGAGCTCATCCGAAGCCAGTCGAAATGTCCGGTTGCATTCCTTCACAATGAACTCCATCCTAATGGGTCGGTCGGAAAGGAATCCAACCGCCTGATTAGGATGTGTGCGGAATGGAGCCGTTTCTGACCGCATCTTAATCAGGCCCCAAGTAGAATCTTGGCAAAGCGCCTGTTATCATTAATGCCAAAAATAATACATACAGACCAGTCTGGGTTCATACCGGGGTGCAATACAGCACATAATAAAAGGAGGGTGCTGGCAATTATGGAAGCAGAATTTGAAGTGAAAAAAAAGCGGTGATTGCGGCAATAGGTATTGAAAAATTGTTCGATAGTCTGCGCTGGGATTTCCTTTATTGAGCGCTCAATAAAATGCATTTGAATAATTGGTTTGTTCATTGGGAAAAACTCCTGTATACGGCACCTACTGCCATTTTCTGAACTAGAAGATATATTTCAGAAAAGTATGTGGTGGGAAGGTGGGCGCAGCAAGTCTGCCCCCTTTCACCTTTATTGTTGGCAATTGTTTTCAAACCACTCGCAAGTTGTGCGAGGACCGGAGGGGTCCGCAGGGTGTTCTGCCCTAGTTAGCGTTACATGCTGACAATATATTGTTATTCCAGAGAGCCGCAAATGTAGATTTACCTCATGTGATAAACTTCCTAGATCGATTTAGCCAAGCATTTGGCATATGCATAAATTGGAGCAAATCTTATCTGTTCTCATTACTGAAAGATGTGCTTCAACCAGAGAATCTTAGGGGGCATACTTGGGAGGGAACTTGCTCACAGTACTTGGGGGTTCGGTTATCCCAAACACCCTCTGATTTATTGGAGGGTAACATTGGTGTGGCTACCAAAGTCCTGCGTGCATGTGTAGAGTTCTGGAAGACATTGCCGCTTTCGAGGGCAGGATAAATAGCGATAGCAAAAATGGTGGTACAGACCGATTGCTTTGTTTTTTCACAGAACTACCTATAATGATATCCTATGGGATCTTCCATGAACTTGAATCGTTATTGATTTCTTATATGGGGAACGGGCCTATGCAAAGTGGACCTATCTAAATTACAACACCTAACTACTGAGAGAGGATTGGCACCTCCAGATTTGGAAGCCTATTATTTAGCAATGCAATTGCAGTGGTTTGTCCAGTGGATCCACTCATGGACATTTCCAGAGGAGGCAACATTGAAGTTGTTACCAGATTTAGATGTTTTGTATAGATTCCTCTTAGCTCCCAGGTACCTGTGTGGGATATACTCACTGCACTGCGTGTTGTGCGATACTGTTGGCATTGTACGCTCCAGCATACCCATGCTCAGGTGCCTTATGCCCTGGACATCCCCTGAGAAGTTTTGAGCAAATTAATCTGGGCAAAAGACTGAGGTGCCTAGCAGAATAGGCTAACCATGGGGTGCTAGAATATGGGGATCTTTAAAGAGATGGTAAACTATTATCATTAGAGGATTTTTCAGCCTCTTTTGAAATCCAGAGAGGGCAATTTCTTTTATATTGGGTGATAGTAACCAGAGTGTATCTTCACTGGCATATAGGCGCAAAAGAACCTCAACAGCACAGTACTTGTCAGGTGCTGTTCACTACATTGGGCCACATCAAGACGTTGACGTGTGTTCACTAGGCACTCTGGAATGGTATAGTAACACCCCTAGTAGGTCTTAGAGAAAAGTTGGGAAGAGGATTTGGTGCACCGCATTACTGAGGCGGACTGGGCTAAAACCCTTGACTGCTCAAATACTGTATCTAGGAATACTAGATTTAAGTTGATTAATATCTTTTACCTACATAGCCCGCATCTGACTCTGGGGAAAACATCGCAGATTTTTCATGATACCGTCATAACGTGCCCTAGATGCAGTGAACAAGGAGTTGAGAACGTTCACAATGTGTGGTCATGTCCACCATTGGTGGGGTTTTGAAGGAAGGTAGTGTCCTGTATTAGTAAGGTGTCACAGAGAATGATTGAATATGCTCTTTTGATCTATCTTCTAGGTGAATTTCCCCGATCTGGTATGCACAAAAGCACTACAGGGTTTATTGACTGGGCCTTGGAATATGCCAGATGGGAGATAACTATTCATTGGAAGGTGGTAGGCTCCCCATGGTTGATAAATGGTAGGAGGAGCTGGTTCGGTGGGTGGGCTATGAGAGCGCAGTGCTGCATGGAGAAGGTAGAAAAGGTAGAGGAACAATTGACAGGGTATGAGCATTGAATAATTTATTAGGATGCCTAAAAGATCCTGATATGGTGGATGAATCGTGGTAAGAAAGCGTGTAAAAGCAACATAAGCAATTCTGAAATTGTAGGCCAGGACTAGAGTGTATATAGTTACAGATATAAAGAGTACTGTGCATCTTCGTCCGCAAATCTGTTTCCAATTGTGACATATCCATTGTCACATCTGTGGTCTGCACATTTAACCACTGCAACTTCTGTTGGCATTTTCAATGCCTCAATCAGTTTCTTTCCATGATGCCCATTTCTAATGGGTACACCTGGAGAAGTCGAGAAACCTCTTTGTCACCATAACTGTCCAAAATCATGGACCACACGAGCAATTTGTTCTGCAACTTGTGCTGAGGTAACACCTCAAAGCCATGAAGCTTCCACAACCTCTTGAATTGTACAGACAGTGCAACCTGCTCACAAGCTACCTTCATTATTTCTCAGACATGAGCCATCTACAAAGATTACATAATTTGGCTCAATCAAAGGTTCATCCTTCATGTCTGGCCTTGGCTTGGTGCAAGAATCTATGACATTTAGACAATCATGTTCAACTTCATCTCCACTGTATTCCTCATTTACAGGTAGCAAAGTTGATGGGTTCAAAATCTGACATCATTTAAGAATTATATTTTTGGCAGCAAGGATCTGTTGGTCATAATTTGTAAGACTGCTGTTTGTCATGTACAGGGTGTTGTTTGAGTGAGTAATATGTCTACAGAGTGTGGGACCATATCAGTTAAGGGATGCCCTATTACTATGTTCTCACACCACTCTATACAGATACCAACCACAGTGACTGAAGTAAGGCAGCCAGGCAGTCCTACGGCTACATGGTCAAAGGTAGTCTAAAAATAAGCCACAGGTCTTCATGGATCTCAATTTATCTGAGTAAGTACTGAGAGAGTGCAGTCTTCTCTCTCACTGCAAATGAATGTGAACATCTTACTGCAATCAGGCATTCCTAGTACTGAGACATGACAGAGACTTTCTCTCAGCTCTGGGAAAGCTTTCAAGCACTGTTTGTCCCATGGAAGCAGATCAGACATATGTTTGAAAGTCAGCTTCAGTAAAGGCTTAGTTCCTAATTACGAGTATAAATCCTGAGGACCGATGTACTTGTGGTGGTGGTAGAACACCACCACTATTGCGGGTCCACCCACAGTACAAGACTGCTGCTTCCACCAGGATCCAGCAGCTGTGGCAGTCGGACAGGGGAAGTAATATGCTGGTGGTGCTGATGTTGGGACTGCCGAGCATATTACGACTTGTCTCTTCAATGCACTTTTCATGGTGGGGAGCCTGCCATGAAAAGGTGGCGGGATGCAGGTAGGGGGGCACTGACAGCGCTCCCAGCTGCATTTGGACATGGGGGTGCATGCTGGGGCACAATTTACGCCCCCTACAATTCCACCTATATTCCTGCAAGGTGTGACATGCACACCATGGTTCATGCCACACTGTGCAAGAATGTGCGGTTGGTGCTCTCATAACAGCAGTCTGCATGTTAGGCTCTCCTATAATCCTAATATACCACCGCCATAAGAATGCTGCCGCACTGCCCTCTCGCCCTGGCTTCAACTTTGAATCCGGCGGGCGAGTGCACCATGGCCTTAGCAGTAATCCTGTGGAAGCGGTGGCCCCACAGGAGGACAGCCAGAGACGTAATAAGGCCCTAAGTCACTAAGAAAACGTTTGTTATCCACTGTCTACAGTAGTCAACCATTCCCAAAAACATCCTGACTTCTCTCTAAGTTCTGGGTGGGTTTATCTGGAGGATGGTTACCACTCTCTCTTGTGACACCTTTCTTGTTTCTTTCTCAATGATATTTACCAAGTATTCTTTTTGAAAGTATTGCACTTTACCTGGAGACACTTTAGGCCTAATTAGGATGAAAGACGGAAAACCTCTGACCACATGTCGGAGGCTTTCCGACCGACATTCTTGGTTTGACGTCCGACCACCATATTACGATTACAGCGGTTGGATTTCAGACTGGCCCGTCATTCCAGCTGGTTCCGATCGGCTTATGGAGCCATCGGCCAGTTGGAACTGCCAACATAATCCCATATGGAGGGCATTTCAGCCATCGGGATTATGATGTAGGTTTCCGACATGCTTTCCATGTTGGGCTTTCCAAGATGGAAAGTCTTTTGGAAAGTGACATTGGGGTGCCCTAGCAGGGCCCCTCATCTTCAGCAGCCTATGGTGCCCCCTGTAAATCTCTGCACCATGTGGCAGGCTCCTCATGGTGCCTGCCATACGGTGCAGGATTTACAGTGACACCCATTTCTCTATGGGAGCTTGTGCTGCGACTGGTTTCCAACAGCCAAACACGCTCCTATAGGGAAATGGGAGTTTCAAACCGCTGAACCGAGGTCAGTCAGTCTTGAAACCACAAGGATGTCAGTCCGAGGAAAGTCCGATCGACATCCTAATCAACCCCTTTATGTACATTCTCAGCCAAGTGATTTAACAACGCAATTGAGGCCTGTTTGCAATTTTCTCGTGTATCCGATGCCACAAGCAGACCATTGATAAACTGCAAGAGAACTGATCTACAAAGCATCTGCAGTGACTCAAGATTCCGTTTCAAGATATGATTGGAAATGGATGGACCTTCTGTATACGCTTGTGGAACTCGCCACCATGCCAAAACTCTCTCTTTGAATGCAAAAGAAAAGAAGAACTGGCTGTTCTCAAGCAATGGAATAGAGAAAAAGGCCTGGCACAAGACCAGAACTGTTAGCCATTTAGCAGTGCACAGGATTTGGAAAAGGATGGTGGTTTGATTTGTTACCAAAGGACAACATGGAACAACAATGCTGTAAATCTTTCGAAGGTCATACACAATCCTGTATTTAGCATGGGACTTCGGCAAACCCAAGATCAGAGAGTTGCAGGGGCTTCCAACAATTTCTTTAGAATACCTTTCCTCAGCATGTCTTTAGTTACTAGTGTTAATCCTGCAAATGCCTCTGGGGTCAAATTGTATGGTAGTGTTCTCACGTATACAGCATTAGGCTTTATTGTGACTCCGGAAAGTTCTACACCTTTAATTAGTCTGATATCTATACCTGTGAAATCCCATGCTTCTTGGCTCACTATCTCTTTTAAATCAGAAGGTAAGATTTCAACTGTTCTCAATGGGTAAAATCCTGCAGCTGTTTCTTGTTGGGCCATTCTAAATTCACTTCTTCGTCATGAATTTGAAATTCTACACACTCAGCTGTACAGTAAATAGTGCAAGTTAACTTGCACAATAGGTCTCTCAATATCAGGTCTACAGGACTACAATCACAAATAAAAAATGTATGGTTTTCCTCAAATGAACCTATTTTTAGTGGGACCTTTTCTTAAACTGAATTGGTTATCTGTTTATTAGTAACTCCCACAACTTGGATCTTCTTTCCCAAGAAGTGTAGGTCTGGGAATTCTGCTAGTCTAAAAGTGGAACGGGTAGCTCTTGTGTTGATCAGAAATGACACTTGGTGGTATTTAACTTCTCCATCTACAAATGGTCCACTGTGGTCTACCTTCAAGACTGCATCAAGTATGCAAAATTCCTACCCCCTCAGGCACTGCCATTGGGAATTGTCAGTACAAAAACTTTCCTTTTCTAGCATAGAGTACTGTTGAAACCTGTGTGGTTCTGGTTCTCTTTTTGAAATGTACCCAGATTTGCTCTAGGCATCTAAGTCATGTTAAATGTAGGAGCTCCCTATTCTGTGGAACCATGATGGCTTGTGGAACCTGTATCATTGGAATCTGTTTCTGCATTGGCACTTGCTGAACATACCCATTCTGCATTTGATGTCCTCCTTGCATTAGATCGTTGCTGCTCATTCTGTCTGAATTCAGTTCCAGTTCCTTGTTCAAAGCCCAGTTTTGTTACAAAAAGGACCAGAGGTAATTTTCTTCAGCGTCGCTACATCTACACCACAGTTCGGATCAATCGGAATTAGAAGAATTTTCCAGTTGGAATATTAATACCAAGTTTTCCATCAGAGAATTACAGACCATGTTACTAAATTCTTCCTTTAACATATCCAGTTTGGATCATAAGGGTTGGCTGCTGTGGCAAAAGAGTACTGATTCTTGCCAGCATCGTTTTCTGGATTTAGCTCCAGGCTACACGCTGGTCAGGGTGGATAGCCCGTTTTGAAAGTGGCCAATATGTGACTACCTTTTCTGTAGGCAAATTATGTCAGAGTTGACGCAAACATTCCACTTTGGCATCAGTTAAGCTGTATTTATCTAAATTGACTGACGATGTTGATCTGAATGATTTTGTGGAAGGCCCGGCTTCCGGCAGATCTAAAAGATGGATATATGTAATTTAACCAAAGTTTGGAAACTGTTCCAAATTGAGGCGGCTTCCCGCATTAGAGCTATAGATCAAGCAAATTTAGAAAAAGTGCTAGCAGTTGTAGATAACACCATTAACATGCTTTCTTCCCGCATTTACATAATATTGTGTCATCTGTTGTTGATATTGTGCAAGATGAAGTGTCTGTTTTGTACCATGGTCAAAATCAATTGTGTTCTATTATGCACTTTGCATGGACCTTACAAACCTTGAAAGCTGGAAAAGTGCCATGGCACTAAATGAACGGGTCATCATTATTTGCCCCGTTTAATTTGACTGAAAAGCAACGTTTTATGTCAATGAAAGATGCTACTTTTTCTATGTTACACATTGAAAAGTTAGAACCGTTACCATTTTCTGTGGCTGAGACAAATTCAGCAGCGTGGCTTATCCACGGGTTAATAACTCTACCTTTTCCCCTTTTCAAATTCGAAGCCTGTGTGAAGTACTATGCAATTGGCAGATATGAACCTCTGGACACCGCTTATCTCCATGAAGCTTGGTCGCTACCATTTACCTTCAGATGCCTTAGGGAGGGAAAAGAGGTTTACTTGAATGGTGAGGATTGCACTACAACACCAGATCACTCATTAATGTGTAGGAATATCCAATTGCATGGCTCTTGTAACCAGAACGAGCCAAATTTAGCCTGTATTTTGAAAGTACCCCAGCACCTGCTATCATACCAACATTCACATTACTGGCAAACGGGAGTTATTTACTTTTAAATAATGAAGATTGTTGTGGGATGGTGGCAGGAATTCCTTACGTGGTTACCGTCAGTGAGCGTGTGGTTTGCTGTAAAAATTTGATGTTTCCTCCTCCGCATGGGAGACTTGATGTTTCCATCTGGCCTTTGATTCCGACCTTGAAAGCAGAGTTCAACAAGATGAGTCGTATAAGAGCTCTATTGTCACAGAAAGAGGCCGCCCTCACATCTGCTCGTGAAACATTTGTCCTTCATGTGGCAAACATCTGCACATAAGTGCATGCTTTACTAAATACAGATTTGCCCTTGCATTTCGGTGAATTAATTCACACTATCTTTAATGCATCCTCCACCACAGGGCTGGCTCACTTTTTTAAAGTTGTTAGCAGTGGCCTTGTGTCTTCTTTTCAAACTATATTTGGTGTGTTCCTGGCATTTTTTCATTCAATTTTTTCCAGCCTGTTTGGTGGATTTCCCTTAATGCTGGCTCTGGTTGCAGGGGTACTTCTGCTGTTTTGTTTAGTTCAAAATGGATGCACGTCCTGTATTGCGAGAAGATCTGTCACGACTGCTGCTGCTCCGCAGCCGAATGCTTGAATTTTATGGAGCGCTGCCTCTTGCTACATTGAGTGCGATTTTATGGATTATCGTTTGATTTTCCTACTTTACATGCATCCAGCCTGTCTTCCATTGCCTGAGTTGCGACTTTTACTGGGCCCTGGATTTGTGTCTCTGCAATACGGTGTCTCCCGATGCGGATTATAATCAGCGTATGAGCCCTTTAATTGCTCATGAATTGCTTTGTTCTGATGGAGGGATTATGGCCTTTGCAGCAATGCATGGAATACTGGGACGTTGAAATGTTTTCGCAGCGGCGCAAGATTTCTTGGCAAGCAGCTCCATTGAGGCTACACAGAGATGCCCTCCGATGGTGCTAGAGGCTCTGGTTATTGAAGGACATGTATGTTCGTTCCCTTTGCTAAATTGGATGGCTGACTTGTTTTCGGATGAGAACAGTGACTACCTATTGGAGGCTGTTGCTACATATTTTGCACATACAATATTGGATTGAGTTGTGTCCTTGCTTCTCTATTCCATGACCAAGGTCTCGAGTTGGACATTGGATATTTTTTTTCTCAGTTTAATTTTTTTCTGCCCAGACCTATTGACTTCACTATGTCCATGGCTAGAATCAATTGCTTTGAAGTGCATTCCAATTATGGAGTTTTTTGTTCGCGTTTTTTTTCCTGTGGCAATTAGAACTTGGTTCTGACGGTTATTCTTGAACTCTGCTTTCCAAATTTGCCCTTTGTCTTATCCATGCTCGGATCAAGGGAGGGAGTCATGGGGATAAGCCTTGCATTTACACTGTGTTAAGTTAGCATGACCTTATTAGAAGTTTAAACACAATTTTTCCTTTCTGCTGCCTTTGCACACGGCACACATTATTACAAATGTTTAGAGTCTAGGAGACTGTTTTGCTTCACACGAGAATAATATGTTTTCCTATAGTAACAGCTTTGCTTGGTAAGCTTTGTCTGAACAGTGAGTGCTGAGGCCTTCAAAGATATTTCAACACAGTGGTTGTTGTTCGGTCTGATCAGCGCATGTTCTAGACATAACATATACGCAGCTGTGGCCACCTCTGATTTTGGCGCTTTTAATAATGCACTGCGCAGGCATGCAAACACACTTTGGTGAACATTCGCATGCAGAGAGCTAGTGTAGAAAATAATGCGATTCATTTCTACTAGGACTAGAGGTATGGGGCCACCCTTGTAAACCCAAGAGACCTTCTGTAGATATAAAATAACCTACTAGCAAGGGAGGGTGAAATCTAGGTGTAATCTAGCCTATTTCCATTTAGCATTTTAACATGCTTTCTCCTTTTGTATTTTATGGAATAGTAACTATGCTGATAATCTTGTTGCTTATAATATGTCTGTTTGTATTAGCTAAGATACTGCACCTAAGAACACGGCATTAGAAATAAATATTTCAAACTTGCACGTGTCTTCATTTACTCCCCGTTTTGTACTGGTATGAGAATATAGCGAAAGAGTGTTCATGTGTTCCACATTGCCTAAGGTAATCTAAGTTCCATGTTCTGGGTTGTCTAATCATTGGGGGTATGGAAGAACCAATGAGACACTGATCGCTAGTCTGGTAGGGGATTTTGACTACTAAGGTGAGTTTTGGTACACCCTAATTCACTGAGGTTCCAAGTCTCTATGGCCAGTTCTGTGTATGAGCAGAATCCCTGCTACAGTTTGTTGCCACTGGAGGGGGAATTCTGTGGGCTATATATTTGTGCCAGTATTAATAATAGGGTTTTGCTTATTAACCCTGTTTATGTTTTATAGAAGTTGTCGATATTATTTCAATAGATGAAAGAACAGAGAAAGACAAACAAACAGATAACGAGGGAATTAGAATTAAATGGTCACATCAACCAAGAATGCAAGAGGTTAAAGGAATCTGAACATTTGAAAAAAAAGAGAAAAAACTCAACTGAGGATGAGAGTGAACTCGAATGATTTATTTGTAAACAAAATACGATGGTTAGATAACCATCAGGGGGGTGGGATTGAAGACACATTTAATAATATTGGGAAAATATTGCAGTTTAATGTAAATGTCCAGAACTAACATGCAGCTTTTAATGAAATATAAAATACGTTTAAATGCAAAAATTGGAGGAGGCAATATTGTTTACGTGTACTAGGCCTTGAATGGCTAAAGCAACAGTGCCTGACAAGTTGAACATGACTAGAAATGTTTAAATGTCCAGAAAAAATATTTTTATTGACCTTCTCATGTTTTTCCTAATCAATAGTCGTTGCATAAATGTTTCCATCTAACTCTATAAAATGTTTTTACTTATGCAAAGATTACTGTTAACTAATGACTAGAGATTTGTCATTTAGTAAGGCAATGAAAAAGTTCACATATGAAGATGCAGTAGTCTAAAGGGAATTAATGATGTGAAAGTCTCAGAATTAGCATTCTATAAGAAATGTTTAACTCAACATTGCTGTTTGTGGACTATTGTATTCCTGTGAGAAGACAGGGAGTGAATGCATTTGAACGAGTACATCAGAAACTGACTGGTTGACAGAAGAGAGAAGAAGCAACATGAGGATTGCAACAATAATTTAGTTTGTAATCAACAGTGCGTGTTCATGGAGTAGGTTCAGATCTCTCTTCTACACTACCCCTGAAACTACCACGCTTTACCCTAGTCCATTTTCTTGGTCCTATCTTTATAGGAAGTTCTCCTTTGATTGATTATTGATTAATGAGCTGATTATTAATTACTGGAGCTTTAAGGTTGCACTCTCACTCTCTTTAACTAGAACTCTTTGAGTTCTGACTGACACTATTTGTTCCCATTCTTAGAATAGGGATTGTCTTTCCTTCATGGAACACGCGTAATGCACTTTATTGTGATTAATTGATTACTCATTGATTTCTAATGAGATTCTAATGACCAAGATTGATTAATTGAATTTGTGATCTAATAAAGATGACTTACTAAAATATTGAAAAATAACAATCTTTAACTCATACCAAACTTTCGTTATTTTCTAGTGTGGATATAGATTGTAATAATGTCATGTGATGTACAACTCTTAATTAATCTCACTCAACGTCAAATGTTCATCATCCCAGAGTAAGCAGGGATTAACTCTGATGTTCATAAACCAAGATTTTACTTGAAACTAATTCCCTGTCTGGCACTCCTGTCCTCTGTTATTCTGTGACCATCGTTATCCTTTGAGTAACCTGGTATTTACTGTGTCCTTTCACCTTTTTACATATTAAAGATGGAATCACCCATTCCTGCCTTTGCTCCCTGGCACATTGGAACTAGGGATACAGGAGGAGCTGTACCACCCTTGAATGCGAAATGATAAATAACCAAGGTCGGGCAGGCCTGTTATTTATTACAGTATTTTCCTGATGGGCTGGATATTTGCATGCCATTTTTATCAGCCAATCAAGTCGGATTTGAAAAGTGCGGCTAATCACCCATGAGGGCATCCAGGTGCTAGGTCCTTGCTGAGCTCAGGAGAAAAGCCACTTAACAAATTCCACGAGAGTGAACGATGTTCAGAGGTGGAGGGCAAGGTCATTACAGGACTTAGCGGCAAGGTAGGAGAAGTAGCTTCCTCCACCATAGCTTCAGCAGTTGCAGGGAGTGTGCGTGAGGGTGAGGAAGGTGGAGCACAGGTGTCTGGAGGGTTGTTCGAACTTCAGGTGGTGGATGATGTGTTGCCATCTTTTCTGGATGGGGAGCCAGTGAAGGTTTATCAGGTGAGGGATTATGTGGGTCCATTTAGGGAGGTTGAGGATAAACCAGGCTAGCTTGAATCCAGTGGAAAAGTGAGCACCTGATTCAAGCTACCCTGGCTGATGAGGGGTATTATCCCGGAACCAGTCCCAGGAGGCTTCTTTCCGGTCCAGGGAAAACCTGGCTTGGCAGTTCTGGCTGAACTGTTCCCAAAAAGAAAAGGGTCTAAACTGATGTGCAGTGGCTGGGTCTGATCTGGGGTGGCAAAGTGACCTAAAGAATGATGAAGGATTCACCCCAGATTCAATAGTAATTCGGGTGAGTGCCTAAAAAGTTTCAGCGCTCCGTCCATCATCTTATTGTGTTTGCAGGGTTGATATATTACTATTAACACCCCAGAGATGTACTTACTCCTGTTCTTAACTAGAGTAAATATGTAACTATTTCATAGGTGTAAACAGGTCAAGAGAATGTGAGTAAGTACCTATCAACTATTGAGTAGGTGTTTCTGAACTATCCAGGGCATCCCTCCACTGAGACATTAACTCCCGCACCAAGGAGTAGGATTTAGCCATGCATATTACAACATTGTGAAGGAATAAGATGCAGTGTGGCTCAATGGTTAGAGCGGCAGACCCTGATGCAGAGGTCTAGCCCAGGACCAGGGTTCAATTCCTGCCTCGGCGGGTCTTGAACTCAATTTCCGCGGACCTGATAATTCTCGCCTTGGTGCCTCTTCCGATCATGGGTCCCACTCTGCAACTCTGGGCAATAGCTTGCTTAATCTCCACAATGGCCCCAACAACGCTAGGATGCCTGGCTTCACCTTGGGGCTGCCCAGAAGTGGGTACTTCACAGGGAACAGCCAGGAAGGGTTCCACAGCAGTATGCGTACAAGTGCCTGAGGTACCCCTTCGGGGGTCGATTCGGTGCGCTATACACATACTACTACATTTACATTTACATTTACATTGGTAAATGAATTTAGAGGGCAAGGTCATCTTTCAAGAATGCTCTCTCTTAATTTTGAAGAGTGAAGGGAGATATTTAAGAGGTTCAAAAAACACAAAACACATTAATTTCTCTTAATGTGATAAAAAGGTACATGGTTATTTATTTCTTCAAGTATGTAATTTTTCGATTTGACAGTGACAGAATTGTTTACCTCAAATCACTATGGGCCCAATTATGATCTGGCTCATAGTGCCTCCGACCTTCGGTCAGAAGGCCTTATAACCAAAATCATTGGTTTCAATTCCGACCAGCTGCTTACAATACAGCCAGCCGGAAATGAAACCAGTCAGTCATTCCGGCTGGCTTCTGACAGGATGCAGGAACTCGTCTGCCAGTTGGAGAACGGCCCGTAATCCTCATGAAAGGTGTTTCAGCCTTCTGGATTGCGATGCATGGTTTCCGGCAGGGTTTTTATGCCGGCCTTTCCGACATGGAGACCCTCTCGGAAAACTTATGTGGGGGCCCCTTGAAGGACCCCTTTTTGTTTTCGGCCTCCAGTTGGGGGCCGAGGGGGCACCTTGTTGATCTCTGCATCTTGTGGCAGGAACCTTGATGTACTTGCCACGGGGTGCAGGGATGAACACACACTCCCATTCCTCTATGGGAGCTTGTGTTACTGCCGGTTTACGGCTGTAACATGAGCTCCCATAGGGCAATGGGAGTATGCGACCGCACCATTTGCAGTTGCATCGTGATTAGGTAGTCGGGATCGCCGACCAGAGGTCTGCTGGTCCTGTTTCCACGATGGTGTCCGCTCGACATCAAAATATCCCCCTGTCTATTGTAACATTACAGGAATTTCCGGTGTATATTTGGCATTTGAAGCTATTTATATTGTGCCTTGCTTGTAGGTATTTATGTGGAGTGCCAGCAAATGGTAAAGATATACAGAACCGCATAATCTACTTGCATTACTATTTGTACTTCTTATGAAATTAGCAGGAAAATGGATTGGTGCTGTATGACTGCCTAATTGTCAAAGTAAAATCATGTACTGACACTACCAATCTGTTTATCTGTTAATCTTATTATGATATTTATCGCTATATAAACTTAGCGACATTTTTTCTATCGCTTTGCATTGCCGGATTTTATCACAGAGATAACGTGCTATTAGCAACATTTATCTCAAATGCAATAAAATATCCAGCGATAGCGGCTTAATGCGTGAATATCGCTGGAAATCCAGCGATACTCAGGCATTAACGCCAATAGGGTCTTAACCTGAATATCCAATTCCCATTGGATATACAGGTCAAGAAGTGGTCTGAGCAGGTGTTAGTTTTCAGCAATATTCGCGCTTAGCACAACATTTTTTATTGCTAGGCCTGCGTTGATAATAGGCGATAGCGATGTTAGCGACTGCTTTCAGTCGCTAACAGGTTCGGTACGCCCACTTTGCATGTCATTAGCGATAAATATCGCTGACATGCAAAGCGGGCCCCAAACCACCTGCTATCTCCTAAAAGCTGTCGCTAACTGCTGTTCACGACAGCTTGCTAACAGGGCGATGAAATTATCGCCGCTTCACGGCCGAAAACAGCCGCAAAAGCATATCGCCCGTGTTAGACCTGACATCATTGGCGTTATTCTCCCTTCCATTTTTGACGGATTGCCTCCTCAGTTTTTATATGTTTTTGCTGGTTGTATGTTTTGGGCCCTGTGCCACTGCTAATCAGTGCCACAGTGAAAGTGCTCCCTATGTTAAATTGAGATACTAATTGGTTATTCCATGATTGGGTTATTTGAGCTACTGTCAGCCCCTAGTACAGTGCACTATGTGTGCCCAGGGCTTGTAGATCAGATGCTGCTGGTGGGCTTGCAGCACTGGTTGTGCCACCCACAGAAGCAGCTTGTAAGCTGTGTCTCAGGCCTGCCACTCCAAGGCCTATGGGTAGTCTGTGACTACCATGTGGACTTGGCCGAGGGCACCCCCTTGCCAGTCCCTGAACCTTCCCTTTGCTTCATATTAGACACCCCTATGGTTGGCCAAGGGGCAGGGTGCATTGTGAGTATAAGGTAGGACATGCTCAGATGTGTGTAGCATGTCCTAATAATGAATAACAGCCATTTTCGTTTTTCACTATTGAAGGCTACCTGTTCTCATAGACCAGCGTGGGCAGTTAAGATTGTTACATTCCTACAATCCTAACTGACTCAGGGAACATGGTAGAAATTCAAATTTAGTATGCCTGAACTCAGAATAATAAAATACATATTTTAGAAAAGTTTATTGTAATATTCTGTGTTTGAAAATACCACTTTTAGAAAGTAGGTATTTGCTTGCCTAACCATTTGAGCCCGCCTCTGCTGACTTGTGTATTCCTTGTCTGGGTTTGTGTGTGACAGGGCTGGGGAAATTCCAGGAGACAGGCTGGGGCAGCCCAGTGGTGAATAGAAAGATCAGCACCTGGATGGGATGGAGGAGTGCACCTAGGACCTGAATAGGGCTAGGCCTTTCCTCCACAATGCTGGCTCCACCTCCTTTGGCTTGTCTGATGTCTATGCCCTGCACTGTGAAAGGAGAAGGGGAATCATGTCAACAGAGTGCTCCAGAGCTGTATCTTCCCTTCCCTGTGCTGGCTCCTCCTCCTGTCTGATGTTTCTGCCCTGCACAGTGAAAGGAAGAAAAGAATCCTGTAAACAAAGTGCTCAGGAACTGGTTTGAACTAGGGCCTCTGCCATCAGAGAGCAAAGGATTTTGGGGTATAAGTATTGGGACCCAGTCCCACAGACTTTAGATCACTTCTGGAACAAGAAACCTTTCTGCCAAGGAGAAGAACCAAGGAAGCTGCAGGAGTTGGACTGCCCCTCTCCCAGTGTGCTGTTTGCTGGGTTGGCCTGCAGTGGTTGCTTCATTGCCAAGGGAAAGGAGAAGGAACATTTTAATGACTTTCATTTATCTACAGAATATTCTCCAAGGGCTTGAACTGTGCTTGCCTTCTGCTGAAGTCTCAGGGCCAAAAGACTTCACCTCCAGCTCCCTCCTGAATTTCCTTGCTGGAAATTCTGACTCCAGTCTCTTGCGTGCCGCTGGAAGTGCGACGCATTGAGAAGAAGCGTGTCGCCGCCCCAGCTGAAATCGTTGCAACGCCGGAGAAGCGAGCTTTCGTTGCATCTCCCTGGAAGCGTGTGTCCATCGAAGCTGTCGGCTGTCGCATCACCAGAGAAGCGTGACGCATCGAGAGAGCCGTCATCGCATCACCGGAGAAGTGCGTCTCAGGGCCTGTCGCGGCTCCAAAGTACAGAGTTTTCGCAAGGCTGCCAGGGTGTCATCGCATCGTCAGTGCATCGCCGCATCAAGGGTGCCATCTCACATCGCAACCGGATTGTCGCATCGCAACAGGGCGCCATCTTACGCACCGCAACGGGCCCGCAGGCCAAGAATCTACGCATCACCTCCGCACCGGTAAGAAGCATGACGCATCCCCTACTCTGCGCAAGCATTGAGGCATGACGCATCATCTTCCCCGGATCACGGATCCAACGCATCTCCCCTTTAGCGGGCCTTTTGTTTACTTTGCTTCACGCATCCAGGTACTTTGTTGAGAACTTTGCCGCATTTCTCATCAACTTGAACTAAGCAACTTGAATCATCTTTTAAGCAATCTTAAGTGTAGTATCGTGGATTTTTGTTGTTTGTGGTCTTGTGTTTGTCTATATAAAACTTACTTAATTTTATAAAACCTGTGTTGTGTCCATCTGTAGTGTTATCACTGTATTACTGTGTATATTCACAAATGCTTAACACACTGCCTCTGAGATAAGCCTGTCTGCTCGTGCCAAGGTACCAGGGGGGTGAGCAGGGGTTATTAAGGAGTGTAATCCCCTTATCCTGACCTAGAAGTAAGGGTCCCTATTTGGACAAAGGTGATAACCATTGCCAACTAGAGACCCCCAGATCTAACAGCCCGCCTTGCTAATATGCCCCAAAGTCCTTTGTGAAGGAAGGGAACTTGGAATGGAGTTGAAAAGCAGAGGATACAGAGTTCCAGAAAGCAATCAAAACCAAGAATGATGCTTTATAAGTTAAGGTCTCTGATTCAAGAAGTACTGTGGAGGATTTGCTACCATCCCTACTTGAAGATAATCAATTTCTAAAGAGAGAGAAACTACAGTGAAGAATAATATCAACCAAGGTGGCAATTTTGAATAGGCAAATTACTTCAATTTGGAGCCAAAACAAGGAGCTTAGGCACAGGGACTTCTGGTCAGAGACTAGGTGGGTTGATGCGTTGATAGTCACTTCGAGAGGGACTAATCAGATATAGATATTCTGGATGAATGCAGTTTCTAAAATTAAGTCAAGACAGTTATCTTGAAGTTACTTTAAAAAGTAACAATTTTATATCCATTACAGATCTGTGAGATTTTAGTTAAATTCTTAATACATGGATATGTTGTTTTTCATCCATGTAACGCACAGAGATTTGCCATTATCTACCATGGTGGGAGAGTTTAATGCCAAGGCTGAGTAGTAATGTATGAGGAGGGAGAAGAGCACAAAAGTGTTGTGGCATTTGTGATAAATCTCTATCAAGGAGTTGTCAAGAACTCTGAATATCTAATTCTTGTGACACCTTTAAGTATAACTTTGGGTCATCAGCATTTTGGAGGTAGACAATTCACAATCACAAACCAATTAAACAAGTGTTTAGATGTAGAGGTTGACTGGGGCATGGGCAAAGAGAAAGAGTTCAAGAAAGTTTTCAAGCTTCACTTGTAAGAGCTGAACCAGTACAAAATATTTTTAACACCATCGATGCTCATGGTATTCTGCTGCTGTGCTGCAGATTTCTAAATCCCATTGTTCATGACGAGCTGGGCTCGTCATCAGTGTTTGAGGAGGCTACACCATGACGAGCCCAGCTCGTCTTCAGCCTCGAAGGGGTTAAAAAGCACACCAACAATGATTTAGACTGAGGTAACCTTACTCATCTGACAAGTTTAGACAGATCAAGCACAATAAGACTTTGGTGGAAGGCTCATAGTAGATTTTAATTTACATTCAGGCATCAAATGTTATGGAAAAGTAATTGAGACCTCGCTAAGACTTAGTTAGCAGCAGTCCAGATGATGTTTCTTTTGAATTATTTGCAAAAAAAGATGCAATTTTGATGGAGAAAGGTGCTGCCCTTAAATCGTTAAATTCTTTTGCTCTGCAGGAGAGTTTCTATAACTTAGAAAATTAGGCTTGGTTTAAACAACATGGTTCAGTTAGTATGACTTGGCTTTAACCAGGTTACATTAACAGCTATTCACATTTGCAGAATAATAGTGCACATTTATTTTATGAGAACAAGTCTTTTTCTCTCTGTGTGTGCTGGTGCATGTTTCAATCTCAGGCAAATCCTTGAAAATAAGCCTCGTTCTGTGGTGTCTGTAAAGTAATATTGGTGGTCTATTGAGTTAGCAATGCATAAGATGTGTCTTTATTTTGTAAGTTCAAGCCTAATAATCAATATAACAAACAGACAATAAGATTCAAAGTAATACTTCTATAAAACAAAGTAGCATGGAGATAGTTACTATAAGTGGTTGGCTCAAGCATAAGAAATCATATGAGTTTATATAACCTTTTAATGCATCTTGCCTATTTAACATAGTCAACAGGATATACTGGGACTTTCCAAACAGTTATCTAATCATTAAATGACCACAGACACTTAACTGTATTTCAATATGGCAGTAAGAAATAGGCAACTGAAGTAATGCAGCAGGTTAACAAATATACATATAGTCTCATGATCTCCATCATTTTTTAATGTAAGTAAGTAAGTACATCTTTATTGCACAGTTAATTAAAACTATTGCAGATATTAGCAAATAAAAAAGAAAACGTTAGTTAAATACAACTGTTATAAAAAGGTTTAAAATGAGAATAACTTCATAGAAAAAATAATAAATAGTACAAAAATATTTATACTTCTTTCGGGCTGAGCGTTTAATTAAAAAGGAGAGTGAGTAACTTGTGTGGCTCCACCATAGGGACCAAACTGTGATAAATCTTACAAGCGTAAAAAATGCGTAATTTTTTCCATAAAGTCTGTTAGTTCTTTTTGGGTCCCCTACTATTTTATTGTGTGTGAGAGGCCCATCAGGAGACAGTCTGTTGCCTATGTCGTGTGATTGATCCCTTTTCAGTGACCATTTGAGGCTTGCTTCTTAGGTTAGCCTCATCCTGTTTTGGGCCTCTGTCGCTCTTGTTTCTTTTCTGCCTCCTTCAAGAATTTGAGGACATGGCTTGCTAGTTGAATGTTCTTTCCATCAAAGCAAGCTATTATCGCCTGCCGACGTGTTCTTATACCCAGCTGATTGAAATGCTGTTTTAGATGGAATCTACGCTCTATGTCCAGGCCTTTACAAGTGCATATCAGGTGCAGGATGTCTTCTTTTGTTTTCCATCATTTCTCAAGCCATTGCAGCTACTGCAAGCTCAGCATAGGCCATTGAGACCTTGGGCGTTCTTCAAGCTCTTATTAAGTGCTACAAAATTGAACCAAAAACAAAATGATTCCACTTTCCCCCTTCTGACACTTAATAATGTAATGTATTCAATCTCAATGTTCATTAATGTTTTCTCTGCCTCCTCATTAGTAGGTTCTGGTAATACCATCCTAGATTTCTGATAAATTACGCTGAGTTTGACATATTGGCCAGCTATTTTCTGATGCCTACACACCCTAGCTGTAAGGGAGGAGACACATTCTGTCATGACATTTTTCTTTATACAGAGCAGTACCAACTACCAAGCCAGACCAAGACTGCCTCCAGTATCCATTATCCCCAACCACCAAGCCAAGAAGTTAGTGAATTCTGCACTGCTCCTTCTCATATGTCATATGCTTTCCGTCCAATATGGTGTATCTCAGTTATAGTGTCATGGATATTTCTATTCTTACCTAGAATATACATGCAGCATTTCTGCCTGATGGCTTTGCAAACCAAATCCATTTTTGCTAAATTGATGTCTAGAGCCATCCTGTTTTGAATTTCAGCACTTCACATAGCCATGGTTCCTAATGGTGCAGTTGTCTTCTCAGACAAGTTCTCTATTTGCTTTGCTGATTTAAATATTGTGAGGAACTATCCATCCTCCTAGGAGTTCTTTTCCCCTAGGTGATGAAACCTGGACAAACCATAACCATTAGAATGGTCTGACAACGAGGGAGGTGGTACACCATAAAGTCCATTGCCTTAGGGAGATGGACCACCTCAACAGTTCGGGACGCTCACTCCTCATTGGCATGAGCCATCGGAGGGGTCTGTGGTCTGTCTGAACTCAAAGAGAGACCCACATAGACATGGTCTCATCTTCTTCAGTGCCCCTACCAGAGCAAAAACCTCTCTCTCAATACCACTACACCTCTTTTCCCTGGGAAGTAACCTCCTACTGATGAAAGCTACAGGTTGGTCTAAGCCCTCCTCATTAAACTGTGCATGGTAGGACATTTTTCAACATATCATTCACACTGGGCAGGAAATCCAGATTAGTGTTTCATATACAATAGTGCTGTAATGCCGATCTGACAAATTTGACACTAATTTGGCCTGGAAAGACTGCAACTTGCCCCTGCCTGCAAGGTGCCTCAAATACACCATGGTTCTCTGCCCTACTTGGCACTTGCTGGTCTTGACAGTCACGCCTGCCTGTTGCAGGAACTGAATCACCCCCTGGAGGTGGTACAGGTGTCCAGCCAGCTTTTACTGTTGACAGCTATGTAATTCGGGTAAGCAGGACTGAAGTATTCCATCCCCAAACCAGGACCCTGTTTACCATCCACTGGAAGGTGTCAGGGCCCTTCTTCAGTTCAAGAGCTTCACCTTGAATTTGAAATGGCCTCTGGGGTAGAAAATTATTACCTCTTTTTGTCTGCCTCAGTCATGGCAATCTGCAAGAAGTCTGATGTAACACCAAAGCTACTCAGGAACTTGGCAGCTCCTGGTCTGTCAATGACCTCAACAGCTGGGGTCATGAGGTGTGGATAAGTCTGGGTGACTCAGATGAGCCCCTTGTGGTCCATGTAGAACCCAAGTTCGGGGGCAGTGACCGGTGAGGTGCCTTTGTATACCAGCACCAGTGGGATGGACCCGGGGCTACTGGAGTGGTTAATCACTCCTAGCACAATCACTTTTTGAGACTTCCTCCTTAATGCTAGCCTTCAAACTGTGTAACGATCTGTACATGTTATTCTTCACAGGAGTTCTGACTCCAGTAATAATATCATAGGTACACAATTGTGTAAGCCTAGGAGTGAGGGAGAACAGGCAAGCTGTCCCAATAACTGGCGACAGGCCCTCTGCTATTCTGGGGTCAGGCTAGGTGAGAGGTTGATACTTTCCACTGACCCATCTTTTTCTCTGGAAGATTGGAGGTCAGGGAGAGGCTCATTCTCCTCCACCACCATATAAACATGTGACCAGAATCATTGTGACCTCAGACCTCTCATAAAGTGGTTTGAGGTGGTTCACATAATGCACTATTAAGGAGTTTTTAGGGCTCTTGAGGTCCAACAAGTAGGGGGCCTCTCCCTCTCCTTCACCTCATAAGTCTTCACTGGATCCATTACCACACTGTCTGGCCAGGTTGAAACTCCACCAGAGTGATCTTCAGGTCGTACCAGAGTTTCATGACCTCCTGGCTGGCCTCTAATCTTTCAATAGCCTCCTTCCACAATGTTTGCATCTGGTTTCTGAGGGCTAACATGTCACTATAGCTAAAGAATGATGATGGATTCAACCCAGAGCTGTGACTGGGATGAGTGTCTGGATCGTTTCAGCGCTCCGTCCATCATCTCCTTGTGTTTGCTTTGTTTGCCCTAAAGTGGCAGGGTATGCCCAGACTTGGCTCCCATTGCTCACTTTGCCACTGGACTCAAGCTAGGCTGGCTGATGAGGGCTGTTAGCCTGAAATCGGTACCAGGATGCTTTTTTCTGGTCCAGGGAAAACATGGCTTGGCAGTTCGGGCTGCCAAGCTGCAGATACCAAATGGTTAGGATAAGATACTGCCAGCTTTCTAAAAATTGCATTTTTTCTGAATTATGACTTTAACTCCGACTTCAGTATTAAGAAGGATTTTACATTACAATGCCTTAGACGCCAAACATGATATTTCTACCTGCTCCCAAACATCAGTTATTACTTATTAAATGTAATAGGGTCACCCAATGTTATCCTATGATAGAGGTAGGCCTCTCATCAGTAAAAACCAATCTATGAGTTTTTCACTACAAAGAAATATAAAATTACAAGGTCAAGTTTTAAAATACAATGCACCCTGACCTATGTCCTTTTTAGAGCCTACCTCAGGGGTGACTTATTTTTAATAAAACTGGAGATTTAGGCCTGCCAAGGGGTTTATTTTGCCAAGTTGAATTGGCAGTTTCACACTGTATACAGGCTGCAACAGCCTGGGACCTATTTTAAGGGGCTACTTAAGTTTCTGGCACAATACCTGCTGCAGGCCCACTAGTAGTATTGTATTTACTAGTCCTAGGTATATTCTATACCACATTACAAGCGTCTTATAAGTGTAATATATATGCCAATCAGGTGTAAGCCAATTTTACCATGTTTTAGGATGTAAACAAATGTACTTTAGCACTGGTTTTCAGTGGTAAGGTGCACAGAGTCCTAAGACCAACAAAATTTAATTTAGCAACACAAGATGGGAAGAGGTAAAAAGTTTGGGGGAAGACAACCCTAAAACCCTAAAACTGCCAGGTGTAATGGCAGCTGCATGTCCCGGTCTAGTTTTTCAAACAACATTGATATTTTTTGGTCTGTGTGATGCATTACGCACATGTAATTATGCAACAGACCAGGCATCGAAGTCCCTTCAAATTAACAGTCGTCCCTTACCCAAATTATATTTGGGATTGTGGAGGCAATTAGATGTATCGCGGGAACTTCCTTTGTCAGTCAGTAAGTAACAAGAGGAGATTTTCAGAGGGCAAACAATATGCCCGATGTTGGACCCGGCCCTTTTGGCAGGTTCACCCCAAGACTTTTTGCTTTTTTTCCTAGCCTGTTTCTGTGACCTGGTGTTGGTGATTTTAGGCCTCTGTGCACTTTTTCACTGTGGTAGAGTGTAAAGTGCCTGAGCTCTCTGTGTATGTGTGGTGAGTGACCTGTCCTCCCATAGGAATGAATGGGGAATATGTATGCCCATGGTAGTTCCTGATGTGTGAGGAGTGCAGGGTCGAGTTTGGTATGTGCGAACTCGTGAGATTGAATGCTGCGCAATGGTATATGCGGCATGATTGTGTCTAGTGTAGAAGTGCCACTTCTAGAAGTTGCCATATTTGTGTAATTTGTGTCTGGCGTGTGATTGGCTGAGGCTGGCTGGTGAGCCTGGCTCCAAGAGCCTGGTAGGGTCTGCCCCGGTGGTGAATAGAGTTTTTAGCATGCTGATGTGAGGGGAGGAGTGAGCCTGGGCCTGCTTGTGGATTGACTGTCTGGTTTGAGGGTCCTGAATGAGGCTGGGTTTTCCCCACACAATGCTGGCTCCACCCCCTGGGGTGCGTCTGTTGTCCCTAGCCTGGCCAGTGAAAGGAATTCCCTATAACCAGTTCTAGCTGATTCTCACACTGCCTGCACCCTTTAGACAAGGGATTTTGGGTATAAAAAGGGTGCTGTGACACTCTAAAAATGTTCTTGTTTCTGACTTAAATCCTACCAGGGCTGTGCTGCTGCTTGGGCTCAGGGGAAGGCTTGCCTCCCTGAGCCCTGCCCAGCCCCTGGATTCCTGATGGATGCTGGAGGATCTTTTCTTTCTTGGGATCCCCTTTGCTTGCCTTTGCCCCCAGGACCTTTATTTTTGAGGTCCAGGACTTCTGTGGACCCTTCTTGGTGTAGGGGTCATCTCTGGGGACTTTAGGTGTGGCCTGGGCCCCCCAGCGCCTTGAGAGTGCTTTGTTTCCATTACTGGGCAGAGCCCTGTGGTTTTCCCCTGAGGGAAGCGCTCCTGCCCTTTGTGTGACCACCCTGCATTAAGCCCTGCTTATATTTTTAAGTATGGGTGCCACCCCGTTTATTTAATTATTTTGCCCACCTCGCTTCTCTATTTTATTTTAATCTCGAGGGTGCCCACCCCTCGTTTTGCCCCCCGTTTGGTCACCGCCGCGGCCGGGCCGCAGAGAGGAAGTCAGGCACTTGTGGTCGGGACGTGGGCGGAGCCTGCGCTCGAGCCGGAGGTCCCGCCCGCCGGCCAGAGAGGGAAGCCATGTTTTTTTGTTGCCGGTCTCCCATGCGATGGAGGGAGACCGGAGATGTGCCCGGGGTACAGCGGCCTGTAGCGGGGCTCCCCTGTGCTGAGGGAGCCCCGGAGAAGTGGAGAGAAGCCGGCAGCCTGAGCGGGAGAGGAGACACGCCGCGACCCACGAAGGAGCCGGTGAGTGCCTGCGAGATGCGAGAGGGGCTGCCGTGGCACATTGCCGGTGCCCGCCCCCCCCCCCCCAGGTGGTGCAAGCTTCTTTGTGGAGGGGCGCTGAGAGGCCCCAGCAAGGCCTCAGTGTTTGGAGCTCCGGGGGCATATTTGTTTTGAGAGCCCGAGGGGCTCAGGGCGCCACAATCGTTTTGAGAGCCCATGAGGCTCGGGGGCATCTTGTGCTTTGAGTCCCCAGAGGGGGGAATCTAATGACGGCCCATAATTGATTTACGAGCCCAGCAAGGCTCGAGGTGCCATTGTTTTTCAGAGCCTAAGGGCTCCATGCGCCATAATTGTTTAAGAGCCTGTGTGGCTCCAACGTTTGGAAAAACAACAAGTGATGGACCGAATGTGGATCAATGTCACACATTCCCCCAGTCAAAAGATCTGGGCCTAAATCCATCGTTTTTTTGCACTCCACACCACCCTGGGTTAGACAATGGCGATATGCAAATCAGCTCTGACCCTGTTGCCCCATGGGAACAGTCCAGTCCGAACTACAAAAGCCATGTCCTTCCCAGAACGGAATCAAGCATCCGCGGACCGGACCGGTTTCGAGGTAACACCTCTCATCAGCCCGGCTAGCTTGACTCCAAGTGGTGTGGAGTGCCTGGGACCCACGTCTGGGCATCCCCAGCGCACTTAGGGCGGCAATTGCAAAAACAACAAGTGATGGACCGAATGTGGATCAATGTCACACATTCCCCCAGTCAAAAGATCTGGGCCTAAATCCATCGTTTTTTTGCACTCCACACCACCCTGGGTTAGACAATGGCGATATGCAAATCAGCTCTGACCCTGTTGCCCCATGGGAACAGTCCAGTCCGAACTACAAAAGCCATGTCCTTCCCAGAACGGAATCAAGCATCCGAGGACCGGACCGGTTTCGAGGTAACACCTCTCATCAGCCCGGCTAGCTTGACTCCAAGTGGTGTGGAGTGCCTGGGACCCACGTCTGGGCATCCCCAGCGCACTTAGGGCGGCAATTGCAAAAACAACAAGTGATGGACTGAATGTGGATCAATGTCACACATTCCCCCAGTCAAAAGGTCTGGGCCTAAATCCATCGTTTTTTTGCACTCCACACCACCCTGGGTTAGACAATGGCGATATGCAAATCAGCTCTGACCCTGTTGCCCCATGGGAACAGTCCAGTCCGAACTACAAAATCCATGTCCTTCCCAGAACGGAATCAAGCATCCGAGGACCGGACCGGTTTCGAGGTAACACCTCTCATCAGCCCGGCTAGCTTGACTCCAAGTGGTGTGGAGTGCCTGGGACCCACGTCTGGGCATCCCCAGCGCACTTAGGGCGGCAATTGCAAAAACAACAAGTGATGGACCGAATGTGGATCAATGTCACACATTCCCCCAGTCAAAAGATCTGGGCCTAAATCCATCGTTTTTTTGCACTCCACACCACCCTGGGTTAGACAATGGCGATATGCAAATCAGCTCTGACCCTGTTGCCCCATGGGAACAGTCCAGTCCGAACTACAAAAGCCATGTCCTTCCCAGAACGGAATCAAGCATCCGAGGACCGGACCGGTTTCGAGGTAACACCTCTCATCAGCCCGGCTAGCTTGACTCCAAGTGGTGTGGAGTGCCTGGGACCCACGTCTGGGCATCCCCAGCGCACTTAGGGCGGCAATTGCAAAAACAACAAGTGATGGACCAACGTTTGGGGCATGTGTAATGTCCAGAGCCTGTGTGGCTTTAACGTGCGCAGTTCAGAGCCTGTGGGGCTCCAACAGAGGGCGCAGATTTATTCTAGGGGCTAGTGACAGCCCCAGTCGCAGTTTGTTTCCCAGCTGCCCAGCAATTAGTTGGCAGCTGCACCGTTTAGGTCTTGGGATGTTCCCAGGTGCCCAGCAAGTAGTGGGCACCTGCAACGTTTAGGTTTTGCGCCAGTGGCGCACCCCTGACTGCGGGGCAGCGCGCCCTGAAATTCTGGACACAGGGCTCTTTAGTCCCTTTGTTAGATGGGGCTGGTATGTGATTTTATTTAGGCGCAATGTGATTATCTATGTGATGGTAATTGCCTAATGTGAGTTTGCGCAATGTGATGTGGTGCTAGGAAATGTAATGCATTTAATATGATTACGCACGTTGATCTTACACCTCTGAATGTTTTTGGGCATCATGTGTTTTTGCGCTATCGAGTTATGTTCTGGCACCTCTGAATGTTTTTATGCATCATGTGTCTTCCTGGATTTTACACCTCTGAATGGGTTGGTTTATGCATCATGTGTTTTTCCTTCCCTGCACCTCTGAATGTGTTTTTGATGCATCATGTGCCTTGTTATTACACCGCTGAATGTATGTTTTATGCATCATGTGTTTTCCTTCCCTACACCTCTGAATGTTGGTTTTGCATCATGTGTAATGTGTTCTTACCTATACCCCTAAATGTATTTTATTCTTAGGTGGTTGTTTTTTCTAGTACCGGTGGTCCTAGTGAGGTCCTGGTTCCCTGCTTGACATTCTCCTAAGGTGTTTAGGGTTGCGTATGTAGTACTTACCTGTTACCAGTAGTTACTGGTTGTGATTTATATCTGCTAATTTGTACTACAGTGATTTTATATCCTATATTCTATTTTCTACTAAGTGCTGATTCTGACAGGCGCCCACGTGGCCCTGTCCTGTGCAAATAATCCCTTGTGAATATTGCCCGTGCCAGTTGGCACAATGTACATGTGTGATTCTATCTGATGTGTTTTGACAATACAGAAGTTATTTTTATATAACCTTGTGTGGAGTTCCTTTTGTGGGGTGCCTAGGATGTTGTTGCTGTTGTGTGCGTGCGCAAATCCTTTACACATTGCCTCCGGGATAGGCCTGTCTGCTCGTGCCAAGATACCAAGGGGGTGAGCAGGGGTTATCTTGGCGTGTAACTCCCTTGCCCTGACTAGAATGGTGGTTTCTGCCTAGCTTTGGCGTCAGCCTTAGACAACCAGAAATAGCCAGTTCTAACACCCGATCTATTGACAACCTTCAGTTTTCTCTGATTAAACTCCAGATAGCAGTTTGTAAGTCTCAGCCCGTAACCTCCCAGGGTGCCTGATCAACTTATGATCTTGGTGAACGTTCGATTGCTTTAGTTACTGCTTGTTCCCCAGTGGATTGATTACATCATCACCATGTGTATGTACAGTGTTGTGCAGTGTTCTCGATGGTGCCTAATAAGCATGCATATGGGTGTTTAGGTGCACTATTTGTCAGAATACCCAGCAAAATAATATCATATTGACTTTTCTATATTTTCTTTCTTTCTAAATTTCAGGTCATACTCATTTAATGGAATCCTCCTCCTAAATAGGGGAGTAATTTAAAATCTAGGTAATAATCCTTAATGGGGTGACCACCCTAGTAGATTAGGTTCTCTCTTTTACAGTTTTGATGATTTACCATTCATCCATTAGAGAGAACATGCAGCAAGAAACATGTTGACTCCAGGATCATCATTGCCTTAACAGTTTTCCTTGTTTTTAACCTTTAATAAGAGCATCCACTAAGTATAAATATGATTTGGGTGCCAAAATGATCAATTTTATATCCCTTCTGGCTCCAAACTACTACTCCAAGTTGCCCTCACAGCACCAAGGTTGACTGTCGTTTGCCAGACAATCCCCTCACCATCTGGTAGAGAGACAATCTCTGGTAAAGAGCCCCCACTAGTGGCATGTTGGGCATTGCAGTGCCCGCTCAAGGGGGAGTAGGATGAAGCATGGCACTTTGGTGGGTGAGGGTTACACATCCTATAAAGGATGCCTTACCTGAACTGAAATTTGTCCCATAACCAGAATGTGATATACGCAATCTAGACTATGGAACTGCACACTCTTTTTTGAAGGATTATCAAGGATTACCCTAGTAACATAGGGGGCCTTCTTCATGGGCTGGTGGGTAGGGGCTTTCATCTAAATTGGGGACCCATTGGTCTTGCTGCTCTACCAGAGGCAAAGTGGTGGGGACTGGGATGGGAAGGTCACTCCAACCATTGGATGAGATAGTTTATGTGTGAAGTTATCAAAGGCATTGGGAGGATGGAGAGTGGACCCCTGACCTAGTGGATCCAGGCCCTCTACTCTGTGTGGTGTCTATAGCATGGGGCATGCGCCACACCAGTGGCCACGCTAATTACAGTTAAAACAATGACTTCCCTCTCCTTGTCTGCCTGATGGACAACCACAACATCCTCTTTCCCTACCCCAGCTTCACCTTCTCCTTCTACTCGGGACATTGTTGCCTTCATTTCCTGAAACGCACCCTTGCCAATACTGCGTGTGTATGCTACCATCAATCACTCCTTCCCCCTTTTCAACTTTCCTTCTTGCTATTCAGCAAGTCATCCTTGATAATATGGGCAATATTTGGCCACAGACAAGACCTTCGCTATCGTTTCTTGCTGGAAACTAAATGCAGTCTGTAAATGTGTCCTAATGTTTTGTCACAAGCCCTGCACAAAAGCTGTAACAAAGGCAGGCAACCCTTTGGTCAAGGAATATTTTCATTCCACTGTTCTTTTGATACATTTGCAAGAATCTTCCATAGTAAGTTTGAACAGTCGGGTTCTTTGTTTAGCGGAATGAATTATTTTAGACCAATGTACTTGTTGTTCTGGCACCTTTTCATAATGTGCGTGAGAGCCTGGTGTAATTTGGTGGCAATCTCAGATCCCGGGTTTTATCTGGCCCCCATAGTGGTTCTTCCATGGGCAACTTCACATGATTTTCCAAATCCTCCCAAAAATCTTTGGGAACTATTATGTTGGAGAGAATATGCAGGTCTTTCCAAAAGGAAGCACCCTGTTGCCATAAGTATATTGAACTCTAAGTACCAGTGCTGGGATCCCTCCAGCAAGCTAAGGAAATTCATGTGAAGGAAACCAGGTCATCCCGTGACTAAGGGACATTAATGTAAGCAGTGGCACAATCATCTTCCCCAGCAGGAACCTCACATATGGGTAAGAGGGAATTGATCTTGTCACTCTTCTTTAGGGGTGAGAACAAGAGGTTTCTATCCATACAAATCCAATTGTAGCAAATCTGATGTCAGAAATTGCTTGTAAATAGGTAGTACAAATGCAATTCCTTATTTTAGTAATGTCATCTTTAATGTAGGAAAGCAATTTGGACTTGTCCCACATGGGTAAATCCTGTTGAAAAATGTCAAGCACCAGAGATAATCACTTTTATTTATCTGGCTTATTATGGTCAGTAAGTAGTGATTATAAATGTATACCAAATATACAGAGGGATTGTTTATAAGGAGTGTAAAAAAAGAAGGATAAACAAGCGCAGGAGGCGAATCTATGTTCCATTTCAGGCATTTTGACTAACTTATTTTGTGAGCAAGAAAGAGACAAATCAGAAATGTGACTACTCTTCTGTACAAATTTGTCTGAAAGAATCTTCTTTTCCTCTTTTTCCTGGTGGGTGAGCATTTTGGGTAAACGTTTGTGGTAGTCTGTATGTGATGTTTTGTTTGTTTTTCAGTTGCATTTTTCCATTGTTCTGATAAATCATAATGTCCTCTAGTCTTTCTTTGTGCTTCGTTTAGAGGCTAACCTTATCTTAGACCTCTTGGAAGAAGTATACTTTAATTATTTTGGGAATGCTAATTTTCTAAATGACTACATTTGTTAATAAATCCGTAAGGTTTTAAAGCGGAAGCCTTGTCTCGTGCAGGTTTGTTTATTAGCCTTGGACTAATCTTACTAAGACTCAGAGGGGGGTGGTCTTATGAGGAATCAGAAAATCCTGATCTTGTGTATGGACCCTCCTATTTAGCTAGTTATACAACTACACTCCAAATGCAGGGATATATTTATGATAATGTGTTCCAACTGGACTCTATACCACCCACTGCTCTACTCTACTCTACTGTTATAACAGGTTTGGCTCACTTGGTACACTTGTTGTTTAAGTAGTGCTTGTATTTTTTACAACATTATAACCTTAGTGAATTCATGTTGATGGACAGCATCCCCACCCTAAAAAAGTTTTTCAGCATTGGCATATTAGTTTGAATTTATGCCATGAAGCATTTTTCAATGGAGTTTGGAGTGCTTCAAATTCTGGAATAGTACCTGCCTTCATCAATTGTTTTGTATTCATCTTTCTTTCAGTCATGTATAAATAAAAATAATGACTAAACTCTGGAGCATGAAGCATATGTTGCAAAAACGCCCTAGGGAGTCAAAATATTTTCAGTATAAGCCAATACAATATATTTATTAAATAAAAGGAAACAATCATTTTTTCAAAATAGTTATGTATGGGCCCACCCCAAGTAAAGTGCAATGTGAAATTATTTAAACAGGTTTCCATAAACTTTTTTAGGGGTGGGCGGAGTTGGCGAAGTTGCAGTATGTAGAATTCTGAAGAGTTGCATAAAAAAACAGTGGAATTCCACAGAGTTCCGTTCCACCCTAAGTTCGACACCCTCAGTACTTCAGTGTCTTCCACACATGACTGGTTCTAAGCCATGGTAAGGCTAAATAAAGTAATAATTGGCATTATGCATGCCACAGAGGCCTACCTACCTTGCCATTTTGAAGGATTTGGTCGCAGTAATTCCCTCCTCTCGGCCGTTCAGTTGAAGAGGCAGCAGCTGTCTATGGGCATAATCAGCGCCATGCATTGCAGCGACCTTTAGGGGAAACAGTGATGCCAGAACCGAGTGCTCCAGTGAGGGCTGTATATCGTCCACAGGCCACTGGTAATGGATCATTACCTTCCTCTTGCTCTGATGACATCCCTGGGATAACCCCTCAGCTCTAGAATTAGCGGCATATGCTGCTTCAACCGACACCGGCCATGCAGCAGGGTTAGTCAGACCATCAGTTCATCCCAATCATGGCCAATCAGCAGACTCAGTACGCCCGATGAGCTGAACTGCCCCCCCCCCCAAAAATGTGCTTTCTGTAAATGATAGTGACTGTCAAATGATGCTTTAGTGACTGTTCCAGCAATACCAGTGGGGGTGCAAGGGCAGGACAGATGACGTAACATGATCAGTCAGGGAAGCTTTTGGGCGCTTGATGCTCATCTGGTGTCGTAGGCACTGTTGTGATGCAGAGTTGTGTGATGCACAGTTAGTGGGAGGATAAGGGGGTGAAGCTTATGCCAACATGTAATCCTTCCTTCCAATTTAATGCCGCCTGGTGTTCTCGGGCTGAACTCTCCACTGACGTGTCTCTCTTCCTTGGCAGAGTGTGTCAGATGGATCTGGTGTGTGCACATTCACATCACTGGTTGGCTCTCTAATGTGGGTAAGCTCCAAATGAGCCGGATTCAGCTCACAGGCGTTAATCTGTCACTTCCTACTAGAGCCGTACTTCTGTGTGCTGGAAATCAAACAAAGCAGAAAGACGTGGGTGGGCGGCAGGGGCAAACTCTGCCATGTGGCGGAATCAGAGTTTTTTGTTGATGTCTGCACTACCAGCGGAGTTGGCAAAACTCACTGGTGGAGCAGAGTTTGGCGCCCACCTTTACTTTTCAATCCACAAAGGTATACAGAAAAACGCACAGCCCATTTATACATAAGAAGATTTTTTTCTATAGTCACATCAGAGAATTAAACTTTTTTCATATGCCTATTAAGCACATTTTCAATTTTCTTGTATCCACAATATAATGATTATATCATTTATGACATTAGAGTACCACAGGGAGTGCATACAGTTCTTGCAGCTTGAGCTGTATGTGAAAGATGGCGAGCTATTGAGTTATTAATATAGAAAAGAGACAGCCAGTAGCAGCATTTTGCACTTTCAGTAAGGAGATCCCCTGATAAAAAAATAGAATATCCCCTATGGGAAATTGTTGAGACGTACAAGAAATTGTAGTAAAGTAGATGAATATAGAAAGGAAGAACAAAATGTGATTGAATGAATGTTGGATAAAGGTTTTCCGATGCAGATGTTACAGAAATCTATGGATAGGGTGTCAAGAATGATTATACATGAACTGCCCCTTAAGAAGATGAACAAAGAGAAAAGGGATGTGGTACACATTCAGATATGGTTCGTAGCTAAAGTTTTTGTAGAGAGTGGGGAGATTTATAGCGCCCTTAATAAACACTGGAAGATTCTTCTAGTTGATAAGGATCTTGGTGAAATTTGAACACCAAAACCAAATGTTACCTATAGCAGAGCTAAAACACTGAGAACTACCCTCAGCCCTACTGACACAGTGAGATACCACAAGAATAAACCATTTCAATTGATAAGTTCTAAATCCTCAGGATGTTATAAGTGTAGTTACTGTAGGTGCTGTAAATTTGTCAAAGAAAAGCCAAAACCCTTTTGGAGTGAAGATAGTCAAAAGGAATTCCCTATTAAACAACTTGACTGTAAAAAGAACAATGATAATCGATATTTGATGGCATCAGACTTTAGTAGATATAAACCAGATGACATTGAGAAAATGTATTTATTGGGTATTAAACAAGTTCAGATAAATCATAGAGGAGATGATCGTGAACATAAACTAAGGCTGAGAGAAACCTGATGGATAAATGTTCTGAGAGCAGTGAAAACAGGTCTTAATATTGATGATGAACTCTATACAACTCTCAAGTAATGAGGGAATATTGAGGCCATGAAAGTGTCCGTATGTTTGAAGAATAATGTGGAGGTTTTCAGGTAGCTTTGAATCTGGACCTGGAAACATAATTAACTAAATAATAAAAGGGGAAGTATGCACCATAACGGTCATAATTAACCCTAATGTTTAGATGCTGGAATAAATTTGATTCTAGTTTCAAAGTTTTGGTCTGGAATTGCAGCTTTATAAAATATCATCAATAGAAAAGTATGAATTGGGTATGAGGTTGGATGCAATTAGTGTTAGTGGTTGGTTTACTAAAAAATGGTTTATTGACAAAATGACTCCTATGAAAATATCACTTTACCAAAATATCATGACCAATATATATTTGTAAAAATTGTTGTTATCCTATACTTATAATGCTAAGTACAAAAATATTGGGGTCAAATTAAGTTGTCAATAATATATTTGTATTAAATATTGTTTTTTAAATATTAAATATAAAAAATATTAACTAGTAACATTAATTTTAAAAAATAGATTTGATATATCACACATATATTTATACATATGTATATATGTATATATTTATATATATACATTTACATATATCTAGTTAAAAACTATTATAAACCAATAATTGTAATTTATATTACAATTTCAGCATTTTAAAAATAATATAATAATATAGCAAATGAATAAATAAATAATTATATATATATATATATATATATATACATATATATATATATATATATATATATATATATATATATATATAAGTGATAGAGACAGCGGTATCAAGTATGAATTTAAAAGAAAGAATGGATCTCCTAGCACCAAGAGCCAGCAAAGCAAGGGAACTGAAACATGGAACAGGAGAGAAAAAGGAAGAAACCTGCTTAATCGTGGATTTTAATAATCAAAGTGATGATCTGAGGAGGGCACTAAAGAAACATTGGAAAATTCTATTATTGGATAAAACCTTAAAGAACATCTAACATAATTCCCAAGTGTCACCAACAGAAGAACGTCTTCATTACGGGACATCCTGACCAAGAGTCATTTGGAAATTAAACCACCATCAAAAATGTAAGGCCTGTGAACACAGTCTCAACATTACCGTGTACAAACTACAGAATGGGAGGTCTGAAAAGATTGTGGATCACATCACATCTGAATCAAAATATGTAGTCTACAAACTTACATGTCCCTGCGGGAAATCCTATATAGGGAGTACCATCAATAAATTGAAACTAAGAATACTCCAACATCTACGTGCAATTAAAAACAAGGACCCCCATTACCCGATGGCTAAACATTTCGAGGAATTCCATCTAAGTGATTGCAGCTTATTGAAATACTCAGGGATCAAGGTCAGTAAACAATCACAAAGAGGAGGTGATCGCACGATGCAATTATGCAAACTAGAATCAAGAATGATGCTGGGATTGGGAACAGGTATCCTTATGGACACAATCAAGATGCAGAACTGTATGTACATCTGTAAATAGACTATGAGAATGATGAAATCGGACGAGTCATGGAACTCCAATATCGATTAGCTTTATGTATATAGGTGTAAATATCAGAGGAATGAGTGACTTGAATAGCCCAGTGAACTCGAGTGGAAATGAAATATGACAGCTGCAAGAACAATTGATCAGAAAAATTAATATCACCATTTTTTCCTGGAATATCACAACTATGAACCTGTTAAGGAAGAATACAGAATAAATGTACAATGTGTATAAAAGTTGCAATATGAGAACAGTAAATAATTTACAGATAAATAAGGAGAATAGGATGCAGTACTTTACAGACAAAGAAAGGAGCAATAAAGAACATCAATTGCAATAATAATATCAATGGACAGAGAAATTAAGAAGATCTGTAAATAATTGTGAATAGTGTACATCAGTGTTTCCCAAACTGTGGTCCGCGGACCCCCAGGGGTCCCTGACACATTCCCAGGGGGTCCGCAGGCAGCAGTTTTTAAAGCACTGCAAAGTATCTTGTTTAATTAGCAGTTTTCAAAGAACAATGAAAGTGTCAAGGTAACACCAGTGATTAATGTCCCTGCTGGAGAGAGATGAGAGTTTTGTCTGGTGGCAGCTTTGACTTATCCAATGTAGCACAGAGGGTTAATATGCCTACTGCAAGGAAGTGTACCATGAATTTTAAGAAACAGTATTTTATGTGCGTAGGTAGTGGGTTACTGCTTTTGTCACAGGGATTCTTTTGTTACTCCGCAGTTCATAAGTGACAGTCGTAATCTAGCAAATAGACCTATAAACTATCATCAAAGAGCTGCTTGCAAACTGTAAGGTACAAGTTAGTAACATGTTTTTCCCAGTCTTTCATTATCCTGATGCTGCTAAAAAGGTTTATTTGGGAGGAAATACATTTTTATTGTTAAAGTCAATGCTAACCACTGTGTTATTTTCTGAATCCTGGGTTTGTGCTCCTCCAGAACAAACACTCTTTAAAAATGCCTACCAGTATGAATGACATAAGAATTCTACACGTTGCAGTCCCCTTTGCCTTATGTAACATTTTCTATACACTGGTTTACATGTATGATTCACTGCCTCTATATGTGTGTGATGTAAAGTGCTCTGACATCTAACAATGGTATGAGCGATGCTATAAAAAATGAAATACACGTGACAGAGCGGGGCTATGGAGATATGAGAAGCACTGTTGGAGGGTGATAGTGGGGGAATCATTGAAGAACCCTCAGAAAGATTGTCGTATTCCGGTGCATTGTCAGGTCTTCTTTTACTTTTCTTGAAAAGCTACTACAATTCAATATATAATGATATGTGTTGTAGACTGCACCATAGTTTCCTAAATTGTTTGGGGTGAGAGCCACCCAAAGTCCACTTTGTAGTGGTCAGGCTCACTCACGGCACTCGTGTGCACTGTATGGGGACTGGTCTGAAATCATTTGCCAATGGCTGCTTTGGGTTTCCAGTCTGGCCCTGGCAGGAGCAGGAGCCTCATACTGTGAAATAAAGCCAACCATTGAAAAGTCAGTCAGGAGATGGAGCATCAACCTTCCCATTAACTTTTTTTGTTTTCTTGCAAATTCTTTCATTATAAAATACAACAGAAGTGGTGAAGAGTGCCGTTAGCCTCCTTGGCTTAACAACAAACTCAGCCACTTCAGAAACGCAGGGCTGTATCATATTTACAAGAATATGGTGCAGCCCTGCGTTTCCCCTGCTCTGGTGCCACACTTAACAAGGGAAGATTGTTTATGTACAGGAAGGACCTCCTTCCTGCACATAAACTATCTTGAAGTGTTGTTTTGTCACTTCTATGTGTGCTGCTTAATGCATGAAAGTTATAAAACAGCATTTTATTTTAAAGATTGTTGAGGTGCAGGAATGGTCACCTTCAGAAGATAAACAATCCAAGGCGTTATGCAAAAACGAGTAGAAATTAAGCATTTCTCCTTGTTTAGCCAAGTTAAGACCCGGTTGTCCCTCGTCTCAATTTTGGGGCTGCCTCCCATTTACGTTGCCCTTGTAAGTGGGGGGCAGCATCAAAATCAATGGGTGTTGCACCGCAGCACCCACTGCCCACCCCTTTAACACTAAGCATTGGGTGAAAGGGGGTCTTATTTACAAGGCAGCATTGAGCCACGTTAAGTGGCTTACGCAGCCTTGTAAATAGGGCAAAGCCCTTATCACCATGGTAACGTTGCAAAAAGTGGTTTTCCATGGTGATAGGGGCTTGTAAATATTCCCATAAAATCATTATAATTTGAGTATTTGTTTTGTGTGCACACGTGTGTTCATTTTTTTCGAATTACTGTTTTAATGTTTTAAATTTAAAACCTAGAAATTGCTTGGGGGTCCTCGGCTTCCAGTGGTGACTCAATGGGGGCCCTCAGGAGTCAAAAGTTTGGGAACCACTGGTGTACATAATTGGAGGTAGAATGGAATCCATTGCCGAAAGAATAAATGTAGTGGCAGAATGGACAATAGATAAGTTGATATGGTGATTAATGAGTACTTTACAATGAATGGAATAATTTTGATCAGAGTTAAAGGCATGCTGCACGTAATGAAATCAGTATGACTGGATTTAAACTCAATTATGGTTTTGAATGTGTACTTTAATGTAAAAATAAGTGGTAATTTGAGTTAAAATCCTTTTCACTCGAAAAAATGGAGCCTACCTTTGGGCCGTAATTTGTAAATAAGGTTGACTGTCTAGAGGAGCATTGGAAAGGGAAAAGGGTACTTTCACTAAACACTTAAAAAGAAGGTCTAGACATCAGGGACTCTATGGTCCAGTGGAAGGCTAGCAGTAGCGGAAACGCGTAGGCCGTCCTATTATTGCACGTAAAATAAAGAAAACATTTTGAAAACTTACCTGCTGCTGTGCCGTGACTTCTGCCAGGAGAAAACCAGAGGGATAGAGGACTCTAGGAAAAATATATATATATAGATATATATATATATATATATTACCTACTGGCGGTCGCCAGTAGGTATATATAGTTAGGATTTTTTCTCTATGGGATTTTTGAAAATTCTATGTCTAATAACTTTGGCGTTTGTGGACGGAACTGGCTGAAATTTTCAGGAAAATGGAACATTTTGTTTCTGAGCAGCCCCTGACAATTTGGGGGGGTTTCATGAAGGGGGGGCTGAGAAAAAAGGGGGGTCCCAAAACACGTTTTTCCCATGTTAATTTCCATAGGGCGGTTGGCCTCACTTTTAGCTTGAACGGCTGAATGGATTTGCACGAAACTTGGCAAAATTGTAGGGACTGTTAGCCCGATGTGCCTTTGCTAGGTCTCAATATATGTGCTCCAGTGGATTTTGAGTAATTTAGGTTCGAAAAAAGATATATATCTGGGCGGAGCCTAACCACACATCTGATCTGATTGGCTGTCAGCACTTCATCCAAGAAGTGTTGGCAGCCATCTTGGGACCAATATACATGATAGCACCTCATTAAAAAGCATTGTAGTTAATAGAGGGTTTTAGGACTTTAGTTACATTATAAATCATTTGTTGATGGTACCATACTCGTTTTAGGAATTGTGGTGGGTTCTACGGTGATTTTACCATGTGAAAAAACCTTCTGCTGTGATATCATGAATATTGTTTGAAAGAAAACTAATATCTCATGATTTTCCCACAGTGGTTTGGAAGGGGATCTATAAGCTAAACTGAAAGCATATTTTCTGTAAATTCACATTATCTTTCTCAGTCATGTGAAAATGAAGTCTGACATTCTCAGTAAAACATGTACATCCAACAAGGACAGAGACTGTCAGTTGATTCCTTTGTGTTCTACTGCAGCCTCCTAGAGTGTTCTAAAGAACAACTAGAGCGCTAACAGTCCTACTTATTACAAAGGTATGGCACACCTGAAGCTATCTTGATTCGAATAAAGTGGTAACTCTTAAAACATTTAATTTAAAAAGAAACAACATGAGGGGGTATATTTTGCCATAGAAAGTATGATTAGTGCTGCAGAATGAAAAATTAGGGCACATTTTGAGTGACTTCTCAAATCCTTTTCTATTTCATTAAAACATTCTGACATGCAGTCTCCCAAAATGGCCACCAGAGACAAAAGAGCCCAAATGTAGCCCAAATATCACCCAGATGTAGCCCAAGTATAGCCCAATGACAGAATGTCCCAGAGTGTTCTAAAGAACAACTAGAGCGCTAACAGTCCTACTTATTACAAAGGTATAACACACCTGGAGCCATCGTGAAGGGAATAAAGTGGTAACTCTTAAAACATTTAATTTAAAAAGGAACAAAATGAGGGGGTATATTATGCAATAGAAGGTATTATTAGTGCTGCAGAAAGAAAAATTAGGCCACATTTTGAGTGACTTTTCAAATCCTCTTCTATTTCATTAAAAAATTCTGACATGCAGTCTCCCAAAATGGCCACCAGAGACAAAAGAGCCCAAATGTAGCCCAAATATCACCCAGATGTAGCTCAAGTATAGCCCAATGACAGAATGTCCCAGAGTGTTCTAAAGAACAACTAGAGCGCTAACAGTCCTACTTATTACAGAGGTATGGCACACCTGAAGCCATCTTGATTGGAATAAAGTGGTAACTCTTAAAACATTTAATTTAAAAAGGAACAAAATGAGGGGGTATATTTTGCCATATGAATTATGATTAGTGCTGCAGAAAGAAAAATTAGGGCACATTTTGAGTGACTTCTCAAACCCTCTTCAATTTCATTAAAAAATTCTGACATACAGTCTCCCAAGATGGCCACCAGAGACAAAAGAGCCTAAATGTAGCCCAAATATCACCCAGATGTACCCCAAGTATAGCCCAATGACAGAATGCCCCAGAGTGTTCTAAAGAACAACTAGAGCGCTAACAGTCTTACTTATGACAAAAGTATGGCACACATCTTGATTGGAATGAAGTGGTAAGTCTGAAAACACTCAATTTAAAAAGGAACAACATGAGGGGGTTAATTTTGCCATAGAAAGTATGATTAGTGCTTCAGAAAGAAAAATTAGGGATCATTTTGAGTGACTTCTCAAATCCTCTTCTATTTCATTAAAAAAATTCTGACATGCAGACTGAAACATGCACTTTGAATACCAGCAGCAGTCGTCCCTGGTGAGCAGTAGCTTTACTACAGTGATCTAATGTGCAACTAGAGTGCTAACATTCAGAATTTATGGCAAATGTGTGACACATCTGAATGCCTTCTTGATGGAACCAAAGTAAACAAGCATTGAAAATGCAATAGATCTCGCCCTCGTTTAAGTTAAAGCCATTCTGTTTGTAATGAGGTGGCTTTTTAGCTTTGCTTTTATTAGTGTTTTTTCAACTTTCATGCAAATAACATGCATCTGTATGCATATAAGTATATGTATGCATGCATTTATGTTTGTATTTATATAGATATACAGATGATATATGTTTATATATGTATGTATATATATATATTCACTGAAAAAACCATAGGCTATAGACCATATATAGTTAGGAATTAGCATTTACAAAACCTTGAAAATTCACTGAAAAAAACATAGGTTATAGACCATATATAGTTAGGAATTAGCATTTACAAAACCTTGAAAATTCACTGAAAAAACCATAGGTTATAGACCATATATAGTTAGAAATTCACATTTACAAAACCTTATTTTACTCACACAAAACCATTGAAATTCCATATATAGTTAGTTGCACTAACTATATATCGCGCACCCGCAATCCACTGCTGATGATGTCACATATTACATCATTCATGACATGGTCAGTGACATCACTGATGACATCACTGATGACATCTCAAATGACATCACTGATGACAACATCCAGTGACTGTATGTTTCTGTAAAGTTAAAATATGTCTTACATATTGAAGAATGAGTGGATGTATAAGTGTCTGGATGAAGGATTTAGTAGGTGCATGACTGACTGTATGAGTGAGTGATTAAATGTGTCTCACTGAGTGCATGGGTTAGTGACTAAACTGTCTTAATTTGTGCATCATTATGTCTGTTGTTCTGTAAACTGTTGCATGTGTTGATAAGTAGCTATATGCGTAACTATATGGGTTATTGATTGGTTGCCCAAGTATTTGTATGGGAGACTGAGTGTGTGTGTGGGTGGCTGGGAGGTGTATGACTCTGTGCATAGATGTGTGAGCAGTTGATTCACTAGATGTATGGTTTCAAAAGTGCATGTGGAAACAGCTGTATGGGCGGTTGACTGTGTGCATGAGTGTATTGGTGAGTGAATGGATATCTCAGTGCTACATGTCAAAGTAAGTACATATGTAAAACACAGTACATGTGAGAGTTGACATATATAAATAACTGTGCATAAGAGCCACTGAATGTGTGAGTGGCTGTATGGATCATTGTGAACTTGTATCAGGGATTGTATAAGAGAGTAAATATGTGTTAGTATATGTTTGAATAAGTAAAGTTTGTATAACTGTATAGTTGAGGAAATGGAGGTGTGATTGATTCTTTGCATGACTGACTAGGTGTGTGAGTAACTCCATGGATGAGTGACAGTCTGTGAGTGTCTGTTTACACTGATTGTATCTAAGGTTATATTAGAGTCTGAAGAGGTTCATCGTATTATCCCATGAATGATATCATCAGTGATGTGATCAGTAATGTCAAATGAAATGTCATTAGTGATGTCATCAGTGATGTCATTTGAGATGTCATCGGTGATGTCATTTGAGATGTCATCAGTGATGTCATCAGTGATGTCACTGACCATGTCATGAATGAGGTAATATGTGACATCATCAGCAGTGGATTGCGGGTGCGCGATATATAGTTAGTGCAACTAACTATATATGGAATTTCAATTGTTTTGTGTGAGTAAAATAAGGTTTTGTAAATGTGAATTCCTAACTATATATGGTCTATAACCTATGGTTTTTTCAGTGAATTATATATATATATATATATATATATATATATATATATATATATATATATATATATATATATATATATATATTACCTACTGGCGGTCGCCAGTAGGTAGTTATAGTTAGGATTTTTTTCAATGTTAAATCTCAAAATTCTATTTGGAATAACTTTGGCGCCGGTTGACGAATCTGCCTGAAAATTTCCTGAAAATGGCCTCGCGGCGTTCCGGTCCTTCCCTGAAAGTTTGGGGGGGATACGTCAAGCGGGGGGCGAGATAAAAGGGGGGTCCCAAAACGCGTTTTCCCCATGTTAATTTCCATAGGGCGGTCGATTTCACTTTTAGCCCGAACGGCTGAATGGATTTCCACCAAACTTGGCAAAATTGTAGGGACTGGTAGCCCGATGTGCCTTTGCTATGTCGCAAGATATGTGCTTCAGTGGATTTTGAGAAATTAACGTTCAAAAAAATATATATATCTATAGGCGCTCTCTGGTGCGCGCACCGGTGAGCGCTCCCGGCGCGACACGCGACTTGCGCGCAGAAAGCTGATTGGCTCTCAGTTGTCTGTAAACATTCTAAACAGTCCGGAGCGGCCGCCATCTTGTCTATCGGTAAAATCTAGTCATAAGAGGTGGCAAAAACAAAGGGGGGAATTGACCATAAGGGGGTAGGGTAGACCCCCCCTGACCCCCTAGGTTTGATATGGGGGCCATTAAAGGGCCCCGCGGGGCCTTCAAAAAATTTTTTTTTTTTGCGTTTTTCGCGGGGGAAGCGCCTGGTACGCGCACCGGGGAGCGCACCGGGGAGCGTAAAATGAGGGAAAAAGATGACAGAGTTTTAAAAAAATGAAGTTTTTATTTAGAAATTGGAGGTAGTTCTAAAAATAACTTTTTTTTTTCTTCTTTTTGTTGTTTTATATTTTTTTTGTGTTTTTTGAACTTTTTGAACTTTTTTTGGCTTTTCAAAACAGTTTTATATTTTTTTTGTATTTTTTAGGGGGAGAAACAAAAAAAGGGAATTGAAACTGGCTCAACTGGAGCAAAAAAATAAAAAACCCCAAAAATTACTTCTTTTTGGGGCACTTGTGATTATCACCTGCAAGGACGATGAGCTTAACGCTTTTTTCACCATAGGCGATAAGCTTGCCACATGCAGAACAAGTGATTTTAAAATCAGCAAATCTTGGCTGAATGCAAGGCATCATCTCGGATGTTTCTGGTCCCGATGAAGTGGGTTGGTTTGTTTGGGAGGTGGTCCTTGACGACTGGGGGAGGTTACTGGCCAGTTCCCTGAACTCAGCACGAGAGTAGTTGTTTGGGTGCTTTCTGGTCATATGACGAATCATGGTATAGTTACCAAATGAATATTTTTTGTTTGGGTTGCCCCGTGAAAGTTCCTCATTGCAGATTAGGCAAGTTACCTTGGGCGCATTCACTTTTTTCTTGCCCTCTGGGATTGAAAAAAACTCCCATACAATGTGTGGCTTGGGTTTGTATGGGGTATTTTCTTCAGGCAGCCATCTTCTCCTCCCCTCCTCCTCTTCCTCTTCCTCATCCTCCTGTTCTTGACCACCAATATAATCTTGAGGTGGTCCTCTTGGTGGTTGTGGTGGTGGTGGTGGGGCAGATGCACCAGCTGCTGCTGCTACTGAAGCCATTATTAATATCAAAAAGGTACAGAGATGTACAAACAGGTCTTCCTCAGTCAAAGGACAAAGTCAGAATAAGGAAAAAAGGTGGGGTCTTTCATCATTTAGAACAAAAACTGTCCTGAACCAATGAGAAGTGTTATTTTCAGGTCACAAGACCAGGGGCTTCATCATTATGAAACTAAAACTGTTATGAACCAATGAAAAGTGTTATTTTCAGGTCAAATGACCCGACGCGCTTACGCTACGCGCCCCCGGGCGCGCCCGGGGGCGCTTCGGGTCGCGTAGCGTAAGCGCGTCGGATGTTTACGTTGCGCGATCGTATTCGCTCGAGTACTTCCGGGTGCGCTTACGCCGTGCGTATCACGCGGACGCAGCTACGCGATACGTCATGATCATGTTTTCGTTCGCGATATTGGCGCTTACGGGACGCTCCTCGGAGCGCGCCCGGGGGCGCTTTATAAAAGTACGCTTTTCGGGGCGCTCCCCGGGAAGCGCACCGGGAGCGCTCCAAAGCAAAAAATAAAAAAAAATAAAAATGGGAAAAATTGTAGGGACTGGTAGCCCTATTCTTAAGTGGTTTTTACGAAAATTAACTTTGATAAAATATATATTGTGCTACATTGGGCTATATATATATGCCAAAATGCCAAAATGTAACCCAAATGTAGTCCAATGTAGCCCAATGTAGCCCAAAGATGGCCACCAGAGAACAAAAAATGTAAATGTAGCCCAAATTTCAACTAGATGTAGCCCAACTGTAGCCCAATGACAGAATGTACCAGAGTGTTCTAAAGAACAACTAGAGTGCTAACAGTCTTATTTATAAAGTGAGACTTATAGTTAGGAATTAGCATTAAAAAAACCTATGAAATTCACTGAAAAAACCATAGGTTTCACACCAGTTATAGTTAGGAATTAGCATTTAAAAAACCTATGAAATTCACTGAAAAAACCATAGGTTTCAGACCGGTTATAGTTAGGAATTAGCATTTAAAAAACCTATTAAATTCACTGAAAAAACCATAGGTTTCACACCAGTTATAGTTAGCTGGAAATTTTACTGATATAAAACCATTGAAATTCCCACGTTATAGTTAGTTGGACTCACTATAACTTGCGCGTGCAATGCACTGCTGATGACATCACATATTACATCACTCATGACATGGTCAGTGACATCACTCATGACATCACTGATGACACCATCCTTGTAACACAGTGACAGACCTCCTTTCACTGTAAAGTAACCTTTGAAACACATATTCAAAAATAGAAACTAATATTAACAAAAAAGTGGATATACCCATACCAGTTACAACAACCAATTCAGTAATTTCACCATCTATATACAAATTCGCACATTCACCAACAGTTTTATGTATTCACTCATACATATACTCACTCATCATATGTAGTGATACCCCTATTCATTCTGTTACACACTGACAGTCATCAAAAACTTACTCATACATATACTCACACATGCAAATAAACTAATAAACATCCATTTATTTGCATATACAACTATACACACATTAGCACATTACTTCTAAGGAAACTTACACATACTTACTCTCTTAAACAATCACTTATAGAAACACATACTTATTTAAACAGGAACTCTTTCAATCTCTCACTCTCACATATACTTACTTATATACATCAATTCTCATATATACAAGATTTAAACATATGTAGTTACTCATAAAGACACTAGTGAGAGAGGCATTCACTCTCTAACACACACATATACACACTCATCCACCCATACAATCCTACACAAATGCTGTCTTCAAAACACATACAAACAGTGAGTCAGTCATTGATGCATCTATGTGCTAAGTAACAGCCCCACCAAACCATACAGACACTCATACTGATACTAAAAAAACATGTCATGAGTGATGTAATATGTGATGTCATCAGCAGTGCATTGCACGCGCAAGTTATAGTGAGTCCAACTAACTATAACGTGGGAATTTCAATGGTTTTATATCAGTAAAATTTCCAGCTAACTATAACTGGTGTGAAACCTATGTTTTTTTCAGTGAATATATATATAGATATAGATATTACCTACTGGCGGTCGCCAGTAGGTAGTTATAGTTAGGATTTTTTTCAATGCAAATTCTCAAAATTCTATTGTGAATAACCTTGGCGCCGGTTGACGAATCTGCCTGAAAATTTCCTCAAATTTGCCTCGCAGAGCTCCGGTCCTTCCCTGAAAGTTTTGGGGGGATTCATCAAGCGGGGGCCGAGATAAAAAAGGGTCCCAAAACGTGTTTCCACCAATCTTGGCAAAATTGTAGGGACTGGTAGCCCGATGTGCCTTTGCTATGTCTCAAGATATGTGCTCCAGTCGTTTTTACAAAAATTAACTTTGAAAAAATATATATTGGGCTACATTGGGCTATATATATATGTTAGAGCCCAAATGTAGCCCAATGTAGCCCAATGTAGCCCAATGTATAATAATGTATAGTAATAATGTATAATAATAATAATAATAATGATGGCCACCAGAGACAAAAAAAAACAAATGTAGCCCAAATATTAGCCAGATGTTGCCCAACTATAGCCCAATGACACAAGTAAATGGATGTTTCATAGTTTATTTGCATGTGTGAGTATGTGTGTGAGTAACTCTATGGATGAGTGTCGGTGTATAACAGGATGTATAGGTGTATGAGTACATATAATGAGTGAGTACATGTATGAGTGACTATATAGAACTATTGGTGAATGAGTAGATGTGTCTGTAGATTTTGGAATTACTGAATAGGATGTTGTAACTGGTAATGGTATCTCCATTGTTTTGAAATTTTTAGTTTCTATTTTTCAATGTGTGTATCAAAGGTTATATTACGCTGAGAGGAGGTCTGCCACTCTTTCACAAGGATAATGTCATCAGTGATGTCATCAGTGATGTCATTTGAGATGTCATCAGTGATGTCATCAGTGATGTCACTGACTATGTCATGAGTGATGTAGTATGTGACATCATCAGCAGTGTATTGCGGGCGCACTAGTTATAGTTAGCTGAACGGAGGAATTTCAATCGTTTTGTATGAGAGAAATGTCCAGCTAACTATAACATGGGTGAAACCTATGTTTTTTTTCAATACATTTCTAAGGTTTTTAAATGCTAATTCCTAACCATAACGTGGCTGAAACATATGGTTTTTTCAGTGAATTTCTAAGGTTTTTTAAATGCAAATTCCTAACTATCAAGCGCCTAAAACGTATGGTTTTTTCAGTGAATTTCTAAGGTTTTTTAAATGCTAATTCCTAACTATAACGTGCCTGAAACCTATGCTTTTTTCAGTGAATTTCTAAGGTTTTGTAAATTATAATTTTAAAATATACTAATTATTATATTTCTTTCTTTTTGTAGTAATTTCCTACATTTTTATTATAAATACTTATATTTATTTTATTTTTAAAGTTACATTTCATATTTTTAATGTAAAATAATAACAAAAGTAAATTAAAAAAGAATGCACCGCTAGTGAAACAGCCTGGGTGAATTTGTAAGTGTTTGTTGGAGGCAGATTTACAACACTCTTGTGTCTCTTTTACACCACCGTTGCATCACTTTTCTGATGAAGCGGTGGTGCAAAAGATGGGCTTTGGTATGTGGTATTTAAAATGTGACGTATCTGGAAGGTGCAACACATTGTAAATCCCTGTGAGACATTCCTACATGGGGGGGGGGGGGCGTTCCGGCGCAGGAACACCTCCTAAAAGTGGCTGACTGAAATATACAAGATTTCACTTTGTCACATTTGGGCTCTTGCTGTGTCAAAACCCTGCACTACCTTGAAGCAGGTGTAAGAATTGACACAGCAGTCTGAGCATAGGGCCCCCAGAGCATTGCTGAAGATACGTTCCACTTGCAACATAACTCAAACAAAGCACCACCTTTACAGCACAGATACATCACATATATGTGCCATTTTTGTCCCATGGTACACCGCATTGTAAATACAACACATCCATGGTGGTGGTGTCACGGAGCACAATAACTGACATATACCTGAGGATAGGCCAGTTATTGTATATGTGCCCATTAGTGTTTTAATGTAGTGAATGGATTACTACATACCGATGAATGAGTCACTACAAAACTAAAACAACAGTGACAGAGTGTTTGGTGGAAGTGTAAGTATACAAACTGGTAAATTGAAAGTATAAAAGACAAATTTGCAAGTACATAGAAGAATGCATACATTGTCTATAAGGGTTTGAAGCAGTCTATGCCCTAAGGCCTATTTTAATGCATGAGTACTTAGGTAGTGACTGGATGATTACAGTTCTGAAGAAAAGAACCTGATTGAATTTATAACAGCCTCAGCTTTACCACAGTATACAGATAAACACATACAGCTGAATGGCTCACTACAATATTGAAACAGTAGTGTGAGAATATTTGCTGGAAGTATAAGGATACACATTGAGGAATTGAAAGTATAAAACATAAGTTTGCTGGTGCATAGAACAGTGCATGCACAATCTATAGAGGTTTGAAACAGCCTATGGACTAAGGCCTCTTTTAATCCATGAGTATCTAGATACTAACTGGATCATTACACTTCTGCAAAGAAAGTTCCTCACTAAATTTATTACAGCTTCAGTTTTACCACGGTACAGTGGAAAAGAACATACTGCTGACTGGCTCACTACAATACTAAAACAGCAGTGTCAGAGTGTATGGAGGAAGTCTAAGGATACAGACTGGGGAATTGAAGGCATAAAACAAAAGTTTGCAGGTGCATATAAGACTGCATGTATACTCCATACGGATTTTAAGCAATCCATACCCTCAGACCCACTTTGCATACTTTAAATCAATACAAATATTTAAAGAATATATAACTGAATCTATAAGTGCTTCACTTTTAGTACAATAAGTACATTAGTAGATAGTGCTCAAACCTTTATTATTTTTAAACAATAAATGTATTCTATTAACTTCTCATAATTTAACACACATTCAAATAGAAGTTCATCATATATGTCATACAGATCAATTCCCTCGTTAGCAGTTTCTGAATTAATTTGTTCTAAACTTTCAACATAATTTAATACTTCCAGAAGTTCTCCATTTAAGCTTTCCTCTTCAAAATCACACCTCATGTCTGCAGCACTAATTTCCCCTTCTTTACTCTCATTGCCTGTGAAAGATACGATTAGTTCTTCAATTATACTCAAGAAAATATCCCAAACCTCCTCAGTATGAGGCTGTTCTCTTTCCATAATTTTTCCTTTATGTTCTCGCTCCTTGTATAAAAATATAAACAGTTAATTTTATCACTTTTCGTAATATATAATACAAAACTACAGTTTTCACCTTTTTTGGCCTCCAAAAAATACTATATAATTACTATTATATAATAACATTCCATTAGTAGAGTTTTAGTCCTTTGCAAAGTTATATAAATATAATTACTTATAAGGATATCCTATTCTTAGCTTTTCTTAAATTTGGAAACCAGTCACTCCTTATGACTATAGGAAAAGACTCAGGGTGTTATAGTAAAATACACTAATAAAAATGTAGAATATGTCTATTCACCTTACCCATTCCAAAATAGTAAATGTGTTTTACTAAAATTCAAAAGATACTATTCATTGTCCAGAATACCACTGTGTATCTGTGTATATTTAGACATCATTATCACACTACTTTTTGAATACTTCATGTGTCTATTCTATCTCTATTCCTCATCTATAACTTAGTCTAACTCTACTAATTACCAACCCCTTCAACTTTCGAACTAGCCTCACCTCTAGTATTTATCCGCAACATTGTAGCTTGCCGTTCTTTATTTTTCTCACTGCTTATAACCTATAATTACTTAACATTCATTAACCTAGGCCTCTCAGTTTATTGTCTAATTTTTATATTATTAATTTCCATGTGGTCTTCTACTAACCTTTCTTTATGCAGTTGCTTGTTATCTATTCTGTCAATCCTTGAAATATCTTGTGTTTTTCACTAATGCTCCTTCTTAATTCAAAAGTCTTTCTAGTATTCCTTACTCAATGTGTTCTTTTCCATTAAGACCTTGCTTAACAAGAATGTTATCGTTTCTTGTTTTAATTTAGAGAAAATACATCGACTGAGTACATTCAATATTGTCTATAATGTCAGGTAAGTTTACTTACTCACTAACTTGTCATACAATGTTCTTTAACTCTCACAGAAATATTTACACTTTCTCTTCAGGAATGTCTAAGGAGCAATTGAAAATGGTTCTGAACTCCGGAACGTCTTCTGTGAAGTGCGCACTCGTTAGGGAGCGCGCTCCTCACCAATGATTCCCCACAACTCTGTGGTAAATGACTAGACCATCTAGTCATTTACCGTCTTTCAGCCGCAGCCCATGGATGGAGTTGCGGTGGGGCAGGCAGGCGGAGTGAGGGAGGGGCAGGGTCGGGGTGATAAAGAGCAGAATCTGGATGATTGCAGGTAAGTAAACAATTTAATTAATAAAAGGAATTTCGTTGCGCACCCTGCAACGCACTTTGCGATGCAGGGCGCTTTACAAAATTTGTTTTATTAATTTCATTGTTTACTTACCTGCAATCATCCAGATTCTGCTCTTTATCACCCCCCACCCTGCCCCTCCCCTACCCCACCTGCCTGCCCCACCGCAACTCCCTCCACGGACCGCGGCTGACAGTTACTTGTACTTACCTTAAGCATAATAAATAATAAAAAAATTATATATTAGAAAAATTATCACCTGTGGAAGACACAAAAAAATACAGTTACAATATATAATAATTTTACAACACAAAATAATTTGTAAACCATTTCATTTGCCTTTTTTGCTGTTCTTAGAATATATTGAATTTCACTAGAAACAGTGAGTTCAATAGTACTCATCACATAACAGCGGCAAAAAATAGACAATCAATAAGATTATTTAAAAAAAACATTCAACATTCTCATTAACAATCTAGAAAATAGAAATAAACGATATCTTAAATGTAAGAACAATTTCTTACGTAAATATGACACATCTCAAGCAATCATAAAATAACAAAACATTATGATTAATTTTCATACACTGTAAATAATGTTACTTACAAATACATGCTGACGAAATACACAACAACAAGTCCTTTATGGTTTCATTTACTTTTCCACGCGGCCAAATAGTATGCATCAAATTCTTAGTTTGGAAATTGTTCAATAGTAATCCTGAGCGTCCGCCTCCCAGCCTTCTGATCCAAAACCACCGACATCATCTACGGGTCCCCCAGGACTCATCCATCAGTCCGACGCTGTTCAACATCTACATGGCCACCCTCACACAAATAGCCCAACATCACAACTTCAACAACATCTCCTATACGAACAACACCCAGCTCATCCTCTTCCTCACCAAGAAGCCACATACCACCAAAAGCAACGTCCACAACACAATAAAGGACGTCACCAACTGCATAAAGAGCAGCACTGTAAACATAAACTCGCACAAGATGAAGGTACTCATCCTCACATCCACCCCACCAGCCTCGGACAACTCCTGCTACCTGACTACACTGTGAACAGTACCAACACCTACTAACCATGTCCTCAACTTAGGATTCAACCTCAACTCCTCCCTCTCCATATGTAACCAGGTCTACACCGTCTCCTCGTACTGCTATAACACCCTCCACATGCTCCGCAATATTTATAAGTGGATCCTAACCAAAAGAAGAAGAACAGTGACACAGGTCCTCATCAGCAGCAGACTACACTGTGGCAAAACACTCTACACAGGAATTCCAGCTAAATACCTACAACAACTACAACAAATCCAAAAGACCTCCACCTGAGTGATAATCAATGTCCCCTGCTGCAGCCACATCACCCACCACCTGATACACCTACACTGCCTCAATCTCAGCAAAAAGATCACCTTCAAGCTCCTCACCCTCACTTACAAAATACTCTACAACACCAGACTAATCTACCTTAACAGCAGTAATCCTAAAGAGCAAATTTTGATCTTAAAATTTTGCCTTTAAAAATATTAAGTAAGAATTTGGTAACTCTTTGGGCAAATGTTGCTTAAAAACTAATTGACTATCATTACAATGTATCCAACCTTTCAGACATTTCAAATAAACAATATAATGTCCAGATGTGGTAGAAGGTCCATCATGAAAAATAATTGCAACAGCTACAAAAGTTCTTCCTGATATTGAGCATTGACCAGCTACACATTTTTTTATTAAAGTTTCCAATTTTCTTCCATCAGCTCTACAACGTTGCAGCATTAAAATAACATACTGTCCATATCTTTGTATAGGTAATGTTGATGACATTTATGATTTGTATTGGCTACACTCCATGTTTTGACTTGCTCTTCTAATTAGATTGTTAAAAGGCACTGATTCACAGTCAGGTAAAGTCAAATATATACATCTTTCAGTGTCTATGTTAGTGCTACATGTAAAAAAACTATTTTGACAGTCATTTATAAGAAAGGCCAAAAGGTTTTCAACATCTATACCTTCATCTTCCAGTCCACCAAGCATAAACATTAAAAATTCCTGACAATCTTGCTGAATATTCTGCGTAAATTGACTAGAACCAGATCATATGTCCAAAACATTTCGAATATCAGAAACACTTTGTATTTTACTTTTATCACTACCACATTTCGCATAAACAGAATACAACAATGAACAGAATCTTTCGCCCCGATTTTCAACAATTTGCTGTTGCAAACTTTCAAGAACAAAAACAATATTAACAACTACATTAGCATAGCAGTTGACACCAGAACTATTTTCAAACTGATAACCAACATTCTCTTCAACACTATCCTTTTTCTTTTTGCTTGCAGGCGCAACTTCATCTTGTTTTTTTTCTTTCTCTACAGTTTCACTACAGATATTCTCAACTCTTCTTTTTCTATCTACCACACGCTTTTCAAATACTGGATATTGACCTAAATTGGGTGCATATTCTCTTCTTAACCTATTATACTCTTTCACACAATTTGCATCTGCACTAACCTTTGTCTCATCAAAATCAATCAAGTACAATACAGATAAAGTTCTGACTCGAGACAAAGCGACATATGCCATACCCTCTTTAAACACAGTACTTCCAATATTCACTAGAGCACTATCTACACTTACACCTTGAGATTTATGAATGGTCACCGCATATGCCAAACAAATAGGAAACTGTTTTCTGCGTACATACACATCTTTTACAAGCAAAAAACAAGATGATCAACTACTAAATTGTTGTACTTCAGCAATTTCATCAAATTAGATTTTCAAAAATTCAATCCCATCTCTATTTACATAATTAACAAAATCAACAATTTTACCAATTGCTCCATCTACTAAACCTTTTTCCACATTCAAATGACGTCGTAAAATTACCCTACAGTTTACACATGCATACACATTCTTTTCTAAACCAGCAGTTTTACTAATCGATTTCTCTAAAGAATCCAATTTCCTCTTCAACTTTTCACTCAAAATAATAGTGATTCTTTCATGTTCTATTTTATCAATTGCTTCCAATTTTATAATTTCTTCCTTTTCCAACTTTAACATTTCTTCATTGAATATAGAACGTTCATGCAGTGTTGTCATTAAGCAGATTACAGATTTGTTTTCTGCAATTCTCATGTATATTTTATCTGGGACATTTTTCCAATTCTTATATCTTGAAGAATACTTCCATAATCAACATCATTTGCCTGTCGCATATTTGTAATAAGTTCCTTATACTGAAAATATGACCAAATGTTTACATTTCCAATGCTCCCCAAAGACTTTCTAGTATCTTCATGCACCAGTATTTTAAACACAGGTTGTCCTTTTACAGGAATAAGTTGTAGAAGATCTCCTAAAACTATGACGTGTTTTCCTCCGAATAATACATCATACTCTGTTTTAAGAATTTGCTGCATTCTTAAATGCACATAAGCAAGCATTAAGCTTGATACCATGCTTACCTCATCAATAACGAGAAGTTTCATTTTCCTCAACACTCTTGAAACTTCACAAGACGCTTCCCCAGATAGCTTGTGGTATTCTAATTTGTTTTCATGCTCTACTGGTAGCATTAATAAACAATGTAAAGTAATTCCTTTAATATTGTGGGCTGCTAATCCAGTTGGAGCAGTGACAACACAAGACAAATTTGATTCAGTTCTTTTCTGTAGAATGAAAAAACATTTTCATGTTCCAGCTTGTCCACTCACATACATACGAATAGGTTCAAATGATGAGCAAGAGCACTCTTTCTTCTCATGAAGTAATCCATGCTGAATCTGTTCTCTCACTTGCTCATATATTTGTTTCTGCTCAAGATTTAGTTGTTCTTCCAAGTTTCCTAAGTTTGTTACAACAATCGGTTCTCCTAGTGGGTCCTGACTCAACGGAGCAGAAGTTTCACTGTCTTGAGAACTATATCTAGCAATCTCAGCTGCAATTGTAGCTTCTTGCTCAATTTCATCGTTCAACATTTTCACGTAATTAGCAAAAACAGGACATTCTATAGTATCTTTAGTTGCATTGAAGGAATCTTCATAGCTCTCAAAATCTCCAAGTAATTCCAATTCTGAACGCCATGGCTTGAAAAGTTGCAAAAGAGCTAAATAGTAAAATTCCCTTTTGTCGGGTGTTTCGCAACTCAGTTTACTGTGATTAATCAAATGTCCTTTTCTTTCTTTCCCCAGACATCCTTCAGATCCAATCACGGCATATATACCATTATTGATGTTTTCTGTAATATTCCGTTCAAAAAGTATAGTTTTGCAGCACTTCATAGAGACAAATATTCTCAAGATGGTGACTTCTATTTGGATAATATGTATCCAACATATTTGTTTTCACAATATCTGTACTTTCTGGCTCTTTTTCAGCTAAATATTCAATTTCTTGTACAGATTTAAGTACTTGGTTTCGTGTTGCAGCAAGACCTAGACTCACCCAAATGATTCTTCTAGATTTGGAGTATAGACTTGCAGATGATAAGCGATCCGAGCATTCATACGTTCCAATTTCCCGATGAGATAACATCTTCAAACTGTAACTGTATAATTTTTTACTTAGGCTCTTCTCGTGGGAAATCTCTTCCCACATTTCCTTCAATTCTGTCTTTTCTGACTTTGTTATGTTCGATGTCACATATCGAGCAACAGCAATGGAATTGTCTGCAACATATTGAATATCCATATTAGCATTCCACAAGGGCAAAATGACTGGGTTATAGTCATTTATGTATTTTGACTCTTCATTTTTTCTTAAGTTGTTGGTATTTTTTGGAGACTTTCTTGTCATAGTATGTCGCAAAGATTACATAAAACTGTTCACTCTTCCTTTCGATATTACAGGTCGTGGAAATGCAAAACGGCATTTGGTGTAGAATTTGTCCTTAGATTTGTACTTTCGACGACAGTATTTCCCACAACGATTGCTTTGGAATCGTAAAACTTGTTGTCTTCAGTCCTTATCTTGTGTACTTTTGGGTACATCACAAGTAGCATATTCTTCAATAAAAGACAACACAGTATCATCTGAGTCTGTTCTAAATTTGGGAGCATCTTTGATCCATAATAGCATATGTATGTGAGGAGAACCTCTCGCTTGATACTCCTTTTTCCAAAAGAAATCCAGAACCTCTCCAAGAGGAGGATTTTTTTATTGGTGATAAAAGACATCATAGCTTTGAATCTATGATTGAAATACCTGCATAAATTAACAGGATCCAAAGAGCACAATTCTCCAGCTGTCTTGTATTTGATTTTTAGTATATTTGGATTTGCCTATCAAAGAAATTAAAGTACATCATCCCAAGCATATTCAGCACAGCTTAGAGTAAGATACCATGTAGGAGTTCCTAAGTTCCTTAGCATACATTTGAGTTCTCCGTGACGATGGTACCAGTACTCATTAGTACCACGCTGACATGCCATCAGATTAGAATCAGTATGGAGGGAAAGAGGAATTTGTGATCCAACCAATTTCCTAAGGTTATATATTCTGATCAGGGGGGGAGGATCACTTGTCCTGCATAACTTTGGGTATGCCGTAACTGCTCTGAGTAGTCCCAATAAAAAACCCTCATGCACGTGCTGGTAAATATTGCGGTGTTACGCGGTATATCTTGTTTCTCCGCCGTCCCTCGCACATGTGTGCATAATCATATGGTTAGTTTTTTATGCAACCTCCATCCAAGAGGCATTACCCATTGTTAAAAACAGTAGTGATCAGTGATTGTGATTGTGACGTGAAATAGTGAAAAGATAAAATTGTCTCTCTTAATCAGAAAAATTATTTTCATTAGTTCTGTTTTGGAGGCAAAGACTTTAAAAATTAAATGGGTGAACTAGAGTGTTTATGACTCGTTCACACTCAATAAGTGGTATAGGTCGACATGTTTCAGCCCTTATTATGCTAGGTGGGTCATATGGGCTTTCTTCAGGACCACAGTGCAAAACAAAGACCTCTCACATATCTGTTAGTGAAAAAGAAAAGTTCTAATAGAACATATCATTATGTTGCTCCTTGTGAGGTCAAATAGTACCTGAAAAGAAAAAAGACATACTAGACACAAGGTAAAGGGTAATGGGGAACATTTAAGACTATTCAACTGGTTCGAATCACCAGGAACACATAAAGCGCACAGTGGCGTAGCAACTAAAAAATGGCAATACTTTGCACTGACTGCCCTACTCAAAGAATAGGGTCGACTATCTCATTGTTGGCATAAAAGTTCTAAAAAAAATTTGATTTATGATATCGGACTTATTGGTAGAATTCACTTTTGAATAATATTCTAGGGCAAGTAGTAAGTAAATAGTACAAGTTTGGAGCCACTCTCTGTTGTTTAGAAGAGGGTGGTAAAATCCAATTATGAAATAATATTCACTTTATTTTATGTTTATTCATCATTTAGGATTATGGATGGTTTGTGAATTGCTTTCTTTCAAGACAAAGGTCAGCCGACCTGTGTATATATCAACCATTCAAATGTGAAGTGAAAGTGGCGCGATTTCATCGGGTGCCGATTTTGTAATGTCATTCGTGTTTTTATCAATTGGCATTTCTCCACATCAATCCAAAGTGTCATTCGGCAGCATATTCATGCAATTATAGTGTATTTCACTCCTCATTCAGTTTTAACCAACATGCGGCGTTTATTCATTACCCACACACTCATTAGACATACCTCCGTTTTTGGCTATATTAAGCCTCTTCAGGATCAGGGTAGGTCAGGGAGGCACTCTATAATAGTAAACAGTTGTTCAGAATGGGGTACCCAGTCTTGTTAATACTTTACGGTTCTGCCGCATTCCGGTCCTCGTGCTACCTCTTGCTCTCCATCAGTTGCTTGTGCTGACTCTGCCATCTCTAGTCCCGGAAAACAAAAAGCACTTCCGGGCATCCGCTTTTCAAAGTAGTGAATAGAATGGAGGTAGAAAACAGACTTTATCGGTGTTACGTGTTGTTTTCTGTCTTAATTCTCGAGTGATATGTTACATTTTCATGTTAATACACTAATAATAAATACTAAATTAGTTTATCCCTGATTTTCGAAAAGAAAGATATAGTTAGTTTCTAGCTCGTATTTTTGAATAGATGTGGTGGATGCTCAATTTTTCGGATTTATAGCTCAAATTAAATACCAAAGGGGATATACATCTGTGAGATGTAGTGAGTTAATGTTAATACTCACAAATCCTGCTATTTCACAAATATTGGGTGTTGGGTTGAGCCCAATGGCAGGAACCCTCTGTTCATAGTTGTTTTTCAGAGGGCTGTCTTCTATACGTTTCATCCTCTGTAGATGGTACCCCATGGTATATTATCATTCAAACCATTCAAGTCAGTGCCAAGTCTGTGAACTCATCGTTGCTCTTTTTCAAAAAGAATTTTTTCAGCATTGTGATCTTTATTACGCAACGCAACGTTTCTAAGATAATCCACTGTAAATCCTTTACAGTATGGCCTGCTTCCAGGTAGTGGGTTGACATCTTTGTTGTCACCTTCTTACATTTCACATTGCTGCGATGTTCCCACAGTCGTTGTTTTACCTTTCTACATGTCATGCCTATATAGTTTTTTTTGCAAAGGCATGTGATCATGTAGATAACATAGCTTGTATTGCAGTGTGTGTGATGTGAAGTCTCCAATTTAAATCTGGGAGTAATTGTATCTCTTTTGTGGCTTTTGTCAGGGGGCAAACTGAACAAGATCCACATGGATAATGGCCAATTACAGGACTCATGTCCAATGGTGGATTCATTCTTGCCAGTTGCTTGATAGGTTGAGGTCTAGTATGGACCAAGATGTCTTTTAGATTGCGGGTTCTCTTGTTAGCAAATCGGGGTTTCGGCCATTGGATATTGGCTGAGGTTAATATCCTCCAATTTTTACTTACTATCTTCTTTAACTTATTGCTCGCTGGGCCATATGTGGTTACACAAGTTGTTATGTCTGTCTCTGGTTCCTTAGGTGTAGATTCTAGGAGACCTTCTCGATGTTGATTGCGAGCTCTTTTTTTGCACTTGTCAATGATTCTCCTAGGGTAATGTCTTTCTTCCAATTTTTCGCTCAATTCAATGGCTTGTTGTTTATACTCCGTCAATTTGCTACAATTTCATCGTAATCTCAGAAATTGGCTATAAGGGTGATTTTCCCTTAATGGCCTGGGGTGGAAGCTTTGGAATGAAAGTAAGCTGTTTTTAGATGTAGGTTTAGAATATGTCTTAGTTTGTAGAGTTTGGCCCTCAGCGTAGATAGTAATGTCTAAAAAGTCAATTTGCTTATTGTTGGCTGTGTAGGTGAATTTGAGCCATTCACTACTTGCCAGGACTTTCTTTCTCGTTGTTAACACATTGCTCTTCATGTAAATCTTGTTGATGACTTCTCTTCAAATACTCACCTTTCTTTCGTTGTTTCCGCTTTTGAAACTTTGTAGGCATCATACAGTTTTTTCAGTATCGGAAAAACAGAATCTATAAAAAATATATATATATAACATTACAAAAATAAATATATAAATTATTCTATTATATTACTTACACGAACAGAGCGGGATTATGAGGACAAACGTTGGACTATAAAAATAAAAGGACTTACAACAAAAGAGGAAGGAGTATGAAACAAGGGAAAATATAACAAAAAAGGGGAGTATAAACAGACACTGCAATATAACAGAATAAAGGAAGTATGAATAAACTGGAAAGTATCAATAGGTAAAGGAGTGTATGAGGAGAAAAATAGAAATATGAGGAGAAGAAAGAGTATAAGAAGAACAAAGAGAGTAAGACGACAGAGGGGGCACTGTAAGAAGAGAGAGAAAGACTCTAAAGAAAAGATTCGCAACTATAAGAACAAAAAAGGAATACTAGCAAAGGACAGTATGTATAATGACAGAGAGAACAGTACCAGAAGAAAGCACAAACAATGTCAGGAAAAGTGGAGCAAAAGGAAAAAAGGGGTAAACAAGATCAGAGGGTACAGTCTGAGGTGAAAAGAAGGAGTATAAACAGATGGAGGATTATAAAGAGTGAAAAGTGTATGATGAAAGAGGCAGAAGTATGACAAGACAAACAAATATAAAGAGAAAGGTCAGTATGAAAAGACAGAGAATATGAGGAAAATGCTGCAGAGTGTATACAGTGAATCAAGGAGCAGTAACAGATGTGAGCAAACAATATGAACAGATTTAAGAAGTATAAACAGAGAGGACAGAAAATGAAAATAGAAAAGAAATATGAAGAAACAGTGGAAAATATGAACACAGAGAGAAGGAATATAGGACAAAAGGCAATATAAGAAAAAACAATTCAGTAGTAAGAGAACACATTAAGAAGTAAGAGAAGAGAGAGGAGAATAGAAAAACAGGGAGCAGTATAACAACAGGGGGGGTAAAATGAGGAGAGAAATGTCACAATAAGAAAAGACGACAATATTACTAGAGAGTGCAAAGTATAAGAAAAGTCTGAAGAAATGTTAGAACAGGCACAAGAGTATTAGAAGAAAAAGAAAAGTATGAGAAACAGCGATAATGGGCTTGATAATATGCCCTTGTTAATTCCCATAGAAGCCCATGTTCTGCTTTTAACATGGGCTTCTACTGGAATTAACAAGGGTGTATTATCAAACCCATTGTCGCTGTTTTATCAGCAGTTTCCTGCCGATAAAACGGCGATAATTTTAACACCGGTTCTTGATAATATGCCCCATAAATCCTTAATGTACACACATGCACAGTGTGATATTACGCAAAAAAATGAGACCATGTATTTTACCATTTACTACTGAAAAACGTTTAACGGACTATACATATTCCATGTATATAATTACTACATATCAGTGAACAACACTGACTCATTTCCAAAATATATATGCATTTTACTACATTATTTCTGCCACTATTACATCAAACAAACTAACACAATAAAACAACAAAGACGCACAAGGGGCTTGTTAATATGCCCAGACTATATACAGAGGGAGAGAAACGAGAAAGAAGACAGAACAGGGAGTATCAAGAAAAAATGAATAAGAGAGAGGGAAGAAAATGAAGAGACAGAAGGAATAAGAGGAGAGAAAAGAAAATATAAACACAAAGAACGACAATATGAGCACAGAGTACAATATAAGAAAAAGACAGTAGTACCGAGAAAGAGAAAGGAGTAAGAGGGGAGAGTAGGAAGTATAAAAACAGAGGCTTCAAATTATTATATCGGCAGGAAAATGCTGATAAAATGGCGATAATAGGCTTGATCAGCCGCGGCCCATGGGTGGGGGGTGATAAACAACGGAATCTGGATTATTGCAGGTAAGTAAACAATTAAATTAATAAAAACTAATTTCGTAGCGTGCCCTGCATCGCAAAAAGCGATGCAGGGCAAGGAACAAAGGGGCATATTATCAACAAAAGGCGAAACATTATCGCCGCTTTTATCAGCAGGAGACTGCTGATAAATCGGCGATAATGGGCTTCATAATAGGCCCTTGTAAATTCCCATAGCATCCCATGTTCTGGTATTAACCTGGGCTTCCATGGGAATTCACAAGGGCATAATATCAAGCCCATTATCGCCGCTTTATTGGCAGTTTCCTGCCGATAAAAGTGGCGATAATGTATCGCCTTTTGTTGATAATATGCCCCAAAATTCGTTTTATTAATTTAATTGTTTACTTACCTGCAATCATCCAGATTCCGTTGTTTATTATCACCCCCCACTCTGCCCCTCCCCATCCCCGCCGGTCCCACCACAACTCCCTCCACGGGCCGCGTCTGGGCTTGATAATACACCCTTGTTAATTTCCACAGAAACCCATGTTAACCCCAGAACATGGGCTTCTATGGGAATTAACAAGGGCGTATTATCAAGCCCATTATCACCACCGATAAAAGCGGCGATAATGTATCACCCTTTATTGATAATATGGCCCATAATCCCTTAATGTACACAGACGCACAAACTGATGTTAAACAAAAAAACATAACAGCATGCATTATAGCAAAACACATTTAATACTATAAAACATTTAAAAACGGACGAATATAAGGGCATATTATCAAGACAGGGATTAACATTATCGCCGCTTTATCAGCAGTTTTCTAGCCATAAAGCGGCGATAATATTATCGCCTGTTTTGATATACCCCATAATTCCTTAATGTACAAAGATGCACCACACACATTCCCATACAACTTATCAACTCACCTTTCAAATTGATTTGTAGATTAAGAAGACTACCACTCACACAGTGGATACCCTTATACAGAATCTCTCGTGTTTCTAGCAGAACCGTGAAATGGAACATTTTCCCTCTCATTTTACACATACATACATATAATTAACCACTTAAAATCCTGTACACATTAATTCCAGAGAAAACACACATTTCTATTGGTTTAACATTCCAAACATTTCCAACTGACATAACTTTCAACCCTTACAAAATTCCACAATCTGCCAGTTACCATAGAAACACTTCAGGGAACACCTAACTCAGCACACAGGTGAAAAATTAATTATACATTGTTGCAAATTAAAGCAGCAAGTATGCTTGACTTGAGAATATACCAGCTTATCTTATATAACTATCTTTTCTATCAGTTTTTCTAAACCAATAAAAATAAGGCTTTTAAAAAACAGAAGAATGCATCCTAGTTTTCTACAAATTGTTGTCAAACAACCAATCATATATTTTCTTTTTTCAAAACTACATGCTGTCCACCATTTTAGAAAAATCTTACTTTTCAAACTGCCATTTCATTTACAGAGACCATCAGAGTTCATCCAGACCTCTCTTCAAAATGCTTACAGTGTGGATTGTGGGACACAGCTATATTTTCTGGAGCCAAAGGTATGCACAACAGAAAGGAATTCACAAGGACCTAGGTTTACCAAATGTAGACATTAAATGGATTGGACAGAGAGGATTAAAGTGGCACCAATTGATGCCTTGGTGAAATCCTTTTTACATCTCCAACACCCTGACCTCATAATTGTGCACTGTGGTGACAATGACCTAGGCACTTTGACTGGGGTAGGTCTGGAAATGCTTATGAAGGACACCTTTAGAGAATTGATGGCACTTTTCCCCCAAACTGTCTTTGTCTACTCTAATATATGCCAAAGGCAGAAATGGAACTGGTCCAACCACTATTGTCAACAGATTGAAAAAGCTAGGAAACATGTGAATAAATCTGTTTATGCCTTTCTCCAAGACTATCGAATGGGCTCCATTTACAACAACAATCTGCGTTTCAATATAAATGGCATCTATAGGAGAGATGGTGTACATTTTACAGATGAGGGGAACAGAGTCTTCCTCATAAACTTAGGACTCTGCATCGGTACTTACTTGTAGGTACTAAAATCTCCCAATAAACACAAGGGCTCTTTTTAGAGCCACTCAACACATAAACAAATACACTTCATAAATATCTAAAATAATTTTTCTTTTTCTTTCTTAGGTACGCTTACAGGACGACTTCCCATATTCCAACTGTACGTCGTCCATACGTGCTTGGTACGCGTACGCTAAATCTACCATGAAAAAAAGTAGCCTTTATCACTAATTTGCTATAATTCCCGAGGACCCCATGTCCCGGGGCTCAAATCTAACGTTACGGACCGTGGGAACAACCCCAAGGCCTCCACGATCCCAGCCGGCTCCCCACTTCCTGCCGGGGCCGGCATTGCTATTCCTCACAGAGAGCAGCTTACATGCTTACATTCTAATTTCAAACATGATTTCAAAAGTTTGCTATACATTTTATAAAATAATATAGTACTGCACGCTAAAACAGAAAAGTCAGCACAATTATAAAAGAATACAAAATAGAAAAAAATATATATACTTCTACACTCAACACACTCGTAAGCAGAGTACACAGTTTAATTTAAAAGCACCCTACCACAACTAGTTTTTGAAACGCATTCTACAATAAAATGGGTCACAAAATAGGCTACATACATAGTGACTCTATAACCTCACATAGAAAAAAGAAGGCCACTCTTACGCTACCAGGAAAACACAACAAAAGTACAAGGCCTAAACTTCCATTGTAGGGATTTCTTAGTGGCAGGTCTAGTTGTCAGATCGACACACACACTCCCTCATGGCTGGTATACACCCACACCACACCCATTCAGCGCATCCGTCACTACACACGTGACCCTATCTGTAATAAAGATGGAGCGCACGTGTTGTACGCCATTTTAGAGTTGTTCCCAAAGCACCGAACAAGGGGCCCACTACTACATGCGTGGCCTCTTTGGTTATTGAGTTAGTGGTGCCCGAAGCACTGAGCGCGTGAAGAACCTGCGATGATGATGATGGGAGCACGAGTATGTCGTTAGCCATAGAGATATCAAGACGTGGCACCATATATGAGACTTCTTTTTTGGAGATCGTGACTACATCATGAAGAAACTGTCGTTTCCACAAAAGGTGAGCAGTGACACTTCAGTACGCATCAGAAGTCAACCAATTGTAGCTGACTACATACACAAATGCGAATTAATATTTTAGACGAACACACTCATATATAATGTATTAATTTACGTGTTTAATTTTTTTTCCCAATAGCAGTAACGTTTTTATAATCGCTGAAATGTCCGGAATATATTCATAATACAAACAGGGACATATTATCAAGGACCGGTGTTAAAATCAGCCGCGGCCCGTGGAGGTAGTTGCAGTGGGGCAGGCAGGCGGGGTGGGGTTGGGGCAGGGTGGGGGGTCAAAAGGAGCGGAATCTGGATGATTGCAGGTAAGTAAACAATTAAATTAATAAAATGAATTTCGGAGCGTGCCCTGCATCGCAACATCCGATGCAGGGCGCGAAACGAAATTCCTTTTATTAATTTAATCGAGCAACAGCAATGGAATTGTCTGCAACGTAATGAATATACTTTGACGTATAGAAGCAGAGTTCAAGTCAAGTGGTGACTCCGGTGGCCGCACTGTTTATACAAGGTACGCACAGCAGCCTACATATACAATGCCTTCATAGCAATGAATTAGAAATAAGACAGCATATTTACAATCCCGTTAAGCAACTTTTGCATCAGTAACGCAGTAGGCACTTCCATGTAGACACCACTTGAATGCGGCACTATAACAAGTGAAATGTACCAGGCACACTGCACTCGTAAAACCGTAGTGTTACCTTTATTTGTAAAAGAAGAGAGTGCGTAGTGTACAGCAGCTTATCTGTGTAAAACCTATAATTACCTCCGAGCAGTGACAACAGATAGGTAACAACAGCCTGTCAAACAGATCTACAAGCTTATTACACCACTTTTGAGTCAGTTTTAACATGGGTAAAGTTACACAAGGAGCTTGTAAATCTACGTCTGACTTTTCTCGAAAAAAACTAAACTCCAGACTCTGCGAGACAGTTTTAATGTTCTTTTCTCTCTCTTTCTCTCTCTCACTCTCTCTGACATAATTTCTCTTTCTTTCTTAAAATTATAAACACTGCTGTCTGCTTGCACATGTAGAAGAACAGCCCAACTGAAGTTATGAATTCCACTGGCTGAAGTGTTTGGTGTTTGGCCGCAGTGTTTATACAACAGTAAGCACAGAGGCCTAGATCTACAAAGCCTTCATAGCAATGCATTAGAAATAAGTCGGCATATTTACAATCCCGGTATGCCACTTTTGCGCCAGTAACGCAGTAGGCAATTCCATATAGACTCCACTTGAACGCTGCACCATAACAAGTGAAATGTACCAGACACACTGAACTCGTAAAACCGTAGTGTTACCTTTATTTTTGAAAGGAGAGTGCGTAGTGTACAGCAGCTTCTCTGTGTAAAACCTATAATTACCTCTGAGCAGTGACAACAGATAGGTTACAACAGTCTGACAAACAGATCTACAAGCTATTACGTCACTTTTAACATGGGTAAAGTGATGCAAGGAGCTTGTAAATCTACGTCTAACTTTTCAAGAAAGAATCTCAACTCCAGACTCTGCAAGACAGTTTTAATGTTCTTTTCTCTCTCCTTCTCTCTCTCACTCTCTGTGACATCATTTCTCTTTCTCTCTTAAACTTATAGGCACTGCTGTCTGCTTGGACGTGTAGAAGAATTGCTCAAAACAAGTTGTGAATTCCACTGGCCGAAGTGTTTGGCCGCAGTGTTTATACAACGGTAAGCACAGAGGCCTAGATCTACAAAGCCTTCATAGCAATGCATTAGAAATAAGTCGGCATATTTACAATTCTGTTATGCCACTTTTGCGTCAGTAACGCAGTAGGCACTTCCATACAGACTCCACTTGAACGCGGCGCTATAACAAGTGAAATATACCAGACACTGCACACGTAAAACCGTAGAGTTACCTTGACTTGTAATGCTTCAGCTCATTTATTCACATCTACATAATTCTAAACTCTAATTTTCTTTTTTGTTTTGCAGATTACCACTTGGTCATCTTCTGGAGACAATTTTAAAGATAGTGGAGGCGCACAATCACAAAGTCTAAACAAGCAGAGTTCATATGAAAATGAAAAAGAACTAAATGGGTTCTTCTGCGTACAATCAAGCTTTGTCCCTGGATCCGGACAATTCAGTCGCCGCGTGCGGTAGACTTCAGCGTGGAAGGTCTGAATGCATTCGGACCTTCCACGCTGAAGTCTTTGCACGCTGTGACTGAATTGTCCGGATCCAGGGATAACGCTTGATTTTTCATCGTGAAGAGACTGTCCGATGTGAACCTCCATTGGCTACTCTTGCCTGATAATATTATTAAGAGGTCCTACGTTTCACTATTTGTGCACATTATCTTGGGACAATTATTTTTACGGATTCCCAACCATTTGTCCGAGTTTGTCTACATATACAATCATGACCTTCGGATACCCATAAGAGCCATCCAATTAAAGTGACAGTGGACTACAATTATTCTCGTCACTACTCTACTTATTGAGATATTACTCAATCCAGATCAGAGATCGTCAACTTTAACTGCCTCAGGAAGCTCCCTGTGAGGGAGAGAAACGCGTTGGCTGATTCTTCTATGATTGAAATGATGAATTTTTTTACAATTTTTAACGAATAAAGAAGGAATAATTTTCATTTGAACTCTCCTCGTTTGGACTTTGTGATTGTGCACCTCCACTATCTTTAAAATGTTCTATGATCTGGAAACACAGCGACGCCATTCAGCAACAGACGTCAGGGTTGGCAGCACATCTACTAATACATATTTGGAACTGGGACTAAGGTGCGGCAATTCTAAGGCCCGCTGCTGCCTTTTGCTATAAAATCTTCTGGAGTCCATTTAACAATTTGTTTATAATATTGTTTTTTGTTAAAGTTATTTTTGTAGTTGCTTCTAATATAGTTATTATTAAGTTTTGTTTACCGTGATTGTTTTAATAAAAGTTAATAAAAAAACTACATACTTCTTTTATTTTGTGGGGGGGTATGAGGATCCACAATAAAAATAATGTTGAAATACTATAGTAAGATGTTAAGATGTGATGCAGGGCGCGGAGCGAAATTCCTTTTATTAATTTAATTGTTTACTTACCTGCAATCATCAAGATTCCGTTGTTTATCACCCCCCCACCCCACCTGCCTCCCCACCGTAACTCCCTCCACGGGACGTGGCTGGCACTGTCCATTGGGGGGAAACAGCCATTACAACGCGGTCATAAGCACTCGTGATTGTCACCACGAAGCCATTAGCACACATATAGCTTTACCACGCATGCCTTTACCACGCGTGCTTTTACAACTAGTATGCATTTACCTCGCATGATAAACGCATAATCTTAATAATGTCTTTGTGTTGACGAACACGCATTGTAATGGCTGTGGCTTACGTCCTTCAAATTAGTTTTTAGGTATACGTGTGACCAATTCTGATAACATCAGAGGCCAAGGACAAACACCGTGGTGTCTGTGGCAGGAAATCTCATCGATCACAGAGAAGATAAGCGGAGGGTAAAATGAAAGTAACAGATAAAATAAAAATAACGGTGAAAAACTTCTAAAATGGCGGTGGACGAAGTACGTAATCAACGTGTGGTGCATCGGCACTACGTTTCAAATAAATATAGATAAAATATGTTTATTAATATATTACAAAAGTACAGCAGCGGATGACACACAGGACCCGGGAAAAGAAAGCGGCAAATTTAATACCTGAAATAAAGAAAGGTTTGCTTGTTGAACTTGAAGAAAAAGAAAAAATCGTGGACTTCGAAACGAGGCTGCGCATGCGTAGAGAGTACAACTGCTGCACAAAAAAAACGGAAAGTTTTACATACTATCATAGAAATATAGCTCTTTTTTTACCAGTAAACTTAGGTGCATATTATCAAGGACCAGTGTTAACATTTTCGCTGTTTTATCGGCAACAAACTGCTGATAAAACAGCGATAATGAGCTTGATAATACAGCCTTGTTATTTCCCATAGAAGACCATGTTAACACCAGAACATGACATGCGCTTCTATGGGAATTAACAAGGAAGTATTATCAAGCCCACCCTCCCAACATTAATAAAAAACCCCAGACAGTGCAAGTACCCAGAGCTGGAAGGTCATTTTACATATTACTGCCCCAGAAAGATGGCTTTCCCCGCGATGTGTATGGGGAGAGAGGGAGGGAGAACTCAAAACATATTTTTTTTAAAAAGCCCGAGGGGTGCCGCTCCCCGAGAAAGCAGGGAGTAGGACCGTAACCCCCCGCATACTTCAAAATAAAACCTGAGGAGTGTCGTTCCCCAAGCGCCTATTTGCATGTGCTGAGACAATTACTCCCAGGTGGGGTAAGTGCACTGCATGCCAGTGCTTGTAGTTTATGATAACGGGCGATAGTATTCCCTGGCTCTGAAACGCATCAGGATGAATGAAATTAAAGTTTTAAAACATCCGTGCACCGTGTGGAAGGCACCTCACGGTGCATGCCACATGGTGCATGGATGTTATGGGGGGGGTACCATGGGTGCCCCCCATGGCCACATTCTAAGAGCCCTCAATGTTGCTTTCCAATAGCCTTTCCATGTCAAAAAGGCTGTCGTAAACCAACATCATAATCCAGACCGCAGAAACACCATCCTTAAGGGATTAGGAGGCCTTTCCGTCAGATTGTGTCTGTAGCACCCTCAGACTGCAGCCTTTGACTGCATGCAGTAAATGTGGTTCAGACCAGAACCGACAAGCCATCTGTTGCTGTCCGAACCGCATTGTAATATCCTATGTTTTTTAATATTACCTTTGAAACATTCTATAGAAATCATATCAAAGTCAATTGATGAAGTCAATGGGATCTAACAACTTTATGGATTTGAATAAGGGACATTTTGCTTATATGTTGAACTCATGGGGTATTATTATGAGGTGTGTATGTGCTTAATTAGTTAAACAGCATGGAGCTTTCTGTATTAATATAAAACATATTTCGTAGGAAACAGAGGTTTTCAATGAAGTTTAGCAGACAATATTCAGATTATTTTATGATTGAATTTTAAAAAGTGGGTTATGGATATGTGAATTCCATGGTTTCTGAATTTGACACTAGTAATAGAAATATTGAACATTTAAGACTAGGCTTGTTGAACCTTAATTCAAAGACTTGTATACACTTATTGATCAAGTGAAATTCAAGAGGGACGATTGTGTATATGCTTGTGCTGTGCTTGTGTGACCATTAACTCATTTGCAACTATTTTTTCAGTTTGGTATAATTTTTGATTAAATAATTAAATAGACTCAACTTTCAGATCACGTATCTGGGTATTATGTATTTGAATTCGTGAACTGCGGATAATTAGTTGTTTGAAAAATGGGTAAAACTTGCCACAGTGAATAGTGAATGTCTGTCAACTATTCTAAATGTTCTGAAAACAACTGCCATTACAGATGAGAAGTACCAGATTTTGTTATCATTTTTTATAGTAGGATCCCCCACACAAGTTAGGCAGTATATTTTGCTCATATGTTTTGAGTATCACAGATGGTATATGCCAGGAATATTGCATGCTGTATCCAATCTTGTGATGAATAAATCTACATGTAATGATTTAAATCTTTTTTGGTGTTGTTTTTTCTACTTTATTTTTTCATTATCTCTTCCTCCTATCTTTTTAGGCTAAACATGGGATGGTTATATACACAAAAGCCCTGCAGAAGCACCAGGATGCGACCAAACATGTGTCAACTGAAATTCACATAGATTTAGTTATGATAAAGATCAGAAGAGGTTTTACCATTTGACTCAGTCAATGGATTGATAACAATCTTGGAATATTTGATGAATATTATTTTGAAAAGGACTGGATAATCATTATAATTCAGGAATACAAGGAAATGGAAAATGTGCTTCATTGGGAAGTGGAAACACTTGAAGACTCTAATGTGACAATTGAAAAAAATCTTCGTGTGCATAAATGGACCTATGTGATTTGAAATATATCTTTGTAAAATAAAAAAGATAACAAGTTTTTTAGAAACCTGCCTAAATAATTTCTTACATTTTTTTTATGGGGTGGACGCAGACATATGAATTTTGGAAAAATTGATTGCTCTCCTTTTATTGATTAAATAATTATGGAGCATGTCAGAAAGATTACTGATTTAAAGGGATTTGAGCAGCACAGGGCCAATTCATCAAAATAAACATTATACAATTTACATTGACAAAAGAACTATTGGCCCTATTACGATGTCGGTCGTACGAGTGTATGACCAACACCGTAGCGGGATGGAATCCACCTATTAGTCGGTGGTCCCACCCGCAGTATTAGGATGCAACCTCCCTATGGGCAGTCAGAAACATCCATTTTTCTATTGCAGCTTGTGAGGCGGCCATAAAAGGGCTGCAGCACAAGTTGAAATTGAAAACTGTATGTTTTCGAACATCCCTGCATGGTGTGGCATGCACCATACTGTGCTGGGATGTTTATGGGGCCCCACAGTCACCATAGCGGGGGGCCGTGGGGGAAGGGGGCTCTGCTAGGGCCCTCCAACGTTATTGCTCTGCTGCAATGTCGGGACTACAATTCTGCCCACCAGCCCAATGGGCTCAATAGGCCTGTCCGAAGCGGAGCGGAATTCCTCAGCGGCTTTCTCTCCAACCACCAGTATCATAATACGGCAGTCGGACGGAAACCTATGATGTGGGCGGGAAGCCTTGGACGAGCTGTTGTATAGCTTTCCGCCCGACATCATAAAGAGGGCCTTTGAACGGAGTTAAAGTTTACCAATATGTTCCTATTGCCTTCACATATGTTTACAAATGTACATGTTATACTTATTTTCTTTTTGAAATTACCAAATAAAAACGTCAGATCGGATCGTATAGTCACAATACAACTACTTCCAATGCCCCAAAAATAATATTGACATTACAACTGTAGTGTCAAATATTCTGGTCTGATTTAAGAGCAAAAACTAATTGTACAAACTTTAAGAAATGTTTAAATTAAAATGAAGGACATAAAATGTAGTGGTCTGCTTTAAAAGCAAAAATAATTGTGCAGACATTAAAGAAAAATGCATACTGAAAGGAAGTATATGTTTTCCAAAAATAATGAAATAACAGATTTAAAGCCTTCCAGGAAGGTTAAAGAAATTCACTGCAAAAAAAAACAAGCAATACTATAACAATTTATCTCAGCAAAATGGGGCTCATGCATCAAACTCCCGTTTTGCGTTTCCAAATTTGCGAATTTTACCGAATCGCAAATATGGATTCGCAAAACGGGATGCATCATAGAAAGTGCAAAATATTTCCGATTCGGTAAAAATCGCAATTTTTACCGAATCGCAAATATTATGTGACTTCAAAATTGCGAATTCGCTATTCCCATTGATTCCTATGGGCCAAAAGGCCCATAGGAATCAATGGAAATTGCGAGTGGCACTTAGAAAATTTCATGGGTGCAGGGGGGGGTCCAAAGGACCCCCCCCTGCACCCCTGAAATGTATTTTTAAATGGATGTTTCATACACACATGTCCTAAGGACATGTGTGTCTGTAACATGACATTGTTTAAAATGTAAATTAGTACATTTTAAAAAAATTTCGCAATTTACCACGAGGTTCAACCTCGTGGTAATTTGCACTTCCAAACCTTGTTCTCGCAATTTGATTTCAGAATGATGCATTGCATTTAAGGAATCGCAAATTTGCGATTCCTTAAATGCAATCGCATTCTGGAAATTCGCAAAATCAGCGAATTTCATTCAAAAATAATGATGCATCTGAAAAAGCACTTTTGCATTCGCAAACGGCCGATTTTAAGGAATCGCACCGTTTGCGAATGCAAAAGTGCTTGATGCATGTGGGCCAATGTGTTTGTGTGCAAAAAGCTTCTCCAGTGTCTACTTAACTTTGTTCAGTTTTATTGGAATACAACAGCAGGCATTACACATGAACACTATAGAGAGCAAATGTTAACACTAAGTACACATAGAATCTTGGAAAAATATCACTCGGGTCTAGATTTACTAAAGCTTTGCATCAGGTTTCCTTTAATTTTGTAGCTCAAACCTGATTCAAGGTTCTATGCTGGGATTTATTTTCCAATACAAATCAGAATTCGAATAGGATATTATCCCAAAGTACCACAAAGTTGTATTATGCACTGCTATGCATTACTTTGGGTCATGGGGTATTCCATGTGTGGTCCATCGATGCTGACATGGAACCAAGCATGCTGTATGACGCAAATCCTTGTCTACTTTCATAGGTATAGAGGAATTAACACCACAATCCTACACCTCCATGAGGCAGGTGCAACAAGCATACAAACTGGAAAGAGCCTTTAGCATAGTTGTTGTACCTATTTCAGTGCAAAACCAATGCTTTCGAAAATACACATACCTTTGCATTATGGCGCTAAGGTGTGTGCACTGGTGCTCGGCTTCCAAAAGTGCACCAGAGCAAAGTGAAAGTAAAACAGTGCCTCGTCTTATTAGATTTGGTGCTGTTCTGCTCTCTCCCTTTTAAGTGATGCAGTGCAGCAAGTTTAGTTTCTATGCTGTATTGCTTTGCTTTTCAATAATACTGGTCCTCAATACAACAGGAATCTAGCAAGTGCAATAACCATATCCAACTATCAAACTAGAAGAAATTCCATTTATGCTTGTCTTTAAGAAATGCATCTGTTTTCCACACACTGACCAACATAGGGACATATTCACAATTTGGCAAACAGGGTATTCCACCACGTGTGTGGTGGAATACCCTGTTCATCAAACCCTTAGTCTGGTTGTTCTATTATGATTTGGATGGACCGTCATCTTTTCGATGGTTGTGCCCCGACTGGCTCCATCATCGCAAAGGATAATCCAACAGCCCAGCAGAGTATAGGCCATTGGAGTTCGAACATCAGACCATGCGCCCTATTTAGAATGGACAATCTCATGTCTGTTTTTTTTGTCGCACACCAATAAAAGTTTGGTGTGAAGGTGTCTAAATGACAGGTGCCACAAACAAATCATTCAGTGCCTTCAAAGGAGCAGCCTTGGCACTATCATCTCTGAGGCACAGAGATCAACACTTGGCTTGCAGTGATCTTGTAATTTGACGATTGCTAGTCCTCCGCTATCACCTTCAAAACAATTTCAGTCCATTGCGTTTTAATCGGAACACAAGTCTAGTGATCTTTAGAATTAAATAAATAAAATAAATAAATGACATTTTCAGACAATCAAGACAATGTGAACATATAAAACATATGAAATGACTCTATTTTAAGTAGAAATGCATGCTAAGAAACAAGAAGGATTTCATTTAGTTGAAATGTATGTTTACTTATAGTAACAGTGGTGTCTGGGTGGTATAAAATTTCCATATTAGAATGTGCGGCAAATTGTTTATAGAGTTTACTATGTTTTTTTATAAGAAATTTTATTGGTTTTCATAAACATAAAGATAGGCATATGCAGGGTAAATGTCAAAGACGTAACATTTATAAGAAAGATTGTTTTGGATCACAATTGTGTAAGGAGAACAAACTATGGGCCTTATTACGAATTTGGCGTCCCCATTGACTGCCGTATCGGCGGTGGCGGTCTGGGCACGGTGAACTCGGCAGTCTGACTGGGGTATTACGAATTGGGCAGATCGGCTTTGTGAAGACTGCCAGTGGACCTCCGAGACCATCAGCAGACTGCCAGCGATAAGGTTCGCGATTTGGAAAAGAGACTCCCATAGGGCGGTACAGGGAAGCTGCACTGTTGTGTGTGTTATGAATTGCCTGTTCCATGAGCGGACCACGGCGGTCCAGCCGCCAGCTTTAAGGTAGCAGTGGTGAAGGATTTTGAGTGCGTACTAAGCATGAGCGAATTTTGCGGATCTCGCGTTCGCGAATTTTGCGGATTTGCGGATTCGCAATCCGCAAAATCCGCGAATTCCCGCGAATTTGCGGATTTTTTTTTTTTTTGTGTTCGCCCGTGTTTCTGCCAGTTCGCGAGGGTTTTGTACACTTTCGCAAATTGCGAACTTACCTGTCGGGTCGCAAGTTTCGCGAACTTGTTGTTTCTACGTGCCCAGCCTGTTTGGGACACTCTTCTTCATCACTGCCACTCTCTGTCACCACTGCCACTCTCTGACTACTCATGCCACCCTCTGGCCCACCCATGCCACCCTCTGTTTCATCACCACACCCTCTGGTTGTCCAGTGTACATTATTTTCGGCAAAGCAAAGCACACCTTCCCTGCCTCAAGTGACCTGAATTAATTTGGGGCTGATTAATGTGTCACAGAATATTTTTTTAGCTGGCACCTGCTTCCTTAGTGCGCCCTGATTAGTGATCTTTTGCACTTGCTAAGTGCTTTCATTGTTGCAAAATTAGTTACAACACCTGCCCTGCCCCAACTGACAATAATGAATTAGGGGCTGATTAATGGATTTTAACTTCCAGCCTGGCTCCTGCTTGTCTCCCTTAGCTGTAATTCAGGACCTTTGTGGCATATGTGTAACTATTCTGAGGTTCAGAGCAGGGTCACATAATAGTTTCAACTGGCAACTGAACTCTGGAGGGGCCCCTCAGGAAGCACTACAGGAAATGGCTACTAGTGATGAGCCTGAACTTTTGAACCTGGTAAGTAGTTACTTTCAGTTTTGCTAAGATCGTATTTCTGCAATTTTGCACTTATTCGCGGGGCGCGAACTCACGCGAACAGTGCGAGCAGTGCGAGCAAAATCCGCTGCTCGCGGATTTGCGGATTTTGCGGGAGATTCGCGAATCTCGCGGATTGCGGATTTCCCGAAAATCCGCAAAATCCGCGAACGGAACGGATTTTCCGCCCATGCCTAGTGCGTACACACTACTTTCTTCTTCCGAGCAGATTCCAAAGTGGATCTATTTCCCCAGGTCCCCCCTTCACAGCAGGATCTACACCCAGAGGATTATGACCCTGTGTGTGGTGATAAAATGACATAAGTATCCATCAACGTTTTGACCCTAATAGATGGACAAGTAAGGTATTGTCATAGCGGGTCTGCTTCAGGACAGGGGGACAGGAGATAAGACAGCCAAATCCATATACATTTATGAATTCTGATAATTGGAGTCTACGTCGCCATTCTATTCATGATGTGGGCGGGATTGTCTTGACAAAGGACCCTGAAAAGAGGCTTCCAGCTGATCGTCTTAAGTGAAAGTGCTGTGAGGGTCAATCACCTTAGTGGGTGGAAGAAGTCCAATAGCAGTGTCGAGGTACTTATGGCATTGGTTAATTCAGATAAACTGGGATGTGTCATAGCAATTAGGAGGCATCTCTTTGGTCACAGACTAGCAACAACAGCACCCTCAAAGATAATGACTTGTGCCCTGCCTCAGCATAAATCAACTTTGAACTGGGGGTTTCCTTAACTACAACTCCTCTATCATGGCTACCCCCCCCCCTAACCATTAAAGGGGAATCAAGACCATCACAATCCGACCCCTAGATGTTCCAAATTGACAAATTCTGGAATTGGATGTAGGGTTGATCCACATATGCTGGTTGTTGTGCTGCATACAAACACAAGTAATAATTCACAAGTTGTTGGGGCCTCTTCCATCCACTGACCAGTTGACGAAAGTACTGCATTAACCACTTTGGAGTTGATGTCATGGTTGGCTAGCCTGTACAGTATCTGACCCACGTAATCACCAGCATCATATAATGGACAATGAGATGTCATCTAGATGAATTTAGCATATTTCATGGCACTTTGTTCAGCTTCAATGTAGTCACTTCAAGGGAACAGAGGTGAGCTTCTTCCTGTGTGGCAAGGAATGTCTTCTCTAGAGTTTGGATCTTCATCGTCAGTGTCAGAATCTAAAAGTCCTACTCCTTTTTCATATTACTCGTATAACCTATAACCTGTTGTGAAATACTGACTCTCCTGGGCCTATGCAGAGAGCCGCAGAATTAAAAAGTGAAACAAGTCTGAATTTACACCTTCATCTTAGAACAAAAACTTCTACATTAAGCAAGGTATAACAAAAGTGGTGGGAAGGGTATATAAAAATTTGTACATTCTCCCACCCAGGTTGAAAGACCAAGAACCTAAACTGCAGTTTTAATGACCCAGCAATGTGAGGATCTTGTGGGATGGTAACCCCAGACATTTGTTAAATGAAGGAAGGTTTAGTTATAGACAGCCTTGCACTGTTATATGCCTCTAATCTAGCCCTTTTTTTAAGTTTGACAAACTAAAGTCAATTCCCAGGTGTCCAAATGGAAAGTTACTCATAAATTGGCATATAAAGAGTGATTCTATGCTGAATAGGTCTAGATAAACAACATTAATTTTTCATCAATTGAAAAAAGAAAATAGACCTTTAACGCCAAGAAGTAATTTCTTACCTTAGAAGAGCTATGCCAGGATCTGACAGAATTTTTTTAATGACAGAAACCATGTCGAAAAAGGAAAATACCCTGCATAAAATATGAATGTGTACACCATGCCCAACCACATGTGACACCGGTATCTTGGCATTTTTATGTCTATGCAGCCAGCGTATGCACAGAAGCCTGGACCTATCAATGAAAGTGCAAGGTCTAAACCCTGTTCTGTGACCTGGTGGGATGCTTCAAGAGTGTCCTCATAACCAACAGAACTACTGCACATGTATATGGTTGCTCACATGCAATGGTGAGGAAGCATACTGTGTTTTGTGAATTATTAGTCTTGACCAGACATTTTGTTCTGTGTTAAAAGAGAGTGTAATGCCCCTACCTTACTCAAGTAAATTTCCTTTTAGTGTGATCCTCAGACCATGGTGCTCAAGGAATGTGTAACAAATGTGTAGTAGTAATGAGACAGTGTATGGTGAGAGCCTGAGAGCTGGGACAAGTGGAATCCATTAGGAAGATCCCTGGAATAGCACGGTACACGATGGGGGATGGATCCTGCTTCTAAGACAGTGAAAGCATTCCTGTGCCTCAGGGGTTTAGACCCAGGCACTGAAATTAGGGAGGACGGAGGTAGGGCTACCTTAAACAATTCCATGAAGTTCTTGTTAGCAAAGGCCAGCAAACTCAGAGAGTAGAGCTGTACCTCACTTAAGTAATACCCGTGTGACATGGCAGAGATGGAGTCAGAGAAACCTTGTGGTCTATTTACAAAGATTTAATGCTGTGTTCGCATCACAAAAGTGATGCAAAATGATGCTAAGTCTGTGTTAAATAATTGACTTACGAGCACTGGAAAACACTTGAAAGTAGTGCAAAGCAGTGCATAGCGCTGCTTTGCATCACTTAGCGCCAACGGGGTGTACCATGGGTGGTGCATGAGCATTCCCATGCAATCACCCAAGGGTTTTGATGATAAACCATATTTACTTTAAAAAGTAGACAGTGTTTAACATGAGAAAATAATTTCAAATAGGCAATATGAAGGAGAAATGCTTCAATATCTCCTTCCTTTTTTGACTTTGTATGTGTGCTGCAATGTAAAGCACACATACAAAGTGGAAAAAACATTTAAAGTTAGTCTGAGCATAGCATTTTGTACTGGAAGGCTATCCTTCTAGTATAAAACCTATGCTATACTCACACAGACACGCTTGCACTATGGTGCAAAGGTGTGTGCATGATACATGGCAGCTAATTTCAGCACCGGTGCTAGAGAGAGGGGAGGTTGAGGGCCATATATCTGTATCTCCTACTATCTTCATCTCGTGTAACACAGCACAGCTTTTTTGCCTGCTGCACTGCTTTGCGTACGATTTTAGACTGCCCCTTGCAGTGTTGGTTGACAAGTGGTTAGCCTACAGGGTTGATAAAGGGGTGGAGTGGCATAGCACTAAGTTTAGGTAGAGACAAACTTTCAACAGACTGGTACAAAAGCACAAGGTAAGTACCAGGGCAGTACCCAATGGTACAAAGGAGCACACAGGCAGACTGGGTATTGGGATCCTAAAGGACAGGAAAGTTCCTCCAAGTCTAAAGTGATTTCCTGTTATAGGTTGCATAAAGAGGAAAACTGTGATAGGGGCTGTCAGGTGAAGGACCCTATACCAGCTGCAACCATTGTAACAAGTGCTTTGACTAGGAGTGAGGGGACCCACATGGACCACATAGCACTCAACATAATAGTAATAGACATCTGAGAAAGGGACCCAGATATCCTCAAGCACATTTATCCAAATGCATTAGATTTGAGTTGGATGCAGGAATTACAAGGAAGGTTCCTGCTTTTAGGAATACAGATGCTTAGAGAACTATGGCTGAGAGGAAGTGTCTAATGCCTGCAGAGAATATCCTTGGGACCTATGTCACAGGCATGGTTGCTAGTGGGGTTGGCAGGGAGGACCTGATTTCCCGAGTTCAGTTTTAAATCAATGGCATGGCCATCTTAATGTAGGGGTGAGAGAAAGGCAATCTTTTGGGCAATTATTTCACTGTCCTGGGTTCAGTACCAGAAGCCTACATTTCTTGGACAACATCAGCTGTTTTGACCAGAAAACCTGTCAGTATTTTCATCATATGATACTTTACCTTTTTTTATCTATGTAATGCATAAGCATAGTTCCTTTGTTTTGATTTTTCAGTGTTTGTGCAAGGAAAGCAATTGATAGCTGTGACTTCTTAAGAAATCATTTTGCATAAAGTAACATAATGTATTAACATTCATTGCAGTTTCTGTTAATTAATGCCAATTTCAATGCTCTTTTTACCCGAAAAAATGTGTATGTTGAAAACTTCCGACCCATTCTAAATTACACTTTTTACAGGTACCGTATTTTGATGGCTGATCCTGCCCTAAAGCACTTAAAATGCAAATACACAATTGCTAATATATTTCCCAAAATTCCTCGAAGGACAAAACCTCTTAAACCCTGAGCACACTGACCTCTCACCCTATAAAGCGATATTTTATTTTTCACCTTGCGCCAGGACACTTCATTCTAGAACTAGCTGATGATTTTTGATTGCGCTAAGTATGCATGCCATATCAATTCAATTTTAGTGTCCTAATTTTGAACAATGTTATTGACCTCGAGGGGTTAAAATGTACCATTTGCTACTAAGGGCCTGGTTACGATGTTGGTCAGAGTTGCCTCAGACCAACATCTCTGTGGTTTTGGAACCGACCGACCTCATGTCCGTGGTCCGAAACCTCAATTATGATGAGACCCCAGATGGTGCGGTCACAAACTACCATTTTCCAATTGGAGCTTGTTCGGTGGTCAGAAACAGCACAAGCTCCCACAGAGAAATGCGAGTTACTTTAAATCCATGCACAGTGTGGCAGGCACCTCACGGTGTCTGTCATTCGGTGCAGGAATTTAGTGCAGCGGAGGGAGGGGGACCCTGCTAGGGCCCCCAAAGTGTCTTTCTGACAGGCTTTCCATGTCGAAAATGCTGACGTGGAAAGTCTATCAGAAACCAACATCATAATCCTGACGGCGGAAAAGCTGTCCGTAAGGGATTATGTGGCCGCTCTAACTGACTGACGGGCTCCTTGAGCCCATCGGAAGCCAGGCAGATTGCCATCATTGTAATACAGCGATCGGACTTTAAACCAAGGATGTCGGCAGTACGCCTCGGATGAGCGGTCATCCTAATCAGGCCATAGATAGCTTCAGCATGTATTAGTATGAGTAGCCACAATCTTGTGTATAAACAATAATGTAATTGGGAATAAAGTTTACAAAATCTATCTCATATGTTATGTGACAGTGGTATTTTAATGTTTTTTCTTCTTAAAATCACTGAATTTCTGTAAACTTTTCAAAAATAATACTTTCAGTTTTCATTTCCAATGTTATTACAGTTAAATACTTGTGCAGGATTTTTTAAATGTCTGTAAATGTTCTGTTGTGCTTGCACCACCCAAGGGGGTGCAAGGGAGACGTAAAACCTAAGTTGGATTTATCAAGCCACACAAGGCCACCTTGTGTGGCTTGGTAAACGCAATTTAGGTTAGGATTATTTTTGTGCGGGATGGTTTCTCTTCCTGCCCAAAATACGATCTTGTCTTGCACGCAGGCACTCTTGCACCACGGCACGAGGGAGCCTGCATTGATGTTAGGCAGCCAAAAGGGTGCAAGGAAGGGATAGTAATGCATTGTATTATGTTAAATATGGTGTATTCTTGCCCTATCCCTTTCATGCAGTGCAGATCAGCAAGGTGGCTTGCTGTGCTACATGAAAGCTTCATAAATATGCCCATGATTGTTTTGGTTGGCAAGACCATTTGATATCAGCTGTGCGGGTATCATGTTGACTACAGGTTTCATGCGGGAGTAATGTTCGGGACCTTCTGATTGGTGCACTGAACAATACACAACCATGACCACCAGTTTCTTATTCAACAGGTTCTCCTATTTTGAACCTGTGATGAGCACCAAAATCTGCGTGATATTCCCCCCACAACTCAGAATAGGTCCAATGTATCTCACCTGATAAATGTAAAACCTGGGGGAGTCTGATTTTATTGGTGTGATAAATAGCACCTCCCCCCAACGCGTTTTTAATCAGGGCCTTAGTATCTTTGATGTGTAGAGTATGTCTCCAAGTCAGTATCAGAAGAGTTGTCATGACAGTGATCTACAAATCAGTGAATATCCATACAGCATAAACTGATCTATTGCACTGGTGTGAATCTGCAAAACAGTTTTTAAAATCTCGCTTTTCTACCTACAATTAGACAAAGTCTTGCGATTGACATCACATAAGAATGTTTGCTTTTAAATGGAAAAGCAATGTCTGTTACAGTGATGCCCCTTATAATCAAATTTGACTTCCTTTATCTTCAACACACAATGCTTAGATCCAGAGGTTAGTGTTTGTTATGTTCTGTTAAGGTAGTTTATATAGCACACGAATCACCCCCAATTGGGTATCTTGGCGTTAAAGAAAGGAACAGAGCACCATCCTTAAATCAGAGCTGTATTAAGAGATTTCCTGAAACTGACAAAATCAGAATAAATGCGGACATGGAGTGGGAGATTGTTCCAGTAAAACAGTGCCAAGTAGGAAAAAGATATTCTCTCACATCTCAGGGCAGTAGCATTTGAGTTTCTGGGCTAAAGATAAGAAGGACCATTACCAATTAGAGATTTTTAGGTCAAACAACAGATTTTAGTAATGGACCTTTTCTTGATAGGTAACTAATGCAATGATCTCAACAGAGATTTAGAAGCAGAGCCAGGAAGAAGATTGCAGACAAGCTTAGTGGCCATATTTTGGACCACTTTGCAGTTTCGCTAATAAAGTTTTATTAGCAGCAGCAAGCAAAGCATTGTCATAGTCCAATTTACTAATAATCAGGGCATGGACTAAGGTTTTCCTAGGTGAAGTGGGAGAAAAAGGAAAGCCTTCCTTAGCAGACACAATTTGTTAAAGCTGCTGCTACTAAGCAGCAACATGGTCTTTCATAGAAAGAGACTGGTCAATTTATAATCCAATGTTTTGACTACCTTCGTAAGCATTGGGGCACAGCCAAGATTAGCCAGCCACCAGCCTGGGTCCAAAATTTTTGTCAGCATTCAACTGTAAGCAGTTGGTAGCCCTTGTATCTGCAATAGCCTTCATGCCATTGGGGAACTGTTTCTAATTTACTTCAACATTATTATCAAAGGAGATCATCATCTGTGTATTATCAGCATATGATATGATATCGAAACCACAGGACCTGGCAGTGGCAGCAAGAGGGAGACTATATAGATAGATTATCTCGCCACAACTTTAGAAGCTCTGTAGATGACGACGGGAGTACTCTCCCTGAAATTCCTATACAATTTCTTTTTGAATCACAACGGATTCATGAACTATATGGAGATATTGAAACTATTTATAATGGATGGAGTCTTGACTGTCTGAAGAGAATACGGCGTTATCTAGTCTTATATAGTACTGGACCATAGATAGGTCCTACCTGGAATGTGGTGTATGACTTCATGAGGAGTTTCTTATGCCCTGAAAAGTCATTGGGTGATTGTTTCCCGTGACGAAACACGTGTCAGCTTTGTTTTTCTGGCTACATTTTGTACGATTCCAATGAATATTGTATGAAGACTGACTAGGTGATGGAAATCTCACGTTTGTGAAGAGAAAATAAAATAAAATAAAAGGAACTGATTGAATGAACTCACAATATTGAAAGAATATGATCTGTTGTTTTCTTTTCTCTTAAGACTCAATATTTGCTGTGTTGTGCTGGGGGACAGTGATTCTTTTTACAAAGATATTAAACAAAGTAGGGCTTAAACAAGAGACCTGTGACACTTCCTATTTAAGTGACACAGTACGAGATTAAAGGTGTCTAACAAAATAGACTGTGTTCTGTTATTAAGAAAGTCTTGAAACCACTTCAAGGCACAAACAGAAATGACAATCTCCTACAGCCTCAGGTTCATCCTTGAGTGAGATACAGAGTCAAAGGGAGCAGATTGGTCGAATAATACCAGCATGGTATTGGTGCCTTTGTCTAGAGAAATTCTAAAGAGTCTTGACCGCAACCAAGGTGGTCGCCGTTCTAGCAGCGTCCCTGAAACCAGATTGTGAAGGGTGAATAATCTTATTGGCCTCTAGGTAGGATGAAGGCTGTGAGTTAATTAGGCCCTCCAAACACTTGCCTAAAAGAGGGAGCATTGACGCAGGATGATAATTAGCCAAATTCATTGGGTCGACTTTGGCCTTTTTTTGTATAGGAACAATCTATGCTGACTTCCAAGCACAAGGAATGCTTCCTGTGTCAATAGATAGATTAAACAAAGGCATGACTGGGAGACAGCAGCTGGTGTGAAAGCAAAGCTGTAACCCTAGGGGGACAAGGGTCCATGGGCGATTCAGATTTGGTTTTAACTAGAGCTTGTTGAATCTGCTGTAGAGAAAAAGAAGCAAACCTATCTAGAGAGCAATTGCCATTTTGGCAAGGGACATTGTTTTTTAATGTCTCACTAGACAAGAGCTGTGGGTGAGGTACATTTAGAGTAAATTTGATTTTGTTCTCGAAAAAGTCAGCTAAGGCATTACACAGATCTTGTGAGGCAGGGATTGTTTCAGAGCAGGCAGAAAGATTCACAAAATCATTAAGGTTTTTGCATAGTTCTTTAGACGAAATACATCTTTGCTCTATTTGAGGGATAATATGCACTTTTCGTGCTACTTTGATATGCCTATGATAGGAGGACAGAGCTATTCTGAAGGAATCTTTATCAATTTGAATCTGGTTTGTCGCCAATGCCTTTCTAGGGTCATCAACAACCAGCGATAATTGTCGCTAAGCGCACTTAGCGCTAGGATAATTATTGCCGGTTTCTATCGCGGAGATAGCGTGATATCAGCAACGCTTCTCTCCAAAGCGATAGAAATCCAAGCGTTAGCTTCAAAACTGTGCGATTATCGCTCAAAATCCAGTGATATCACACAGTGAACGACAATAAGTTGATGATATGGCATGCCAGACTTATCCATAATATCCACCTTCCATTGGATATTATGGCTAAGTCAATCTGAAAGCAGGCCTAACGAAAGTAGTGATAACCAAGGTTAACGCTACTTTTCTTATCGCTATGCTCTTTAGCGTGCAGCTTGTAAATAGGAGAAATGTCAGTTAGCGACATTTATCACGATATTTTGGGACGGGACGCCCACTTTCCATCTCATTATAGACGCAGAGCTGGGCATTCAGGGACAGGGCGCTAAGGCAAGGAGTCACGCGATAGCGTGACCTTGCTAATAGTGCGATACAATTATCGCCGCTTTCCGGCTCAAAACGGCCGCTAAAGCGGCGATAATTGTCTTGATGATATGCCCCCTAGTTTTTTGCAAGAGGATTTCTCCTGTCTCAGCTCCTTTGTTTGCCAGGAGGTATAGGGCCTAGATGGTAAATCTACACCATGTTTTAAAGAAGCAATAATATCGAAAGACTGATTTAGGGATTTGTTAATTTGGGCTAAGGCAGTGTTGATATTGAGATCTGGAAAGGGTATTGGCTGCTCAAAGGCCTTAGTAAAATCATCACTTTTCTTTTTTTAACTGAACTATCTCACCTCGAGTTTTTTGAGCTATTGGGACACATTGCTTTACACTGGAGAAGTAGCTCAGTTGAATAATGTGTCTACTGCAGCCCCCTCATTTCAAGCGCTGATCATGAGTTCCTTGCTTATGGAATTCCCCTTGACGTAATACCTGGAGGAAACTTCATGGGCAAAACTGTGGAGAGACAAATATTTTGTGGAAATTCCGGTCACAAAGACCACTGCAGCACATTATTTCACCCAGCATAAGAGAAAACTCCAAATCGGGAACAAAAATAGTAATTTCTCTTGATAACACTATAGGGTTTCCCCCGGTTCTAACTCACTAGTTAGAAGAAGAAAACTGTGCATTGAAATCCAAAGGAACGACCTAGCCTTTCATCCCCTTCATCAAATGAGCGCCACTGATTTGGGCAGCGATAACACTTTATTTACCTGCTTCCCCTTGAGAGCAACGTGTTGTCAGGGAAATGTATGTAGAATGACACTTAATATAATAGCAAACTAAAAATGTAAAAGTGTGACTGTGGAAGCAGAACCTTCCTGTCCTCTGAAAGGTTGAACAACCGAATGATCAAAACAAGACTGATGTTATATTTATCTCACTCGAACACATTACCGCACTCGCTCGCAATGGTTAGAAATCAGAGGCTGGGACACGAGCCTGCGAAATCAATTTCATGCCCTGACATCTGTCTCCGTGGCACATCCGGCTGACAGTTGTGCAGACTCGCTTGCATTTGCCTCTGGCTATGTCAAGGAAGGAAAGTGATGTCTAGATGTCTTGCAGATTCCGAATACCATTTCTATCAGTTTTGAGGTCTCGGGGAGTGGAAGACACTTTTATTACAGTTCATCAAATGAAGGATTTTGCTGAGTTTTTTGATAGTATAAAAGAAGGGAGCATTTTACTGTCTGTTTCTGAACCAGCACAGGCGTATGTCATAATGAAATGTGGGTATAATATTGGTGTTTGTCATGGCACATCTCTGCTGTGAATGCATGTTGCTGTATTCTGAGTCGGAGAAGGAAGCATCGCTCTTCAATGTAGTGCGACAGAAGGCGTATTTATGTAGGCTTTCTTGCTAATATTTGGATTTTCATAAATTCAGTAGTATTCAGGTTGGTGGATATTGCTCAACTTATGTTTCCATAAAGAGTTTTTAATAAACAGTAGTGCTTGTAAAAAGAGGCTTTTTCTAGCAACAACAGGGCCAGCACCACACAAAGAAAAGGTGCAAGGGAAGTGGCGGCACCTCTGTTATGGCGGAGGAGCGTTGCCTCACTGCTTTTAAGCAGTGCAAATAAAGGAAACATAAAATGATAATAACTTTGAGTTATTATCATTTTAATGCTTCGTGCTGGTTTGCGGGAGAGGCTGCTCTGCTCTCGGAGCAAGGCAGAGGAGGCGTACATAAGTGTACGTAAATGCACATGACTGTTTGGCCGGCCCTCTCGGACCGTCCAAACAGTCATGCTCACTTTCCCTGTTCTCCACGCAGGCTGAATAGAGAACATGCCCAGGCCCCCATTATCTGGCTGAGCGTCCAACCACAACGCTCAGATCAATCACAACGCTCCATTACAGCATTGTGATTGGTCAGGCGAGCCTGGCTGTGTGTCCTGTTCCTGGAGTCCGACGGAGGAGAGCAGGAGCAGACAGCGACGGCTCGTGGAGGGAGTTACGGTGGGGCAGGAGGGTGGGGAGGGGGAGGGGCAGGGTGGAGGTTGCTAAAAACCGGCATATGGATAATTGCAGGTAAGTAAACAATTTAATTAATAAAACGAATTTCGTAGTGCGCCTTGCATCGCAAAATGCAATGCAGTGCGAGCTACGAAATTCGTTTTATTAATTAAATTGTTTACTTACCTGCAATTATCCATATGCCGGTTTTTAGCAACCACCGCCCTGGCCCTCCCCCTCCCCGCCCTCCTGCCCCACCGTAACTCCCTCCACGAGCCGTCGCTGGGAGCAGAGACGCGAGACCTGGCGGCAAGGTAAGTGTTTATTCTTTAAAACATTTTTTTACATTGCGCGGGCCCCACCCCACCACCCATGAGGCGCGCCAGTCGCCACTGTGCAAGAGATAATGCCATAGGTTTTGTGAAATACATATAGTATGGCTGCTTGTTGTTTCATCACCAGCTACAGATCAAGTACTTACCCTGTAAGGACAGCAATACAATTAGATGACTCCCAGCAGTAGTTTTAACTGATTTGTCTTACTTGACACTCCCCCCTGCACCTGTTCAAGCTTGACATTCACACCACTCCTCATAGGGGATGCTCACAGACACACCTCAAGAGCTCCCCTTCACAAAGGGTGCAGCCCATACCGGCACTCTGCTGAGTATCAGGGTGAGGTGGAGCCCTATTATGAAGAATGTCCCCTTGGGCGAGTGAGGCAGTAGCATAGCCAGTGTGTCCTGGACCTTAGTACACTGAGGAAAATGGACCCACTGGCTGCTGTTAGAATTATAACTTACAGCAATAATCAGGGTTCAGTGGGCCCCTCAGGCCACAGGGTCCCAGTTTCACTGCATCTGCTGCATCTATGGTAGTTAAGTCCCTTGAGGGAGGCTTTTGTCCTTCAGAAACCACACATTCCAGACATTCCAGAAAGTTTGAGACATATAACCTGTAGTATTCGTTGTGACGTTTTTGAATATAGGAGGACATACTCCATGATTTCTCTGACTGTTTCCCTCTTTGTTAGTAAGGTAGTGCTTCTACTACAGGGCTCATAATAGAAATTTTACCTGGGACTCAGCACTTCAGAAAAGTACTCCATTGCCTATGTTATAGTAAAATGTGTACTGTGCCTTCACTGTTTTTACCAGATGCAGAATTTGTGAGACTGCACATAACTGCATTTTCATCTGGTGAAACATAATGTTCTTCATTGCTGTGCCAAACCTGAAAGAATTAAATTGTTCCGTGAGCTCCTGAGAATCTATTAAAGCCAGGGTGTTTTAGCCTGTATATTTGAAAATATGGGCTCTAAAAGACAATGCGGTCTACAACATTTTGAACAATGACTTCCAGGCTCTCCCTGTTTCTCCCTGGTTCTCTCTGTCCACTGTGGTGGTGGATGTAATAGAACTCTACAGGCCAACTGTTGGTTCCACAGTAGCAATTGTCATGTTAGGAGCATGTAGCGGGCCAGGCTAAAAGTGCATGAGCCTATACGGAATAAAGCAGGATAAATCGCTCTAAAAAACCTGCAGAGGCCAATGTGCACTGTCGATCGCAGGATATGTACTAGAAGCTTAACCTTTCAGTACTACTTCCTGTATTTAGACAAATAAAGCAGGATGCTATGCACTGGATGTGTGCTTGCACTTCGGCACACATGCAAAGCAAACTAGTCTTTATAAATGAAAGCATTTCTTCTTGTTGGCATTTAGCCAAAGGAGTATTCTGATGCAAAGCCTGGTCTGATTATCTTAGCTTTGTTTCCAAACCTGTGACTTTTTGCACTGACTTACCCAAGTATCAACTCAATAATGCCCCCTAGATGCAAAGGAATAAAAAAGCAGCCAATTTGCTTTTTGAGCTGTTGAATATGGCCCCTTTTCAGCATAAAATGCCTTTAATGCTGGGAAGTAAACACCATGCACCACTTTGCTTTGCTTTGTGCTGGCACTGGACCCTAGTTATTTTAGACTTCGATTCAGGATCACAGCCTAGACCCGGCGCTGAGGATCAACGTTTTAAGCTGTGTGTTTCCTGCCCAGAACAGATTGCATGCCCCACAGGCAACAGTGTTCACAAATCTCTCTCCTCAGTCTTCTTCTACATGCCCTTAGAATTTCAAGCTGCTATAATTCTTCCTCTTTTGAAAAATACATCCTTGAAGATGGAGCAGCAATTTTGGACTTCTAGATGTCCTTTAGTTTCTCAGGAGATGGGCTTCTACCTTGACCTCAGACTGAAGGATGTAGTTGTCTCAGTCATGGATGAACTCTTGCAGAAATATGGATGGAATTGAGGCAGTGCTGGAGATATGGTTTGCTTCAACTTGTCTGCAGAATTCAACACTGCTGACCACAGCATTCTTCTGTGTAGTGCTTTGCTGGGTACAGATTTGTTGGAAAGCCCTACAATAGTTACCATCCTTTTTGTCCAAAAGCACCCAAGCTCTCCAGTTGGTGGCATTTACTTTTGCTCCTAGGCCAGTGCCATGAGGGTCACTGCAGGGCTCTGCTCTCTTCTATTTTCTTTTCAACACTATTCGGGCACCTTTGGTTTAGAATCTACCTGGGGTGGGTGATATCAGGATATACATGTACGCAGATTATACTGTATTTATGGTAGACATCAGAGGGGTAGCAGATCTGTGCTCTTCGGGGCTTCACAGTGCACTAGAGTTCCCTTGAGGATGAATGAATGTTAATTGTTTAAAACTACGTCCTGTAAAATCGGACATGTTTCTAATCTGCATTGAAGTGAACCATCTGGACTCAGCTTTTTTGCCTACTGTGTGGAGACAAGTTCTTGAGTCCTCCTCAGTAGTCAGGGATTTAGGAGTCCTCCTCTATTTAGATCTGTCTGTGGCCTCCCAAACTGCAGCAATTTATATATTATTCTTCTTTCAGTTGAGTGTTTTCAGGCAGATCCTCCCTTCTTAAATGCCTTTCTTAGTGTCATGGTGGTGAATCATGTTGTCCATTCTGTGCTTGATTTCGGCAGTGCAATTTATGCAGGCTTTGTGAAAAACTACTGGCAAGACTGCAACATATTCAAGATGAGGTGGGCTGTATTACAGTTGCACTGAGGAAAGTGGGGTAAACAAAACTCTGTTATAAATAAAGTATAAAGTTTGGGTTGTATTAGCAGCTCTAGAGGCTTTATGGAGTTTGGTCCAGATCTTATCCCAAAGAAGAACAGACCAGTCTTGAGAAAAATCAGACTCCCAAGCAATTTCAAGTTTAGATTTCACACGATCAACTGTATACCGGAAGGAATTATAAAGGGAAGAAGAGGAGGGAGTAGAGTCTAGTAAGGAAGAAATGGTTTTACGGTCAGAAGGGATATCATTGGATACCGGCAAGGATTGGAGATAAGAGTTGATAGCAGGTAAAAGCGAGTTATATTGTGAGCGGGCACTGGGGGGGTAACTGAAAAGAGGACTGAAGTTCCGAGAAGGACAGAGGGACATTGTGGGAAAGTAATTGGGAAATCCAGCATAATCCCTTAGAATGCCATACCCTCCAGTAAATAGTACAATTACGAATTTTAGGATGAGAATTAAACCAAATAGGATGTTCATGGAAAGAAAGAAGGGAAGGGTATGAAGAAGATAAAAAGGGAAGAAGAAGAGCACGACAATGAGATATGATAGGGGTATGCAGACGAGCAGGGTAAGACGCGAAGGACATGAGTTCACGGAAAGTGAAGGGAGAAATAAAAGAAGTTTCCATAGTCAACCATACGGGAGGGTAAAAGGGAGGATCAGTCGAAAGCCATTGGATTGTTTGTTTCATAGAAAAGGTGCGATGATATTCTCTAAAATCAGGGAAGCGCACACCAGCGTGAGCTTTATCTTTCCGAAGAGTAGCAATGGCTATCCTAGGGCGTTTTGCCAAGCCAAAGGAATTTTAAAAGCATAGAATCCATTTTTTTAAAATAAGAAACCGGGATACGCAGTGGGAGCATAGAAAGTGTATAGAGAAGGAATGGAGAGAGCATCATCTGAATAGAATTTAGTCAACCCCACCAGGATAAAAAGAGCGGGTGCCATCGTGTAATGGCCGCTTCCATCTTTTTAGAAATATACGTAAAATTCAACTTGAGAGTGTCAGATAGAGTAGGTGCGAACAAAACACCCAAATATTTAATTTTAGATGACTGCCAAGAGAAACCAGAATGAGCGAATTGATGTTGCTGACAGAGAGGATTCAAAGGAAGGACTTCACATTTATCGACATTTAGGCGATAACCAGAGACAGGTGAAAAAGAGGAGACTTGTTGTAGAAAGGGAGCCAAAAAAGAAAGAGGATCAGAGCAATAAAAGAGGATGTCATCCGCATAGACCGATAGCTTAACTTGATGGGAACCAAAATGAAACCCAGATATTTTATCATCCCAACGAATCTTAGTAAGAAAGGGTTCTAAAGCCAGAACAAATAATAGAGGGGAGAGTGGACAGCCTTGACGAACACCTCTGTGTAGGGAAAAATAATCTGAAGTCAACCCATTAACAAAAATAGAAGCTTGGGGGTTAGAATAGAGTAAAGAGATAAGAGAAATACATTTAGAAGAGAAGCCAAACCAACGAAGAGCTTGAAACATAAAATCCCACCCAATCCTATCAAAAGCTTTTTCGGCATCTAAAGAGATAGCGGCGAAAGGGAGATCTAACTGAGAAGCTCTGCAGTAAGAAAGACTCATGAATTATCTGAGGAAAGACGGCCCTTAACAAACCCGGACTGTTCAGGACCAATTAGATCTGGCAACAGGGGATCCAAACGCAGAGCTAGGATTTTAGCTAGTATCTTATAGTCAGTGTTGACCAGAGAAATCGGGCGGTAATTCTTGCAGAGAGAATGGCCTTTATCCCCCTTGGGAATTAAGCAGATTAAAGCCTGTTGGAAGGAACCGCTCGAAGACCCTGCGGTAATAAAGGATTGAAATAGAAGTAGAAGCTTAGGAAGAAGGAGATTAGCAAAATGACTATAGAATTTGATGGTGAAGCCATCGAGACCAGGAGCTTTCCCATGTCTTAATTTAGATACTGCAAGAGAGATCTCAGAAAGAGCTATATCAAGTTCCAAGGAATCTAAGGCAACATGGGACGATGGAGGAGATGGAAGGGATTGGAAGTAGGAAATAAGATCAGAGGAAGTGGGGATCGATTCAGGGGTATACAGAGTATCATAGAATTTGACAAATTCAGAGAGAATTTCTTTGTCTTCAAAACAAGATTCACCTACGGTGGTCCGAATAGATTCAATCTTCGTACGCTCCCGTCATATTTTTAAATAGTTAGCGAGGAGATTTCCCATCTTGTTTTTGCCACCATAATATCGGGAATTGCATTTTAATAGAAGATTAGAGGCTGCCTCAGTCGTAAATTTATTGAAGGAGATTTTCGCTTCGATGAGTTTTTAAAGAGAGGTGTCCGAATTAGAGGAGTAATAATCGTGTTCTAGACGTTTAATCTCAGCCAGGATTTGAGCTGACCTGGCTTCTCTACACTTTTTCCGTCGTGCCACAAAATTGATAATAAAGAATGAGTCCCAAACCATGGCAAACGAAGAATCAGGAGTGTGATTAATAAGGAAAAATTCTGTGGCAAAAGTAGAAAATTCCGAACAAAAAGTGGGATCTTGGAGCAGAGTATTATTGAACCTCCATCTACCTGAGGGAGGAGAGAAAGGAAGGAGATCTAAGTCTACAAAGACAGGGGCATGGTCAGAGAGTAGAATAGAACCCATTTCAGAACGAATGGCATGTTGGGAGAGGGATTTGCTAAGGAAAACATGATCAATACGAGATTGGGATTGGTGAGGGGGGGAGAAAAAACGATACTCTCGAGGTCTGGGTTGCATAATCTCCAGATATCCACTAGTGCATTATTCTGGGAAGTGTTGACAAATTGGGAATGCATCTTGGAGGGTACAAATCTGACTTTAGAATGGCGGTCGAGAAAGGGATCCAAGATTTGATTACAGTCCCCACCGAACACAATGTAATCCCCGGAATGGGAAGCTAGCTTGTCAGAGATAGAGGGCCAGAAGGATCTGTCAATTCCAGTAGGGGCTTATACATTAAAAAGAATAAGGGGGATATTATCTATAAGCAAATTAACAATGACCCAACGACCATTAACATCACATTCATGAGAAACGAAGGTAATATTTAACTTTTTATGTAACAAAATCACAACACCATTCTTATTATCAAAAGTAGGGGAGCAGAAAACATGACCCACCCAACAACGCTTAAGCTTTAAAGCCTCTGCCTCCGAAAGGTGAGATTCCTGAAGGAGGGCAACATCTGTGTGAAGTCTAGCAAGGTGTTATAATACCCTTTGCCTTTTAATGGGTTTATTTAATCCCTTAATGTTCCATGTTGTGACTCGGAATGGAACAATACACAAAATCAATTAACAACAACATGCTCATTAAATGCAAAAATCTAGAAGAAACTGGTAAAGAGATGAAAGAGCGAGATGATGAAAATATTAGAGGAATAAAAAGTGAAGAAAAATGAGACCAGAAATAAGAGAAAAGAGAGATAGTAGAAAGGAAAAGAAAAAAGATGGAAGGAGGTGATTGAAGGCGATCAAAGAATGAGAAGAGAAGAAAAAGGACAGGAACAAAACAGATCAAGAAGACAGTACACATCCATAACGAACGACTGAAAGACATACTTAGGAGAAGGAAAAACACAAACGAAGACGGGGTGGAAGCGACGAAAAGATGACTGCAGCAACACCAAGAGCGGACGCCAGACCTCAAAAATCACAGGTTCAAAGGGGAGCGTACAAACAGATTGGGTACATCAGGAAGGAAAAGAAGAAGAAAACGGCATCTGTAAATACAAAAGAAGAAAACGGGGTAAATGCATGAGGCATGAGGGAGATAAGAACTAGGCAGGAGTAAACAAGATACGACATAGAGGGGAAAATTGACAACAATAATAAGAATCATGAAGTACGAAGAAAGTTAGCAAAATGGAAAAGGCTACAAAATACAAGTCCATTCAAGGCGGTCTGGAGACGTCCATAACATCAGAGCTATGCTGACAGAGGAATTCTTGAAGGACGGCAGGGTCTTCATAGGTTGTAGTTTTGTCCTTGTAAGTAACCTTGAAAAGAGATGGGTGAAGAAGTCCATATCGTGCATTGAGAACTCTGAGTTGCGGGCGCATATCAAGGAACTTTTTCTGCCTATCCGCAGTGGCCTTGGAGACATCCTGAGACAAACATAGGCGGTGGCCTTCCCATATGATTTGTTTTTTAGCTTTCGCGGCTGAGAGAACCTGCAGGAGATCAGTATACTGAAGGAACAGCATGATGACACCTCTAGGTTTAGAAGAGATTCTAGGGCCAAGGCGATGAGCTCTCTGGATGTTAATGGAGGCCAGGGCCGGAGCATCTAATATTTTTGAGCGGAAAGTTTGAAAGAAAGTAGTAAGATTGGACCCCTTCGTTAGTTCAGGAAGTCCGTAGAGGCGGAGGTTGTCTCATACATTTCCTATTTTCCAAATCCTCTGTCTGTTTCTTAAGCAGAAGAACCTCAGCCTCCAATGAAGGAATGCGAGAACAGGAGGAGTGAAGAGTTTCGGAAGATTGTTCCAGGAGGAGAACACGGGAGTCCAGAGAGGTCCATTTGTCTTGAATAGCTTGCATGTTTTGAGTGGTAGCTTCCATGAAGGGCTTGAGAGCATGAATTTCCTTTAAGATGATATCCATGGGTGAAGGAGAGGTGCCATTGCCAGAAGAAGGTGGGTCTTTCTTAAGACATTTGATAGAATGGGTTGCGTCAGACTTTGACATTGTAGCTTCGTCCAACACCTGAAAGGGAGAATCAGAGTCGGAACCAGAGGGCAATTTGGTAATTTTAGCAAGCTTCAAGTTGCAGAGTTTCCCCATAGAAGAACTCCTCGCAGCATGTGAATTGAAAGGGGGAACCTGAGCTAGAGGACGAAACAGGCTTATCAGCGGTGAACAGGCATAGGGCGAGCTGGATGAAAGAAGCCAGTGGAGTACCCACAAGGACAGAAATGCCTCAGCAAACAAAGAAAAAAAAATATTCCAGAAGGACTTAGTGCTGCGAGGGATGTAGTCTAATTCAGAAGAGAACTTGAGGCGTGCAGAAAGACACGAAAGCGATTCACTACATCCAACTTGCGTTACCAAAAGGAAGATTGAAGATGAAAAGTCAAGATAAGTGGAGATACCCCAAGAACAATGGAGATAAATTCGCAATAGCAGCCGCAAACATCAAAAAGGTAAAGAGCTACATGGATTTGAGTGAGGCAAAGAAAACAGTCAAACGTATAAAGGCACATGTAGAGGCGAAAAACTATCTTCATTCATCATTTATCCGCTGAGATTAATGCATAAGTCAAGGCCAAGGAAAAACGTGAGAACACTGCATTGCTGGAGGTGACAAGTGACAGTGCATCACAAAATGGCAGCTGAGAGAGCAGGTTCATAAACGGAGTTGAAAAAGGGGGAAATGAAGTAACAGCTGACAGCTCACATCATGGCAGACCCACCGCTGGAAGGAGCGAGCAGATTCAGCTTTGCAGCATGGCCAGAAGCCGTTTGAAAAACCGCTGGTAATTCTGTGAGGAAAGTGCGCGTTGCGCACAAAATGGCGGCCGGGACCTGATCGCTCGGTCAAAACGAGCAAAATCGCCAATATCGATTTAAAATCCAAAAGAGTGAGGGCGCTGGGCTCACCTCACATTCCGGTGCCTGGTAGAGTAGGCGGCAAGGTTGTGCGATTCCGGACGCCGCCGCAAATCATGAAAAGGTGAAGGTCGGGTCCAGAGCTCCGGAATCACGCCGCCATCTTCACCGGCGCGCGAGCCACGCCCTCTATACATTATATTTTTAATTAAGACATTTTTATTGACAGACCTATTTCCAAATTTTAAGTTTATTTATTTTAAAGTGCAGAGATAATTAAAAAGTTGCACCAGTAGGTAAAATGTATACACCATTTCAAAGTAATTTGAGATTTAAAAATGTACCTCTTGTGCAAGGCAGCGGATGTTAAACATACTTCATTCTGTTGGGGAATGTAAATTGTAGATTGCAGCTATACAATTATAGCTGTCTTCAATCAATCAATAGACTTCATTTTGGTCGAATGACCATAAAAGTGCAACATGCAGTACAATACAATAGAGGATAAAAATAAGTTAATATACAATACAATACATATATTACAGAACACAAGAACAATTATAGAGGAGTAATCTAATTATCAACCCCTCCTCCCATTTGAGCAAGTAAACCAATAGCAGCTAATTAAAAAGACCTAAAAGTTGGCTTAAAAGGGTCCGTTATGCTGTCTAGGTTCTCCCGTCCAGCAGGAGGGTATATGAGCCCTAGTATCATGTGTAGATCGCTATAACCTTGTTCCAAGAACTGAAACATAATAAAACCATTTCTTTCTCATAAAAGGACCAAAATAGCAACATTGTACATACAGGGATTCAGGAAACATAATTTTAAAGGAATAATTACAAAAGCACAAATTCACCTGATGGATTTTATTCATCTGGCGGGGATAGATTGTTCTGTGATTCCTAAATGTTAGAAACTTCTCAATCAACCATCTTGACCCACTTGTGCACAGGAATTTGAAATAATAAATATTTGTATACAATTTAGACCTTATATTTTCATAATGGTGTAAGGAATCCCTGAAGGCACCCTTTCAAACTTATATTCTGTAGGAAAGAGTGCCCCTGCGAAGTCTATCGATTCTTTCAGATCACTTTTTGGAATTCTAAAAGCCTCTCAGGAGTACCTTATCCCCTCCAACCAACAGACTGCGATTATCCATTTTTTATGCAGGAGTGTGAAGCTGGGGCAAAGCAGAAGACAATGGTTTTCCAATTCTTTTCCCTGTTGACAAAAAGGGCAGTTTGCTGGGGAGCAGCCTGATTTGTCCCACTTAGATGTTAATAATATTAGGGGTAATGTACCAAAATAAACTGCACATACAAAGTTTTGCCTGTGGTGGATAGGTTCTATCCATGTAAGCCTCAAACTTAGGTGAACATTTGTATTTCAAAAACTGTCCAGTCAGGTTCCCATCTACATAGTCAGACCAAATCCAGAGCATAGCGTTTTCCTAGTACGCTTTTGTCAGTTTCTGGTTAACGCCACCTGCAACTTCTGCTGGTAAATTTAATAGTTCTCCCATTTCCAGCAGTTCACACTGCTTCTTAACACGTCTCAACATTGTGGTACAGACTTGTTTATCACAGGAGATTAGATCTATCAAATAGTCCTTATAGGGAGTCAACTCAAGGGTTGACCGCATCTGCACCCAGGACAGCAGTGGCATTAAAAGATACACCATGTGGATTGGGTTTAGAGCTAGATCCAGCCTCAGGGGAACGAGGCATTTGTTAAATGGTAAATTCAGCAGACCCCTAATAAATGTATTCTCTACAGTTGTAGGAACCGTTGCATCAGTGTACCCCCATACCGCTGCCCGATAGATTGCTGCTGCCACCACTGTGGCTCTATATATCTGTACTGCCAATGACACCGCAACACCAACTATAAGCTTGTGTTTGACCCCAATCTGGAGTGCTCTCTGATTAAGAGCTGTTTTGCTCTTCTCGATTAGGGGTCCCCAGGTCATAGTTTCTGACAGTCTTATTCCTAAATAGTCAAAGGGTTTGACTTGTTCTATTGGGGGGCCTTCAATCTCTATCCTTGCTCTAAAGGATTTGTGTGTGTTGATCCCCATAAATTTTGTGTTAGATTAATTCATTTCAAGGCCTCTTTTTTTGCAGATAGCATCAAAAGAGTCTAGTTCCGATTGAAGGCTCAAGGGAGTTCTAGAAATATACAAATTCTGTGATAGGTTTTGGATATGCAGGACGAATGGCGCTCAGGCTAGTTAGCGGTAGAGTATCTGAGGTAGTATGTGAGGGAAAACAAGTGCTTTACGGTGTAACCAGGTCAGGAGAAACCCCAAATAACCCCTGCATATTATGTGAGTGAAGGACCCACAAGCCAATCAGAACCAAGTCCTGGGCACACATTCAAGGATAACATTATTTAAAATGTCAAGAGCACAAATGTAGTGTTCGATTAATGAAAAATTACAGAGGTCGACACCAGTAGTTTCATGTGATAGATGATTTTTATGCAAAACTTGCAGTTTGTCAAATGAATACAGCAGCTGACATGTGTTTTGTCACCTGGGTAGTAACCCATGACTCTTCAGGGCTGACTGTTGCGCTATAAATGCGTGATCAGTAGACCAGTGATATTTCCAACCCGGTCGGGGCAGGTATTGATAAAAACAAAGGGTTCTGTAGTACACGATAAGGATAAGGATAAATCTGAAACAACCGGGCGGGTACGTCCATGTTTGTAGGATCCTGAAGAAAGCAGGATCCAGCCGGAGTCTGTCTCACTTCAGTAACCCACTTCAGGATCCCACTAAAACAGACATACCACCGCGTCCTGGGACAAGCGACCCTGAAGCGAGGCGCCTGCTGCCTGACTCCAGGCGGAGCAACAGAGGGAAGTGGATGTGGCTGCCAATCGCAGCGCATCCAGACCCGAAAGCAGGAAGTCATCCGGCCGAGCTGGGCTCCCGTGAGCGTTTGGGAGCCGCGGTGCACACTAAAGAGAATCCAGGCGGGACCCCACTTCACATGAACAGGGCTGGAAGAAGAGCAGGAGCCAACCCCACCTCTGTGCCCACTGAGGAGACCCGTCCGGAGTCCCGAGAAAGAGCCCAATAGGAAGAGAGTCTGCCAAGACCCGGTGAATGGGGCTCAGTTGTACACTGGTTGGGGGGTGTCGGGGCACATTACCGGCGCCCGTCCCCTGTGGTAATGCGGAGGGCACCGTGAGTGCCCATGCTGATTTCATAGCTGCCCTGCCTGACAGGGGGCAGCTGCAAAGTTGGGGGTCAGTTCTCTTTTTTGTTGAGAAGTCCTGGAGTGGGACTTGGTGGCAATTTGTGAATAGGAGCCCCAGAGTGGGGCCCCAAAGGCACTGCAGTTGGCCTGGGGGCAGGTGGTACCTGTGTCGACCAGGAGTGGGCAAGGCAAGGCCCTCGAATAAGGTGATGTGTACACCTGGTCAGTGTACTGTGTCGGGCTGCTGTTTTATAGACTAATGGGTTTTATTCCTACTGTGATGATGCCTGATATGTTTATGCTCATGATTTATGCCTAATGCTTTTCCCTTAGGTGTGCCCGCTGAGAGTGGGTATGGTGGGGCACTGTTGCTAATGATTTATGCGCAGGGTGGTGACCCCGGATGTGATGCCTAAAGGGATGATAATGCCAATGTGATTTAGGCATAATACAGTTTGGGCCTAATGAGATGCATAATTAGTTTTTATGCTGGTGATGCCTAAGGCGTAATGTGTTTAAGCTAATGAGGTGTTGGCCTAATGTGAGTTATTGCCTAATGCCATGCTATAATATTTTAGGATGGTGTCTAATGCAAATATGATAATGCTTAGGTCATTAGGGTTCCAGTAGTTACTCGTTGTGTTTTGCATTTACTTACCTACATTTTGATGGTTCTGACCATGGCCCAATTGGCACGGTCCTGTATATAATCCCCTGCGAATATTGCCTGTGCAAGTTGACACAGTGCAAATGTGTGATTAGGTTTCTAATGTGTTTATGATAATACGAAGGCTATTTTTTATATAACCTTGTGTGGAGTTTCTTTTGTGGTGTGCCTAGTTTGTTGCTGCTGTGTGTGTTGCGCAAACGCTTTACACATTGCCTCTGGGATCAGCCTAACTGCTCGTGCCAAGCTACCAAGGGGGTGAGCAGGGGTTATCTTCTACATGTAACTCCCTTGCCCTGACTAGAGTGGTGGTTTCTGCCTGGCTTTGGCGCACACCTTAGACAACCAGATATCCCATTTCTAACACTTTGCCAATAACATAACAGCCAGTCAGCCATCAATGGCTGAGAGTTGCGGCCCAAAGCTAATATGATTTTTAGGTAAAATACTTTAGCCTCCACCCAAATCTCAACATGCCTACGAAACAGTTTTTCTGAATAATTAATTAATGCAATCATTCTATAATTTTTAGCATGGCATTGATCTCCTTTTTGTATAAGAATTCCTATACTACCATTAGAGAAGCCCAGAATCCTACCAATTTCAAGATTGCCTGAAATAGTGAGAATAATGGAGAAGACCACATTTTGGGCTCTAATTTAAAAATAAATCCATCTGGGCCCTGTGCTCAAGGGATTTCAGTTGATCTTATATATTCCTTTATTTCTTAACACTCTGAGCGTGTGTCTCAAGGCATTCTTGACATATTGTAATCACTTTCATAAAGGTTACTTGACTGCACTTTTCTGTTAAATCTAGTGAAGAGACCAGGCATTATTTTTGACCTTCCAAGTTGGAACTATACAACTCAGTGATGCAATCAACCCAGGTATTTTCGTCAATTCACATGGTGTTAATTCTTCTCCTACTTACCATACTCTTCTAAATTAAGGGTCTCATTATGATGCTTAACAGATCAACCATCTGACCGCCGTCCTCCCAAACCCTTTCTGACCGCTGATGCTGGAAAGCGCACGCCTGCCACATTATGATACAACCTCTGCTACCACAGCTGCTGCATCTACGGTGGAGAATATATCCACAAATATGTCACTAAATTTGCATACAAAACTCACAAGAAACATGTGAATTGTACACACCTGCATGACATATGTGAAGATATGCTTTGTGCATCATGTACCCCATTGCTGGAGTGTGGCGGTATGTGCACAGTCCAGTCAATAGGGATAAATACTGCATAAAGACTTACCTGCATTCCGGCTCCCACAGGATCGTAGTCATCGGGGTTCAGCTGCCTAGGTGTAGAGAGGACCTCGAGGAAGGGATCCACAGTGGAGACTGGTGGAGAGATGTGGATTTAGGTGAGTATGCACCCCAAATCCTTTGCTTCTGACAACTTGAGGCAGACAATTGAATCACCACAGTCATCAGAAAGCCCCATCGTATTCCAGATGGCGGTCGGAGATCCCTACATTGTCCTATAGCGGTGGTCGGAGTAAAGCTGTCAAAGTTGCGGTCTTTCAGCAGTCAGTGGGAGTGCAGGATATGTGCATCGTAATCCAGTGGTCAGAGCGACCTCTTCCAATAAAAGAGGGGCGGTCTAACTGCCTCCGACAGTACCACGGAAGATGGTCTGACTGGCATTTTATTGAGGCCCTAAATTTCAAGAGTTATCACATACTTTGAGAACATTTCCTTTTGTTCATAGATTGTTTATTAAGCTTTGTTCTACATTCTTTTTTTAATTTCCCTATATGATGAAACTCTATCCTTCTTAATTTAGGAATCTTTTGTTGGTGATTGAGCCGTCTTTTCAACAATGATCTAGAAGTTTCATCTTTTCATTCAGTCAGTCAAAGGAACTTTATTCGGCCTAAATAAGACCATAAAAGTACAAAATACATAAATAAACACTCACAATAATTCACACACAATAAAAAACATTTTAAATGCTATGACAATGAGCCACCTACATCCTAAAGAACATAGAAATTCATATAGCATTCCAAAAAATGACATTTAAAAATATAAAAAGAGACACATCTAAAATATTTTTTTTAAGTAATAAAATAAGACTGAAATCCACAATCAGCTTCTCACCAAAGAGACTGGATTAATTTACATGGCAATACTCTCTTCATCAAATGACTTTCTCAACCTCACGGATGAGGCAACAAAGAGAGCTATAGCGTACATAGAATGCAAGTCCTGGAGAGACTGCAGGTCCAATACTGCAGGTCTTTCTCGTACAAAATACAAAGATTTCAGTAGTTGAATTAAATACATTCTTTTAGGGGTCTTATAATAGCCACAAAAAAAGACAAAATGCGACAGGTCCTGTGGAGAAAGGTTGTAACAAGTAGAGGGACTTAGCTGTGTACACCAAACAGCAGGTTTAGGAAAGCTAACAACATATGAAACTGGATAAACTTGAAAAAGGTGAGGAAAAATCAATGATGAACATTAATAGTAGTGAGCAAATACGGTTCAATGGCAAGAACTGTTTTGATCAATGCATGGCCACATACTGTGGGTTTCTTCACCTTAACCCCCAACCCCTTCCTTGCAGCATGACCGAACCACGCCGTCATGAGCACATGCCGCCCGGGGCTCATGACGGCGTGGTTCTGTCATGAGCACACAAGGGGCTGATGGTTTCCCTCTCTGATGACCTCCACAATAAAAATTTATCAGCTTTGGATACGGAAAAGGGTGAATCAAGCAAAGTGGGCCTACCTAACCTAACCAAGGTGTCCCTAATGTAACTCAGCCTTTTGATTGACTTCCACCCATCAACCTTCAAACAATCCTCTACTATTTCTCTTCCCAGAAGATTTTCTTGTCTCCCCCAAATATTGAGGCACCAGGGGGCAGACTGCAAGAAAATCCGAAAGATAGGGCAGCCCAAGTTCCTTGTGGACCATAAAAGCATAGTTAAAGGACGAAACCCCCAGCGGGCACCCACAGAAGCCATTCTCGACCACTTGGGGTTCTATCAAATTAACATAGCTCCATACTGCCATAAGTAGCTACTGGGACGTATTTGGCCTGGCATAGCTTGATTAGGGCATTTAATGGGGTATTACCAGTTCTAGGGGAAAAAGAAAGGATAGCAGCTAGTGTTTTGAGAGCGCTAGTCTCTTAGATTTAAACAACGGGGCCCACATATTCCAGTCATCAAATCCCCCTAAATATGTATACAAATGTAAGGGGTCTCCAACCAGTAGCTCGTGAGCTTCTGTAGCTCTTCAGCTACCTCTAAGTAGCTCACCTGAGTGCAGCCCAGCGTAATAAATTGGAAAGCTTTTGCTTGGTTGAATTAATATACATATAACAAAATTTAAATCATACAACACTAACAATATTAGTAGCTCTTAATGCGTTTCATTGAACGTTAGTTCTCAGTACAGAAAAGGTTGGAGACCCCTAGACAAACTATTGCCCTGTACATAGAATGATCTTGACTTAGGGCCAAATTACAACTTTGGCGATCCAGTTACCGACATCATTGTGTGGCAGGTCAACAGCCCACTTTCCTGGCAGCCTGAGTGCTATGTTAAAATGCAGATGGGTGGACCACAGCAACACTGCTGCAAGTCTGCCACCACCGCCAAGATCTCTGGTGGTGTGGCAGAGGCAGGGTTGACAGCGGTGGTCAAGGGTGGCAGTGCTGTCATCGGCATCACTGTTGGTATTACAACCTGCTTTTCTGCAGACCTTCGCATGCAGGGCAACCGCCATGAAAAGGTCAGCAGAAATACAGGTAAAGGGCAACAGAAAAGGGCCCCTGAGCAAGCTCATGAGGCTTGTGGCTGTGACACATGCTATTCTCCCCTATACCACCCATGTCTCGGCATGCACAGTTTGCCATGTAGGACATGGTGTATGGCAAAAGTGTGCCCACGACTTACTGGCAAAATGGCAGTGGGGCCGGCATTGGCTTCATGATCTCTCCTAAAGCCAAAGCATGCCACAACCTTGGCTGTGCCACCGCAACACCACCAGCCCTGAGATAATGTTGTAGTGCGGCTGTTGGGATGCTGCCAACCACTTCGGGCTATCGATGTCCTCGCCAAACTCGTGATCAGCCCCTTAGTAATTTTATGTCCGAAAACCATTACCTGCGATTTACTATAATTGGTGGACAGATCTAATTGATTCATATAGCTGACAAAACCATCTAACAAGTTCTGGAGACCCAGCGCAGTTCTAGCCAATAGGGCAGTATTGTCTGCAAATAGTAATGCAGGGATTTTGGTGAGAACCAATTCAATGGCAGTCCACCTGCCTATCAAGTAACATAGCCCCTAGCCCATTCATGCATAAGGTAAACAAAATAGGAAACATTATACACCCCTGCCTAATATCAGACCTCAGAAGAAAAGGGCTTGTGCAAGACCCATCCATATTAAACTGAACAACCACCTTCACGTCCCTGTGTAGCGCACTGAGGAAGTAAACAATAGCTAGATCGAGGCCCGGGTCCAACAAAATCTGCCACAATTTTGATCTATTCATTTTAATTTATTGAAGGCAGAAGATTGGGTTCATTTTTGGCTATATGGATAGGCAACAATGAACCCAATTTTGCCACTGTATACTTGTTTATCAGCATATGAAAATGTAAACACTGGTCCCCACGGCCCAGCGGGAAACCACACTGAACATTAGAAAGAAGAGACCAGCCCTGGGCCCACGTCATGACCCTCTCTAAAATCTCCATGCCAATTAATTTAATGACCGAGTCGATCAAAGAAATGGGCCTATACCAAGAAGGAAGGGCTCTAGACCCAGGGACAATGAAGGACTCGGAGCATGAATGTGGTAAACCGGCAAGCACAGCCGTATTAAATAACTGTGTTAAGATCGGGCCCACAAGCTTGATGGCAATTTATATAGGTCAGTGGGAAGTCCATCAGGACCCGGAGCCTTGTGGCTTGTCAGGTATACAGTTATTATCTCAACATCCTTTACTTCAAATATTAAATTACCTTGGTGCAATGTTACCACATGGTGCCCAAGCGATGAAACATGATGTGCAGTCCATTTCTCTGGAGATATGTGGGAGGAAATAGCATGACCATCACTCATGCTGAAAAGTAGTAGATTAATAATCTCTCAAAAAAAGCACTGTCAGCCTTTCTTAGCTGCCTCCATCAAGTCGGACCAGGCCTCCTCCCTACGCTCCGTTTTCCTCCTCTCTATCTCTTTTGTATATGAAGCACGTCTAGATGAGTTTAGGCCCGATCTTTTGGCTGGGCTTTATGCACAGGCAATAACAATTTATGGGAATCGGAGAACTCCTTATTAAACCACCTGGGCTCATTTTTGGATGCTTTTTTAGGGATGAGAGACAACCTGGCCTTAACATCTGCCTCAATCTCATAATATTATTCAGAAAAGGGGGTGGTGATGAACAGAGTGTCTGAATTAAGCAGACCACTCTTACCCAGAAATGCCAGAAACCGGTCCCCGGAAGCTTGTTTCCTTCCCAGTGTAAGAATTGGCTTGGTAGTTTGGTTTGCCCTGTTCCCATCATGCACTGGGACAGGAACAGACTAATTTGCATATAGCCAGGTTCTGAACTGGGATGGTGCAGTGAGCTAAAAAACGGTGTTGGATCTAGCCCTGATCTCTTGACTGGGTGAGAGTATTCTGCTTAATTCAGAAACTCTGTCCATCACCACCCCTTGTTGTTAAATATTTTGTCCACCCTAAGCGTGGAAGGGTATACTCAGATGTGAGTCCCTTGCTCATTGCACCATCAGGATTCGAGCAAGCCGGGCCGACGACGGCTGAAATGCCAGAAACCGGTCCCCGGAAGCTTGTTTCCTTCCCAGTGTAAGAATTGGCTTGGTAGTTTGGTTTGCCCTGTTCCCATCATGCACTGGGACAGGAACAGACTAATTTGCATATAGCCAGGTTCTGAACTGGGATGGTGCAGTGAGCTAAAAAATGGTGTTGGATCTAGCCCTGATCTCTTGACTGGGTGAGAGTATTCTGCTTAATTCAGAAACTCTGTCCATCACCACCCCTTGTTGTTAAATATTTTGTCCACCCTAAGCGTGGAAGGGTATACTCAGATGTGAGTCCCTTGCTCATTGCACCATCAGGATTCAAGCAAGCCGGGCCGACGACGGCTGAAATGCCAGAAACCGGTCCCCGGAAGCTTGTTTCCTTCCCAGTGTAAGAATTGACTTGGTAGTATGGTTTGCCCTGTTCCCATCATGCACTGGGACAGGAACAGACTAATTTGCATATAGACAGGTTCTGAACTGGGATGGTGCAGTGAGCTAAAAAACGGTGTTGGATCTAGCCCTGATCTCTTGACTGGGTGAGAGTATTCTGCTTAATTCAGAAACTCTGTCCATCACCACGCCTTGTTGTTAAATCAATCTCGTAATAAGCACTCAAAAAGGCAATATCATCTGGTGAATCCCCTAAACAAAAGGCAAATTCCGAGCCCCTTGCAACCACAAAATCCTTCAAAAATACTTGACATACGGGACAATCTTGCTTCGCTTAATTCTTCTACCCTGGTCACTAGTTTTAGCATCCAGAGTGTGTATAATAGCTGGCACAGAGGTTTGTACAACCAAATTACTATACAATACAGTAGTGATCGCTAAAACTAGAAATACTTATGTCAAAAGGACTGAGCCAATTCCGCAGCAAGGCAGAGACAAAGATACAATCTAGGATAGTGTTCATATCAAACCCAACAAAAGTAGGAGCAAAGCACCATCAGAATTTTTTAAATAGTTATTCTTAACACATTCTAGATTCAACTCCACGAAAATGTCAATTAAACATTCTCCAGCCTCACTATGTTCAAAGTGAAGAACATTGTCACCAGGTATTTTGTCACAGAGGGTAAAAGAATATCGGCACAGATGAATATTAAAATTTCATACTAAAATAAAACCAGCTGTGGCAATGCCCTGGAAATCAATATCTGAAAGCTGGACCCAAAGGGCAAAATGTGAATCACAATCATTCGGGCCCCGGGTCGCATTGTAAAAGTTGAAACCAGAAAATGACAACCTGTAGTAGAGGAAAATAAGATAGCTTGAACATCAGGAAAAATTGTAGTTAAGTTTCTCATCCTACAACCCAGTGAAAGAGAAACTAAAGGTAGCAGCCCACTCTTGAGTCTACCATTTGTGAAAGGTATGGCAGGGATAAAAAAGGACTTTTAACCATCTTAAAAGAAGGAACTGTCAGTTTCCCAAGTCTCCTAAAGACAAAATCTAGTGAAAGATTTGAGGTAGGATAGCCAGTCTGGGTCAAATACTTTGATACTTACACTTGCCACATTACAAGAATCCTGTCTAGGGACACTAAAAGCGAGGTTATGGATTAATAATATTTTATTCCCTATTTTATTCCCTATGGCACCAACAGGGTCCAGATCCACCTCAGTACCAGAGGGTTCTGACACTGAGGAGCTTGTAAAGGCAGCGCTATAATTATTGTTACACTCTGCAGTACACAGGAGACTACAGTCCTTGCGAGCGGCTGAACCGGAGAGATCACCCACAGGCAGCACACTGTCCAGAAGAGGTGGGAACGACGTACTCAGAGCGGACATGACACACCTATATGGAGTCCCTAGGCTCCTAATAGTTACATCTCCTAAACCAATCCCACTTGAATTTTAACCCCCAGCAACATCATATATCAGGAGATAAGAGGGACCATGTTCAATGTTGCCATATACTATGGGAAGGATAGCCCCTAGAGGGGAGCTCTCAGTGAACCTGGGTACTGGTCGAGCAACAACCCTGCTGTTCTCAAATGTGTTCTCAATTGTGGGGCAAAAGAGACAATCAAGTACCTCTGCACCCAGGGCTTCAAACCTATCAGATGCCTTCAAAACAAATCTATTAGCCTTAGGATCTCTCACATATCTTTTATAGGAAGGTTTTGTGTATGCACATATGGCCGGGATACCCGTCACCCCCTCCCAACACAATCCCCAAGGATGGGAGATGAACGCAGTTCTGAACTTTTGGAAGGCGGGAGGGAGTTACCCTCCCGGCCGTATTAATTAAAATATGAAACAAAATTAAAACATTAAATAAAAGTTTCATATCATGTACAATTTTCTTTTATTACATTTCGATGAAGACATGTTCATTGGCTAACCTTAACAAATCTCTAATACAAAGGTTTTTCCTAGCCGAGTCTAACATCCTGCAAATGCATACTTTCTAAATTAAAATTGTACATCCTAGCATTACGGGCCAACGGCAAGGTCGCAACCGGTGTCAGATCCCTACTACCAAAACTCTCGCCCTCACGGTGTGAGTGGCGCATGCGCAGAGGACTGTACCCTCTGTGCCAACTCCAATTTCCCTTGTCTTGTTGGGGGCCCCCCATTTAAACTCGACGCCTTCTTAAAGGTCGTCCGAGGACCCGTGTGAGGTGTCTGTAAGAAGGCAGCGTGGACTCCCCCTCCCACCCCACACTGTCTATCACATCCGCCGTCGCGGATATCCGGGCCCCGGGAAATTCGTAGGAGGGGCATATAGCCGCCTCCTCCCCTGGAAGGGGTCTATGGCCGTCTTCCCCTAGGCGACCCATACTTAGTGGGTGCCGCCTCCCCGTGGGAGGGGCCAATGGCCGCCTCCCCCCAGGCGCTCCCATCCATAGTGGGTGGCGCCCCCCTCTAGGGACCTTGAAATTACTGCTCACCGATCATGACCTTACCGCCCGACCAAAAAATAAATACGACATTGATTACCTACTAAGGGAAAAACATCATCTTGTCTACTTGCATGTTTGTCTATGCTACAAGAAAATTAGTACCTTCAGACAGAAATCATATCATTAAACTAGACCTTCATACATCGCAACACCTGAGGGAAGAAGATGTTTATTAAAGACAAAAGACTTTATTGCAGAAAAACATTGCCATAAGGGGCTGGTGGGTGGGTCAAAATTGCTCCTTGTTTCGTCGAGGGCTCACATGCAACGAGTGGGTGCTGCTTCCAAGCACAGGAACAAGAGGATGCTTCTTTGGATTCCCGCTCTCTTTATTCCTCGTCAGGAGGGCATGAACCCTCCGCCGGTACGCCTACTGGGCGTGGCCATCGGTGTAGGTGTCTAGGACAACCCCTCTTGGACGGGAAAAGGCACGCCCCAGCTACGCCGCTTTGGGCATACCAGCCGTGACACGCCCCCTCGTCCAAAAATGGTTTCCCGGGAGGATCTGGGCCCCCAACCATACGTTCGGGGGGACCGAGTGGTCGCCCCTTTCCATATGGCCGGGATACACGTCACCCCCTCCCAACACAATCCCCAAGGATGGGAGACGAACGCAGTTCTGAACTTTTGGAAGGCGGGAGGGAGTTACCCTCCCGGCCGTATTCATTAAAATATGAAACAAAATTAAAACATTAAATAAAAGTTTCATATCATGTACAATTTTCATTTATTACATTTCGATGAAGACATGTTCATTGGCTAACCTTAACAAATCTCTAATACAAAGGTTTTTCCTAGCCGAGTCTAACATCCTGCAAATGCATACTTTCTAAATTAAAATTGTACATCCTAGCATTACGGGCCAACGGCAAGGTCGCAACCGGTGTCAGATCCCTACTACCAAAACTCTTGCCCTCACGGTGTGAGTGGCGCATGCGCAGAGGACTATACCCTCTGTGCCAACTCCAATTTCCCTTGTCTTGTTGGGGGCCCCCCATTTAAACTCGACGCCTTCTTAAAGGTCGTCCGAGGACCCGTGTGAGGTGTCTGTAAGAAGGCAGCGTGGACTCCCCCTCCCACCCCACACTGTCTATCACATCCGCCGTCGCGGATATCCGGGCCCCGGGAAATTCGTAGGAGGGGCATATAGCCGCCTCCTCCCCTGGAAGGGGTCTATGGCCGTCTTCCCCTAGGCGACCCATACTTAGTGGGTGCCGCCTCCCCGTGTGAGGGGCCAATGGCCGCCTCCCCCAGGCGCTCCCATCCATAGTGGGTGGCGCCCCCCTCTAGGGACCTTGAAATTACTGCTCACCGATCATGACCTTACCGCCCGACCAAAAAATAAATACGACATTGATTACCTACTAAGGGAAAAAACATCATCTTGTCTACTTGCATGTTTGTCTATGCTACAAGAAAATTAGTACCTTCAGAGAGAAATCATATCATTAAACTAGACCTTCATACATCGCAACACCTGAGGGAAGAAGATGTTTATTAAAGACAAAAGACTTTATTGCAGAAAAACATTGCCATAAGGGGCTGGTGGGTGGGTCAAAACTGCTCACCGATCATGACCTTACCGCCACAGGCCGGATAGTTGACCGGCTATCCGGCCCCCCCACAAACTCCTCCTAAAGGTCATGCTTTCTCAAACCCTTCAGCCATGCTATGAAGTCTCCTATGAGTAAGACATTCCCCTCCCGGGACAAGTGAACCCCATCCTCGAGATACATGTGATCACCCCGAATACACCCATGCGGAATACTGTGCAACTGCGCTGAGCGAAACAACCTACCAATTTTGTTGTTGACCTTTTTTACTGAATGGTTAAGTGCTGACACCGAAAGGCCCCCCCGCCATACTTTCCTGGGAATCATATGGGACCATGCAATCGTGCACCCCGGGATCCTTTTCGCCAGCCAGCTAACAGTGGACAAAACTCGCTCGAGTAATACTCGCCTACCGAGTGTCACCATGTCGTTGCCCCCCAGGTGTACTATGATTACAGATGGCGGTGACCTCTGCCGCCCTAAGAGTCCCTCGACAAAAGATTCGAACTGGTCAATACAGAGCCCGCCCCTTCCGTGGAAGGTCACTCTGTACCCGTATTCCCCAGCTGCGTGAGTCGCGTCACCTGCTTTGAATACATCCCCGGCCCGCCTCACGTATGAGTGGCCCACGACCCACACCACTCTCTCCTCAGCCGGTGATCTCTGACCGCTGGTCCCCAGGTGCCGGGTCGACTGCAAATTCCGCCCGCATAACATGCTCGCGAAACTGTAAATCAAACAGAAGACAAGAAGCGTGAGTGCATGTAACTTGACTTCACAACATGTGCAACCGCACATACCTTTTGAAACAATTCGAGGACCATCGTACCAACAGTTTCACCTCCTCAGCACTCTGACCCCTGGCTGTAGCCTCAGTAGCAGCCCCTATCCTGAAGGAGTGGGTCCCAAAATCGCCCGGGTCCAAGCCCGCCGCTGCGATTGCCAATGTTAGCACCCTCTGAAACTGAAACCTCGTTAGTGGGGTGGCATCGGTGTGCCTCAACAGACTCCCACCCCATGTATCCGCCCTCAGCGCCAGATATTCCTCAATGCACTTTACCGGGCACATGGGGTACCCTTGCATGCGCTGGACCACAACACTGTCTCCCATAGCTGTCTGGTCAGTCTTGGACTTAGCTATTGTAACCACCATTGAATCACCCCTAATCAGGATGTGATTCCTACACAGACCTCCCTCCACATCGTTCTTATTCTTTGCTACCAGTTCGCTCACCCACATAGCCCCATGGAATGCTAATGCAAAAGCGGCCCGGAACAGAACTGCCTCGAATTGGGAGGAACATGTCGTGGGTAGTATCGCCATGAGCAGGGACAACCTCTGTAACCCAATCGGGCGCCTCTCGTCTACTCTCCGACCCTCAAGGCGCTGCCAGCCCCGAAGGGCTTTCTTTGCCAAAAAGGAAGATGTCGGGTCCTTGACGCCATGCACCTGCGCCATGAATGAAATGGCCGCCCGGTGCCTATTGGCCGTTGCCACTGATCGGCCTTCCCTATGTAACGCTACCATAAACCTCAATAAGCAATCCTCCTGACCCCATGTCTGTTCCCCTGCCGGACCCAAAAATGCACAATAGGAACGAAACGCTCCTTCGTATGCCTTCCTTGTCCTGGGGGCTAGGCTTGCTGCCACGAGGTCTTGTAATCCGGGGCATCGAGTAGCCAGAGTACTTCGGGGAATGGTGCCGCCGCTAGGTCCGCAGAAGGTAGATAACCCCTGAACGCCTGCATATGTGAACGATAGAGTGCATCAGCAGCATGATTCAGTACCCCCGGCACATGCTTTGCCCTGAATTGTACATTTAGTCTCATGCAAATTAGTACAATTTCTTTCAGCAATCTCAATATCCACTTGCAGCGTGCTGCCTGATTATTTATACATTAAACAACAGTCATATTGTCAGACCAAAATACCACGAGCGATCTCTGAACTCATCCGGCCATGCCCTCAGAGCCACAAATATAGGGAATAGCTCGAGGAAACAAATGTTACTTGTGAGGCCGCTGGTGTGCCACCATGTCGGCCATGTTTGCGCCGACCATCGATTGCCGAAAATGGCACCAAATCCCACGCTCCCCGCTGAGTCAGTCCCCAAACCTAGCTCGTCCGAAGACGCTGGCGGCTTGTTCCACACCACTCGACCGTTGAAGTCCGCCAGGAATGCTAACCAAATGCGCATGTCCTGGCGAACCTCTGCAGACAGTCTTGTGCGGTGGTGTCCTTCTTTGAGACCGACCATAGCCTGTGCAATAGAGCGTGAAAAGGGGCGGGCCATTGGTATCACCCTCAGGGCAAAGTTAAGCTGACCCACTGCCTGTTGTAACTGATGCAGGGTCACTTTCTCCTTACTAAGGCACAGTTCCACGGAAGCCCTAAATTTCGCTATTTTCCCTACCGGCAAACGGAAACATCCCTCCACAGAATCGAGCTCAATTCCCAGAAACTCAAGTGAAGTAGATGGTCCCACCGTCTTACCTGGTGCCAATGGCACCCCGAATTCCCTCATGAGGATGCAAAACTCCTGTAGCGCCTGCGCACATGTTGTGTCGCCGGCTGCCCCCAAGAACAGAAAATCATCTAAGTAATGCATAACATGGCTATGCCCAGTGGCCTCAGTGAACGCCCACTCCAAAAAACAGCTGAATTTCTCAAAATAGGCACAAGAGATGGAGCAACCCATTGGCATGCATCTATCCATGTAGTAACGTCCTTGGAACACAAAACCTAACAGACGCTGGTCCTGTGGGTGTACCGGGAGCAACCGGAACGCTGACTCGATTTCAGACTTCGCCATCAGCGCTCCGGGCCCCAGGCGATTCAACATGGTGACGGCATCATCGAAGGATGCGTACCGCACCGAACAAACTCCTGGGTCAATCGCTTCGTTCACCGAGAGACCCTTCGGTGCTGACAAGTTATGGATCATCCTAAACTCCCCTGGGTCTTTTTTGGGGACTACTCCCAACGGGGAACAGATAACATTTGCCACTGGAGGGTGCTGATATGGGCCCGCCACCCGGCCTAGTAAAACCTCTTTTCCAATCTTCTTCTCTACCACCGCTGGATTATGCCGAGCCGATAATTGGTTTCTACAAAATGATTCCCCACGAAAATCCCCCGCTGGGATGCGGAAACCATATAAGAATCCGTTCCTCAGCACCCCAGCGGAGACATGATCAGGGTATTTGTTTAGCCATGGGGTTATTGCCATGATATCAACGGGGGTAGGTAACGGTACACGGTGACCCTCCTCAGTCTTGTTTGGACCCTCCCTTACCTCCCGACCCGCCATTTTTGGATCTGTACGAACTTTCCGGGTGCCAGGAATTCCCACAACCCGCACATGCATGCCTGAACTTACATGTCCCTTGCGGTCTGGAGCAGTTGCCCCTATTAAAGCTCCAACAGACCCCCCGCTTTCCCCCATTCCCCCCGGGGCTTGTTTGGTGATCGCCACCGGCGCCCGCTCGAAAGGGCACCGCGGGCTGTTGGCGGGAAAACCCCGACCCATTCCCACCTGGCGAGGACGTCTTCGTCGCGCCCGGCAGGAGCTGCTTCTGCCAAGAAATCGAGTCGAGACAATCCCACGTCAGAGATTAATCGAACTCCTTGGCCTTACGGAACTTCATGTCGTAACCCATCCATTCATTACCTTCATATGTTTCATAAAAATCCATTATTCGTGCCTGGTAGCAAGACAATTCAGGCAAAACCTCGGGCTTACGTTCCCCAATAATTGCAGTAAACATCGCAAAGGCCTTGGCCCAATTTGTTATTGTTTCATCCACCCTGAATCCCGCCATCTTGGCTCGCCAGACACTCAGGTGCCACAAATCTTTCTGCGTTTTAGCATACTCCATCTCGCGATGGTCAGTTAACAGAGAAAACATATTAACATACTTGTCTGCCCAAATTAACTCTTTCGTGGCCAACGGGATATGTTGAACCACTTTCTCCCGTCTTGAGGGCAATGAGCCCCCCCGCAAGTGGCAATGCCTGCTTACCCGGTTCGGTTGACGTTCCTGATGTTTTTTCCACGCCAGCTGCCGGTCCTTCCGAGGTTACCTGTGGGGGGACAAGAGGGAGATTCACCTTCGCGGCATCTCGCGACTGCCGCAACTGCTGCATTAGTAACCTGGCCTCTGCGGCCGTGTCTCCAGGTGCCGTAGCACCCCCCGTTTTCTTGCCGAGCCATGCGGCCAACTGGGCGGCCAATTCAGGCGGCATGTCCTCCTCGCTAGCGGGCATAATCACAACCGGTATCGGCTGACCCGTGTCTGGGAGCACCGGGGCCTCGACTGGAATGGCAGGGCTCACCGGGGGTACCTCGGGGACGGGGACCTCCCCCCCTGGGGCCCTATTCCTGACCCGCTTCCCCCTACCCTCTGGGACAACACCCGGCAATGCCGGGCCTATTACCTTTTTTGGTTTACCCGGATTGTTCATCGCAGCCATCTGCTTCTTCATGTTCGCCATCTCTCCTCCTACGTTTCGTTCCATCTTCGTCATTCTGTTAACCAACATTCGGAGCATCTGGTCAGTCTCGGACTTCTTTCCTGCCTTCTTACCAGGCATTCCCTTCGAGTATTCACTCTAAGATGATCAGAAACGGTCCTAGGTCTCTTAGCCTTGAAGTCGCTGAAAGAGAAACACAAGAATTACAAATTCTCAAAATTGCTCCTTGTTCCGTCGAGGGCTCACATGCAACGAGTGGGTGCAGCTTCCAAGCACAGAAACAAGAGGATGCTTCTTTGGATTCCCGCTCTCTTTATTCCTCGGCAGGAGGGCGTGAACCCTCCGCCGGTACGCCTACTGGGCGTGACCATCGGTGTAGGTGTCTAGGACAACCCCTCTTGGGCGGGAAAAGGCGCGCCCCGGCTACGCCGCTTTGGGCATACCAGCCGTGACACGCCCCCTCGCCCAAAAATGGTTTCCCGGGAGGATCTGGGCCCCCAACCATACGTTCGGGGGGACCGAGTGGTCGCCCCTTTCCAGTAGACTTGGGGGAAATTTTGACAATGGGCGGACAATAACTATAACCCACGGGCAAAGCCTGAATGATAGAAGTATGAGCCTTCAGGCTGGCAAGATTCAGGACCAAGGGAGCTACACCTGGATGGCCAAAGTTGATAACAACACAATCCCTGCCATGGGGTTAGGGCGAATGTCCCACCAAATCATAACCTCTGGCCATAATAAGCCTGTGTGATAGTGTATGGCCTTCGCTGCCCAATAAGGACATCCAGTGAACTACTCTGCTCTTTAAGGTATAATAGTCTTCTTTGTTTCCATGCTTTAATACAGGATGCCTGGAAGTAAGTACCACTACATAAGGTGCAGAGACAGGGGTAAGATCAAAGAAACGTAAGTGGGAAAGTGGACCCTCTAACCCTTCCCGATGGAGAACCAGCAGCAGTCGAGTTACGGGCACCTTTCTGGTTAGTGGGAGGCTCAGGGGGCCCACATGAAACTGGGCACAAGTAATGGGTTACTATAGGTACCTGACTGAATGGCGATTTCCTAGAAGGCACCACAGGACCACCTTGCAGGGGTCAATGTGTGCTTATGGGACATAACTCAAACTCCCTTGCAGGAATAAAACCCATCCCTCCCACCCCCGGCTCTTCAGGAACAGTAGTCACTGGGATAACATTAGGTAATGTTTGAAATAAGTTAGATTTGCAAACGTTATCACATTATTAAGATTAGCCTCAATTGAGGAAAGCGTATCCAAACATTTAGCAGTACATTTACCCACCCTAACCTCAATCAGTAACTGCAATAAGGGAACAAACTCAGCATTATTATTAATGTTTTCCAGAGGTGGACTCTGGGAATTATCCACCATGGGAGTCTGGTGATCTGGGACACCCCTGCCTTAGGCCCAGGCCTACCAATCAGTTTCACTTTTGCCTTTGTTACGCTTTGGGGGTAGTGGACGACAGTCCCCAGAAAAATCACTAGGACCAGCCAGAACCCTGGTTGTTGGACTTCAGCCGTGACAGTCTTAGTGACCACTAGCTGGGTTGAGACTGACCCCCCTGATGCTCAATTCTATATGTCATTATGGACTGAGATAATAGGGTCATTAGAATTGGCAGCAGGAGTTACAACTGGGACATTTGGGGCAATTCTAATACCTAATCTGTCTTCACAGGTGTTGTAATTGTCATTGATTGCCCCCATTACCAAAAATAAATAAGAAAAGATTGATGATTTGGAAAGCCCAGATGTGGCAGGATCTTTTCAAGCATCGCCTGAGTGTAAGTTCCCACATTCGGGGGAGGTGTCTTTCCATTTTCCCATCTCAATGTAATTAATGATGTCTCAATGTCCCAGGAACCCATCAAAATCAGGCCCACTTACACAGCTTTGGTGCATTCCATTCTTACAAAAAAAACAGACCAAAACTAAGATTAACCGATGAGAATTTCAGCCCAAAATCAAGACGACCTTACCAGGGCGTGGTTATGACTAACCCCAAAAACCAAGAGGGTGGCCTGGCCCAGCCGCTGTTGGTCGCTGGCAAATACAGGATGGGTCTGCCCATGGCTCGAGCTTTGCCTAGGCCGACCCGCGCAGCGGGGCTCTCTAATGTATTGTATAGTGCTCCTGTATACCCCCAAATGACGGTGATGATAAGAAAGGCCGTTTCCTTGCCCCCTAGCAAACTGGGACACGAAGTCCAGATGTACTCTGCTCATGCTGAACTCCTGTGCAGCAGGGCTGTCTAAAACATTATATATTACTCCTGAATGCCCCCAGGTGCAGGGGATGATAAGAGGAGCCTTCTCCTTTTCCCATGGCAGGCTGGAACACGTAGTCCAGATGTACTCTACGCCTGCTGAACTCCAGCATAGCGGGGCTCTCCAATGCACTATATAGAGCTCTTTTCATTCATTTAGTTGTCTTTTCATTAGACTAGAGAAATTTTAATTATGCCAGAGTAATCAGAGTCATTTCAGTGATTACGCATTAGTCTTGTGTTGCCAAATTACAGAATTTATAAAATTACACCAGCTTGAGTATTTAAGAGTAATTTGGTGCAAAATCCCTCCCTCAGGAGTACAGGAACAATGAATTAAGAGGGAGAGAGGGACTGAGGGCCACTACTATTCATGTCCTGTAGCATTTAATGCTAATTTTCTTTGAGTAAAATGCATTTTCAAGCCCATTTTGGATGCAAGGGGGCATTTTGCAATTAAAAAAATATGCTATATACTGCATTATGCTTCTCACACAATTACGCATATTTACAAGTAATTTTGTGGTAATTACAAGCAATTATGGTATAGAGAATTACACCAGTTGCACCCACCGCTACGTTTTATTACCTTACTTCTTGAAATAAATTATCCCTCTTGTCTGTCAAAAAAGAGTTATGTGCTGTTAGGACATCCTCAAGCTTAGATCTAATATATATGCACTGATCAGTTATATACCATCATAGCAGAAAATTCTATTTTGACCAATTTACTCTGTTTTTAGTCACAATTTCAAAATTCTATTTCAGTTTCCACATTGCATGTTTAGAAGGCCGTTACCAAAATGTTATTATTTAATATAGAAAATTATTTATCAAGTGAAAACATTCCTGTTATTAATGCATGCTTGATCAATGAGGCAGTTTTGCCATTATAGTAAGTATCCTGTGCCATTTGATCACCCTTGTTCCTCCCAATAATTAATTATAATTCGATTGCAAGCTTTACACAAAGAGTAAAGATCCATTCCTCTTTTTGTAAATTTCCTTCTCTTCGTTACTTTAAAAAAGAAATTGTGTAAATATAGTATTATTAAAGTGACAACAAGTTATCCAGCATATAACAATATTATATTATTTTATTTACTCAATCATGCTTTCTTATCTTCAATCAGCAACATATAACCAGTATTGACAGGATATATCATATTCTTATTGCATTTATTTAGTCAACAGTATAGGCTTATAGGGCCTGACTCACAAAGATAAACTTTCACTTTTGTGTACATTAATGATTGTTCGCTATTTACAAAGGGATTTCTAAGTAGTAGCTTTATGAGTGCGGACTCCTCACATAAAAAGACCCATCTTTCCATGTGCAAAGAGTCTACCCTCATAAAGATACTACGTGTAAATCCCTATGAAAATCGCTAACCAATTTTAAGTGTACGTTTGCAGATGTAAATCAGGCCCGTAGTTTTTTGTATATGCATTGTATATCTTTTTTGTATAAGTTTTTATTGGCATTTGCAAAACATGTCAAGTTTATCACAGACAAAACATGTTGAAAGTCCAAAAACCATATCAACCCTCGCATTCCATTAGGTTCCACAAGAACAAACCTCTGTGGTACATATTACAATGCATCTTATATCTTGAAATAAAGATGTGTGTGTACCAACCTTTACAATACTAAACTTTCTGGCACTGCCACTCAGTGATGTAGAGTACAAAACCCTTTACCATAACCATACGAAAACCAAATATTTGCTTGAGGTTCCTAACAACTTGACATTTCTGACATACAATAGTGTGCACATATTAAAAATACATTTTGATGTGGTTGTGGACTATCTGGTGCTGTGGTGCCAATGCGTTTTAACATTTAACATTCTCTTAAAAGGCATTTACTTGTTAGGCCCCAAATTATTATTCATGTTTTATATGTATAGTCCAAATTTAGCACCACCCCATTTTATAGTACTTGTGGACAGTCCTAAGTGGCTCAGCGGGGCAATGTATCATCCTTACTATTCTCACCCACTATGGCCAATAATTTATATATTTATTGCTTTTAGATGTGACCATATAGGTTTGACCTCTGTCAATTTATGGAGCTCTAACCGCTATCCATTAATTAGGGGGCACTGTGGCATCCCACTATATGTTATTCATGCAATTAGCCGAAAGAAGCACAAGGTCTAGATACCTGGAGGCAGCACTACCAGCTGCTAGCCATGGCAACTGCACCAGAAGATCTTCAGAATTATCTAAATTCATACAACCTGTAATTAACATCAATGTACATGCAACTTGCATCCAATAGTCAGTTATAACTAGTCATTCCCACAATATAAGCCAGAAGTCATCCCCATTGCATGAACATCTTGGGCACATTGATGTGCAAGTGGGTTACCTCTTTTGCAGCATGTGAAGGACCAGATATGCTCTGTGAAGATTGTTAAAGTGCATGTATTTAAAATGCACACGGAACTCATTTCAGAAAACAAGTTATAGTTGGACAGGGCTTTCTGTGTAGAATCAATCTTTATGTCAACATTCTTAGTTCAAACATTGATATTTATTAAAATATTGGAGAAAATATTAAAGCACAGCCAATATTTATAGATAACTAAGCCAAACCGGGCTTTATTTGAAAAACATTATGTATTTTCAAGAAATTCATCAAAAACTATTTTTGAGTGATGAGTTTCTTTCAAAGAAAGAAACAAAAAAGAATGAATAGACCCCAGGTGTAAAGAAAAAACAAAACGGAACAAAAGAAAAAAAGGCAGTGGAGGAGTATGTGAGCATCAACGTTATATTGTTTGCTTTTTTATCAAAGACATCAGTTTATATTCAGTACAATCACAGACAGAGGGGAATAATCAGTGTATCATAATTACAGAAAACAGCCTGTCTTTGTACATGTGTAGAAAACGTTTCAACCCTTAAAAGAATACAAGGGCTTATCAGGACTGTGATGACCTGGGGTCTGACAAATGAATGAAAACAGATTTCTAAAGCGCCTGGTTACCCATAGGTACCCGTGCTAAAGAAATGATAAAAAATGGTTAGGAGGCTGGTGGATCTAGTCTGAGCTAAATGATGGAATAGTGAAGGGATACATACTGGTTGATTACGTGGAGAGTCAAATCCCCATAATAGAGCCCCACTCAGTAATTGCAAACAACTATTGGGCCGGGTTAGTTCTATTGTGGGCTTGCGAGGGACACAAGTTCCTTATTTATTCCCATAAAATGAAGGAGCTTGTTTAAAAATTTACAATTGAAAGAAAAAAAAATGTACTTGCTGTAGTGATAGTAATTTAAGCTGGACAAGACTGACTGACTGACTGAAATATTTGTAGAGCGCACGAATGCCGCGGTGTCTTGGCGCTAAAAGATACAGAGAGGAGGGGAGGCAGTGGGGCAGATCGGTTTAGGTAAAAAGCCAGGTCTTTAGGTCTTTTCTGAAGCTCGTTTTAGATTTTTGGGCACGAAGTGCTGGGGGTAGTGAGTTCCAGATTTTTGCCGCCTGGTAGGAAAAGGACTTTCCCCCCCATCGGGCTCTGTTTATTCTGGGTTGGCAGACTAGGTCGTGGGTGGCTGACCTCAGTGTGCGCGAGGGAACATATTGGGACAGTAGATTATTGAAGTCGTCGGGTCCCTTGCCGTGTAGAGATCTGTGAACCAGGCAGAGAGCTTTAAACTGAATGCGACGTCTGACCGGGAGCCAATGTAGCTCCCGAATAGCTTTGGACGTGGGTTGGCGTCTGGGGATGTTCAGTAAGGATGACTTCAGTTGTGTTCAGTCTGAGAAAGTTATTGCTCATCCAGTTCTTAACCTGAGAAAGGCAGTTCCTAAAACACTCCGCCGTGGCATCAATGGATTGTGAGATGGACACAATAATTTGTGTGTCGTCGGCGTAAGACACCAATTGTAGGCCATGGGACCTAATCAGGGCAGCTAGGGGAGTTACGTATAGATTGGATAGAGTTGGGGACAGTGCCGAGTCTTGAGGGACTCCACCCGGAAGAGAGAATTCAACGGATTGTAGTCCATTTGAGGTCACTTGGTTTGTGCGGGTGGTTAGAAAAGAGGCGATGAGGGCCAGGGCAGGGCCGGTGAAGCCTAGGGACGTAAGTCTTTTTAATAGGACGGAGTGATTTACGGTGTCGAAGGCCGCTGTGAGGTCTAATAATATCAGGGCCGACCGCCCACCATCGTCCATGGTTTAGCGAATTTTTTTAGTGGCCATGATAAGGCTCGCCGTGAAGAGTTTTAGAGCAGCTGTGGTGGGCTCTGATCAATATGGCAATGTCCTGCATATTCAAAACATAATATATATATATATATACAAAACCATTGAAATTCCCACGTTATAGTTAGTTGGACTCACTATAACTCGCGCGCCCGCAATCCACTGCTGATGATGTCACATATTACATCATTCATCACATGGTCAGTGACATCACTGATGACATCACAGGGTGCGCGCACTGGTAAGCTCTCCCGAGAGCGCACCAAGAGCGCTATTTCTGCGTTCGTTAAAAAAAGTATGAAAAATAAATAATAACGCAAGACATTTAGTACCATACTTATAAAAGCAGACATCAGTGATGTCATCAGTGATGTCATTTGAGATGTCATCAGTGATGTCATCAGTGATGTCATTGACCATGTCATGAATGATGTAATATGTGACATCATCAGCAGTGGATTGCGGGTGTGCAAAATATAGTTAGTACAACTAACTATATAGGAGCAATTTCAATGGTTTTTTAAATGCTATTCCCTAACTATATAAGGCCTGAAACCTATGGTTTTTTAAGTGAATATATATATATGTCGAGCGTCTCCCTTCAAAAGAAAAGAGCAGGAACCCAGGGGAAAGGTTGGAGGGACTTTATTGTTCAGGTCTCACAATCCAGTGGCGGCGAATGCATTTCGGGCATTCCCTTCCTCAGCGCCCAACACCAGACTCGTGTAACACCGCAAAGTTCTTCCTGCTGCCTTAAGAATGTGTCACGTGGGTCCGCTCCTCCCCCATTGGCAATCATGCTCACCTGCTGCAGTCCGACTTCATCCTGGGACTGCAACACCCACAATGCAATGTAGCCGCAGTGTAGGTAGGTGAAAATTGTGGGGATGGGTGATGTTCCTCTTTATATATATATATATATATATATATATATATATATATATATATATATATATATATATATATATATATATATATATATATCAAGGTCGCTGCAACACATAACCTTTCGTCTCCTCGGTAAGCAGACACGAACCCAGTATTAGTGCCAAAACTTTAGTTTATTCCTCGTCGGCCATTACGCGTTTCACCACCTCAGTGGCTTGATCACATGACAACGCTAGTTGAATTCTGTACCTATTATAAAGCTGCACTATTTTGCACGTGACTAAGGTGAATAATAGACATGAACAAAACATTTTGGTGCCTGTATATCAATCAATGCTCATTAAACATATGAAATAGCAATGTGAAGCGTTTGAAAAAGGTCAAATAGTTCAGATAAATTCATTTTCATGAATTTTACATGAAGCCAACAAACCTAAAAAATTGACTCATTCTCTATTTACAAATACAAAAATAGATTTAGATCTTCATAAATATATAAAATCTCCATTGGTAAAGGGAGTTTTAAATATATCAGATCAATAAAATTGATACTTGGATCCTGTAAAAAATCTGTGAATTTAACTGATAAAAAACATTTCATATATTGTATAATAACCGCATAAATGCATTATTTCAAACGCTAATTTCATTCTAAATGATCACCATGATAACCACCTAAGTTTTGTCATGTAACTAAACAAAAAAAACATGACCCATGAATTAAAGTGCATAAAGTGTGAAACATTTAAAATGTTAAAATTTGAAAATGATCATCAATATAGAGAAAGGGCAGTTCCTTTACATAATTCCATTTGATTATTTACACAAGGACAATACAAAAAGTCATGTGTTAGTAATAGAAAGCATATCTGATTAATTGTCAGAAGGCAAAACACAGAAAAGGATTTACGGGTTCAGATCTAAGCGGGGTATTAGAAATTCATAAACAGGTGTGCAGATCTTCTGTATTGTTAAGGCCTCCAGGGTTCTTACTATTAGGTACTGTGTCTCCAATTTTCTCATTGCCTGCTCTCTGTCGCCACCCTTTTTAGTTTTGGGGATGGTGTCAATGACATAATACGAGAAGTTGTTTAAATGATTGTCATGGACCTCGCGAAAATGTTGCGTGACAGGGTAGGTTGGATCACAGTTTTTGATGGCACGTATGGTGGAGAAGTGTGGCTCAGGGGTTAGAGGCGGCAGACCCGGAAGCTGAGATCGGCCCTGGACCAGGGTTCAATTCCCGCCTCGACGGGGCTTGGGCTCAATAATTCCACGGACTCGATAATTCTCGCTCCGGTGCCTACTCGACTCACGGGTTCACACTCTGTGACTCTGGGCAATAGCTTGCTTAATCTCCACAACGGCCCCTCGCGGCGGGATGCCTGGCTTTCACCTTGTGGATACCCTGCCGGGGTTATCTCACAGGGGAATACCAGGACGGGTTCCCTAAGCAAGCGCTTAGATGCCTGCGATGTGGGCGGTTTGCGCTATATAAATACATGTACATTTACATTTACGTATGTGTTGCAACACTCTTTTGCTCGCCGGCAATTTCGTGCTGCCCACATATCTTAGGGCAGAGTGGGCTAAAGAACGGTGATGGATTAAACCCAGATCTTTTGACTGGGTGTGAGTGTTTGATTGATTCAGATGCTCCGTCCATCACCACCCCCTTTTGTAGCGCACATATCTTAGGGGGCAGCTACATTCTAAGACGTAAATGGCATATTAGTGCTTACAGTGTAGGGGTTTGAAGATTTTAATCTCTTTACTGCTGAAAGCGGTACAATAACTTTTTCTATTGGTTCCATATTGGCACGCCTTACAAGACCTGCATTTGACAAAGCCATTGATTTTAGTAGGCCAGTCGCTTAATGGAGACACTTCGGGATTGCTAGAGACCAAGCCCCATACATTGATGGCGCCCTCCTAAAGGTTATGCTGGGTCTGACTGGTAGCTCAGCTTCAATTATTGGGTCACTTCTTACTAGCGCCCAATTCTTGTATATGATTTTGGATATCTCTTTTTCCTGTGAGCTAAAAGGTATTATTAGCCTCACAGTGTCAGGATTACCGACAGTCATATCAATAGGTTCTCTAACCTTTTTTGGGACCAATAAAGTGTTTCTATCTAATTTCTGCGTTTTATCTATGGCTGATTGTATAATTTTGAGAGGATATCCTCTGGCTAAAAATCTTTGTTTAGAGCCAAGTTGAGCCTCAACTAAATCTGCAGGGTTGCTGCAGATTCGTTTGATGCGCAGCATCTCCCCATAGGGGATGCTGCTTATCAAGTGACGAGGATGGAAGCTCTTAAAATGCAGAGTAGAATTCCCGGCTGTTTCCTTTCTGAATAGCTTAGTTTCTAGTTTGTTGTTTACCACCTGTACCTGAATGTCCAAGAAAGTATATATATATAATTTTTTTTGTCCAGGAAAAAAGAATGGAGATCTTATTTTGGAAGATGCTCGCTGGAAAGGTCCAAAGTGTGCTCCTATTTTAACCGCTTTTCATTTCTCCTAACGGACACTCTCCCGGTCAGAGATGCAATCTATGAAGCCGGCTCATCCATGCTGGGACGACAAAGGAGAAGCATCAGCTCGGGCAGCACCCTCGTAGAGGAGGTGTGCCAGTGAGCATGGTGGCCTCATGGAGGAGGCATGTTGATGGGTGTGGAAAATCGGCTTGGAAAGGCTGGATCCAGATGGGTCCAAGGGGAGCACGGCTCTCACAATTGATAGTTGCAAAATTGGTAGCTGCAAAAAACATTTGAGGCATTTATCCATGATAAATCATAATCATAAACTTCTATTGTATAAAAGTGAAACGTAATAAAAAATATTTTTTTAGTTACAGCCGAAGTACAGGGGACCCAAACCGGGGCACAGGATCCCACAGTGGTGTAAGGCCCACACGACTAAACCAGATTGCGGTCTTGGCAGTGCATTTAGGCTGGTGCCGCTGTGCAGAGTGAGGGTGGCGTGGATAAAGCTACTAAAGTCAGCCCGTTTTTTGAGGATTAATGGTTTATGGTTTAAAGGGGGCATCTACTCATAGTAAAATTGTCAGCTAAGTCAGCCCATTTATGAAGGATGCCAAGTTTAATGGTCTATGATCCAGAACGGGCATTTACTCCTAGAAAAATGTGACATTAGTAGGGGGTGAAAAATAGCAACAGGATTCAAAGGTTGTCAGTGCCAGAGGCAAAAAGGGACAGATCCCAAGGCATTTTATCAGACGTGGTGAAGGGACCACAAAAATGAATCTGCTCACGGTTGTGCAGTGGGGGCTGATATCTCCAGGCGGTTGGTGCCAGTGTGTGAAGTGAAGGTGGCAGATTCAAGCCCCGGGAAGCCTACATGGTGTGTGGCCCCCAATATCATGTTCTTGGCCAGTAGGAACCTTTTCAACTGTTAACTGAAGTACATGTGTAGGTGAAGTTTTCAATTTGGGTGGGATGGAGTGCCCTTATCAAGGTACTATGGTGAGTTGATCATATATGGAGGACCCATATTCTATGACAAGGGAATGACCTTGCAGACAGTATTCACAGAAAGTGTGTATCTTGCTCTCAGCATGGAAATGTTTGACAACATAAACAGAATGAAACACTTGTATTTCAAAATTCAAACATCTAAAGACATCAAAAATACTGGCAGTGAGGGGAGGTCAACATGTCAGTTCATAAGAGTAACAAAGTTATGCCACTCCTTGATTGTATTTAAACCATTCCTTATTGAGTTGCAGGCATGAATCTATTTGCATTCAATTCTATGTATCGTATACTTGATGTCTCCTCCTCTTGGTGGTAGATTATCTTGTTCGAGAACTTGCAGATGATGCTGTCCACTATGTGCTTTTTCTACAGAAAGTGGGGCACCATGGGTGGAATGGCAACAAAGCAGCGGTTTCTGCTTGTGTGTTGTGAAATCCTTGCTCTGATTTGTTAAGTGGTCTGGCCAATGTAGATTAGGGCAAGATGTACTAACGGGTTTCAGACCCTTTTTTGATCGAAAAAAATGTGTGGCCCATGTACTAATCCTATTTTGCGAGTCACAAATCAATTTGCCACTCGCAAAATAGGATTAGCGATTCGCTATTAGGAAGGGGCGTTCTAAGGGCATCCCTTCCTAAAAGGGACTCCTGAAGCTATGCATGGCTGTTTTGTGACTGCAGTTGCGGTTGCAAAACAGTCACAGTTTAGCACCCTTTACAGAAGGATAGTAAACCACTCGCAAACGCGAAGGGGTCACTGCGGGACCCCTTCCACTTTGTGAGTGGCTCTCAAAATATTTTTTGTAATTTATTTTTTAAATGCATCCTGTTTTCCCTTAAGGAAAATGGGCTGCATTAAAAAAAAACTGCTTTATTTAGAAGCAGTCCCAGACATGGTGGTCTGCTGACGCCTTCAGGCTATCATCCCTGGGAGTGCCAGCCATTCCCAATGGGGTCGCAAATTGCAACATCCTTATTATTATGCATGAGGCATGCAATTTGCGACCCCATTGAGAATCACAAACAGTGTCTCAGACACTGTTGTGCATCCCAATTTGCGAGTCGCAAATTGCTAGTTGCAAATGCGATGCAATTTGCGACCCGCAAATTGGTGGGTTGTACATCAGCCCTAAATCACAATGTCACCATATACAGTATACCACATTAGTGGATGCACAATTTGTGTGTTGTTGTAATGTGGTTTTACCAAGCCTATGTGAAAAGGTTTGGTGTTCATAGTGAATTTAATTGAGATACATCCTCCACATTTACAGTGGCCTTTGATAGGTTCAAGGTTGCACACAGACATAATGATATTCTTCTGTTTGATGATGTCTGAATTAGCATAGACCAGATGTTGTTTGATATTTCCACCCTTTCTGTAAGAAAAAGGGGGGAGTTCACTAAAAGTCTCCATCGTAGTGAGTGTTGCCTAATGTTTTTGGATGATTTTCACTATCTTATTAGTGTCTGGAGAGAATGTGGTGACACCTATAATCGTATCCATTTTGGGTTTGGCCTGTGTCTGCAGAATCTGTTCTCTTGGGCTATACCAGTCTCTCTGCACAGTGAAGGCCATCTTTCAAGGCTCTGGGATGAAAGCTTTTGTATCGAAAGAAAGGATTGTGTTCTGTTGGTTTCCAACAGTGGATGGAGGTCAGTCTGACCGCCATCATAATCAGCCCCTTAATCTCTCCATGCATAAGAAGAAACTAATAAATACATCTATGTGTCCTTGTATAATGTAACGGTTGCTCATGTAAAAACGCATCACTGACATAATATTGATGCAAACAATATCGAAACACAAAAATGTGGGAAATAAAAATATCAACTTCCTATACTTAATGAGTAACACCACAAGTATTGAGAACACAAATATCATTGTTAAAATATACATTTCTACCTATATTGATGACAAAAATATCTCCAACTTCTATCTCTATATACAGACTTCCTGAAAGAAAAAACTACATTGTGAAAAACTGATAGACTGCCCGAAAATAACAACTATCACAAACCAGCAAAAAGATATAAGAAAGTAAGTATACATACATTAATACAAATCTATAAACCTAGTAACCTCAAACTCTAGAAACTACCAACAAATTAACATTTAAAATGAAACGTGCACATTTCTGTGCTACGAACAAAAGAGAAAGCATCTGCTCAACATTAGAATACCCCCAAAGGAAAAGCTGCAATACCATGTGAAACATTTAAACAGAACATACATGTAAATATACAAAATAAAAGCAGTTGCATATTTTCATATGTAAATAACAACGATTATTATATATCTCTATACTATTACACTACTTTCAGATAGCATGGCAGCAGCTGCAAAGGATATTTTTTCACAAAAAGGAAAGCAGTTACTAAATCAAATGGGCTACACCTACAACCAAAGAAGTGGATCAGCAGCAAATATAAACTGGAAATCTACTAAACTTTTCTAAAGCACACTATGGGATGCATGCTATTGGAGAACAAATACAAAGATTATGTTGTAATTCATGTAAGCGAGCACAACCACCTCACAAATGTGACAGAAATAGTAGTAAGGGAAATATTGCAGAACATTACAGAGGCAAGAGTTAGATCCCAGGTACCCACAATCAAAATCCTTACAGAAATTCCACCTAAAGTCTGCAAACACATGATAGGGAAACTACCACCGATGCTCACTTTAAAATGTTTAATTGCATGCACTAAAAAGCCACCAGTGGTACCCAACCTGCCCCTAGAAGATACCAAGATATACACATACCTGAAAATGTAACAATTACAGATAATGAGGAATCGTTTTTTTTACCTGACAAACTAAAAGATGAGAAGCCTAATATTCTCTACAGCAGATAACCTAATAAACCGTAGCCAATGTCAAACATGAATGATGAATGGTTTGGTGCCTTGGGTCACTAGGCCCACATGCTGGATGAGTAACCACACTGACACAATAGTAGGGTACTGGAAACTGGCCCAGTGGCACATGTGCCCGGACCCTTTTATTTGCAAAGTCACCTGATTGGTGATGCCTACGATGGGTGGGTGTATAGTGTGGGTGTAAGAACAGGCGGAACACTAGAATGTGTCCAACATGACACTACAGATGCGACCTTCAAAATGTGACCCAAACCATTCATTCAGATACAGACCACACATGGTGAATATCAAATCACAGAACAACAAAAGAGTACCAGAGGGTCTGGGAAAAAAAGAGGGTTTGTAATGTGCAAAACTCAAACAGGCAACAGAAGGCCCCTATACTAACCTATACAAGCAGTATTCAATGACATCCTGGTGGATGGTCAGAGATACCCATCAGTCACCACTTGGAACCGTCCTTCATCATTTGGGAGTCTTCCAAAACCATCCACATAGATGTGTTCTTTTCAAGCAGAAAGAGACCAAGATGTGGAATAGATCTCTTCTACTGAAAGAGCAGTAGTATGGTGTACCACTTCTCAAGACTAATAAGTGGTGAAGTGCGATGTGACTGGAGGAGTGCAGTGCAGAAAAAGGTTGTGTGCAACAATAATATTGAAAAAAGTGTATAAAATTGGATGAGGGAGTATATAACAGTCTTTATTCAGGTGATTCTCGCTCTGCCAATATTAAAAATCTTATGTTCAGACAGTTTGAGAAATGCACTGTCTAGAGGTGGAACCAGGTCGACATGTTTCATCAATGTGTGGACAAAGGTGTCCTTGCTTTCTTCAGGACCTTACAACAAAGAAATGCTACTGCATATATAAAAAGAAATAATAATTGGTGAAAAGCTAAGAAACACAATTCACAGACAAGTACTAGGGTCACCTGCAATTCCTAGGTGAAGAGCCTTGTCTTGTTTCTTACAGCTATGTCGTTCACTACAAAGAGGTTAGAAAAAACAGGGTCAGATGTTGGAGAGGCTGACCTTGCAAATACAAACACACACCATTGCTAGGTCTAATGCACATAGACCTTAGACTAAGCCCGACTCTCAGTGCTGGCCACAGACACTCGCATACGTAGTGTAAATATTTTAACATATCGGGATATAGAAATTATATGCCCCAATAAAAAGGAATCTTACCATGGCTTGTAAGAAGTGAAGACCTCACCCCACCTGGCAGCAGCTCAGGAGAAAAGTGAAGCGCCGCTCTAGAGGACAAGTAAACAAAGCGAAAACATGTCTCTCATCTACATACACACACAACCCCACCCAGAAAGTTCCTTTCTTAGACTGAATTGTGTCCAGAATTTAAAGTATGACATGGTGCATGGTACACAGTTCACTGACGTACAAGTGGCACTGCTACAGCCACCAATATGCCTTAGGGGCGCAGATTTGCACCCCACTTGCCGCACTGCTAACATGGGGAACCTTCCCCCTACTTCTGTGTCCATTTCTACATCGTAATCCAATGTAATCAAATGTACTCCTGAGACATCCATCATGATCCTTATTTATTCAAAACAGTATGCAAACTTCAAAACACACCTGAGACAGCGTCCTTTCACCTCCAGGCTTTTTTTTAGCATCTTGAAAAGTCTATTGAGTGCCCATTCAGGCGTTTTCACAATAACTCCATATATCAGAAGTGAAAAGAAACAGAGTGGGTTCATCCTGTTGTGCACCCAATGCATTTCGAGCTACAGCCACGGCATAGGCTTCAGGCTCTTTCTATGAGCCTCAAACATGCCACTGTTGTGGCACAACACCACCAGCCCAGCTGTGTTCTCAGAATATGGAGGTGGGGAAGCTGCCGGCTTGAAGGCATTCTCCCAACCGCCACAACGGCAGTCTGGCAGTTAGACGGTCAATCTCATAACCAGCCCCTAAGTGCTGAATATTCTGCAAAGAGCCAAGAACTAACCTACGTGCCTGTCACAGAGGTAGCGAACCACTGCAATTTACTAACAGACAACCCTTTATACCAGCACACTGAAGACAAACATAGTCCCCTAATGGAATATTTTGAAGTCACTTGGTAGACTGCATCGCTCTGGACACAGACACAAACCTAAATTCCAAATACCATTATGGAATATCAATGAAAGCACCTTGGCACAGGAAGCCTAAACAAACCTAAACAAACAACCCAGTGAAAGGATGGCACAACACCTTCCAATCCACACTAGACAGAACCCAACCTCCACTCTGCAAATTTATAGAAGCATTGCAAAAAGAGTAAAGCTACTCAGAACTATGAATCGAACAACCTGTTAGTCAAATTGGCCCTATTTTAACAAACAAACCAAACGAATGTACGAAATGTTGCAATTTAAAGTCAAAGTCTTAATAGATTACAAAGCAGTAGATTACTTAGAAATCACAGCCAAAGGCATATAATAAAGTAATTAGTAACCTACCAAAATCCTCAAAAAGAATGAGAAATTCAAAATCAACACACCAAATATTTGATATCTAAAATATTGTATATATTATGTAATTATATCAGTCTTAAAATTAATTTAAGTGACAAAGTTAATGAAGACTGATATCATAAAATAATATGAACTATTTTAAAAAAATGTAATTGTCACCAAGCATATTCAATTCATCACATAAAATAAACAACACTTAAACCAAACAATTCCACAATTCCACGTAACATTCACATAATGTTTACTGTTTCGTAGCTGAAGATTTATGTCTGTATCCACATACAAAAAATAGAAATCCACCATAAATGGGAGAAATAGTGTCAAAAAATCCCCTCTAAAAAAGATTTTAAAAAAACGAATCCAAGGGTACTGCCTTGAAGCAATCCAAAGTATCTAAGAACCATAAAAAATCTAAGAAGGGGTTTGAGAAAAAAAATGTTCTAGGAAGCCCGTAAAAAGGAACACAAAGTAAAAAGCTTTGGTTTATGAAAAAACAAAAATTATTTCCTTAATAAAAAACCTCCCAATGTCCATAGGGCATGCTCATAGAAAAAGCACTTAAAGTAAATAGGAAACTCATAGCAAAACACATTACAGGGTGCAGGGAATAACACAACCTCATGTTTCCCTATGGGAGCATGTACTACAGCCGGTTTACTGTCATAACACATGTTCCCACAGGGAAATGTTGTAAGAGGCGGTCAGGACTGCCGACTGGAGGCTAGTTGATCCCATTTTTGAGATGGCGTTGGTCAGGCGGACATCTTAATAGGGTCCTAAAGGGTAACATTTGCAATATCCTCTTGAAAATATTACATTTTACACAAGATGATAACAATTAAACATTACATACACAATCAATACTCCATACATTTTTTTTAAAAAGTTAAATATTTTTTTCTAAAAATGCACTAGCCAAAACTACAAACTTATATATGCATATCTAAACATTAAAATATAAAACAATATTTAAATTACTATCAACAATAAATATATTTTTCAAAGTATTTGCTGCCATTCATTAAGTTTAAACCATCAAATGACAAAATCATAACACAAAATTAACAATTATAAAAGAAAAACATTTAAATAAAGTGTATGAATGAAACAAATTAAAAATGATTTTTAAAATACCATTACAATTTTAAAACCATTTTTTTTTAATATTTCAAGTTTTTAAAATACATTTAATACAAAATATGTAGAATTTCAAAATGGAACATTTAAATATTTCTGAATGTTTAACCTTATAAAACATTTTGTTATATACTTTTACATTGTATACTATTTAAAAATGTTTAATTTATTAAATACCACTGATATATTTTTTAATTACTGTAAAATTAAAATGAATTAAAAATATTTAAATAACAAAAAAGAACAATTCTAGATTAATAATTTACATATCTTTAAACTTAATCTGAATGCATTTTGAATTCTACTTTTTTTATCTCCCCACCCTTATACCCTATAAACCAAATATCTTATTACTAATAAAAAACTTTTATATAGATTAATACAAGAAAAAATACAAATTTTACTTTGTCTCTAATTAAAAAATTATATTACTAAAAACACGAATAACAAAATATATGAAATATATAAATCAAACACACTACAATAAATGATATGATAATTAACACTTACAAATGTTATTACATCTAATATTTTCAACATCAATATTTATTACAAAGACGTTAAAAACAATATTTTTACCTTCGATATTCCTGTTGATAATTTTGATATCTCGATATTCTTGACACAATATTTTTGTATCATGATATTTTTTTCACGAAATGTTGTCCAAATACCATTAGAGGAAACACCATTACCATAAAGAGGAAACAGCATTTTCAACACCGCTGGAACAATGACAAGCTTCTTAGCAACGAATGTCTTTTAAGCGACTTTTTTAACCACAAACGACATTATAATGAAAATGTAAGTAATTTGCAGGTAGGCGTATTATACGTATATATATATATCCCAAGTACTTAGTCCAATAAAGTACGCTCTCAGTACAAAAGGCAGGACACCAGTCTTAATTTCCAAGTTTATTCCACAACACGTTTCGACTGTCAACAGCCTTGATCATGTGAAAAGTGCACATCGAAGTCGGTAACTTATGAAGCGTGAAACGAGTACGAGAAATCAAGAGAGGACAACGTCCATAGTCAAAAACATGGCGGCCATGATGTAGTGGTGAAATGCATAATACATTACATACAATTGACAGTAATAAAAACATGCAGTACCCTTTATAAATGGAGTAAAGTCCCAACCATGTGCACCTGAAAAAAATCGACAAATGAAATAACTGAATCCGAAGTAGTATTAAACGCTCATAATATTAAAGCGCTAACAGTATGATGGTACTAGATAAAGTACAAGTGCACAAGCTGTCAGAATGAAATCATGATGAAACTGCTGCTAGGCATAAACACAAAGCCTCTATGCGTGTGTATAAAAATATATACCACATTATAGTTAAGGGGCGGGGCTAATACGCTCATCGGTTACCATCACTACACCCTACGTGGTAGCGTACAAACTCTACTCACACCTCACTAGTAGTAAAATAAAATAAAATGAAATATTGTCCAAAGGTTGGCCAGTGCCATCCTAACCAACAGAAGATGGCCGTAGGCCCTGATGTGTATCCTGCCAAGTCTGACTACTAGGGTGAGGTAATGCTAAAGGATGTGAAGTGTCTAGTCAAATGCAAGCCCTCATGAAGGTGGAAAATGATGAGCTGCGCAATATAGGGCAAGTGCCCAGGCGTACAGCCGCAACAATAAACAATGACTCATGCCTCTACCAGTTACCTTCTACTAAGATATCTATTATGACAAGGAGAGTAATAAGTGAAGAGTGAAGTGACGGGGGAGCGGAAGGTGAAAAGGGTAGGTTGCCCGTGTATGTGTGTTCAAGTGAGTGGACCCCTTCCTTTTCGCCTGCAAAAGAAACAGAAGAAAAAGAAATAGATTAAAATCATACAACTAGATCCAATGAACAGTCAATTGTGAAAAACATTAAAAACTCTTTCTGATGCACACCCAGACAAGGAGGAAACAGAAAAAGTAGCAAGAAGCCTCTTGCCACAGAAAGTGATATATACAGACTGCAATTCTAAATGTCAGCAGACCAGTCCACAGGGAGAAGTTAGGAGCCCTCCCTTAAATGTATAGATAATTCCTCATCCATATTCAAACCTCCTGGGCTCCTAGTTTGGAAATCGATAATATATCTTGATTCACGTTGCTTGAGTGCAAGTACTCTGTCTCCTCCTCTAGGATTCTTAGGAATTTGCTCGAGAATCAGGTAGCTTAAATCCGCTATATTGGAGAAGTGTTTATCATAGAAATGAAGTGCCACCGTATATTTGGGGTCATTATTAGAGATAGCCCTAAGATGCTCCAGGACTCTTTTCTTCGCTGTACATGTGGTACTATCAATGTACCATAGCTTACAGCTACATTCAATGGCATAGATGACAACACAAGTACTACACGTGAGGAATTGTGTGATTTTCTTGGTGACACCCCCATATTCAAGTACTCCCTTGAATTTGCTGTGTCTGCACGCCTTGCAATGGCCACAAGGAAAAAACCCTATGAGGCCATGGCTGACGGTAGTGGGGTAGTTGGCAATGTCATTCTTAACCACCAGATCACAGATGTTTCTATGCCGTCTGTAGGTTATGTTGGGTCTCTCAGTTGTAGTTCCACCTATAACACCATTGATTTTCAAAATATCCCAGTGTTTGGCAAATATGTGTTTGATTTTATGTGAGTCGGAGTTATAAGTGAGAATCATATGTGTGTTTTTGCACTCACTTTCATCTTCTGCCTCCGGCTTGTCGTGCAGGGTGAGCGTTCACTCCACACGTTCGTCCCTGTCTCTAGCTTTGTTTAAGACTCAATTAGGGTAACCCCTGGTTTTGAACCTACTGATGATAGTCTTACTCTCCTCGGTATAGGCTGCAGAGTTGGTTAAATTCCTTTTAGCCCTCAACAGCTCTCAATACGGTATACACCTTTTGAGTGCCTCTGGATGACTGCTGAGGGCAGGCAGGCCACTGTTGCTTGCTGTGGCCTTCCGAAAGAGAGAAGTACACATTTTCCCTTCTTTTATCTAAAGGCAGACATAAAGATATTCTGCTGTATTAGCATCGATGTTGCCGGCGAGGAGGATGTTTTACTTTTTGGTGTTAAGTTTCTTGATGAATTCTTCAGCCTCACCCTTAGAGCCCCTCCAGATGATGAATAAATCATCAATGTAACAAAACCACATAATGACTTTCTGGAGGTCCTCCTTGAGGGTGAGGCTGGCAAAGATTTCTTCCTCCCAGTAGCCCATGAATAGGTTGGCAAAACTGGGAGCAAAACAAGATCCTATCACTGTGCCTGTAACCTGCCTGTAGAAGCAACTATGCTCCCGATACCTTAGTGGTCTACGCTTCAAAAGATGTTCACATGCCTCAAGACCCTGTTGATGATCGATTATGGTGTATGGGGAGTGTACATCAAGGACAATGATGAGATAGTCAGGATTCCATTCCAGGTTTTCCATTTAGCTCAGAAAATCCTTTGTGTCCCTTATGTAACTAGGCAATTTTATGACAAAATCTCTTAATGGCCTAAACAATACTGAGGACCTTCATTACTTTTTTATGATAGATGGCCTCTGACTGGGTAATTTTAATTCCATTTGCACTATCTTGTACTGTATTCCTATATCCCTATTCCCCTTTAAGCCTCCTACTCAGCAAGCATTAGAATACGTTCGCTTGCACTTGCATTTAAGCAGACCATGATGAAAATTCAACAGTTCTCAGCAATTTTTATAATTTTTATAATCATTCACACAACGTATGCACTAGAGTTTAAAATTATCTTTTTTTTAGGTAGCACTTGCACTTTTTTTATGGGCTATACAGATACATATTAGTTTCTTGTATGTTTATCACACACTAGATGGTATTGAGGCATTTATTTATCCTAACAGTTTGGTTACCAGTACGATCTAGTATGGTCTAGTCAGACACTGTCTTTTGCTTTTGGTGATGACGTAAGCATTCAAGCGGGGTCAATCAGACAGTCCTTAGAATTTTGCGATTTTGCACATGTAGCCATTAAGATTATGAGGCATATTATCAAGGAGGGCGATAAGAGATTATCGCCGCTTTAGCGGCTGTTTTCGGCCGCTAAGCGGCGATAATTCTATCGCCCCATTAGCAAGCTGTCGCTAACAGTAGTTAGCGATAGCTTATAGGCGATAGCAAGCGGTTTGGGGTCAGCTTTGCATGTCAGTGATATTTATCGCTAATGACATGAAAAGTGGGTGTACCCAACCTGTTAGTGACTAAAAACAGTCGCTAACATCGCTATCGCCTAGTATCAACGCAGGCGTAGCGATGGAAATATTCACGCTAAGCGTGAATATCTCCAAAAGCTAACGCCTGCTCAGACCAGTTCTTAGCCATTATATCCAATGGGAGATGGATATTATGGCTAAGACCCTATTGGCGTTAATGCGTGAATATCGTCGTATTCTCAGCGATATTCACGCATTTCGCCGCTACCGCCGGATATTTTATTGCTTTACAGATAAACGTTGCTAATAGCACATTATCTTTGCGATAATATCCGGCGATGCTTGGCGATAAAAAAAAACTCGCTACGCCCATTTAGCGATAAATATCGCTAGTTGTTGGTAATATGCCCCTATGTTTTTAACCTACTTTATTTCATGGTTTCATCGCAGACTTAGCAACATTATTTATGGATGGTGAATTATAATATTTAGGTATTTATTTTAATATATTGATATACATTTATATATTTATTCATAATATCATCTAAAGGTATTTTACTGTTATATTGATGATGTTTGTATAGACTACATGACCAGATGTGAAAAACAGTCTACAAACTGAATTAAATGCTCAAGTGGTGAATAGTATTTTTTCTATATTCATTTTTCATGTGGTGTAGCAACTAAATTTAAAAATGGCGAACTTCATTCACTATGTATGTGATCAAGGACTGGTGAAGTCCGAAACGTGTCATTGAGGAATAAAGAACATCTTGAGCCATACTTTCCAGTGGTCTGTGTCTCTCTAAACCATCAATGGGAAGTTGGAGAGTCATTTGGTGTTCATACCAACCAATAAGAGGGTTGCAGGACTCAAGTTCGTGTTGTGGGAAGCCTCCTGGAATCTTGGGCGCTGATGAAGGCTGACAAAAATGCTGAAATGCATTCGCCATTCTAGGAATTAAAACTGCTACCAAAGTGTTCCCCGGTGTGGACTCTGCTCATTTCGCAAGAAAGGAGTTTTGGTGCAATTTTTTCCGTGTCAGCAAGAGACACGGTACAGAGACCCCGCCTCGAAAGTTGGCCCTGACTTCACTGGCTCTTGCTGCTGCAGTGGCTGTTTGTGTGTCCAAACAATTGGAAGGACTGGGCCCGCCATGGACTTTGGGAAAATTAGAAGGTGGTAGTGTGGTTATTTAACTGCATGCTGGGTGCCGTGTATTGGCATTGCTGCCCCCGCTTGACATTATACATGGATTCCAAGGCTGAGACGGTTTGGGGACCAGAGGAAGTGTTTTGTTCCCTAACAAGAAGGAAATTGGGTTTTTACTTGCACAAACTAAAACTGCTTCCAAAATGTTCCCCAGTGTGATCTCTGCTCATTTCGCAAAAAAGGAGTTTTGGTGCACGTTATAGTTAGGAATTAGCTTTTAAAAAACCTTAGCAATTCACAAAAAAAACATAGGTTTCAGGGCCTTTATAGTTAGTTGAACATTTGACTCGCATAAAACCAGAGAAATGTGCCTGTTATAGTTAGAGTGTGCTTGCATGTATAGATGTATGAGTGCATATTATAGTCCTGTATTGATGAGTAACTACATGTATAAGTGACTAGATGTGTGTGCAGACCTAGTAAATAGTGAGTGCTATGTAGTATATGGCATTCATCTGTGTATGATTTCAAAAATAGTAGTCAGCATTTTTAAATAGGTGTATCAAAGTTTATATTACTTCATCAGTATGTGCATCAGATTGTCATGTGGATGATGTCATGAGTGATGTCATCAGTGATGTCATTTGAGATGTCATCAGTGATGTCACTGACCATGTCATGAGTGATGTAATATGTGACATCATCAGCAGTGCATTGCGGGCGCGCAAGTTATAGTTAGCTCAACTAACCATAACAGACGAATTTCTCTGGTTTTATATGAGTAAAATGTTCAACTAACTATAAAGTCCCTGAAACCTATGTTTTTTTAGTGAATATATACATATATATATATGTACATATATGTATGTACATATATATGTGTGTGTGTTTGTAGGTGTTAACTACTAGCTGTCCCTAGTAGGTAGTTAAAGTTAAGACCTAGTTTCCATAGAAATAACATTTATTAATTTGCCAATAGTTTACCATTGTTTGACGATTCCTCATGAAAGTTTCTGAATTAGTATGACTCTCACTTCAGCTACTGTCTTGAAAGTTTCATGATGATCCATCATGTGGGGTGTTGAGGTAAGCCCTCTGTCACAAATGAAATCTGCTTCATCCAGATTGTTGTAAACCAAGTATTTATTATGAGCGACAGATCCAGAGACCTCATCCACCAGAAAGCAAGGTCTAACTACCTTTCACAACATTCTCAGTTCCAACCAAGCAACCACCCACATTATGATGCTCTACATCATCACTTACAAACCAAGGTTGATAGAAATGAAAGAAATATAAAAAGCACACAGGGCTTAGATAAAAGGGGGTCCCAAAACACTGTTCACCATGTTAATTCTCATAGATATTTTAGACAGGAATACAGCCCAAATTTATGAACAGATTTACACCACATTTGACAGAAAGGTAGCTGGTGGTTCAGAAAGCAAAAAACCTAATTACGTGAAGGCTCCACGAACCAGCCCAATCTTGTGCGGAGATCTGCTTGACTGCCAACACTTGATCCGATTCCCATAGCAAAAGGTAAAAAACAAGAGAAGGGGGTAGGGTATGAATACCCTGACCACCTAGGCCTCTTGGTCGGGGTTCCCCACAGTGACCCAAAAGGGCAAAAAAAGCTTTATTTAAAGACAATTTTGGTGGGCTCCTGTGCTCCTGTAATCTTTAGCCCCCAGGTGGGCCAAGTTTCAGGGGGCATTAGTACATATACATATGTCGGGGGTGCTGGTGCAGCACTTCCCATAACCCAGGGACTGCCACCTCCTGGGGGCAACTTATTACATTTAAGAGGGGCCTGCACAGCCCCCCACAACCCCAGGGACTGCCACCTGGCCAAGGCTGAAATAAATGAATGTAAGATGCCCGTTACAGACCCCCCAGCCCAGGGGACCGCCACGTCCCCAGGGAAAAGTTTCACTATATATATATACATATATATATATATATATATATTACCTACTGGCGGTCGCCAGTAGGTATATATAGTTAGGATTTTTTCTCTATGGAACTTTTGAAAATTCTATGTCTAATAACTTTGGCGTTTGTGGACGGAATCGGCTGAAATTTTCAGGTAAATGGCACATTTTGTTTCTGAGCAGCCCCTGAAAATTTGGGGGGGTTTTGTCAAGGGTGGGCCGAGAAAAAAGGGGGGTCCCAAAACGCGTTTTTCCCATTCATTTTTCCATAGGGCGTTTGGCCTCACTTTTAGCTCGAACGGCTGAATGGATTTACACGAAACTTGGCAAAATTGTAGGGACTGTTAGCCCGATGTGCCTTTGCTGGGTCTCAATATATGTATTCCAGTGGATTTTGAGAAATTAACGTTTAAAAAAATTTATATATCTGTGACAGCGTCCCGGATAGCGCTCCAGATCGCGTACTTTTCGCGTAACGGAGCTTTGCGAAGCGAAGCTGATTGGCTCTCCAGTGTCTGTCAACATTCTAAACAGTCCGGTGCGGCCGCCATCTTGTCTCTCGGTAGGATCCAGAGACAAGAGGAGGAGAAAAACGAAGGGGGAATTTAATGAAAGGGGGTAAGGTAGACCCCTCTTGACCCCCTAGGAATGATGTTGGGGTTATTAAAGGGTCCCGTGGGGCAAATAAAAAAAATTTAATTTTTCGCGGTAGAAGCGCTTCCCGGTTCGCGAACCGGGTCGCAAACTGGTAGCGAAACGGAAATTCGCCATTTTGTGTTTCGATTTAATTAAATTACAGGGTATAAGGGGGTAGGGGAGACGTATCCTGACCCCTTATGTTTTCTGAGGGTGGCGGAGGAGGCTCATATATGTTGATACATGTCTTCCACCGGCTGTGCGTGAGCGTTTTTTTTTTTTGCTGCGTGACGTCTGTTTACGTTCGATTCGTAGGAAATCTGTTGACCGCCATTTTGTCACTGCGAGTAAATATTTTGTTAAAAATAATTGTTATAAATTAATCCTTATTGATAAACATTGTCTGCGCCATCTTGCCTTTTTTGCAATGCCACACTTTTGTTGTGCACGGCAGCCATTTTAGATGCCTTGACCAGACCCACTCTCTGCACGCCGCCGATCCTCAGCATGGCTCCCCACCCTCGCAAGCATCTCCCCCACGCACTGGTCACCCCCGCTCTCTCTCTCATGCATGGGCCAGAAACCTCCTCCCATCTGCGCTGTTCTTCTCTGAGAATCACACCCTGTGCCCGCCCAACACCTCCCTTTCACCCTATTCACTACCGCACCCTCTGACACTCCTCTTCCTCTGTGTCTGATTGTCCAGGCCGGTCCTAGGCTATCACCTAGCGCTGCAGATGTAGTTTATGGCCCCAGCTGTAAAGAATCACTCCTCATCAAAGGAGTTACAGTAGATCAAGGCCCCCACCCGATGAGATCCGTCACACCACATGCGTTCCTACTATCTGAAAACCATCCTGTATTGTGATTGGGGAGGGGATTCTCACTGTGAGGGTGTGTGGGACCGAGCCTGAAGCGGAAGATTTCAGGGATGCCTCTTTGTACATCAAAGATTTTACAATTATGTGTCACATTAAAAATATATAGCACTCTAACAAAGTAGTAGGATTATAAAACTTTAATAACTTATAAATATATACAACGCAACAAAAATAGTAAACACATTTAAACATTTTTTTGAAAAAAGAAGCAACAATGGTCAGTAGCTGTGTTTTGTGCGAATAGTCCCAAGGCAGCACAACGTGCAGAGTTCTGGACGGCACCCAGGTGATGTCACCTGAGTGCCGCACTGGTTTTTGGTATCCTACAATGCTGCTCCGAAAAACGGCGTGGGGCGCCCCGGGGGGAGGCCTCGTCAGTAGGGGTCTGTTGTGCGAATAGTCCCAAGGCAGCAGAACGAGCTGAGATGTGGATGGCACCCAGGTGATATCCAGTAAGTTGCTGCACTGGTTTTGGTATCCTACAATGCTGCTCCGAAAAATGGCGTGGGGCGACCCGGGGGGGGAGGGGGGGGAGGCGGCGTGAACGGGCCTCCCCAGGTGGAGGATCGTCTGCTGTAGTGGGGCGCCCCTTTACCGTTTCAGTTGCCATTCCGCCCGCTTTTGGTACACTGTGCCAAAATCCGCCATTCAGCTGAGTTGCGCCCACTCTTGCGGTGCAGCGATCAGCGGCTGCCACAGGACTCTCAAAATGGCGGCAGGCTCTTTCCTTTTTGGGCCTGGTCCACTAAAATGGCCCTGGGACACCTTGGAACTCGGACGCTTGTCTGCTAGGTCTTGGACCCCATTCTCGAAAGCGTCCCCTCAGCCTTGAAGATTCTACAAAAGTCTTGGGGGCCCCCGACTCCTGCAGGCTTCCGGTGGGGAGCGGCTGCCATGATTGCTTGCGGAATGACCACGACGGAGCCACGAGATGGTGGTGCTCTCATGCTGACGCCAGCTTCAGTCTGAAACATCCAGAAACAATGTGGGGCTTTCATCGTTTGGGAAATTTTTTTTTTTTAATCCAATGAAAAGTGTTATTTTTAGGTCATATGATCAAGCCTTCCATCATTAGGAAACCAAAAGTAAAATGAACCAATGAAAAGTTTTATAAACAAGTCACATGACCTGTTATGCGGCATAGGGCTATAAAAAGCGTAGAAAATCCGTTGGCACGTGAGGCGGCGTCAGTAGCGGACCAATGTGCGAATAGGCCGAAGGCAGCACAACGCGCCGAGATCCGGATGGCACCGAGGTGGTGTCCAGCAAGTTGCCGCACTGGTGTGGCCATCCTACAATGCTGCGCCGAAAGTCGGCGTGGGGTGCCCCGTTGGCCTGTGAGGTCGCGTCAGTCAGTGGGGGCTGTTTGAGGATCTGACTGCATTGGAAAGCAATGTGATGCTGTGCGTCGCCCCCAAGATGGAGGCTCCTCGGCTGCAGTGGGGCGCCCCTTGGTGTTTCACTCGCTATCCAGCTGAGTTGCGTCCGCACTTGCGGCTACAGTAGGCCGAAGGCAGCACAACGCGCCGAGATCCGGATGGCACCGAGGTGGTGTCCAGCAAGTTGCCGCACTGGTGTGGCCATCCTACAATGCTGCGCCGAAAGTCGGCCTGGGGTGCCCGAAGGGGGGGGGGGGAGGCGGCGCAAACGAGCCTCTCCCGCCTCTCCAGGTGGAGGCACTTCATCTGCAGTGGGGCGCCGAGATCCGGATGGCACCGAGGTGGTGTCCAGCAAGTTGCCGCACTGGTGTAGCCATCCTACAATGCTGCGCCGAAAGTCGGCGTGGGGTGCCCAAAGGGGGGGGGGAGGCGGCGCAAACGAGCCTCTCCCGCCTCTCCAGGTGGAGGCACTTCATCTGCAGTGGGGCGCCGTCTAGCTGAGTTTCGCCCGCTCTTGCTGCTACAGCGACAGGCGGCTGCAACTGGACTCTCAAAATGGTGGCCTGTTCTTTGGATTTGGGCCTGGTCCACTAAAATGGCCCTGGGACACCTTGGAACTCGGACGCTCGAATTTTTTTCCTTTTCTCCACATGTAAAAAAGGTAAATGCCCGGTACGTTACCTGCCTCATCTGCCACAATGTACTCTCCAGAGGAACCGAAAAAAAATATAGTTATGGTAATTATACCATGCATCGTCATATGGAGAGGTGGCACCCGATTAATTAGAGTGCTGCCCAAATTCGAGATTTGGTGGATAACCCCCGACCTGCCAGTACATCCATCAATGAAGTGGCAGTGATAGCATCAGAGGCAAGGGAAACGGTTCTAAATCTTCAGAAAAACTTTGGACAAATGAAAATGACATGTTTAAGTTGCGGCAAATTAATTTCATGTGGAGAGAGGAGTGTTAGTCTAATCAATAGAGCTTATGAACATCATCATAGTTGATGGTTGGTGGAGACATTTCGACTATATCCTGGACCTGCCCGGCCTCGCCCAAAATGGCGCCGGTATAAATGGGACTCGTAACTCCTTGTTGTGTACTGGTTGCACAACCTTGATATCACGAGATACGTATGCAGTTTTGAAGCACATGGCGGGCGGGGACGAGAATTGATTCAATATTTCGACATCCCTATTGATATTAAGTTCTGATGTGTTATTGATTACTGTACTATTGAAAGTTCGAATTAACGTCACCCATGGTACTTGCCCGCAAATGTATATCGAGATAATTTTATTGTAACTGGCCCTGTCGTATTTTAATTATAAAATGTATGTCCACCGATTTCGCAACTGTTAGACACCTTAGTTCTTGCAACCTAATGGCCCGCCCGTTACGTTACTCTACAGTGTAAATGTCTCCTCATCATATACGATTACAGTTTGCTCCGTGGCTGGCCCACGTGGTTATAGGCCCGTATTTGTATACTGACATTTTCACAATAAAGGTTTTTAAAACAAAACATGGTAGTAGTATTTACATTGGTAAAGTTTTTAATTTTAGTCACTGTTTTCGAATCAGTAAAAGGCAAGTGAAATAAAGCAGTCCAATTACATGACGGATAAAAGGTATAATACGCAGGAACGCAGTAAAGATAAATGGTCAAGGGCTGTTGTGTTGTCTACTCCTGCAACATAAAGTGATCGATAAGAATCTGATATTCAGGCGTATCGGCAACTAAGACAGCAGGCCGAGCCTCTTTTGCTCAACGGCTCCGTCATGGGACGAAGAAACGCCCTTTTTCTCGAAAAAGGAATATATTTTACTTGCAGGACAGTTGTAAATTTTCCGGGAAAGTACATTAGCCTGGAACATTATAACATATATGTTTAAGAAAAAATAATGTTCGAAAGCAATAAAAAGCGTAATTTTTAGGTCATATGACCAAGCCTTTCATCATTAGAATAACAAAAGTAAAATGAACCAATGAAAAGTTTTATTAACAAGTCACATGACCTGTTATGCTTACGTTACGCGCTGCGGGCCGCGCCCCGGATCTCTTCCGGGAAGCTGCCCTTCGCGCACCGGAGCACTTCCGGGTGCGCTAACGCGGCGTGTCATATAACGCATTACGCGACAACGTAGGTCCAGAATATAGTCAAAATTTCTCCACCAACCAGCGGCCGGAACACAACCCCTTTCAGCAGTCCAAAAAGTTCTGTTAAATGACAACAGAAGGGACAGGCAACAAGAACCATCAGTCAAAGAGGGGAGGGCAAGTTCTTCTCTACCGGGTCACGTTGGGGCGCTACCGGAACTGATCGAATTGGTAGTCTACAGTGTTTCTGGATGTTTCAGACTGAAGCTGGCGTCAGCATGAGAGCACCACCATCTCGTAGCTCAGTCGTGGCCATTCCACGAGCAATCATGGCAGCCGCTCCCCACCAGAAGCCTGCGGGAGTCGGGGGCCCCCAAGACTTTCGTAGAATCTTCAAGGCTGAGGGGACGCTTTCGAGAATGGGGCCCAAGCCCTAGCAGACAAGCGTCCGAGTTCCAAGGTGTCCCAGGGCCATTTTAGTGGACCACGCCCAAATCTGAAGAGCCGGCCGCCATTTTGAGAGTCCTGTGGCAGCCGCCTATCGCTGCACTGCAAGAGCGGGAGCAACTCATCTACATGGTGAGCGAGACGCTGTAGTCGCAAGAGCGGGCGGTAAACAGCTGAATGGCGAAAGAGGCACAGTGTAGCAAAAGCGGGTGGAATGGCAACTGAAACGGTAAAGGGGCGCCCCACTACAGCGTGTCTTCAGGTCAAACGGATTGTGGGACAAGGTCCAGAATGGAAGAGTCACCAAAAGGCAAAAAGTTCTGCCGGACCCCGGGAGCCGGCCGCCTATGTCGGGGGCGATCTTAGGCCACACCAGGGCAACACGACTTGGGGAGGGGGCAGGAGCCAAGCGCCCCCTACCAGTCCGCGCCACCACACCGTATGTTGAAAATCTGAAGCCATCGTTCTACAAACTCTCAACCAGCTTTGGATGGAAAAATCCTGAAGAATGTACAAACTGAAAACCAGTTTTTGTCTGCATAGCATCAGCAGCAACGCTTGTTATCAGAGTGCATGAGTTTCATGCTCGATCGATTGAGCTAGCCGAATCAGGCAACAAAAAGTATAAAATAGTTATGTAAATAGTTATTTAATAAAATGTTTTACCCTGTTACTTTGCTGGTGTGTTGTATATATTTATAATATTTGCATAGAGTTTATCGTTATTTTGGGCGGGGTGGGTGGCGGAGCCGAGCTGTCTTGCAGCCATCATGGTGTGGAGCTCAGTTCATCTCACTAGTTTCGTATTTCTCATGAAGGGTTGTTCCTAATGTTTCTATTTTAGCGAGGTCAAAAAGAGATCCCATTAGTGGCCTACTGATTTTGCTCGATTACTTTTGTTTTTGTACACGATTTTTCACTATCTGCAAAGACTAAACAGAGTATTGCGACTCTGTGCTTGTTTGTAAATAGAGAATGAACCAAAGAGAATCAATTCTAAAACAGTAAATGCTTGGATAACAATCAATCAAATGGAGAGACAAACAGGCACGACGGATTACAAAAGGGGCAAAGGCCTGCGTTAACTACCCTTCACTATCTGCAAAGCGAGAGTACTACTAAGAGAAAAGAGGGGGGGGCAGCGTTCAAAGCACATCAGCGTGCATAAACACGAAAATGTTTTTACCTATCACGTACTTGACATTTGACAGCTTTTGATATTTGCTATTAAAAAACCATTGAAATTCACTGAAAAAACCATAGGTTATAGACCATATATAGTTAGGAATTAGCATTTACAAAACCTTGAAAATTCACTGAAAAAACCATAGGTTATAGACCATATATAGTTAGGGATTAGCATTTACAAAACCTTAATTTACTCGCACAAAACCATAGAAATTCGCATATATAGTTAGTTGCAATAACTATATATCGCGCACCCGCAATCCACTGCTGATGATGTCACATATTACATCATTCATGACATGGTCAGTGACATCACTGATGACATCACTGATGGCATCTCAAATGACATCACTGATGACATCACTGACATCTCAAATGTCATCACTGATATCTCTAATGACATCACAGAAAACATCACTGATGACATCAATCATGTGATAATACGATTAACCTCTTCAGACTCTAATATAACCTTAGATACACTCAGAGTAAACAGACACTCACAGACTGTCACTCATCCATGGAGTTACTCACACACCTAGTCAGTCATGCACTGAATCAATCACACCTCCATTTCCTCAACTATACAGTTATACACACCTTACTTATTCAAACATATTCTAACACATATTTACTCTCTTATACAATGACTGATACAAGTTCACAATGATCCATGCAGCCACTCACACATTCACTGGCTCTTATACACAGTAATTTATATATGTGAACTCTCACATGTACTGTGTTTTACATATGTACTTACTTTGACATGTAGCACTGAGATATCCATTCACTCACCAATACACTCGTACACAGTCAACCACCCATACAGCTGTTTCCACATGCAGTTTTGAACCCATAGATCTAGTGAATCAACTGTTCACACATGTATGCACAGAGTCACACACCTCCCAGCCACCCCCACACACACACTCACTCTCCCATACAAATACTTGGACAGCCAATCAATAACCCATACAGTTACTCATATAGCTACTGATCAACACATGCAGCAGTTTATAGAACAACAGACATAATGATGCACAAATTAAGACAGTTTAGTCACTAACCCATGCACTCAGTGAGACACATTTAATCACTCTCTCATACAGTCAGTCATGCACCTACTAAATCCTTCATCCAGACACTTATACATCCACTCATTCTTCAATATGTAAGACATATTTTAACTTTACAGAAACATACAGTCACTGGATGATGTCATCAGTGATGTCATCAGTGATGTCACTGACCATGTCATGAATGATGTAATATGTGACATCATCAGCAGTGGATTGCGGGTGCGCGATATATAGTTATTGCAACTAACTATATATGCGAATTTCTATGGTTTTGTGCAAGTAAATTAAGGTTTTGTAAATGCTAATCCCTGACTATATATGGTCTATAACCTATGGTTTTTTCAGTGAATATATATATATATATATATATATATTCACTTAAAAAACCATAGGTTTCAGGCCTTATATAGTTAGGAATTAGCATTTAAAAAACCATTGAAATTGCTCCTATATAGTTAGTAACTAACTATCTTTCGCGCACCCGCAATCCACTGCTACATCATTCATGACATGGTCAGTGACATCACTGATGACATCAGAGATGACATCTCAAATGACATCACTGATGACATCACTGATGACATCTCATTTGACATCACTGATGATATCATTCGTTTTCTGTGAATACTGTGGTCCATTCCCATAGAGGGATTTGTGGACCTAACAGAAAAGTTTAAACTATGATCGCTTTTTTATTAGCGCCCAGTGGCAGCTTCTAAGAATGGGTTCTGAAGCTGAGGTGGAAGGTGACAAACTACATGTGCTTCTGTATTTTGGACCACCTGAAGTTTTGAAAACAGTCCTTCATTCATAGAAGCAAATAGCACATTCCCATAGTTCAGGAGGCTAACTCTGATGGCCTGGACTAGGGATTTTCCCAAAAGGTGCATAATTAAAAAACCATGAGCCCATAATGTAGCTTCCATGTTGCTTCATGGATAGGTACTCATCTACCATAATTCCCAGGTTTTTCACCACTACCTTAGGAGTTGAGGCTATGCCTAAGCTAGAAGTCCACCAGTCATCTAACCAGATTGAGTGGGCTTTTCCAAGCAATACAACCTTTGTTTTGCTTGCATTAAGTTGCAGACAATTCTGCGGCATTCACATGGGTATATTATCCATGGAGTCTCTGTAACTTACTTTAGTAGACTCCAGATTTGGTCCCATTGCGATGACAAGCTGAGTGTCATCTGCATAGGAGATGACCTGGATCCCATATGATTTTATCACTTGTGCCAGTGGTGCTACGTAGATGTTAAAAAGAGTGGTACTTAATACATATCTCTGTGGCACTCCCCTGTCCAAGGATATGGTTCAGGAAACAAAGGACTGTAACTGCACTGCGTGAGTGCGAACACTCAAAAAAAATTCGCCAACCCAAGGCTTTCCCACCAACACTAATCTCTTCCAGCCTTTTCATTAGCACTGCATTAGAGATAGTGTTGAAAGCTGCTGATAGATCCAATAAAACCAGCATTGCTGCATGCCCATCGTCTAGGTAAAATCTGAGACCTCTACCAGTGACTTCTCCTTGCTATACAATGCAGAGAAAACTGATTGGGCTTTTTAAGGATGGGTTTAACCCTGCCCAATTTCCATTTAGCTGGGACTGATTCCATGTTCAATGAGAGATTGAACAAGTCAGTAAGACCATGAAGAAGTGTAGAGGCCAGAGTGGACATAATATACGGAGGTGCAAAGTCTTCTGGAGATCCAGACTTAGCTTGCTTTATCAGGGGGGTACCTTGATATTGCAACTCTGTGGTAAACTCCTCCTGGAGCACTGGGTGGACAGCTCCCTCCACAATGTGCTCTGTTTTTCACTTCATGTGTGTTCTCATTTGTAAAGGTGTTATAAAGTTTGGTCATTTCTTCGTCAAATAAATTGGTAAGATCATCTACCAAGGCCCGTGAGGTGGGGGTAGATTCCTTACAAGACGTGGGATTTGCAATTTCTTTAAGAATCATATACGAATTGGCTGCATTATCAATACTAGCTACGATATTCACTTTCCTGGCAGCTTTGATCTTGTCAAGATAGTATTTGAGGACCTTTATATAGGTTAGTCTGCCTTAATTTTTTTGAGACCTCCAGTTATGTTACAGTTTCCTACATGCAGTCTTTTCATTTTTCAAGTAGTCTGTGAACCATGGTGCCAACATGGTCTTCTACTTGGGCTTACTCATTGTGACAGGATCCACCTTATCTAATGTTCAAACGATGGCACTCTCTAAAGCTATTAAGGCCTTACCTAGATTGGTGTGGTCCATTAGGGCGGAGGAAGAAAATATCAGGTGAAAGTGGCTTGCCCTTCTACCGTCAGGAGGCAATACTTCTTGGAAGTGGAATTTGATTGCATAGTGATATGGCCAGACCAATGGGGAGGGAGGGTCAAACAAAATGTTTGGTTTGGTAATGAACAGAAGGTACAGAGCATGGTGTGCTATATTAGTGGGTCCTATTACCTTTTAGTACATGGCTAAGGATTCTAGATCCGTAAGTAGATGAGTGGTGTGAGGGTCTGTGGTTAGTTCAGCCTGGTGATTAAAATCCCCCACCAGTAAGACGTTATCCATAGCAAGGAAGTGGAGAGCTAGGCATTCCATCAATTTATTGCTAACGTCACTTTTTATCCTTGGAGGTCTATATAAAAGTGCCCTTCTCCATGTTCCTTTCTCAGGTGTTTGTAGTCTAAAAATGCAGATTTCTGCCCACTCATTGATGTGCAATTCCAATAAAGTGACTTTTATTCGATTGGGAAAAGCATTTGCAGTGCCCCCTCCTGTTTTTCCCAAGTCCTGCTTGATTAATTTATAGTTAGAGGGGAAGGCCAGCAAAATGTTGAGAAGGGCTTCTGAATGCAGCCAGGTTTTAGTAAAGAAACATATGTCTAGCATATGTCTAGCTTTTCAATTTCCAGAAAGTCCCATAACTCTAATGCATGTTTAGAAATTGAATGTGCATTACAATATACGACCCTAAAATTCTGACTGCTGATCTCTGTTGTTGAGTCCTAAGACTTTTGGTCTTGGTTGGAGGAGATAAGGGGTATAGCTGAAATTACAATTTTTACAAAGATAGAGACCATCATGTTCTGAAACTGGGGTGAGTGTACTGCCTGAATTCTGGGTGCATGTGGCAGTGATTTGTGCACTAATATTTCTTAACTCTATACTCAAGTGATAAAGATGTCGCATAATGGTACCTTTCTTGGAGGAAGACCGAGGGGAAAGCAGTCAAGCCGGACAGGCACAGACAGGCATGCCTCTAGCACGCCAGTGGTGCTCCGCTGTAAGTGCCTGCGACAGTTATAGCCCTAAATAGCCCACAGTTGTCAGGTGGGGGAGGGAAATACAACCGACTAGACTGCTGCCGACGTGGTAGGAATAGCAGCAGCAGTCAGGACAGTCCTCCTTTGACATAGGCGAACCCAAGACAGGTCCCTCTGCACAAACGGCACATGCCGTGGTGGAACAGCGAGTGCCACAAAGAGAAAAGTAAAGTGATCATAGTGCAATACCTGAACTATGTGCAATAATATTAAATAGAAACCTGTAAAAACCTGAACAGTGCAATGAACACAGACGTCCGAAAACTGCTTGCTGTCTAAGTCGGAGTTTCACTAAGTGATTTTTACCAGCTCAGACTTGCTAAATCCAGTGGCATGAATTTAAATTGAAAATAAAACCAGATTACATTATTAAAATTGAACTGTAGCTTTACCTTAAGAGACGCTTTGCCGTTGTCAAGCCAAGGAGTTAGAATCATATGTACTTTGCAGAAGTGGAGCCTTAACTGGGGCACCTGCTATGGTTATTTGTGTAAGTGTTTACTGTTGAGGTTTAATTTTTGTGAAATGAGTATCAGGGCCAAAACCACCCTGGGGAACCCATCCTGTGGGGCTCGACCACAAATTAATGGGCTAGGGGGACTGCGTGGCCCCACTCCTGGGCCAGCTTCATTGCTGGAGACCCCACCCGCAGAGCATGGCCATGTGCCCATGGGTGCCCTAGTCCTACTAAGGGCACCCAGTGTGCAAGATGGGGACCACAGGGGGGTCCTCAAGGCCCTTGTGGTCCCAGCCAGCTCCCCACCTCCTTTGGGAGCCACCAGTGATCTTGCATACAGGGAGCTGCTGGAAATGCAACTCCCTGCATGCGAGTGGAATAATTTCATCTCATCTCTTTCTTGGCAGCGAAAGAGCTGATTCCTCTGCTTCCAGCAAGCGGGAGCACTTTGACAGATCTCACTTGTGGGAAGCAGAGTGTCAGCTCCAGCCAAGCAAATGCAAGCAGCTATGTCCCGTGGGTGAGTACTCTGCGACATACCGGCCCTAGGGGGTGCTGGTCCCCAAGTCCATACATGGATGGAGGAGGAGGGCAGCATGACCCCTCCCTCTTTAAAAAAAATATAATTGGCCCCAGGGAGGTGGTAGTCGCCAGGGACCATGAGGTGAGCCATGCGGCCCCCTATGTATTTTCACAATTATAGCCTCAAGGAGGCGATGATCCCCAGGGCCTGGGGGATCCGCATGTCCACATCTATGCATTTTTTTAATTGCAGCCCCAGAAAGGTAATGGTCCCTTGGGCCAGGGGGGTCTGTGCATTCCCCCTGCATAAATATAAACAAAAACCCTGGGGAGGGATTGGTCCTCAGGGCATAAATTAGCCCTAAGAGGGGGAACCATGTGTCCCACTCCATTTTTTTAAAGCTGAGCATGCCCCCGGGTCCTGGCCCACCAAGGGGCTTTCTTTGAAAACAAGCACGGGAGACTGTGCTTGTTGTCTTTCAATGTTTGCTGCAAATTCATGATTTTTCAAAATTTTACAGCAAAAATGTAAAAAGAATTGCTTTTTTGCCCTGGCGAGCCCCAGCACTAGAGCTTTCCCTACGGAAACACAGTCCAAACTATAACTTCCTACTGGCAACAGCCAGTAGGTTATATATACATATACATTTACATGTAAAGTACTTTCATTTTCGTGGTAAAGGCATATTAGAGATATTAGTAAAGACTTTAATTGTTAAGAACTTTTCACTGTTCCGATGTCGTTGTTAAGGTCATTTGTTGTAAAAGGAGTTGTGGTTCTGTCATACAACCACCTTAAAGTGTTCCACTACCTTTGGGTCTAGTTCTCGCTATATAAAACTGCAACCCCCCCCCCAAAAAAAAGTGCAACTTCTTCAGCTGCCCCAGACTGTGCGTTTCCCTTGCAAAATGGACTCCAATTAATATCAACTACACGCAAAGGGAGTAGCCAGAAAATGTAAATGCCCCCTACTTAGACCTAAACCTCTAATGACAGAGACAGATCGATTCACATAAATTTGACCCTTCTTAGAATTGTTCCATTCACCCTTATATTGACCATTCTATACATGCATCCTCCCATCCTTTCATCCACCTCAAATCTTACATGCTCTTTCACCTGTCCATCTGTGCACACTTCTTCCATCCTTTCACCAATCCATCCATCATTTTACCCATTATTCCATATTTCCATGATTCTATCTATCCAATGGTCTTTGTATCCATCCATCCTTCCATCTGTCCATCCCTCAATCAGTTCATATTTTGTTTCATTCTGCCTTCCAGCTTTCCGAACATGTATCCATCACTCCTTATCCCCTTCATACATTTGCTTTTTTTTAATAATTCCTACATTCTTTTCACCTATCTTTTCACCCTTAGTTCTTTCCATGTTTCATTTCTTCCTTTTACTTTTTCTTCCTTTCACTGTCTCTCTTCCTTTTCCCTTGTATACTTTCTGGTTTCAACTTCCAATCTTTCTCTCTGTGCTCCTCTTATTTTTTCTCTTCTACCATTCTGTTTCTTCTCTCTCGATTTGGAACTGTCTCTATTTGCCATGATTTCAGTTCCGTCTCCTTAAGAGAACTTAGCAACTCTTAGCTGTGAAGCCCAGTGACAACTACCACTTTAGCTGTTAAAGTGGGGGTTCACAATACTGATGACTCCAGGTTCTGGCAATGGTACTTTATGACCATCTGCCTTCTTCTCTTGCCCTCCCTTGCCCTCCCTTTCACACATATTTGCAATAGTTATACGTTGAGGGTTAGGACCTGCTACAACTGATATAATAGCAATAGTGGTAGTTGTTGCTGCCCTGGTATTAGCCTGAGACTATGATGTTCTAATGATGAAACTGTCCACTGGGGGCCACAACATTGTGGTGATGGTTGTTGATGATGCTGTGGAGTGACTAACATAGAGATACATCTAGCTTTCTGTACCAGTTGGTATTAACATTGTTGATGGTGTGCCAGTTACTGCAGGCTATTTATAAAAGTAGCAGTACTGCCGGGTGCTGCACTTGAAAACATTGTGTGTATAGTTGAGTCAATTGTGGTTCTAGGTAAGTCTGGGCAGTGAACTCTGCTCTGCTCGCGGAGTTTGAGGATTTTCTGCACTCCCCATTACGCGGAGCTCAGTGAGTTCCTGAAAAACTCTGCTACGTGGAGCAGAGTTTTTTCCTTTGCTCGCGATCATCAACATCAAGTTGGCGAGCGTGGAAAATCAACCTCCCGGCGAGATTTCCAAACGGGAGCGGTCAAATTTCTCGTTGCGAGTGGTCACGTATGCTCGCGACCGCTCACATTGAGAAACCATCTATTCGCATTGAGAAAGCTCCTGCTCCAGTAAAAAAGTCTACTCGAGTGGCAGAAAGGAAGCAGTGCCCACTTGCGCTGTGCATGGTGCCATTCGCGATGATTGCACAGTGCCATCAAGCACCTGGCACTAAAAATCACAGTGAACAGCATTATCTAACGCACTGCGCCGCTTGCAGAGCTCCAAGTAGTGCGTCAGAGTTTTTTTTGCACTTCCACTAACTCCGCCCAGGCTTAGTTCTAGGTAGAGCTGACATCTGGCCCTTGACCTGTCTTGCAGAAGTGGTTGTGTATAGATTGATGATGGCTGGTCATAGTCCTCCTATGCTATGTGATCTGCATATGTTAAGGTGGTGGAAGGGTTAATCTCTATACAAACCCATATATGGTATTAAAATAGTGTCTGCCCTTTTTACAATATAAATCTTTTTATTATAACCTAGCTAGGACATACTCAAATGTTCAATACTGGGATAGACATAGGCCATAACAATCCATATTATCATAGATTATATTTTTGAAGACAAAATAGTCACCCTACATGACTCAAACCTTGCCTTTTGATATCATGGCAAATGTCATCTCCCATCTAAATCAATGTGTAACATGTGTACAAGGACAAGTCTTGTGTATTCATAACTTTCACTCACCTGAATCATCAACTCTTGCAGCTTTAACACCACCCTCGATTTCTTCGAGACTGGTGATATTAATTATGCTTCCTTCAAAAACGACCCCTCCCAGGTGTTCAGCTTAAGCTCTAGTCAAATCTTCCCCCACTTGCAAGACGTTCATGTCTGTGTGTTGCAAGGAGATCATGCACAAAGCTAACATTTCTGGAAATGTTTTTTGCAGTCTTCAACTATCCTGGGGTGTGTTCACCCTTTCAGTTATTTCCACCTAAATCCTTGTTTTAGTATTGGCAGTTGGTTTCGGCCATAAGCAGCCTATTAGCTGTGACTGTTTTACCAGCTCCTCTGTAAGTACCTGCAATTCAGCCTCACTACATTTAAATTTCTTGATTTTCTCAGGAGGCACTGTATGTTGTTGCACCTCAAATGGTGTGGATTGCAGTCGATTAAAATTCACAAGATGGCCGCCAGGAAGTGTTTGGATATGATATGGCTGTCAAATGAAGCTTAGGCTGTATTTGTGAGCTGCAATCCGAAGAGGCGCAAGTCAGTGAGTTCTCCTGTTTACTAAAACTCGATTTGTCACCAGGAAATGGCATTTTTTTGATTCCCATGTTCTTTCCTGTTGGTGCAGTGTTTCCACGCATGTGCGTTTTTCAGTCAATTTTGTCAGCTGGTAAAACTGCTTTGGAAAAAACTATATGCAATAACATTCAGTGTAGAAATGTCACCTAATATTTGTAATTATGCATCTAACGGAAAATACTCATAATCAAGCTACCTTTTAGAGCCAACAGATGGATTCTACACCCGGTAATAGCAAACCTGGGTGAGAATTTACCACACTCTGTTACCTCCTAACCTGTAATCAGGGCCTTAGTCATGCAACATCTCTATCACAGTTAAAAAGTCCATCTTATATCTCCCACATAACCCCATACATCCACACTATTCTAGTGTATTCAAGTAAAGACAATGAATCATCAAGGTGCATCTAATGTATATGTTGATTTTAGAGCTGTTATGGTTCGATGGGAAAGTTCCCCCACATGGCTCTGGGAATATTCAGATATCATCATTATAAATAGAAAGGGCTGTACCCTTTTTTAACTTTTACTGAATTGGATATTTTGGGGTCAATACACAAAGGCAATTGTAAGTACTTGATGTAGTACTCCTATAATACTACTTCACTTACCCAATAATGTCCCAATAATGTCTTAGTGAATGGGTCCCAGTGTTTTACCATCGAGAATTGATGTATGAGTATACCTCTGAGCTCTGAAAGATGGAATGGAGCTCTGAATTGGACTCATTCAGTAGTAGTTGCATTTTGTATGGCCAACCTGGTAATAGGCTAGTTGAAAGGAGAGCGAGGAAAGGAATGTTAGTCCCATAAAGTAAAGTCATGCTAAAAGCTTTTTAGGTCGATAGCTAGGAACACCAAGGATGGTGCATATTCTCCTGCAAAGGAGTGGTTAGGTTTGTACGTACAACGTTACAGTGCAGGCATTTACCATGCATATTTCACAATGCATAATTTATCACACATCTGTATTCAATCACATACCTTTACTATGCAGGTAAGTATAAATAAGGTAAGTGAAATAGAAACCCTGTTATATATATGTTTATATAAAATAGATTTATATACCAGAGTAAATATTTCACCTAATATATATATATATATATATATATATATATATATATATATATATATATATATATATATATATATATATATATATATACATATATATATATATACATATATATATATATACATATATATATATATATATATATATATATATATATATATATATATATATATATATATATATATATATATATATATATATATATATATATATATATCCAAACAAAAGTAGCTTCTACCCAGGAATTCTTGAGGCTTTGGAGAGGGTGAATTGCACGTGGTATAAGAGGAGCACTACATCGACTCAAAGCTCACTTCTCAGGGATGTACTGAACTGCCAGCGTCATGGCACACTTAGCCAGCTCTTCACCTCCTCCGCCTCAAACTGTTGACCAGCTATCAGGGCAAATGAGACTGCAGCAAAGCATCGCTGGCTTGGTTCCACACTGGACCAGGCAAGGTGGTCAGCTCCTTAGTCCTCCAAGTCAGCAATCACTCTGGTCGAGCCAGTCCTAACCCCACATGAATGTTCCCCATCACAACTTTGTTAATGGTACTAAGTTATGTTTCTGCCAAATGATTGAGTCAAAAATTGAAAGGTTTTACTATGAAGCAGCCGGCAATCAATATCACTGTAGAACGGAGTTCCAAGCGTGCTCTCAGGCGCAATGAACCACACCACACAATCCGGTTTGCCAACAAAGGTAGGGTTTATTCACGTCATAAGCCCTACGTGACGCGTTTCGCACTCCATGAGTGCTTGATCACACAATTGTGTTCGTGAAGAATGCCATTTTTAAATACATTTGTTTACATAACATAGAAGATGGACTTTCGAGATAAGGCTATAATCGCGGGCGCCATCTTAGAGTGGTCTAACATCCAAATAAAGAATAGACACAGTCAAAAAGGTTCCACAGAAACTATAAGCACATTAAAAATGTCATGCCAAATTGGTCATGTAAAAGCGTATTATGACCACATTGTACAATACATAATCCAAGGATGGTGGGAAAAGCACTGAATGGGGTCCCTGTAACATAAACAAAGGACTACGGAAAGCTATGAACCACCTTGCAATACAACAGACGTTCGCGATAGTGCGCATGTGTCAGCGTCCTGCGCTAGCTACGCTGTCTAGCAACAATAACTAAGACAACGCTACCAATGATACTCTTGCGCTGATAGAAGCAATGCACTGTGAGTAATACTATCGGGCACATGTGTTAATAAATGCAGCCTGGTTAGTGGGTGTAAACGTAGCAATAGGAATACATTTCTAGAAGATGCATGTGGATGTGGATTCTAACCCTGGTTAGTGGGGAAGTACATGTGAAAGCATCTATCATTGAAAAAAACGTATATGCATCAACCCCAAAATTTCCCTCAATGAAATGGCAAACTAAATTACACATAATACGCTTTTACATGACCAATTTGGCATGACATTTTTAATGTGCTTATGACGTGAATAAACCCTACCCTTGTTGGTAAACCGGATTGTGTGGTGTGGTTCATTGCGCCTGAGAGCACGCTTGGAACTCCGTTCTACAGTGAGATATATATATATATATATATATATATATATATATATATATATATATATATATATATATATATATATATATATATATATATATATATATATATATATATATATATATATTACCTACTGGCGTTCGCCAGTAGGTATATATAGTTAGGATAAATTCCCTATGGGACTTTTGAAAATTCTATGTCTAATAACTTTGGCGTTTGTGGATGGAATCGGCTGAAATTTTCAGGAAAATGGCACATTTTGTTTCTGAGCAGCTCCTGAAAATTTGGTGGGGTTTCGTCAAGGGGGGGCTGAGAAAAAAGGGGGGTCCCAAAACGCGTTTTTTGCATTGAGTTTTCCATAGGGCGGTTGGACTCACTTTTAGCTCGAACGGCTGAATGGATTTGCACGAAACTTGGCAAAATTGTAGGGACTGTTAGCCCGATGTGCCTTTGCTAGGTCTCAATATATGTGCTCCAGTAGTTTTTGAGAAATTAACGTTTAAATCAAGATATATATCTGTAACAGCGCTCTGGGCAGCGATCCGGTCCGCTTACTTTTCGCTTATCGGAACTTTGCGCGCAGAAAGCTGATTGGCTCTCCGGTGTCTGTCAACATTCTAAACAGTCCGGAGCGGCCGCCATCTTGTCTCTCGGTAGGATCGAGAGAGAAGAAGAGGTGAAAAACGAAGGGTGAATTTAATGAAAGGGGGCAAGGTATCCCCCTCTTGACCCCCTAGGAATGTTGTTGGGGTTATTAAAGGGACCCGTGGGGAAAAGAAAAAAAAAATGATTTTTCACGGTAGAAGCGCTTCACGGGCCGCGAACTGGGCCGCAAACTGGTAGCGAAACGGGAATTCGCCATTTTGTGCTTCGTAAATTAAATTACTAGTTATAAGTGGGTACGGGAGACGTATCCTAATCCCCTATGTTTCCTGAGGGTGGGTGAGGAGGCTGATATATGTTGATACATCTCTTCCAGCGGCTGTGCGTGAGCTTTTTTTTTTTTTTTGCTGCGTGACAGTCCGGAGCGGCCGCCATCTTGTCTCTCGGTAGGATCGAGAGAGAAGAAAAGGTGAAAAACTAAGGGGGAATTTAATGAAAGGGGGCAAGGTATCCCCCTCTTGACCCCCTAGGAATGTTGTTGGGGTTATTAAAGGGTCCCGTGGGGAAAATAAAAAAAAAATGATTTTTCACGGTAGAAGCGCTTCACGGGCCGCGAACTGGGCCGCAAACTGGTAGCGAAACGGGAATTCGCCATTTTGTGCTTCGATAATTAAAGTACTAGGTATAAGGGGGTGCGGGAGACATATCCTAATCCCCTATGTTTCCTGAGGGTGGCTGAGGAGGCTGATATATGTTGATATATCTCTTCCAGCGGCTGCGCCATCTTGCCTTTTTTCGAATGCCACAATTTTGTCGTGCACGGCAGCCATTTTAGATGCCAGGCTGGTCCCAGGCTATCACCTACCCCTGCGGATGTAGTTTATGGCTCCAGCTGTAGAGAATTCAGACATGCCAATCCTCCTGATTCAGGCGTGTGAGTACTGATTTCAGTGCTAGTCTCCCGCCTCCCGATTTCTGCAAGCAAAAACCCGGGGGCATATTACTAACAACTAGCGATAATTTTTGTCTATAACTTGTTTAGAGACAAAAATTATCGCCGCACATCGGCGATTTTTATCGCAGATAAACCTTGCTATTATCGCAGAAAAGTCAGCGATATTCATGTATTATCGACCTAATGCTCTTAGCCATGTTATCCACCTCCCATTGGATAACATGGCTAAAACCTGCTCAGGGCAGGTGTTAGCTTTTGGAGATATTCGCGCTTAGTGCGAATATCTCCAAAAGTTGGTAATAGAAGGTAGCGATGTTAGGGACTGTTTCCAGTCGCTAACATCTTGGCACGCCACTTTGCATGTCATTAGTGATAAGTATCACTGACATGCAAAGCCGGGCCCAAGATGGTCGCTATCTCCTTTTAGGTGTCACTAACTGGTGTTAGCGACAGCTTGATAATAGGGAAATAATTTTATCTCCGCTTTCATGGTTTTTAAAGCCAAAAAAGCGGAGATAAACCCCCTTGCTAATATGCCCCACGATTCCTTGGGGGTTTCAGCTGATAGGGCTTGGTATTGTGTTACATGGTAATTTTTCCATGAAACGTCAGAGGGTCGATGTAGGGGTTCTAGAAGAGGTGATAAACCATTTAAGCCTCATGAACAAGCGCATGGTCTTTTAAAGATTTCTGAAGTACTCGGGGCGGCGGTGTGTGTGTGCCCTCTTTCAGGAGCGGGCGGGGGGGCACTGCCAGCAACTTGCCAGGTCAGGTAGTGTTCAACACGTGCATCACCCTTTCTCTGCTTGCTATTGCGCTCCATGCTTCGGAAAGGTAAGAAAAAGAACGTGCATTTGAGTTTGAAATGTCCGATCCTGCAGCAGCACACTTCCAAAGCCCACACATGACAATAACCCGATTCAAGGCCCCATTCACCCGTTTTTCAAAAAATAGATAACACTCCAACAAAGTAAGGTTATAAAACTTTATTAACTTTTAACGATAATGAACAGAACAAAAACTAAAAACATTTAAACATTTATTAACACAAAAAGCAACAATGGTTAGAAGCTGTCTTTTGTGCGAATAGTCCCAAGGCAGCACAACGTGCAGAGTTCTGGACGGCACCCAGGTGATGTCGCCTGGGTGCCGCACTGGTTTAGGGATCCTACAATGCTGCTCCGAAAATTGGCGTGGGGCGTCCCGGGTGGGGCGGGGGGAGGCCTCGTCAGTAGCGGTCTGTTGTGCGAATAGTCCCAAGGCAGCACAACGTGCAGAGTTCTGGACGGCACCCAGGTGATGTCGCCTGGGTGCCGCACTGGTTTAGGGATCCTACAATGCAGCACAGAAAAACAGCGTGGGGCGTCCCGGGTGGTGCGGGGGGAGGCCTCGTCAGTAGCGGTCTGTGTCCAGTGTCACATGGCTGACACAACATGTACGACAGGCACCCAGGTGATGTCCAGTAAACTGCCGCACTGGTTTTGGTATCCTACAATGCTGCTCCAAAAATTGGTGTGCGGCGGCCCGGGGGGGGGGGGGGGAGGCGGCGTGAACGGGCCTCCCCAGGTGGCGGCCATTCAGCTGTTTACCGCCCGCTCTTGCGACTACAGCGTCTCGCTCACCATGTAGTTGAGTTGTTCCCACTCTTGCGGTGCAGCGATAGGCGGCTGCCACATGACTCTTAAAATGGCGGACGGCTCTTCGGTTTTGGGCCTGGTCCACTGAAATGGCCCTGGGACACCTTGGAAGTCGGATGCTTGCCTGCTAGGGCTTGGGCTCCATTCTCGAAAAGCGTCCCCTCAGCCGTGAAGATTGTATAAAAGTCTTGGGGGCTCCCAACTCCCGCAGGCTTTCGGTGGGGAGCGGCTGCCATGATCGCTCGCGGAATGACCACGACGGAGCCACGAGATGGTGGTGCTCTCATGCTGACGCCAGCTTCAGTCTGAATGATCCAGAAACAAGGTGGGGCTTTCATCGTTTGGGAAAAAAAAATGTTCTAAACCAATGAAAAGTGTTATTTTTAGGTCATATGACCAAGCCTTCCATCTTTAGGAAACCAAAAGTAAAATGAACCAATGAAAAGTTTTATAAACAAGTCACATGACCTGTTATGCGACATAGGGCTACAAAAAGCGTAGAAAATCCGTTGGCACGTGAGGCGGCGTCAGTAGCGGACCGATGTGCGAATAGGCCGAAGGCAGCACAACGCGCCGAGATCCGGATGGCACCGAGGTGGTGTCCAGCAAATTGCCGCACTGGTGTGGCCATCCTACAATGCTGCGCCGAAAGACGGCGTGTCCAGCTGAATTGCGGTCACTGTTGCGGTACAGTGACTCGAACGCGCCGAGATCCGGATGGCGCCGAGGTGGTGTCCAGCAAATTGCCGTACTGGTGTGGCCATCCTACAATGCTGCGCCGAAAGACGGCGTGTTCAGCTGAGTTCCGGTCACTCTTCCGGCACAGTGACTCGAACGCGCTGAGATCCGGATGGCACCGAGGTGGTGTCCAGCAAGTGGCTGCACTGGTGTGGCCATCCTACAATGCTGCGCCGGAAGTCGGCGTGGGGTGCCCCGTTGGCTTATGAGGTGATGTCAGTAGTGGACTGATGTGTGAATAGGTCGGAACCAGCACAAGGCGCCAAGATCCGAATGGCAAGTCCTGGATGTTGAGTGCCTCAGTTGAGATTTCTGAGCAGTGCTTGTAGAACTGTCTGAAGCTTATTTGCACCTGCTGCAGCTTCACTAGGTCCGGCGGAACTTGTTGCCTTTTCCTTTGTGCTTCTTTTCCTACAATGCGTTTCTTCTGAAGACACGACCAGGTCCCTGAATGTGTGCAGGGGGACGCTATTGAATGAATGAACGCGCCGAGATCTGGATGGCACCGAGGTGGTGTCCATCAAATTGCCGCACTGGTGTGTCCATCCTACAATGCTGCGCCGAAAGTCGGCGTGGGGTGCCCCGTTGGTTTATGAGGTGATGTCAGTAGCGGACCGATGTGTGAATAGGTCGGAACCAGCACAAGGCGCCCTGCACTGTTGAGCCTTTTTCAATGTCTGTTTTTTGTTCTTTCCCTTCCATCAAAAACAAAACAAAAATACAAGGCGCCAAGATCCGAATGGCAAGTCCTGGATGTTGAGTGCCTCAGTTGAGAGTTCTGAGCAGTGCTTGTAAGACTGTCTGAAGCTTATTTGCACCTGCTGCAGCTTCACTAGGTCCGGCGGAACTTTTTTCCTTTTCCTTTCTGCTTCTTTTCCTACAATGCGTTTCATCTGAAGACACGACCAGGTCCCTGAATGTGTGCAGGGGGACGCTATTGATTGAATGAAAATGGCGGCTTGACACAAAGCTGACTCAAGCGTTACTGTTGGTGCTATACAGACAAAAATTGGTTTTCAGTTTGTACATTCTTCAGGTTTTTTTTTCCATCCAAGTCTGATTGAGAGTTTGTAGAAAAATGGCTTCAGATTTTCCACATACTACTCTTCAACATTCTTCCTAAATGTAACAATGTGAAACTCACTAGGAGAACGGCTGTTTCTGTTTCCTTTCAAAATGCTGCCACCAATATTTTCTGAATGGAAGACATCATCTTGTAACATAAAGGGCCGAAAGGGGTTCTGGTCTGGCCGATGGTTGGTGGAGACATTTTGACTATATCTTGGACCTGCCCGGCCTCGCCCAAAATGGCGCCGGTATAAATGGGACTCGTAACTCTTTGCCCGCAAATGTATATCTAGAAAATGTTATTGTAAGTGGCCCTGTCGTATTTTAATTACAAAATGTACGTCCACCGATACCGCAACTGTTAGACACCTTTGTTCTTGTCACCTAATGGCCCGCTCGTTACGTTCTTCTACAGTGTAAATGTCTCCTCATCATATACGATTTGAGTTTGCTCCGTGGCCGGCCCACGTGGTTATAGGCCCGTATTTGTATACTGACATTTTCACAATAAAGGTTTTTAAAACAAAACACGGTAGTAGTATTTTCATTTGTAAAGTTTTTACTTTTAGTGACTGTTTTCGAATCAGTAAAAGGCAAGTGAAATAAAGCAGTCCAATTACATGACGGATAAAAGGTATAATATGTAGGAACGCAGTAAAGATAAATGGTCAAGGGCAGTTGTGTTTTTCATGTCTGCAACATAAAGTGATCGATAAGAATCTGAAAATCAGGCGCATCGGCGACTAAGACAGCAGGCCGAATCTCTTTTACTCAACGGCTCCGTCATGGAAGGAAGAAACGCCCTTTTTCTCGAAAAAGGAATATATTTTACTTGCCAGACAGTTGTAAATTTTCCGGGAAAGTACATTAGCCTGGAATATTATAACATATGTTTGAAAAAAAAATATTGTTCGAAAATAATAAAAAGCGTAATTTTTAGGTCATATGACCAAGCTTTTCATCATTAAATTAACAAAAGTAAAATGAACCAATGAAAAGTTTTATTAACAAGTCACATGACCTGTTATGCTTACGTTACGCGCTGCGCGCCGCGCCTCGGATCACTTCCGGGTGCGCTAACGCGGCGTGTCATAAAACGCATTACGCGACAACGTAGGTCAAGAATATAGTCTAAATGTCTCCACCAACCAGCGTTCAGAACACAACCCCTTTCAGCAGTCCAAAAAGTTCTGTTAAATGACAACAGAGGGGACAGGCAACAAGAACCATCAGTCAAAGAGGGGAGGGCAAGTTCTTCTCTTCCGGGTCATGTTGGGGCGCTACCGGAACTGATCGAATTGGTAGTCTACAGTGTTTCTGGATGTTTCAGACTAAAGCTGGCGTCAGCATGAGACCACTACCATCTCGTAGCTCCGTCGTGGCCATTCCACGAGCAATCATGGCAGCCGCTCCCCACCAGAAGCCTGCGGGAGTCGGAGGCCCCCATGACTTTTGTAGAATCTTCACGGCTGAGGGGACGCTTTTCGAGAATGGGATCCAAGCCCTAGCAGACAAGCGTCCGAGTTCCAAGGTGTCCCAGGGCCATTTTAGTGGACCAGGCCCAAAACCGAAGAGCCGGCCGCCATTTTGAGAGTCCTGTGGCAGCCGCCTATCGCTGCACCGCTAGAGCGGGCGCATCTCAACTACATGGTGAGCGAGACGCTGTAGTCGCAAGAGCGGGCGGAAAACAGCTGAATGGCGGAAGAGGCACAGTGTAGCAAAAGCGGGCGGAATGGCAACTAAAACGATAAAGGGGCGCCTCACTACAGCTTGTCTTCAGGTCAAACGGATTGTGGGACAAGGTCCAGAATTGAAGAGTCATCAAAAGGCAAAAAGTACCGCCGGACCCCGGGAGCCGGCCGCCTATGTCGGGGGCGATCTCAGGCTACACCAGTGCTATAAGACTTGGGGAGGGTGTCGGAGCCAAGCGTCTTCTCCGAGTCCATGGCCATCACAGCGCCCCTCAGGGGCCTCCGTCAAGCTGTTTAGGAAGGTAACATATCATATTGTTTTCTAATGCAGTCAGGTCCACAAACGACACTCACTTACTTTGAGAATAGTGAAGCTGCAGTAGGAGGAAATAAGCTTCAGACAGTGTTACAAGCGCTGCTCAGAACTCTTAACTATGGCACCCAACATCCAGAACTTATGCTATTTGAGAATGGTAGTGACATCGAAGCATCTCGGGGACCAAAACCATTAACGTACTTTCACGTATGAAAATCTTACTTGGGGAGGGGGCAGGAGCGAAGCGCCCCCTCCCAGTCAGCGCCACCACACCGTATGTTGAAAATCTGAAGCCATCGTTCTACAAAGTCAACCAAACTTGGATTGAAAAATCTAGAAAAATGTACAAACTGAAAACCAGTTTTGGTCTGCATAGCATCAGTAACAACGCTTGAGTCAGCTTTGTGTCAAGCCGCCATTTTGATTCAACAAAGCACAGGCATTGAAAAAGGCTGAAATTCAGAACTCTAAACTATGGCACCCAACATCCAGGAGCTTGCTATCCGGATCTTGGAGCCTTGTGCTGTTTTCGATCTATTCACACATCGGTCCACTACTGACATCATCTTATAAACCAACGTTATGTAAATAGTTTTTTAATAAAATGTTTTACCCTATTTCTTTGCTGGTGTGTTGTCTATATTTTTAATATTTGCATAGGGTTTGTCATTATTTTGTGCGGGATGGGTGATGGAGCCGAGCTGTCTTGCAGCCCTCATGGTGTGGAGCTCAGTTCATCTCACTATTTTCGTATTTCTCAAGAAGGGTTGTTCCTAATATTTCTATTTTAGCGAGGTCAAAAAGAGATCCAATTAGTGGCCTACTGATTTTGCTCGATTACTTTTATTTTTTTACACGATTTTTCACTATCTGCAAAGACTAAACAGAGTATTGCGACTTTGTGCTTGTTTGTAAATAGAGAATGATCCAAAGAGAACCAATTCTAAAACAGTAAATGCTTGGACAACAATCAATCAATCAAATGGAGAGACAAGGAGGTACGACGGATTACAACGGGGGTAAAGGCCTGCGTTAACTACCCTTCTGTATCTGCAAAGAGAGAGTACTAACAAAGGCAAAAGAGGGGAGGGGGGGGGCAGCGTTCAAAGCACATCAGCGTGCATAAATACGAAAATGTTTTTATCTATCACGTACTTGACATTTTAAAGCTTTTCATATTTGCTATTAAAAAACCAATGAAATTCACAGAAAAAACCATAGGTTATAGTGGATATATAGTTAGGAATTTGCATTTACAAAACCTTGAAAATTCAATGAAAAAACCATAGGTTATAGGCCATATATAGTTAGGAATTAGCATTTACAAAACCTTATTTTACTCGCATAAAACCATTGAAATTCCATATATAGTTAGCTAACTATAAGCGCTAACTATATATCGCGCACCCGCAATCCACTGCTGATGATGTCACATATTACATCATTCATGACATGGTCAGTGACATCACTGATGACATCACTGATGACATCTCAAATGACATCACTGATGACAACTCAAATGATATCAATGATGACATCTCAAATGACATCACTGATGACAACTCAAATGACATCACTGATGACATCTCATTTGTCATCACTGATCACATCACTCATGTGATAATACAATGAACCTCTTCAGACTCTAATATAACCTTACATACACTCAGTATAAACAGACACTCACAGACTGTCACTCATCCATGGACTTACTCACACACCTAGTCAGTCATGCAAAGAATCAATCACACCTCCATTTCCTCAACTATACAGTTATACACATCTTACTTATTCAAACATATAATAACACATATTTACTCTCTTATATAATCCCTGATACAAGCTCACAGTGATCGATACAGCCACTCACACATTCACTGGCTCTTATGTTCAGTTATTTATATATCTCAACTCTCACATGTATTGTGTTTTACATACGTACTTACTTGCACATGTAGCAATGAGAAATCCATTCACTCACCAACACACCCATGCACAGTCAACCGCTCATATAGCTGTTTCCACATGCACTCTTGAACTCATACTCCTAGTGAATCAACTGCTTACACATCTATGCACAGAGTCACGCACCTCCCAGCCACCCACACACACACTCAGCCTCCCATTCAAATATTTGGGCAACCAATCAATAACCCATATGGCTACTCTTATAGCTACTGATCAACACAAGCAGCAGTTTACACAACAACAAACATACTGATGCACGAATTAAGACAGTTTAGTCACTAACCCATGCACTCAGTGAGACACATTTAATCACTCACTCATACAGTCAGTCATGCACCTACTAAATTCTTCATCCAGACACTTATACATCCACTCATTCTTCAATATGTGAAACATATTTTAACTTTACAGAAACATACAGTCACTGGATGTTGTAATCAGTGATGTCATCAGTGATGTCACTGACCATGTCATGAATGATGTAATATGTGACATCATCAGCAGTGGATTGCGGGTGCGCGATATATAGTTAGCGCTTATAGTTAGCTAACTATATATGGAATTTCAATGGTTTTATGCGAGTAAAATAAGGTTTTGTAAATGCTAATTCCTAACTATATATGGCCTATAACCTATGGTTTTTTCATTGAATTTTCAAGGTTTTGTAAATGCAAATTCCTAACTATATATCCACTATAACCTATGGTTTTTTCTGTGAATATATATATATATATATATGTATCTATACTACTATTATAAAGAGTGAACACAAACCTTTTGGCAAGGTTAACTCGGGAACCACAGCGCTAATCCACACACCCAATACATTGTTGTAATCCTCAGGGTGTGCAGATGGACATAGGCTATAGAAAAAAAAAAAAACGTAAATTTAAAAATATAACTTCAAAAAAAAGTAGTGCCCTGAAAGTAGCGCCGGCCGCGACGCTGACGGCCACGACGTAGCGCTGGCCGCAATGTACGTGATGACGAGGAGGAGCGGCGGTGAAGTGAGGAGCTCGGGGAGGAGCGGCGGCTCAGGTAAGGCTCTGGGGCACGGGACGGGAGGGAGCCGGTGCGGGAGGTTGGCCCGGAACAACTGCGGTAAGGCTCAGGGTCTGGGGGCGGGATTTCAGGCTTGCGTGCAGGAGCGGCAGTGAAGTGAGGAGCTCGGGGAGGAGCTGCGGCTCAGGTAAGGCACTGGGGGACGGGAGGGAGCCGGTGCGGGGGGTTGGCCCGGAACAACTGCGGTAAGGCTCAGGGTCTGGGGGCAGCATTTCAGGCTTGCGTGCACTCCCGCCCCCGCCCACCTTAGAAATTCACTGAAAAAAAACATAGGTTTCACACATGGTGTAGTTAGCTAGACATTTCACTCATACAATACTATTGAAATTCTCCCGTTATAGTTAGTTCAGCTAACTATAACTTGTGCGTCCGCAATCCACTGCTGATGATGTCACATATTACATCACTCATGACATGGTCAGTGACATCACTCATGACATCACTCATGACATCTCAAATGACAATCCTAACAAGAAATATTCTTTTGGAACTGCCAGCATGGTGAAGCATGTCAGAACACAACATCCCTGCAATTATACGAGAGCTGCATGCAACAGGCTTCGAGAAGACCCTCCACCAGCTGTAGCCAGCACTTCCGCAGGATCATCAAGTCCTCATCCGGGCATCCGTCCAGATTTTGCAGACGTAATTATTTCATGCAAATTTTATAAACAAGCATTTGCAATGCAATAGGTCTCGTATTAGGAAAGTTTGAGCTATTGGTATTGTAAATGACACATTTTTTATTTAGGTTTTGTTTTTGAAAATAGCGAAATTAATAGCTTTGTCATTTACCATGCCAATAGTTATAACTTTCGCAAATGTGACACCTATAGCATTTGTAATGCCATATGTGTTGTATTTACGTGACTTATATGTATTGATATTACAAATAACAATGGTTTTTAATTTTTTTTAATAATTAATACTTAAATAAAAGTTATTGTAATTTAGAATGGCAATAGCTTAAACTTTTGTAAATAACATTTGTGAAGATTATGTTCAGTGTAGTTTATTGTGACGAAAATCCAAGAACATATGCCAAATATTAACATCTTTTTGTTACATTTGTAATAAAGCTTGAAACATTGAGATAACATATTTCAACCAGTTGTTGTTGAATGGTTGCACAGATTGATGCAGTGGTGGAGCTCAGTGAGTTGTGGTGCCATAGAGTGATGTTGTGGTGGTGCTGAGTGATGCTGTATGCTATGCTATGTTTTGTTTTGCTATCCTATGTTTTGTTTTGTTATGCTATGCTATGCTGTTTTGGTATGCTATGCTATGTTTTGTTATGCTATGCTATGCTATGTTTTGCTATGCTATGCTATGTTATGCTATGCTATGTTTTGTTATGCTATGCTATGCTTTGTTATGCTATGCTATGTTTTGCTCTGCTATGCTTTGTTATGCTATGCTATGTTTTGTTGTGTTTTATTATGCTATGCTTTGTTTTGCTAAGCTATGTTTTGTTATGCTATTCTACATTTTGTTGTGTTGGTATGCTATGCTGTGTTTTGCTATGCTATTATGTTTTGTTCAGCCATGCTATGTTTTGTTTTGTTAAGCTATGCTAATTTGTTGTGTTTTGTTATGCTATGTTTTGTTATGTTATGCTATGTTTTGTTATGCTATGCTATGTTTTGCTATCCGAAGCTTTGTTTTGTTATGCTATGCTATGTTTAGTTTTGCTATCCTATGCTTTGTTTTATTACGCTATGCTATGTTTTGTTGTGTTTTGTTATGCTATGCTATGTTTTGTTGTGTTTTGCTAGGCTATGCTTTGTTATGCTATGCTATGCTTTGTTATGCTATGCTATGTTTTGCTCTGCTATGCTTTGTTCTGCTATGCTTTGTTATGCTATATTTTGTTATGCTATGCTATGCTTTGTTGTGTTTGGTATGCTATGCTGTGTTTTGCTATGCTATGTTTTGTTATGCTATGCTATGTTTTGCTGTGTTTGGTATGCTATGCTGTGTTTTGCTATGCTATTATATGTTTTGTTATGTTTTGTTAAGCCATGCTATGTTTAGTTGTGTTTTGTTATGCTATGCTATGTTTTGTTATGCTATGCTATGTTTTGTTCTGCTATGCTTTGTTCTGCTATGCTTTGTTATGCTATGTTTTGTTGTGCTACGCTATGCTTTGTTGTGTTCGGTATGCTATGCTGTGTTTTGCTATGCTATGTTTTGTTATGCTATGCTATGTTTTGCTGTGTTTGGTATGCTATGCTGTGTTTTGCTATGCTAATATATATTTTGTTATGTTTTGTTAAGCCATGCTATGTTTTGTTATGTTTTGTTAAGCTGTGCTATGTTTTGTTGTGTTTTGTTATGCTATGCTATGTTTTGTTGTGTTTTGCTAGGCTATGCTTTGTTATGAGATGTTTTGTTATGCTATGCTTTGTTATGCTATGCTTTGTTTTGGTATGCTATGTTTTGTTATGCTATGCTTTGTTATGCTATGTTTTGTTATGCTATGTTTTGTTATGCTATGCTAAGCTTTGTTTTGTTATGCTATGCTATGTTGTGTTTTGTTATGCTATGCTATGCTTTGTTGTGTTTTGTTATGTTATGCTATGCTATGTTTTGTTATGTATGCAATGGTTTGTTGTGTTTTGCTATGTTTTGTTTTGCAATGCTATGCTTTGTTTTTTTTTTTTTAAATTTTTTTTTTTCCTCATTTGCCACCTCGCCACCCATAACTTCTATATTAGTCCACCACTGGGCTTTTTTATCTCATAGGCTGGTTTAGAGCAGTGGGGCGTAGACATCACCTATTCTTGAATCTGGCCTTTCTCTGGACTGCCCATCTTGGCCACCTGACTCAACAAGTGTGTCTTCCTCCAACTCTATTCTTCGTCCTGGAGTACCATATACCAGCGAGATAGGCACAGGCTTAATCATCGGAATTCAAAACAAAATTGTTCAACCAAAACATAAAAGGAAGGGTATCCAAAATCCTCGATTTCTCTTAGAGTGGTCTAAAATATCAAGCTTAGCCATATACCTCATAGCTAAAATCCAATCCATGAAACTAGGACTAAGTGGTGAGACCCATAACTTGCATATCTCTCTGCGCGCTAGCAACATAGCATAAAAAATAAGTCTAACATTGTTATTCATAAATCTGTTTTCTAAATCATATCTCCCCTTAATAATTAATTCAGGGCTTACCTCAATGCGTTGGTTCAGAGATTTGGAGAGAGAATTACTTACATCTATCCAGAATTGCATTATTTTTGGACAGGACACAAACATATGCAAATCGTCCACATTTGGGGCTTTACATTTTGAACACCCAACAATTCCACCGGCTTTGAATTTGGAAAGTCTATAAGGAGACCAATATGCCCTGTGGATGGTAAACAAAAGATTTCGCCTTAGGTTTGCAGGTTTAACGATACTATAGAGCATAGACATTGTTACTTGCCATTGGTTTTCTGTTGCGATCCTTGGCAAGCTATCCATCCACAGGGTCTCTGGCAAGACAAATGGTCCATCTTCCATTTCTAATATCGCCCAATACCAAAAGGCCACTTCCTTCTTAAAGATCCCCGTCTCCAGCTTCAGCTCAAAGTCATTTTCAATTCCAATCTCTGTTTCCAGGTCATTAGCCCAACTTTGCATCTGTAAATATTTATATTTTGAAAAAACCGGTCCCCACATTTGTTGGCAAAAGCCCCATGGTATAAGTTTGCCATCTTGAAACAAATCTTTCCCCCTTTGCAAAGTAGGTTCCTTTTTCAGGTGTAGTGCTAACGCATCTTTTGTCCAGGATGGAGCGCCAGGAGACTTCCATATTGGAGCCATATAACTAAAGTAAGGCAGTTTTAATACCTTTCTAATTGTATGCCATATCTCAGCCAAGTCCCGCAAAATCTTAAGTCTCACCTTTTTAAAAAATTTAGGATCTGCAAACTTATATAAAAAAACAAAATCATGATATCCAGACCTTTTCAACAAAATTCCAAACATTTCTCCAATCGGAGATTTGAGTAGGATACCCAACAACATCCTACAGTTTTTTAAGCAGAAAGCCCATGCATAGATTTGAATATCCGGGGCCGCCAACCCTCCTTTAATAATTCTCCTCCTTAGTTTCCTAAATGAAATCCGAGAGCCCTTTGACGCCCAAATAAAAGATGTTATCACACTCTGTAATTTGACCAGCCATTCCTTTTTGAGACCAAGTGGGATAGTCTCAAACAAAAATGTAATTTTCGGTACTATCGCCATTTTTACAAGATTAGATCGTCCATATATAGAAAGTGGTAGATTCATCCATCCTTTTAATGTAGCAGCGACTTCTTTTTTAACCCTATCCAAGTTAATTTTTGCTAAATCTTCGATCTTTTGTGTAATTCTAACCCCCAGGTATCTCATTTCTGCTGTAGTTTTTACCCCCCCCGTTTTGAGATTCCAGGCCATTATTTCGGTCTTATCTTGATTTATCTGATAACCAGAAATCTTTCCAAATTCCTTTGTTATTTTACCTAGATTCTCCAAAGAAAGCAACAAATTAGAAGAATAAATAATAATATCGTCTGCATATAATCCAAGTTTCTTTGGCCAGTCCATAACCGCAAAAGGGGGTATCTCCTCTGTGGTTCTAATTTTGCAGGCAAGAGGCTCCATGTACAAATTAAAAAGCAAGGGTGATAAAGGACACCCTTGTCTGGTGCCCCGCATTACTTTGATAGGATGTGTGAGAGTTCCATTAACCAAAACTAAGCATGGGCGGAAAATCCGTTTCGCTCGCGGATTTTCGGTAAATTCGCAATCCGCGAGATTCGCGAATCTCCCGCAAAATCCGCAAATCCGCGAGCAGCGGATTTTATGGCTTGCTCGCACTGTTCGTGTGAGTTCGCGGCTTCCCAGTACAACTTCGCGCCCCGCGAATAAGCGCAAAATTGCAGAAATACGATCTTAGCAAAACTGAAACTACTTACCAGGTTCAAAAGTTCAGGCTCATCATTAGTAGCCATTTCCTGTAGCGCTTCCTGAGGGGCCCCTCCAGAGTTCAGTTGCCAGTTGCAACTATTATGTGACCCTGCTCTGAACCTCAGAATAGTTACACATATGCCACAAAGGTCCTGAATTACAGCTAAGGGAGACAAGCAGGAGCCAGGCTGGAAGTTCAAATCCATTAATCAGCCCCTAATTCATTATTGTCAGTTGGGGCAGGGCAGGTGTTGTAACTAATTTTGCAACAATGAAAGCACTTAGCAAGTGCAAAAGATCACTTATCAGGAAGCACTAAGGAAGCAGGTGCCAGCTAAAAAAATATTCTGTGACACATTAATCAGCACCAAATTAATTCAGGTCACTTGAGGCAGGGAAGGTGTGCTTGCTTTGCCACAATAATGTACACTGACTGGACAACCAGAGGGTGCTGTGATGAAACAGAGGGTGGCATGGGTGGGCCAGAGGGTGGCATGAGTAGTCAGAGAGTGGCAGTGGTGACAGAGAGTGGCAGTGATGAAGAAGAGTGTCCCAAACAGGCTGGACACGTAGAAACAACAAGTTCGCGAAACTTGCGACCCGACAGGTAAGTTCGCGTGTTGCGAATTTGTACAAAACCCTCGCAAACTGGCAGAAACCCGCGCGAACACAAAAAAAAAACCCGCAAATTCGCGAGAATTCGTGGATTTTGCGGATTGCGAGTTCGCAAATCCGCAAAATTCGCGAACGCGAGATTCGCAAAATTCGCCCATGCTTAACCAAAACGCGCGATGTTGGTAAACAGTACAAAGCAAAGAGAGATTGCGTGAATTTATCTCCTAAGTTAAGGTATTGCAACAGTGTTTTTAAATATGTAAAGTTGACTCGATCAAAACCCTTGGCAGCGTCTAACGCGATCACTGCCAAGGGATACTCAAAATTAGATGCCATATCTATCATACCTATCAGCGAATATATTAATTCTTTTAGATGCCTCCCCTTGATGAAACCCCTTTGATCTTCGTGAATCAATTTATGGATAATTTTACCGAGTCTGTCAGCTAAAATTTTTGAGAAGAATTTATAGTCACAATTTAAAAGTGAGATAGGTCTGTAGGCATCTAAACTCCTAGGTGATTTCCCTGGTTTAAGTATTAGGGTGATAGTTGCCTCATTCCATGAACTTGGTATTGTTACCTCCCCTCTGAAGATTTTATTATATAGTTGACATAACGTGGGAGCAATTATATCTCTTAACACCTTATATACCTCCCCTGGGAGGCCATCCGGTCCAGGAGCTTTCCCTCTTTTACTCTCCTTGATCACTTTCAACACTTCATCTTGGGTAATTTCCTTATTTAACTCCCCCATATAATCATCTGAAAGTGGTTTCACCAAGGGTAGCCATCTTTCTATCTCTACTTTACTCGGGCAGAGGTCCTCTGTATAAACATTCACGAAATGATCATGAAATGCTTCTACAATTTGTTTCCTCTCTGTTATGACTTCTCACAAATCCGCCTTCTTAATCTCTTTTATTTGATTACGTATGAAGTCTTTCTTGGCTTTCCAAGCTAGTAACTTGCCACATCCCTCTCCATATGAAAAATGTGCCAACTGACTAGCTTCCCATCTTTCTTTAACTCTTCGGGTGAGTACTGCCATAAGTTCTATTTTTAGATCTAAAAGTTTATTTTTAACTCCCTCTTCCGAGATATTTCCTCCCTGTGCTGTTTGACTGCTTTCGCATTCTCGAATTTCTTTCTCCAAATTAGTAATCAAGCTATGATACAGCCTCCGCTTATGATACAGCCTTAGCCCCCTGAGCTCCCAGTCTCCCTCTCATAAAAGCTTTGCAGGTTTCCCAAACTGTGTCCTCCTTAGCCGATCCAACATTCACATCTAGGAAGACTTGTAACTCATCCTTTAAGGCTTCTAGATATTCTTCATCCGCTAAGATAATTCGGTCTAATCTCCAGACATAGTTCATTTCATCTGTTACTAATCCTAAATTTAAACTCACAGCTGAATGATCTGATAGATTTGCCCCTATATGTTCCACTTTCGTGACCCGTATTGTGGAAGGTAAATCCTGTCTGTTGTGCAGCTTTCAGTCTCCATATATCGCACAGACCTTGCTGTGCCATAATCATCCTTAACATAGCTGTCATTTTGCTGTTTACTATTGCCCTGTCATTCCCAGTTCTATCCAACTTACAGTCTAAAATTGTATTGAAGTCTCCAGCCATAATTATTTTGCCTGAAAATTCCATTAATTCCACCTCAATTTTCTCTAGTATTGTTGGATCATCCACGTTCGGGCCATTATATCCAACTATTACGAAAGCTTCCCCTGCCAATCTTAACTTGACGATCGCCCATCTTCCTCTTCTATCTACTGATTTGTTTTCGACTACAATATCAACCCCTTTCCTAATCAAAATAGCCACCCCTTTGGTTACTAAATCTTGAGATGTAAAAATGGCATTAGCAATCCACTTTTGAGTACTGAAAATCTCCTTACTTTCATTCTCAGTTAAGTGCGTCTCTTGTATAATAACCACATGAGCAGGAGAGTCTTCTAAGTATTTCAATATTGATAATCTCCTCATTTTAACCCGAAGACCGTTCACATTCCATGTAAGGAACCTTAGCTCCTTATTAGTAACCCCACTCATAATAGTCTGCCCATGTTTCCCTTCTACTTGTTTGACAGTGAGATAGCTCCTGAGGAGTATTTTTCCTATTTTCTCCCACCCCCTCCTTCCCCCCCTACCCCTACCCCTCCCCTTCCTCCACAGCCTATTTTCCCTGTCCCCCCCCCTCTTCCCTCCCTGGAAAACCCAACCAAAACTCCCATGGCCTAGGCCGGTGGATGTCGCAGCGGCGGTGCCTTTTTTTTTCCCCTGTTTTTTCTGTTTATCTATTTATAATCAGTAATCTACTCTTAACCATCCTGAGAACTATCCAGAAAGGCGTCTACCTCTTTCACTGTGCGGAAGGTATACATCTTATTTTGCCACATAACTTTCAGGAAAGCAGGGAATTTGAACTGGGCTGTAGCCCCTATTTCTCTTAAAGGTATCAATCGTTTTCCTAATTCCCACTGTCTATTGGCTGTAGCAGGGGACAAATCTGACCTGATATCGACTGCAATTCCGTCCACCAATATACCCTTTTTCTTAAGAGCTGCTGTCAGAATCTTTTCTTTTAGAGAATATGTCAAGAAGTTAATCAGGATTTTCCTTGGTTTAGAGCGGTTTGGATTCAACCTGAAGGGGTCACGATGTACTCTCTGAATGTCCCGTAGCAACATTTCTTCTGTCTTTACTATCGGCAATTCCTTCTTCAATAGTTGCACTACAAAACTTTTTATATCCGACCCCTCCTTCCCTTCGGGCACTTTTAGAATTTTTAAATTGTTACGTCTTTGCATATTCTCCAACCTCTCTATTCTCTCATCAGACTCTCTATATCTGAAAATTAAGTTCTCAATTTCCTTGCGGTTATCCAGTATTCTTCCTTGCATTACTTTCATCTCTGATTTAATCTCTCCTGTACGGGTACTTAATTTGTCAATTTTATCTTCTAGTAGTGTACATGTAGCACTTATTCGTTCCTGGTTTCTTCTGGAGGCTTCAAAACCTAGATGAATATCTTTATTCAGTTTCCTTAGCAATGCCAAAACTGACAAATCTGGCGTGTCTAGATTATCTTGCTGCGCCGGAAACTGACCTATTCCGGGTCCTTCCAAGGGAATCAGCATTTTTCCACTATTTATTGTGCCACTTGGTGTTGGTATTGTGGATATATCCTCTCTCATATCTCTCCCATCATTTACTATAAGCATCAGTTCATCTGGAACTACTAATGAACCTTCTCCTGAACCTTCTCCTGTTATGTCTAGTAGCTGTGGTTGGGACCCCTCCTCAGTGACAGCATCTGCGACCGTGCTAAGGTTTCCCCCTTTATCTGAATCCATCTCAACTGCAAGTACCTGAAAGGGGTTTGGAGTCGAGAGAGTAGACCAATCCTGCTCTTCTTCTATGGACTCAGGCAGGGGGTGCACCGACTCCCAAGTAAGGTTTTGGGCTTGAGATATGGGATATGGTTTCAAAACCAAAACTTTTGGAACCGGTTTAAAATATGAGTTAAGCGAAGGGGTTGTTGAAAGTTTATATCCAGCCCCTTTTTGTCTCTTTTTATTTCCTTTTCTTGAAGGGGACTCTTTAGTTTTAATAGAATTAACTTCTTTTTCAGCACCTTTTTTAATGCCTTTTTGCAATTGCAATGTTTTAGGTTTTCCCAGAGCAAATTCACTATTATCTGATTTATTGAAATCCTCAAGTTTGTTGCTCCTTAGCAAATATCTTGGTTGCCCCTTCACTCCTGCCCCTCTGCTTACTTGTTTTGATTCAGCCTCCTTGTCCTGTGTAGACGCCAGTAATCCAACTGTGTTTCTCACCCGCGAGGGGGCAGGGGGAGAGTTAGTTAGATTTTCCTCTCCTCGCCCTCGACCTCCACACGTCGGTGTCCCGATTTTCGCTAATATTCGGCGTCCTCTGCCAATGCCTTGAGCCGCTCTCCCCCAGCTCCCGGCCGGTGAAGTACGCGACTCCGCCTCCTCACTCTCTGCAGCCTGCACAGCCGAGGTCTCCGCCATACGCTGCGAGATACCAGCGAGCGGCCGGCAAACGGCCTCCAAAATCGCCTGGTAACTCGTCTTGAAATCGGGTGCAGGCGAAGCCCATTTCTCGGGTAAGTAGACACTCTCCTGGAACCTCAGAACTGACCGTTAGCTCACATCGACACCGCTGCTGCTCCGGACATCCGCGACCCGCTAACTAGCCGGCCGCCATGTTTTCCCCTCGCCATGGAAAATCTATGCTATGCTTTGTTATACTATTCTATGTTTTGTTTTGCTATGTTTTGTTTTGTTATGCTATGTTTTGTTATGCTATGGTATCTTTTATTGTGTTTTGTTATGCTATGCTTTGTTATGCTATGCTATGTTTTACTATCCTATGCTTTGTTTTGTTATGCTATGCTATGTTTTGTTATGCTATGCTGGTGAGGGTGAGTGAGGGTGAGTGAGGGTGGGTGGGTGAGGGTGGGTGAGTGAGTGAGGGTGGGTGAGTGAGGGTGGGTGAGTGAGGGTGGGTGGGTGAGGGTGGGTGAGTGAGTGAGGGTGGGTGGGTGAGTGAGGGTGAGTGTGTTAGAGCGAGGGTGAGGGTGAGAGTTGTGTATCCTATGCTTTTTTTGTTATGCCATGCTATGTTTTGTTATGCTATGCTGATGAGTGTGTATGAGGGTGAGTGAGTGAGGGTGAGTGAGGGTGAGTGAGGGGGTGTGAGGGTGAGGGCGAGGGTGTGATGGTGTGTGAGGGTGTGAGGGTTGGGAGGGTGAGGGGGTGTGAGGGTGTGAGGGTGAGTGAGGGTGTTTGAGGGTGAGGGTGTGTGCGGGTGAGGGGGTGTGAGGGTGAGGGTGAGTGAGGGTGTGTGAGGGTGAGGGTGAGTGACGGTGTGTGAGGGTGTGTGCGGGTGAGGGTGTGTGCATGTGAGGGTGAGGGGGTGAGGGTGTGAGGGTAAGGGTGTGTGAGGGTGTGAGAGGGGGTGTGAGGGTGAGGGTGTGAGGTTGAGTGAGGGTGCGTGAGGGTATGAGTGAGGGTGTGAGGATGTGAGGGTGTGTGATGGTGAGGAGGTGTGAGGGTGAGTGAGGGGGGGTGAGGGTGTGTTAGGGTGGGTGAGGGTGTGTTAGGGTGAGAGGGTGTGAGGATGTGTGAGGGTGAGAGGGTGTGAGGATGTGTGAGGGTGAGAGGGTGAGTGAGGGTGAGTGAGGGTGTGTGAGGGTGAGTGAGGATGGGTGAGGGTGAGTGAGGATGGGTGAGGGTGTGTGAGGGGTGAAGGTGAGTGAGGGTGTGAGGGTGAGTGAGGGTGTTCAAGGGTGAAAGGGTGTGTGAGGTGAGAGAGTGTGTGAGGGGGTGTGATGGTGAGTGAGGGTGTGTGAGGGGGTGTGATGGTGAGTGAGGGTGTGAGGGGTGAGGCTTGTGTGGGGAGTGCGGGTGTGAGGGTGTGTGAGGATGAGGGGTTGAGGGTGTGAGGGTGTGAAGGTGGGTGAGGGGGTGTGAAGGTGGGTGAGGGTCTGTGAAGGTGAGTGAGGGTGGGTGATGGTGAGGGTGTGAGTGAGGGTGTGAGGATGTGAGGGTGTGTGATGGTGAGGGTGGGTGAGGGTGAGTGAGGGTGGGTGAGGGTGTGAGGGTGTGAGAGGGTGAGAGGGTGTGAGGATGTGTGAGGGTAAGTGAGGGTGGGTGAGGGGGTGAGTGAGGGTGGGTGAAGGTGTATGGGGGTGAGGGTGAGTGAGGGTGTGTGAGGGTGTGAGGGTGTGTGAGGGGTGATGGTGAGTGAGGGTGTGTGAGGAGTGAAGGTGAGTGAGGGTGTGAGGGTGAGTGAGGGTGTGTGAGGGGGTGAGACGGTTTGAGGGTGTGTGAGGGTGAGGAGGTGTGAGGGTACCAAGTAAATAGTGGCAGGGCAGACATCGTAAGAGAGAGAAACACAAATGTTAAGATAACAGTGCTCAAAGGGGTTGTGAGAAGGTGCATGTTGAAGTCAGACAATGAATCCTATACATCGAACCCATTTCTAGAAACCACAGATGCGGCCTTTGCTGTGTTTGCTTAGCAGGCACAGGTTCCTGCTAAGCCTGACGTCCTTGTGAAGACTTAACCCAACATGAAACAAGTTGACTAACACTTCTAGCATATTGATGCTCTGGGCCAATATTTTGCTCTCTACAAGTAGCTCACCCCATTCCATTCAGATGTCAAAGTGCTCTTGGTGCTGTAGGATGGGTATGCAAGATGAAGGTTTGCATGGACTGTTGACATGTGGGTTGTGCCTCTCTTCAATCAATAAATCAATCAATCAGGTAATTGTAAACATGCTGCTCACCCGTGAGGATCCCAAGGCACTTGTTGGGGGGGGATGCAGCCGAAGAGCCAGGTCTTCGGTGTAAGGATTGTTGTAGAAAGTAGCAGAGTTGATCTTTGAAAAAAATGTCATGTTTGCATTCTTACTCTGCTTAGGGTGGCCTGAAAGGAATTGAGCTCTGACAATATGGCGACAGCTGTGAGTGATGTACCTGCAGGCTTGTAGAAGGCTAATCAGTCATTTCACCACTGTGGGCCTCGTGCTCCCTGGGAGGTGCTTGCAGGGAGTCTGATTGTCTAATGGGAATCCAGTGGAGTGTTCTTTGAGCTTCTTCCATCACAACAGCGTTTAACCAGAAAACACTCTTCATGTGGAAATCTGAATTTGTAAGAGTTTGTTTCGGCACTTTTGCTTACGGTGCATGGAATTCGCATTCTGGTGGCTTGCCCTGGTTTGCCTGTAGTGACATCCGTGTTTGATCTGGGCGGCTGAGCAGCACTCGCCTCACTCCAGTCGAGTGAATCCAAGTTCTGACCACTTTGCAGGAAAGATTTATGGGTCTGAGTCCAAGGCTCCATTTTAATGAAGTCAGAAAGTAGGTTAATAGCCTGCTCGTAGCTGATGAATGGACAGTGCTCATGTTACAGTGCAAAACTCAGTGGAGGAGGGGCGAAGCAGCAACATGGCTGAGCAGTTATATCAACTGAGGAGAGAAAACAGTGAGACGCACTCTGCAACATCGGGCACAGAGGCAGGCACTCGGGGCAGATGGGGACAAAGAGCGGCACAGACGGAAGGAAAAACGGAGTGAAAAATAGAGATGAAGAGGGAAATGGAAAGAGGGAGATGGAGACAAGCCCAATAAAAAAGGCGGGACTTGGATTTGAAAAAAAGACACAAAGGCTTAGAATTCCTCAGCACAAGTGATGAGAGAAGGCTGTGACTAATCAGACTGTACAACCAATCAACATAATATCCCATTAATTTTGACAGGAATTGATTTCTCCAGCAGTAAGGCGATAAAAGTAACATGGACGCAACATAGCTTAACCAGGAAGGGCTGTTGTAGATAACTCCAACGCATTTGACTCCCAAATTAGAACAAGGCAGCGATGAGAGGGGGGCTGGGCATGAAGGAAGGAGAAATGTGAGTCAGGGCGGCCGTGAAGTGTGAAGCAGATCCCTTTGAAGCTCTCGGAGGCAGGAGCAAATGGTAAGGGGAGGAGAAATGCTGCTGGGGTGAATGCCTGAGGCCAAATCCGGATCGTAAAAGTCAGCTTTGTGGATGGACGGCATTAGGTCTCTCTCTACGAGACCTAAAAAACTCTATGCTATGGAGAAGAATCCATAGATTTAATTTGCAGGCGCAAACAAGACCACCATTGCTCCCAACGTTAATTTTTTTTGTTTATTTGTTCCAGTTCCAGACTGTTTTGTTTCTGCAGTTCCCTTTTTTTCCTTTTTAAAAAACAAAAGAAAATTGTTCAAAAAATAAAAAAAAATACAAAACAACAAAAATGACAAAAAAAAAGTTTTTAAAAGAACTAACTTCACTGGTCAAAGAAAGAGCTATATTAGTATGATAGTGTCTAAAACGTTTTTAAATGAATGTGTAGTGCATAATTGAATGAAAGAATACATTGGTAGTATATGGTGAATGTGAAAGTGCAGAACTATAAGGAGGTGCTACAGCATAACTCTATAAGGTGTTTACTTGCAGTATACTGTAGTACTTCCGAAGCACATGAATATAATATATTATGTAAATAAATATGTTACAAGTCTATTCTTCCCTCTGCACTACTGGTGAAATTGCCTGGGTGAATTTATAAGTGTTTGTGTTTTAATGCAGTGAATGGATTAGCACATACTGATGAATGGGTCACTACAACAGTGCAATAGTGACAGAGTGCTTGGTGGAAGTGTAAGGATACAGAATGGGGAAATAGAAGGTGCGAAAGACAAGTGAGCAGGTGAATACAAGACTGCATGCATAGTTCATAGGGGTTTGAAGCAGTCCATGTCCTAAGGCCTACTTTGCTGCATGGGTACTTGGGTACTGACTGAATGATTACAGTTCTGCAAGCACAGTGCTTGACTGAATTTATAAGTGCTTGAGTTTTAGCGCAGTGACGGCATTAGCACATACTACTGAATATGTCACTACAATAGTGCAACAGCAGTGACAGAGTGTTTGGTGGAAGTGTAAGGATACACAGTGGAGAATTGAAGATGTGAAAGAAAAGTATGTAGGTGGATAGAAGACTGCATGCATAGTGTATAGGCTTTTGAAGAAGTCCATGCTCTAAGGCCTACTTTGCTGCATGAGTACTTGGGTACTGACTGAATGATTACAGTACTGCAAAGACAGTGCCTCACTGAATTTATAAGTGCTTGAGTTTTAGCACAATGAATGGATTAGCACATTCTACTGAATGGGTCACTACAATAGTGCAACAGCAGTGACAGAGTGTTTGGTGGAAATGTAAGGATACAGAGTGGAAAATTGAAGATGTGAAAGACAAGTGTGCACGTGGATAGAAGACTGCATGCATACAGCATACAGGTTTGAAGCAGTCCTTGTCCTAAGGCCTACTTCACTACATGAGTACTTGGGTACTGAGTGAATGATAACAGTACTGTAAGGACAGTGTCTGAGTGAATCCATAAGTATTTGAGTTTTAGCGCACTGAATGATCAGTACATATCGCTGAATGAGTCACTACAACAGTGCAATGGCAATGACAGAGTGTTTGCTGGAAGTGTAAGGATACAGACTGGGAAAATGAAGATGTGAAAGACAATTGTGGAGGTGGATAGAAGACTGTATGCATAGTGTATTAGGGTTTGAAGCAGTCCATGTTCTAAGGCCTACTTTGCTGCATGAGTACTTGGGTAGTGACTGAATGATTAGAGTACTGTAAGTAGAGTGTCTAAGTGAATATATAAGTGCTTGAGTTTTAGTGCAGTAAATAGATTAGTACATACCGCTGAATGGGTCACTACAACAGTGCAAGGGCAATAAAAGAGTGTTTGCTGGAAGTGTAAGGATACAAACTGGGGAATTGAAGATGTGAAAGACAAGTGTGGAGGTGGATAGAAGACTGCATGCATAGTGTATAGGGGTTTGAAGCAGTCCATGTTCTAAGCCCTACTTTGCTGTATGACTACTTGGGCACTGACTGAATGATTACAGTTCTGCAAGCACAGAGCCTGACTGAATTTATAAGTGCTTGAGTTTTAGCACAGTGAATGCGTTAGCACATACTGCTGAATGGGTCACTACAATAGTGCATCTGCAGTGACAGTGTGTTTGGTGGAAGTGGAAGAATACAGACTGGGGAATTAAAAATGTGAAAGACAAGTGTGCAGGTGGATAGAAGACTGCATGTATAGTGCATAGGGATTTGAAGCAGTCCATGTCCTAAGGCCTAATTCGTGGCAAGAGTACTTGGGTACTTACTGAATGATTACAGTTCTGCAAGGAGAGTGCCTGACTGAATGTATAAGTGCTTCAGTTTTAGCACAGTGAATGGATTAGTACATACTGCTGAATGGGTCACCTCAACAGTGTTTGGTGGAAGTGTAAGGATACAGACTGGAGAATAGAAGATGTGAAAAACCACCAAATCGTTCTCTCTCAATTTTCTCAAATGAAAACTGAGTCACAGTGTGATTCGAGACAAATAACAGTATTTCTCATAAATGGACTGTATAGATACTGACTGGGAAAATGTAGGCCTGAAACACAAGTGTGAAGATGGTTACACTACTACTTGCATAGTGCATAGGAGTTTCAAACACTGCATGCCCTAGAGCCTGGCTCACTGCAACAGTACATGTATTTATATGTCTGCAAACACATTAACCAACCAAATCATTCTCTCTCAATTTTCAAAAATAGACACTGACTCATAGTGTGATTCTAGACAAATTACAGTATTTATTATAAATGGAGTGAATAGATACTGACTGGGAAAATGTAGGCCTGAAACACAAATGTGAATTTGGTTACACTAATACTTGCATTTTGCAAAAATCCTTCTCTCAGAATGATTCCTAAATGCACACAGGCTCACAATGTGATTCTAGACAAAAATATTAAACCTTGCATTTCACAAAAACACATTTACTAGTCTAGAAACGGTAAGGTGACTAAACACATTCTATATATATGACTGCTGCAATTTACTATACTATCCTTACTCATTTTGTATATACATTAGCAATTTGCTGCATTATTGGTGCCAACATTACATAAAAAAGTGACACAATAGAACAACAAAGATGCGCAAGGAACTTGTAAATCTACCTCTGAGTGTATGCAACAGTATATGTATACTGACTGGGAAATTGTAGATTTGAAACACAAGTCTGATTCTAGACAACCAACACTATTAGTTACTCTTGAAGGGCTAATATGACTGCACACATTCCAGAAATATAAATACTGCATTTTAGTGTACAACCATGAGTCATTTTGCACATAAAAAAGCAATAACTGGTTTCTAATTGTACCAAAACTTGAAAAAAGGATAGGTTTTTAAGCAGTTATGTGTCTGCAAACACAAAACGTACACAAAAGCTTCTCTCAGAATGATTCTTAAATGCACAGACTCACAGTGTGATTCTAGACAAAAAATATTAGTCCTTGCGTTTTACCAAACACTTTTACTAGTCTAGAAACGGTAAAGTGACTGCACACATTCTATGTATATAACTACTACATTTCAGTGCACAGCCCTGACTCATTTTGGAAAATACATAAGCAATTTGTTGCATTATTTGCGCCAACATTCTGTCAAAAAAGTGACGCAATTGCTGCACAAAGAGGCACAAGGTGCTTGTAAATCTGCCCCAGAAAGTTTGCAGTAGTGTATGTATACTAAGTGGAAAATTGTAGATTTGAAACACAAGTCAAATTCTAAACAACTACTCTAGAACTGGAAAAGTGACTGCACACATTCTACATTTTTAGTACTGCACTTTACTGTACAAAGCTGACTCACCAAACACATTAACTTACCAAATGCTTTCATCACAATGGTTATCCAAATGCAGACAAACTCAGAATGTGATTCTACACAACTAAACTACTCCTTGCACTTTAGCAGGAAAAACACATTACTCTTATTAAAAACAAAATGCACCACATACATCCCCTTACAAGTCAACAACTCACCTCTCAAATTGAATTGTAGATTAAGAAGAATGTCAGTCACACACCCGATTTTCTTATAGAGAATGTCTGTACTTCACTGTTCTTAGCAAAATCAAAAAATTGCAAACTTTCCCTCTCAATCTACACATATATACATGTAAATACCAAATCAAATTGCTTCCTACATTAATTCAAAAGCAAACACAAAGCAAACTCTGCAAACGCCCCCCCCCGACGCGTTTTAAGTTGGGAAATTAAGTCCCCATGAATACTGAGTGTCTCTGGGGGCCAACTAGCCCACCAGGTACCTCCAGTAAGTGCCACATATCTGGTTTGCAGAGAGGTGGTCCAAGGCCACATCCCTTTTTACACCACTCTACAAACGCAGCTCCTGGTGCACTGCTGCTTGGGGGATGAAGTCCACTTCTGTCCTGTCATAGCAAACAGCAATGTCTCGGGGTGGGCACCTTGGGACATGCAGGAGCCGGCCCTGGGGGGGTGGCTTTACCCAGGGCCATCAAGGGCTCCAGAAGGGGGCCCACAGGGCCCCCCTCCCAGCCTTATAAAGCCCCAGGGAGGTGGTGGTCACTGGGGCTGGGGGGCCGCTATGACCCTCGCATTGAAATGAGTATGTGCCCTAGGAAGGTGGTGGTCCCCGGGGTGTGTGGAGGGCTCTTGCCCCCACACATATCCAACGGAACGAGCAACGAGACGTGCTGTAGTCAGCACAGCTTGAGCACTGTGAGGGACGGACCCGTCCTTCATTATTTTTTTCTCACCAAGCACGCTAGTGATGGCCATCTACACATCGCCAGACTTATATTAAGACCTCCAGCATTGGATATACTTACGTTTTCCGATACCTTCGCTCTACACTACATACAGCCCTGAAGAGTCACAAATGTAACACGTTGTGACGAAACACGTGTCGGCTGGTAGAATATACTCTGTACTGATCTGGATTGATTGATAAATTAATTCTGCTGAAACTTCCAAGTTCTCAACCTTCATTATTTGTACTATTGCATGTTGATAGAAATTGGTTCTGACATCAGAACCTATTACATAGAAACATGTGCACAGGACTTTCTGTTCAATTGTACGTGTGGACTCAAATCCACACATTTGCAGGGGTTGTTTCACTTGGGTTTGATTTCCCCTGACCTGTTTGCACCGTACACCCTTCAATCACAAGTACATTCCATAGACGCACAAGCCAGTGCGCCATCAATTCCTGTGTATAAACCTAAACCCTTCGCTGACGCACTACTACACAGAATTACACCAAATTTGGCAGAAACCTAGCACCTGCTCCAGAAAGCATGCTTTTTATAATTTGGTGTAAATCTTATCAGTAGTTTTAGAAATATTAACTGAAAAACAAATTTGTAGATCTAGGGACATGGATTGTCCACAGATTTGACTGTCCTAATGCTGAAATCTAATTGACTGCCAACACTTAAACCAGGAAGTGTTGGCTGCCAACAATTTAAAAATAAAAAAGAGAGGGTAGGGAAAAAAATAAATTTTAAAATAAATTGCTGTGAAATAGTAGAGATTTGAGAATAGGAATAGGAATAGGAGTCCACAGTTTTGCACAAAATATCTATCCAACTGGAGTACTTTTACTGGTTAATTACTAAGTGCTACTTCTTGGGTAAATGTTCAGTGCATATTCTATTTATACGTCTGCGTAATGGACCATGTGGAAATTTCGCCGGTGACCTTGTGTAGATTTCAGCAATGTTTCTTGTGTGTCTTTATCCAGAAATCTGTGATAAAATAATAATCCTATAGAGAAGACAAGTTTGCAATAAATGGAAATTTCCACCAAGCAAGTGTCCTTCCTCTTAATAATATGAAGTAAGTGTCTCTGTGTTTGGTGGATATGTCCTCATATTCCTCGGCATCAACAACGTGTCACCAAAATTCATGTGAAACGCTCTGGGGGCCCTTTTGTTAAGCAGCCCATCATCCTCGCAGAAGGCAGGAACACATTTTTATACTACTAAGGTGAACGGAGCGGGCCAAACGGGTGAGGCTTCTTGGTGATTTGCATATTTTCATACTAGTGGTAACTTAAAAGGTGAACTATAGATTCTGTTCTCACCAGGATAGGCCAAGGAAGAACCCACTCATTATAGTCACTGCGCATTGTGCTTCAATAGATCAACAATGCATTGACCTCCAGGAAGATTCCTTTAAAGAAGTGAAAGGGGGCCTCATGGCCGCACTCCCCGAGTTAATTTTGGCACTGGGGACCACATCCCCGGGGCCTGGCCAGATAATGCTGGGTGCTCTGGAGCCTGCTCAGGGCACCCAGTCTCCAGAAATGGGGACTCATGGGAGCCTCAATGCCCCCATGGTCCCTGCTGGCTCCCCACCTCCAACGTAAGCAGGCATTGCTCCAACACAACAGCCCAAAATTCAGCTCCCTGCATGTGGGAGAAATTATTTTATTTGTTTCCCTGCTCGCTTTAAAGTAGGCAGGAAAACAGAAGAAAAGCCTGCTCCCAGCCAGCGGGAGCAGTTTTCCTGCTCTCACCCACTGGGAGCAGATTTACTGTTTGCTCTTGCTAGGTGGGAGCTGTCAAAACTCAAAACAAACAAGCAAGAGTAAACAGCTATGTCCCAGGGGAGGGCATCCCGGGACATAGGGAGCCAGTCCTTGGGGGTGGATGACCCCAGGTCCATTAGTGGCTCCAGGAGGCGGGCTGTGCATTACCTCCTTTCAGTTTAAAGGTCCTGCCCCAGGGCGGTGGTAGTCCCAGGGGCGAATACGGGCCAAAAGGGGGCTACAGGTCCCTCCTCACCCTTTTGCTTTTATTTTTGGCCCCAGGGATATGGTGGTCCAATGGGCCTTCTTGGACCATGGAGGGAGGTCTGCGTGGGCCCCCGTCCATTTCACTATTGAAGCCCTGAAGAGGTGTTGATCCCCCTTATAAGCCCTATGAGGGGGGTCAGCACGTCCCCCCTCCTAATCTATATTGAAGCCCCGGGGAGGTGGTGGTGCAAAAGACAGTTAAAGGCAACAGAAGGGGGGCCACTCAGCCATTCTCCCTTTATTTTGTTAAATAAATCCTGGAGAGGTGGTGGTCCCCGGGGCTTGAACCGCCCTTGGGCAGGGGGGCCGCATGTGACCCCCTTTCTTTATTATGCACATGCCCCTGGGAGCTAAAATTTAAACAAATGCTGGAGACCGCGCTTGTTTTTAGAAAAAATGTTAACGCAAATGATAAAATGGGCAGGTGAAGTTCTGTTCCAGCCCAGTCACTCATTCAGCTGCTGACAAACCCACACAGATACTCAGATACTCACTCACACACCCGGTCAGCCACTCACAAAACCAAACACACACCAACACAGCTACTTATGCACCTATTTACAGACCCATGCACGTACTCACACACTCTTTCAATGACCCATACAGATACTCACACAACCACTCAAAGACCCAGCCACTCACTCCCCCACTCAACAACCCATATAGCCACTTACACACCCACTAACATAACCTACAAAACCATGCACACACCCACTCATAGACACATACAGCCTCTCACACATCCACTCACCAATATATACAGCCACTCACAAACCCAGTCTCAAAGGTTACAGGTTATAGTTAGGAAATAAAAGTTTTAAAAAATCCTTAGAAATTCACAAAAAAACAAAGGTTACTGGGACTTTATAGTTAAGAAATAATATTACAAAACCTTAGAAATTCACTGAAAAAAAACAAAGGTTACAGGGACATTATAGTTAGGAAATCGCATTAGAAAAATCTTAGAAATTCACAAATAAAATACCAAAGGTTACAGGTATGGTATAGTTGGTGTTGAGGCTTCACCACGCTCCTGCTTAGATTGTTTCCTTTTGTTGCTGCAAACCCCCAACTCCCCCTCCGAAGAAACTCGAGCACCAAGGATATCAACTCTTGAATGCCCGGATTCATCCGCAAGGGAAAAGGGGAAGTGGATTGAGAAACAAAGAGAAAAAACACAGGAGCTCTTCTGACTTTTACTTTGTTTCTCGGTTAAGTGTGCCGGGCTTTCAATAACTGTGGTACAATTACAACTATAATCAATATACAAGATTATCTCACTATCTCCATCAGTTATCAAGGATTGTTCTCATTCAACATACCTTTTGAATATTCAGCCCTGGCTCACACTTCAACAACAATTACAAGTTCTTTTTCTCTTGAAAAAAACCTTAAATGAAATAAACATTAATGATAGTCTGTCCTAAACACGTTGAATACCATCAAATAATTAGCGTCCAAGAATTAGTATATTAGTAAAAACGTAAGATTTTTCAACAACTTGCCATACCTGTATTGTTGTTGTTATTTTCCAAATTTGGGTTCTGGTCTGAAAGACAAATAAAACAACAACAAGAGAAAGATACCACACCCTAAACCTGTCTAGATATGATTAACTCCTCTTGTCTTGTTCAATGCTTGTTGTTAAAATCACAACTCTGTTTTCACATTTACTAGGTTCTCATTGCACCATTTGTCCTGTGTTGTTTCAATCACAACCTCAGATTCAAGTTTACCTAGTTGACATCAAATAATAATCTAGTTAAGTTTCTTCCTTAAATGTTCCAAGGCTTGTTTTTTCATTGTCCAAGTCTCAACCTCGTTCTGTTTTCAAGTGTCAAAATAATAAGATCGTGCATCTAGTGATTGAAGTCTTTTTCTTACTGCAGGTATGAAGGAGTTAAAGAAACCTTACTTGGGCTCCAGCCGGAGATGACGTGCTGAATGTGCAGGGATTCGGAAATGAAGGTCTGTTCAAAGAGATGAGTTTCTCTGCGTGCTTCTGGAAGGGGAAAAACTACTGATGCTGTCTGGAGCGCTTGTGAAGATCGGGTGAGTCTCTCGGCAGGATCCGGTCAACAGGAAAGCAACTGGGAGGAAAGAGCCGGGGAGAGAAGGAGTGCAGGAAATCAACCCGGTAGGGCACAGGACCTCGGGAACCAAAGACGTGAGCCAAAGTCTTTCAGGGATGCACGTGGTGAGTCTCTGATGAAGCGAAGCATCAGCTTGAGCTCAGAGCCGACTTTTATAGCTATTGGCATGCTAATGAGCCCGAGCTGCACGCGCAGAGCTCCAGTCAGTTTACACGTGCCAACTCCATCATGTATTCAGAAATTCTACAGTGGTTTCTTTTCCTCAGTAAAATAAGCAAACATTGGCAAATGCACATGCAATTAAAAAAATCGTACATTTTATTTAATACAATCTTTTGCTTTGCTAGAAATGTTTGTTACAATGGAGATTTCATAGTTTCTAGTTTTCCTTGAGAAACCAGACCCTAATTGAATATTAACCCTTAACAGTTCTCCCTCCCAAAGGCCGCCTAACTGGTCTGGGTTTTTCTGGATGCAAAGCATGGAACCTTCTAATTAAGCGTCCAGCATGAATATTTGCTTCAGGTTCCCAAGATCTCTCGCTAGAATCGTAACCCTTCCAATCTATTAGATAATATAACCGGCCTTTGATTCTTTTAGCATCTAATATCTTGTGTACTTCATATTCTAAATGATCCCCAATTACAATTGGTGGAGAGGGTTTATCTATTCGAGTGGAAGGATTAAAGGGTTTTAAAAGGGAAACATGAAACACTGGATGAATTGTATATTCATCCGGAAGTTGCAATTTTACTGATACAGGATTTAATACTTCCTCTATTGAGAACGGGCCAATATATCGTGGTTTCAATTTTCTGGGGCCATCTAGTTGAATATTTTTTGTTGAAAGCCAAACCTAGTCTCCCTGCTTATAATCTGGACTAGGTAATCTATGTCTGTCGGCATTCTCTTTCATTTTACATTTATTTCTTGCCAAGTTTTTCTTAACTTGATCCTGAATCCTTTGTAATTTCGCTAACCTCTCAGTTACTGCTGGCATTTCTCGATCTGTATTAGGAATTATTTCAGGCAAAGAACGTGGATGTTTACCAGTCATAAAGTAAAAAGGTGAACAACCTAAAGCAGAGTGCAATGTGTTATTATAGGAGAATTCTGCTAGAGGCAAAGTCTCGTCCCAATTTGATGATACAGTATTAACTAAACATCTAAGACTCTGTTCTACATGTTGATTGACGCGTTCAGTTTGACCATCGGTTTGAGGATGGAAAGCTGATGAAATCCCTAGTTCAATTCCCAGATAATTGCTAAGTTTTCTCCAAAACTTAGATACAAATTGAGGTCCTCTGTCTGAAATAATTTTGTCAGGTAAACCATGTAGTTTTACTATTTGTTGCAAAAATATCTGACTAAACTCTTCTGCCGAGGGAATTTTACGTAATGGAATGAAATGTCCCATTTTAGATAGAAGATCTACCACTACCAAAATTGTGGTGAAATCATTTGAGTTTGGCAAGTCTGTGATGAAATCAAAACTAATGGTATGCCAGGAATAAGGTGGTATGGTCATTGGTTGTAGATATCCTTTAGGGGCTGAGTGTAGAGATTTTTGACGAGAACAAACTGGACAGGTGCTTATGTATTGTTTAATGTCACAAAACATATCCTTCCACCAGAAATGTCTCTGACAAAGTTCCAGAGTTTTATTAACTCCTGGATGCGCCGCTAATCCTAAATCATGATTCCATTTGATTACTTCTTGACTTAATTCCTTATCAGGAAGAAACAATTTCTTTTTATGAAAGAATAAATCATTATCTCTGGAATTGTGATTCTGTGATAACCATTCTTTCTGATCGAGTAGTCGCACTTTTTCCTTAACTAATTCTAGAAAGGTATCTGATGAGATTCTGTCTTTTCCATTGGTATTATGCTTTGCGAATTTTTGCATGCATCTTTTTGTTTATCACATACTAATCTTGAAAGAGTATCCGAAAGCAATTGTTTCACTCCTGGACGATAAGTGATAATGAAATCAAATTCACTGAAGAATTGCAACCATCTCATCTGTCTAGGAGTAAACGCTTTCACTGTGGAATAAAATTGTAAGTTCTTATGATCAGAATAAATTGTCACAGTGTGTTTTGCTCCCAAAAGATGATGTCTCCATTCCTGCAAGACTGCTTTTACAGCTAGCAATTCTCTCTCGGCAATAGTATAATTTTGCTCAGCTGGCAATAATTTCCTTGAAAAAAAGGCTATTGGATGTAAATGGCGTGACGTATTATCTTTCTGCATTAAAACTCCTCCAATAGCAGTTTGAGAAGCATCAGCCTCAACAAAAAACGGTTTATCCGGATCTGGGTGAGCCAGTATGGGAGCTGAAGTAAAAGTCTTTTTCAAAATTTCAGAGGCTTTTTCTGCTTCCGGAGTCCAAGAGAAAGTTTTCCCTTTTTTCAACAAGGAAGTGATTGGTACCACAATTTCCGAAAATTTTGCAATAAAACGTCTATAGAAGTTTGCAAATCCTAAAATGCGTTGAACATCTTTTACTGAGTTTGGTGAGGGCCAGTTAAGAATTGCCTCAACCTTTTTAGGGTCCATTGTGATGCCCTCAGGGGACAACCAATATCCTAAGAATTCTACTTTTGAGGAGTTGAATACACATTTCTCCAGTTTAACAAACAGAGCGTTATCTCTGAGTTTTTTCAGTACCAATCGCACGTGCTCAGTATGTTCTTCTTGATTTTTAGAGTAAATTAAAATGTCGTCAATATAGACTATGACGCAGATGTCTAAAAGTTCGTGCAACACATCGTTGATGAAATATTGAAACGCTGCAGGAGCGTTACATAAACCGAAGGGCATCACAGTATACTCAAAAAGTCCAAATTTGGTGCGAAAAGCAGTTTTCCTCTCTTCGCCCTCTTTTACGCGTATTAAATGATAAGCACCGCGTAAGTCCAATTTGGTGTATATACTTGAACCTTTTATTTGGTTTAGAAGCACCGGAATCAATGGCAAAGGGTATTGATTTTTAATGGTTGCCTTATTAATTGCGCGTTAGTCTATGCAGGCGCGCAAATCACCAGTCCTCTTCGCCACAAAGAAAAGAGGCGACGATACTGGCGAAGTAGAATGCCGAATGAAACCTAATTCCAATAGTTCGTCTAAATATGTTCTCGAATACTTATTTTCTGGTTCAGTTAAAGCATATATTCTACTGCACGGTAATTTTGCCCCAGGGACTAGATCTATCCTACAATCATAAGTCCTATGAGGCGGAAGAGTGGTTGCCTTTACTGGGTCGAATACGTCATTAAAATCTTGGTATTCCACTGGCAATTCAGTATTCGAGGATTTTTCAACAGCACAACAAAGTGGCATGATAGGATCTTTTAAATCTTGATAGCAGTGTAACCTACAATGAGCAGAATCTAAAGTCACTGTCCGTTTAACCCAGTCTATTTTAGGAATATGATACTCCAACCAGGGAATGCCAAGGATTACTCCAAAAGACGGGGTGTCAATTAAATCAAACACTACACACTCAGAATGACCATTTTCCGCAATAAACAATAATGGGGTGGTATTGAACCGAATCAGACCTGAGGACAAAGCTGATCCACAGCTCTTACTGGTTCTGGTTCTTTTTTGGGTATCTGAGTTAACTGTAAAGACTTAGCTGAGGTTATATCGAAGAAATTCCCTGTAGCTCCAGAGTCAATAAGCACAGGAATGCTGTGTCTTTGTTGAGTGGTCAGAATAAGTAGTAACCTAACGGTAAAATGTTTAGGGACTTGAGTTAAGGCACAGGGTGCAAATTGTGGGACCTGATTTAATGCCCTCCTCAAAGAATCGGTCTCAACATTCTTTGAGATGATTAGTTTTCCGATTCACAATCAGTAGTGACAACCAACACCTTCTTTTTAACTGGTCTTATAGGACAGTCTTTTGCAAAGTGACCGGCTTTACCACAATACAAACAAAGATTTCCCTTTCTACGTCTTTCCTTTTCATCATTTGACAGTGGTCCTTTTATGCCTCCTATTTGCATTGGTTCTATGGAAGAGGTTTTGTTATCAACCTCCTTTCTTTCTGATTTAAAGTGAAGATTTTTAATATCGTGTTTAGATCTTTCACCTTTACGCTCTCCTAATCTGTGGTCTAACTTGACTACAAATTCCTGAAAATCATTAAAATCATTTGGTAATTCTACTATATGAGCTAGTGAATCTTTTATCTCGTCTCTTAGACCCCGGTAAAAAAGGGAAATTCTTTTCTCAGCTGGCCAATGAGTTTCTGCTAGTAACCTATTGAATGTCGTGATATATGTTACTAAATCCTTAGAACCCTGACGCAGGCTTAATAGTTTGTTATCAGATGCTTGGAGGAAAACATGTTTAGCAAATAACTTGGTCATCGCAGTTTTAAAATTATTCAAGTTATGCAAAAGAGGATCATTATTATCCACAAGAGGCATGGCACAATCAGCAGCCACACCACCCAGGTAAGAAATAATAAAAGAAACCTTAGAAGTATCATTAATAAAAACCTGTGGTTTGCACAAGAAATGAAGCTGACATTGACTCATAAAAGTCGCAAACCTATGAGAATCTCCGGTGAAACGTTCAGGGTTTGCCAAGGGAACAGGGGTGGGAGTAACCACTGTTAACTGCACTGGTTGATCAGACTCAGAGGACGCATGAGTTCGAGAAGACACTGAACCAAACATTGTTGCACCAAATTTAGGTGCTGCCAACACAGGACGGCGTCCCTCATCTGAGGAATCCCTCCAAGTAGTAAAACCAGATTTTGTTTTGTCTAATTCTGATCGTAACAACTGGTTCTCCGAACATAATTCCTACATTTCAGTGTTTAACCTTTGAACCAACTGAGTCAACTGTTCCACATCCATTCTAGAGAAACTTCTAGGTTTGCAGCAATTAAAGGAAACAATTTTTTGGCTTCGCTTTCTGTTGAGGCTTCACCACGCTCCTGCTTAGATTGTTTCCTTTTGTTGCTGCAAACCCCAACTCCCCCCCCGAAGAAACTTGAGCACCAAGGATATCAACTCTTGAATGCCCGGATTCATCCGCAAGGGAAAAGGGGAAGTGGATTGAGAAACAAAGAGAAAAAACACAGGAGCTCTTCTGACTTTTACTTTGTTTCTCGGTTAAGTGCGCCGGGCTTTCAATAAATGTGGTACAATTACAACTATAATCAATATACAAGATTATCTCACTATCTCCATCAGTTATCAAGGATTGTTCTCATTCAACATACCTTTTGAATATTCAGCCCTGGCTCACACTTCAACAACAATTACAAGTTCTTTTTCTCTTGAAAAAACCTTAAATGAAATAAACATTAATGATAGTCTGTCCTAAACACGTTGAATACCATCAAATAATTAGCGTCCAAGAATTAGTATATTAGTAAAAACGTAAGATTTTTCAACAACTTGCCATACCTGTATTGTTGTTGTTATTTTCCAAATTTGGGTTCTGGTCTGAAAGACAAATAAAACAACAACAAGAGAAAGATACCACACCCTAAACCTGTCTAGATATGATTAACTCCTCTTGTCTTGTGCAATGCTTGTTGTTAAAATCACAACTCTGTTTTCACATTTACTAGGTTCTCATTGCACCATTTGTCCTGTGTTGTTTCAATCACAACCTCAGATTCAAGTTTACCTAGTTAACATCAAATAATAATCTAGTTAAGTTTCTTCCTTAAATGTTCCAAGGCTTGTTTTTTCATTGTCCAAGTCTCAACCTCGTTCTGTTTTCAAGTGTCAAAATAATCAGATTGTGCATCTAGTGATTGAAGTCTTTTTCTTACTGCAGGTATGAAGGAGTTAAAGAAACCTTACTTGGGCTCCAGCCGGAGATGAGGTGCTGAATGTGCAGGGATTCGGAAATGAAGGTCTGTTCAAAGAGATGAGTTTCTCTGCGTGCGTCTGGAAGGGGAAAAACTACTGATGCTGTCTGGAGCGCTTGTGAAGATCGGGTGAGTCTCTCGGCAGGATCCGGTCAACAGGAAAGCAACTGGGAGGAAAGAGCCGGGGAGAGAAGGAGTGCAGGAAATCAACCCGGAAGGGCACAGGACCTCGGGAACCAAAGACGTGAGCCAAAGTCTTTCAGGGATGCACGTGGTGAGTCTCTGATGAAGCGAAGCATCGGCTTGAGCTCAGAGCCGACTTTTATAGCTATTGGCATGCTAATGAGCCCGAGCTGCACGCTCAGAGCTCCAGTCAGTTTACACGTGCCAACTCCATCATGTATTCAGAAATTCTACAGTGGTTTCTTTTCCTCAGTAAAATAAACAAACATTGGCAAATGCACATGCAATTAAAAAAAAAACTTACATTTTATTTAATACAATCTTTTGCTTTGCTAGAAATGTTTGTTACAATGGAGATTTCATAGTTTCTAGTTTTCATTGAGAAACCAGACCCTAATTGAATATTAACCCTTAACAGTTAGGAAATAGAATTTGAAAAAAAAAAAAGAAATTCACTGATAAAAAGCTAAATTCAGTGATATAACTGACCAAATATGCATGCATGGTATATGCTTGAGTGGAGAAGGTACAGCCTGGGTGACCCTGCATTCTAAAGGATGTTCCCTGTGGTTAAGGAGTTCACTTATGCTCCATTTCGACTTTTCTCAGCACCTGTTATGTTTATAAAACTCACAGTGCTGGTAGTGGCCTCATTGAGAATAAAATTAGATGGTCCAGCAACAGAAACGTTTGGTTGCAGATGTTTTGGATTTTGTTGTGAGCGATTCCAAGTCAATTCAGAAAACCCAGCCATTTACTGGCATTGTTGAGCTTTGTATTTTATTTTATTTTATGTTATTATTTTATTTCAAGGTTTTATAGAGCGCAAACCAGACCCGTGAGGGTATCAGAGCACTTTACAAGATTTATGGTTGGTAAACAATAGATTTAGGAGGGGAGGTTACTATTGGAGTAAAAATAGGTAAATACAATATATAAGTAAAAATAAGCGGTACAAAGTCCTGGATACTTTTGAGATAAAAAAATAGGTAGATACATTATACAAGAAGTCACGCAGTCCCAAATCCTTGGGTGGGATGTCCAGGAGTGCAGGGTTGGTATCAACCGTAAAAGCCATGGAGAATGCCGAAGTGGTGGGTGGAACAGATCGTTGAGGTGATTGTAATATGATCGTTATGCAAGGAATTTGCCCAGTAGGAAAGCATGCTAAAGACGGAAGACATCTGATAGATGTTGAAGAGAGTTCCAAATTCTTCGAGCGGCCCCCAGAGAAGGCCCGATTGTAGGTTTTGTCTGGAAGCGTGCTGGTTGGAGCAAAAGGTCTCTGACAGATCGAGAGTTTCTGGCTTCTCCAGATATCACGAGTTTCTAGGCAAGAAATGCAGGGGAATTAGAGTAAGGAGCCTTGTGATTAATGAAGGCCAGTTTAAGTTGGATTCTGGCCTCAAGGGGAAGCCAGTTCAGCACTTTAAAGTGGGGAGAGATGTGGTTGAATTTCTTTGAGCCAGTTAAGAGTCTGTTGGCGGCGTTGAGGCAGGCTTTCAAAGAGACCAGAGAGTTCTTGGGTAGCCCTGAAAGAGTAGAGCATCCATATTCAAGTCTGTAAATGAGTAGTGCCTGGATTGCCGTTTTTAAGTCGGAAGTGTCAAGGAAGGGTTTCAGGTTTCCTAGATAACTCAGGTGAAATCTGGCAGTTTTGGCCATCGAGTTGATACCGCCCACATGTTCAAGCTGCCATCAAGGGTTATTCCAAGGGATTTCAAAGAGTCAACAATGGTAGGAGGGAAATTTAGCACTGTGATAGCCTTGATCCATTCCTGGATGTCTGGATTGGTTTTGGGTGGGGAGATTAGAAGAAACTCAGTTTTATTTGCATTTAGTTTGAGCTGGTTGGCGGTGAGCCAGTGAACAGTCAGATTCATGTCCTCAGGGGAAGAGATTTTAATGTAGATCTGTGTGTCGTCAGCATACATGAGATAGGAGATATTGACCTCTGTGAGAGGTTCAAGGTAAAGATTGAAGAGAGTAGGGGAAAAGGTTGATCCTTGGGGGACTCCAACCATGATTGGAGAGGGACCAGATATGTTACCATTGATGAGGACTCTCTGTGAGCGTTTTTGCAGGAAGGACCTAAACCATTCAAGTACTCTGCCATCCAGACCCATCCTGAGTTTGAGGCGTTCAATTACTGTATCATGATTGACCCTATCGAATGCCGAGGATAGGTCTACAAGGATTAGGAGACAGGTTTTGCCTTGGTAGAGGATTTGGAGAGCATCATCCACGATATGGAGGAGGGTGGTTTCAGTGCAGTGTCCAGGTCTGAACCCGGATTGGAAGTCATCTAGAAGGTGGAAGTTGGTGATGTGTAGGCTCAGCTGCTGTTGCACACATTTCTCCAGAACTTTGGCTAAGAGTGGGATGACAGACGTAGCCAAGTGGATGATGAACAGCCGCCTGAAACTGAACTCGGACAAGACGCAAGTCCTCATCCTGGGATCTTCACCCTCCGCCTGGGACGACTCCTGGTGGCCCCCGCCCTGGGCAGCGCACCCAAACCAACAGACCACACACGCAACCTGTGCTTCATCCTGGACTCCTCCCTCTCCATGACCAGACAAATCAACGCTGTCTCCTCGTCGTGCTTCAACATCCTGCGCTTGCTACGTAAGATCTTCCGGTGGATCCCCACCGAGACCAGGAAGATGGTCACCCAGGCCCTCGTCACCAGCCGTCTGGACTACGGCAACTCCCTCTACGCCGGAACCACCGCCAAACTCCAGAAGAGACTCCAGCGGATTCAGAACGCCTCAGCTCGACTCATCCTGGACATCCCCCGTCGCAGCCACATCTCTGGACACCTGAGAGATCTGCGCTGGCTCCCGGTCAACAAGAGAATCACCTTCCGTCTCCTCACCCACGCACACAAAGCCCTACACAACCAAGGCCGAGGATACCTCAACAGCCGCTTTAACTTCTACGCCCCCACACGCCAGCTTCGATCGACCGGCCACGCCCTTGCCGCCGTCCCCCGCATCCAAAGAGCCACCACAGGAGGAAGGTCCTTCTCCTACCTGGCCGCCAAGACTTGGAACTCCCTCCCGACCCACCTCCACCTGACCCAGGACCACCTTGCCTTCAGGAAGCAGCTCAAGACTTGGCTGTTCGAGCAGTAGCGGACCCCCCCTCCCCTAGCGCCTTGAGACCCTCCGGGTGAGTAGTGCACTATATAAATGCTTTGATTGATGAGATTGATTGATGTTTGATATGGGTCTGTAGTTGCCGGCAGAAGCAGGATCCAGTGTAGATTTTTTTAAGATGGGAAAGACTTGGCCGGCTTTAAGAGAGTTAGGTATCGAGCCCTGTTAGAGGGAGGCATTGATTATTGCAGTCCAGGAAGGGATGATAGCCTGAGAGGCAGCAACTAGGCAGTTGGAGGAGAGAGGATTATTGAAGTGATTGTTCGGGTTTAAGGAGGCTAGAATTTTCAAGATAGAGTGTTCGTCATAGACTTTGAAGTTGGACCAGTGCGCTTGGTTATTTGGTGAAGTTTGGAAGGGCGGCGAGGAGAGAATAGGTAGAGCCGACAGATTTTGGTGATGAGTTGCAGACATAAGTTTGTTTCCTAGGGTAGAGATTTTGTTGCAGAAAAAGGATGAAAATTCCTCGCATGATATTAGTGGTTCAGACGCTTCTTTGGAGGTTTTTGCTATTTTGTTAGATTGGGGTTTGACCAAATCAAATAGCTTACGAGGTTTGTTCTTGGCATTCTCTAGTTCTGTTCTGAAGAATTCTTTTTTAGAGTTGAGTATTTTCCTATTGTAGGCATTTCTGGCCTGGCCGAGAAGTTTTAGATGGGTTGCTGACAGGTGCTGTTTCCAGTTTCATTCAGTCTGTCGAAGGGATCACCTCTCCTTGTGAAGGGATCCGTTGAACCAGGGATTCCTGTATTTGATCTGGGTTCTTTTTAGTTTTAGCAGAGCAAGGTCATAGGGAATGTCGATTACAGTTGAGGAGTAGTGATCCGCTAGGTTGTTAACAGAAGTGCACTGAGGGAGGGGTTGGTCTCACAGCGCACAGCCAGTTTCCCTAGATCAAGGTTTTTGGTCTCTCTAACTTTGTTACTTTGTAATTTTGATTAAGTCAGCCTCTGTTAGATTTGGGGGTCTCTATTCGGCACAGGTAGGTACTTGTGACAAATAGGGACCCTCTCCTCTAGTCGGGATAAGGGGATTACACTCCTAAAATAACCCCTGCTCACCTCCTTGGTAGCTTAGCATGAGCAGAAGGGGTTTACTTTAGAGGCGTTGTAAGTTAAGCAGTTGTGACCATATACGGTATCCAAGTGACAACACTACAAATGGACACCACACAGGTTTTATATAAAAAATAAGTAGCCTTTATGTAGAGTTACCACAAGACCATAAACGACAAAAATACACACTGCGTCAATATACCTTAAGTTGCGTTACGCTTCCACGACAAGTAATGTTGCAGCGATGAGAAATGCGGCAAAGTTCAGATACTAAGAAATAAAGACGTAAAGATCTTCCAAATGCAGCACGCTTTGTGGGGATGCAAGAAGTTCTCGGTCCGATGCGTGGACTGCTGCGGCGACACCCTTACAATGCGACAACAACAGCTCCAGTGGCGGCGATCTTCTCGCACGATGTGTGAAGCTTCCGCTCGATGCGACAACTACAGCGGCGACATCCAAGATGTGATGGCAGCAGCTCCGACGGTGGCGCGCTTCTCGAAGATGCGAGGTGTTCTTGGTCGATGCAGTGCAATGCGAAAGTTCCAGCGGCGACACCCTCCTTCGGAGTTGCAACAGCAGGCACAGCGACGGCAACACGCTCCGACCTCATTGCTAGATTCTTCTCCTGATGCGGTGCAGTGCGACAACTACAGCGGCGACACCCTCCTTCGGAGTTGTGATGGCAGCATCAGCGACGGCGACACACTTCCTCTTTGTTGCGGCACACTTCTCTCTGATGCGGTGCCTTGGAGATCCTTCACAAGTTGAAAGCAAAGTACACAAAGTTCCTTTCTCCTTCCTTTTGCAGTAAGGCAACCACTGCAGGCCAATCCCCCAAGCAGCATTTCAGCTTGGGAATAGTCTCTCCTCAGTTTCTTCAGGTTCCTCTCCTCAGTAAAGGTTTCTTCTTGTAGTCCAAAGTGATCTAATTTCATGGGATCAGGGTCCCAATATTTATACCCCAAAATCCTTTGTTCTCTGAGGGGAGAGGGATCTTTGCCCAGTCCAAACCTGTTCTGAAGCACTCTGTTTACCAGACTTCTCCTTTCCTTTCACAGTGCAGGGCAAGCACATCAGACGCCCCACAGGAGGTGGAGCCAGCATTGTGGAAGGCAAGTACAGTCCAGAAGCATTTTGTTTACAGGACCCGTCCTCTTCTTTCAGTGTGCAGGGCAGAGACATCAGCCGCTCCCCAGGGGTGGAGCCAGCATTGTGGAAGGCAGGCACAGCCCTATTCAAGGTTCAGGTGCAACTCCTCCCTCCCATCTAGATGCAGATCTCTCTATTCACCACTGGGTGACTCAGCCTGTCTCCTGGAATTCCCCAGCCCTGTCACTCACAAAACCAGACATAGGAATTCATAACCTAGCAGAGGCAGGTTTAAATGGTTAGACAAGCAAATACCTACTTTCTAAAAGAGGTATTTGCAAACACAGAATATTAAAATAACTTTACTAAAAGATGTATTTTATTATTCTGAGTTCAAGCATACTAAACTCGAATTTCTACCATGTTCTATGAGACAGTTAGAATTATAAAATGTAATAACTCTAACAGCCCATTCTGGCCTACGGAGAACAGGTAGCCTTGCAATAGTGAAAAACGAAAATGGCTGTAATTCACATTTAGGACATGCCACACACATCAGGGCTTGTCCTACCTTATACTTACAATGCACCCTGCCCTTGGGCCTACCATAGGGGTGACTGATATGAAGAAATTGGAAGGTTTAGGGACTGGGAAGTGGGTGCACTTGCCCAGTCAGCATGACAGTACCAGACTGCACGCAGGCTCTGCAATGGCAGACCTTAGACACATTTTACAAGGCTGCTTCTGTGGGTGGCACAACCAGTGGCATTTGGATTTACATGCCCTGGGCACACTCAGTGCACTAGACTAGGGTCTGACAAGTAAACCAAATAGCCAAACATGGAACCACTGATTAATACATCAATTTACAATAGGGAGCACTTGCACTGTGGCACTGAATAGCAGTGGCGCAGTGCCCAAAGCGTCTAATACCAGCAAAAATACATGAGGCAACAGTAAAAATGGAAGGGAGATCCACACCAATGGTGCCAGGTCTTAAAGCCACCACGAACCATCCCATAGAATGGTGACTCAAACATGAAGGGAGTTAAGGGATTGATTTCCAGTTAAAAGTTCCCCATAAGAACATTGGTCAGTGCAAATGGCCTACTCACAGGTTCCGTTCCGGAGATCTTTCCATACCTTTTGTGCTTCCACCATGTCAAGGGCCTGCTGATTAGAGAACGGAGAGAGTATTTCCTATGATGAGGCAGTATGCTAGCTCCCAGAAGGAGAGGGACAGATTTATTCGTCGTTTCAAAAGGTATAGACTATCAAATGTATGTTTCTTTTTTTTAGAAAGATGGCATTGCAAGTCCTTTTTTAGTTTTTTTTAATTAACATCCTATTAGTCTAAAAGAGCCTTTCCGACTCTCACGCCGAATATGCAACTCTACACAGATACCACTTTATTGTGTAGTTTGTTAGAAGCAATGCTGCATTTAAATGAGAGTGATGCAAATTGACTGGCAGGACAAGGGCATATTAAATCAAGAAAGGAAACAAAGAACACACTAGCACAGCTGCCGTATTATGAAAATGTGGAATGACAACATCGCTGCAGAATAAAATCATTTTCTCTGCTCTGTCTGCCATTGATGGCTCCAGCTAAGATATTAGCTTCTCAGTGGATGCCAAAAATAGCAAGATGGAAAGCTTATCAAAGCTGCTCATTCCTCAGACACTTGACATCATTACATGTGACATTCATTTGTTAAATGATCTGTAATGTGCTGTATGCTAACAGTTTGATCTCCCTCGACAAGCTAGCACTCAAGGCAGCGGGAGGGGCAGACAACAGATCTTGGCAATATAAGTCCAGCCTTGTTAAAAAAAGAGGTGAAACTCTTAGATGACTTCATTCAGGAATTAAGCCAACATTTAGAAATGCAGGCTTTCCTAACTCTCTTGCCAAACACTTAGCTGCTAATGAAAAAAGAGCGGTTTCTACCGAGGCAGCAGATTCGAAGCACATAATATTAACTCTGCCTTTTAGTTTCAAATGAATTAAATGATGTGTATTAAACTTTGTCAATATACCCTCATTATTCTTGAGGTAGAGTGAATGAACTGAAATTAAATTAGCTCACGGAATGCATTATTTTCCAATCCTTCCCTAAATCATTGATGGATGCGTCCGCAGTCTAAATCAATATATTATTTTCAGGTATGACTAAAGCACTGCAGTATTCTGTTCAAAGAGCAGGCATCTCACCTCTGTTTCCTAGAATCAAAATAAGCCGCTACTCATATGTTTAATAAAATGCATAATGCATTCTTGATGGACAGCATAAATCAGATAGAAGGCTTTTATCATACCTGCTACAATCTAGATTTCACTGAATACTGCTGTTCTCTTCAAAGCATTTGCAGTTTAAAAACTTTTCTGGAACCAATTTTGTAGATTCATGGAATAATTTGGATTAACCATTAAAAACAATTCAGCTGCAAAACCAGTATGTATCATTTAACCACTTCATTCCTTTTTCTTGTCAATGTCATCTGCTGCTTTCAGTGGAGGATTGGACAAGCCAGAAGAACTCTGGTGGCCCCGGTTTGTGGCACGGCAAGCACAGAGATTAGGGCATACATCACCCACCCCAGCTGAGCCCAGCCAGCCGAATGTATCAGCCGACTGTAGGTGCCTCTAGGAGGGCCAGCATCTCTGTTCAGACTCTCCCTTTTGACTGAGAGTCATATAGGGCTGTGAACTTGATGTGACTTGGTAATTGATGGGCCGCCCTCTACTTGGCCTTCAATCCTTCCGAAAGAAATTCAAACACAAAGAATAACTGTCTCTGTATCACACTTGGCAGAGGCAAATCTGCTTACCCTCAAGAGTGAGTTCCAATGTTCAAAACCCGCACAGACTGGTCCAAATTAATTACTTGCTCCCTAACTATGTGAGGGTTGACACAAACTCATACATATTTTTTTGTAATAGCTGTTGTAAGTTTACTGTGTGCGTTTATATAAAAATCATATACAATGCAATATAACATATCCCAATTAACTCACCAATCAAGAGATAAAAATGAGAGATAAAACCATCAACATAACCAATCAAATGGATGAAGTTTATACCAACCGTATGATACACAAACTATAGACAGTCAATCACCCTTGTTCCTTTAAATGAATATTTTTAAACCAAAATCCCCCCGCTGGCCAAAACTACTAGTACTTCCCACACTTTGGACAAATCATATATGCCCTTCTCTTATTTGGCAATAGACCCATGTGTTAGGTTTGCCTTGCTACCCTAGCAGAATATGTTTACAGTTTGCTGTTTTCTCTTGTTTCAACCGAGCCAAGCACACAGTGTGTAGGCGATGGACTCAGGAAATGTAGCACAGATCCCTCCACAAATGCCAGACCTCCAGATCCCTCCACAAATGCCAGACCTCGCTGGGGTGATGTTTCCTCAGCCCAAGTCTTGCATAAGGAAGAACTTTCTGTTTTATCCTCTACCCTGTCAAGCTGTCCTGAGCGTGTTGCTCATCATGGTACTCTGCCACATGGGCCAATTTATTTGAAATTTTACAGGTTTCTACCTTTGCAATCAAAGTCTGTATTAGTTTCTTCCTACGGTGAACTGCATCATAGGTATAGCTCCAATGAGGGTTATAGAAAATGGGGTTGGGCTGGCAGTGGCAGGTGTTCCTTGTTCAGGCATGTCTAACTTAGTTCTAATATCCCCCGTGGGCGATGTCGACTCAGGTCAGGTTGCCTTGGTTGGAAGATCATTGACACCAGTAGCAGGGACCGGGCACCTTCGTGGCCCTGTGTGGCATGGTCAATCTGGAGTAAGGCAAATCAGCACAAGTCACTGCCATGCGTTACTCTGGCCCAGGGAGGCATTTCATAGGTGGAGAGTGGGTGTTCTCACAATTCCACCCATGGATTCTGATGCATTAACCAATATCGCTAGACCTGGGAATGCATCAGAATGTTACACCTTCCCAGGGGAGGTGTAGTGAGAAGAAATATGCTTATTTCCCCTCGTTTTTGTCCTCTTTCATATGTGGTGCATTCTGCAATAGGGAGAGTGTTACAGGTGCCCTTGACAACATTACCCAGCAGGTGGCGGTAGATCTGGTCAATCATCTGCAAATGAGTGTACTTAGGCAAGAGGGAGCACCCACCCTGCTCTCTGTTCTTGGTTGTTCTCTGCAAGTTTGGATTCCATCAATGCCTTTCTTGTTCGAATGGCCATTCTAGAGTCACAGGGTCACTGAAATGTCAAATTCTGTGTTCGGGAGATCATCAGGCATGCATCCCCCAACACAGTAGAGACAGATCAGGCGGGGCTCCCCTCGATCCCTTTTGTATCAAGCTCTTCACAGCACCACTGGATACTTTAGCAGAGTAGATAAATGTCCCCTTATTTTTCCATCTAGGGAGATGTCAAACAATCATCTCTTTCGCTTATTCTCAGTGTTACTACCTCATGTGTGAGTGCATGGGTTTCCAGTCAAATCTCTTTCTGTCGCTAGTGAGATATTATCGCATGATCCAGAGCCCTCCTTTCAATTGCTGTAGCCCTTCACTGACCGTCCGTGGGGCACCCGTAACACGTGGTGGAGGCTAATTACTCTTCAATTGCTCCACAACAGATTTTAGAAAAGGTCTATAGCCAAGTGAGAAAATTAACACACATTTTTGCGGTTATATAAAGCCAATAGTAACCATCACAGAAATATAAAGTCCAACTGTATTGAAAAACATCAAACAGTAAATACTTCAGATTTGATTTTATTGGTATATAATATACGTATTCATTATTTCTTTAAAGGTACAAATATTTATATGTTTTTCTCTTTTGTTTTCTTTTCTTGTGATTATTTTTAAATATGACAATAGTATTAACTTTTTTTCAACATTCAATTAAAATCATACTAGAAAAAGTGCATAATCAATAGACATGAAACTATACAAATTGTTGAAGGCAAAGCGGTAGGTAACACTACGCGCGTTTCGGCTCTTGAGCCTTCTTCAGGTGCCCGTCTATTGCTAACAATCGATATGGACCCAGACCTGATAAATGGCGTAGATGTAAACGGTCAGTCGCAAATAAGGGCTTCTTGATAACAATTTGTAGAGTTTCATGTCTATTGATTATGCACCTTTTCTAGTATGATTTTATTTGAATGTTGAAAAAAAGTTAATACTATTGTCATATTTAAAAATAATCACAAGAAAAGAAAACAAAAGAGAAAAACATATAAATATGTGTACCTTTAAAGAAATAATGAATACATATATTATATACCAATAAAATCAAATCTGAAGTATTTAATGTTTGATGTTTTTCAATACAGTGGACTTTATATTTCTGTGATGGTTACTATTGGCTTTATATAACCACAAAAATGCTTGTTAATTTTGTCACTTGGCTATAGACCTTTTCTAAATTCATTTTTTCCCTATGTATAGCAAGTGAAATAGTAGTATATAGGGGTCCCCTTTTTCCAAAACACAGATTTCCTTCTTTCATCAAAGGGGCAAGGTTTTGAAACTTGGAAGCCCTGTTCTAGTAATTCGTTTGTTTCTCTGTAAGTCCATGGGATGCTCGCAACACATGCTGTGATCTCAGCATCCCTTACATGATCTACAGTCTCATTTTTGTGTCTCTATCTGGTTGGACCTTTTCTTGGCAGGCTGTAATGCAAGCCCTGTTTTAGCGGAGTCCCACCTCTGCTGTGAAGCCTTCTTTAACTGTGTCCCCAGTCTGTCAGGGCTCACAAGCCATAACCAGGCCAACATGTTCTTAAACTTGATTGATTGACCCCACAATTTTCACCTACCACAGAGGACCACTGGCCCACTGGACACCTTGACACAGGAAAATCTCTTGGTCTGCTGCTCCTCTTGCCTGCTCTGCACAGTCAGCTCAGCCCCCGCTTTTAGCACTGTTTTAGCACAATGGTAGAATTGTTTATTCTTTTCACAATCCTTAAGTTGTTAATCACTTTCTTCTGCTTCTGTCTGTTGCTCTTTGCAGTGCATGTATTTTATACAAGAATAACAATGGTTTAATAAATATTGTAAATGCCCCTTTGTATATTTTTTATGTATCTCCCTGAGTGAGCACAAGTGACTGAGGGAAAATGTTCTAGATCTGTTGTCATGATTCCTTGGGGAATCAGGGTTGTCATGCTATGAGTTTGCCCACACCATTTGTTACCCTGCCAGTTACTTATGGTGGCACTGTGAACTAGCAGGTGTATAGGCCAACATATCCTGAAGCGGTGCATTGACTCAATATGGCACCATCCCAATGTTTATGTTGTCCAACAAACGAGCAGCTCCTACTGAAAAGTGGAAACTGTACGACAACACAATGTCACTTTGTGTGGTTTAGTAAATACACTTGTGTAACTTTGGGTGGGTGTTACAAAATTGGAGCTTGGGCGTTCCCATTCACCCACCCATGTATTTTGAAGCAAGACCCAGATTTTCAAATGCCTGTAAACCTCAGTTTGCGCCAAAATGTTGCCCTACCCGATATATCTTTATTGCTCTTAAATTTCTTTCTCTATCTATGTGTGCTGCCTTTTCCAGCACATGTAAAAACAGGAATATGCATCTAAGGGTTGTTTTTGTGCAGGAAGGTATTCCTTTCTGCACAAAAACAATCTTTCTTTTCATGCAGGCACCTTTTCACCATAGTGCAAGGGTGCCTGCATTGACATTAGACAGTCTCAAGTGTGCAAATGCAGGGAGGGAGCTGAAGAGCATCGTATCTTGGAAGATATAACTTTCTCCCGTTCATGCACTGCAGTGGAGCAACTTGACTTGCTGCACTGCAGTTTATGAATTATACATAAATCTGGCCCTATGTGTTTGTTATGTGGGAAAATCTGGAAATTTTGTGAAACAACTGAAGTACTCAACAATGAAGAGTGGTTTCTTGTGGAGTGAAGAAAATTGGTCAACATCAAAATGGGTAGTAAATCATTGTGAATATAATGCAGCAATCAGTTGCTTGTATAGTAGTTCACATGCAAAATACTTTGCCCAATTGCCAGGATAAACCGGTTTCAGGACTCTTTGATTCAAGTGACTTAAGGAACTGTATGAATATTTCTTTTGCACGACCTTTAGAGATACATGTGACCAAGAAGAAATTTCCTGAAGCGATTAGGACAGTAGATATCTTGGTATTATCTTCTGAGTTAGTACGTCTGCACACACACACTTTGTGACCTATTCACAAACTGCATTTTGTAGTACGTCCATTGTATTACAATAGTATTACTAACATACTACAAAATACTATCCATATACCTACACGTGGAGGCCTATCCCTTGCCTCTCCTATGTTTTATATGTAGGGATCTCAGCCTCAACTGGATAGATCTTGCGCAAGCATATATACATTTAGTCATAAATGTGGAAGGGACAGAGGTGAGAGGCAGACAATGGTGAATACTTACCACTAAAGGGGAAGGGTTAAATAAGGAGGGCTCAAAGGAAGGGTTAGGGTTGAGGTTTAGGGAAGTCCATTCACCCACCCACAAAAGAGAAACCCCCCTTCCTGTTCAGGAACTGTCATTCTATAGTTACTAAGGCCAAAAATCACCGAAAACTGATTTAAATGCACCTCAGGTCAGAGCTACACTAAGTACATCAATCACTGGTACTGCAACACCGTCCAATAGTAGATAATGAAGGAAGGGCCAAAACTCCATAGGAACTAATGTTAATATAACATATAACAATTTGTAAAAAAATGACATTTTATTGAATGTTAAAAATGTATAAATAAAACATAATTATTAGCTTATTTTAAATATTATATGAAACTTTTTTGCGTATAAACATGATTGCAACCTTAACAAGTTTAAAAATGCTCAAATTCTTTTTGTTAATTCTAGACCTCATTTTTTATCATATGGAGACATCTGCCCCAATAGTGAAGGACTGCGCCAAGTTTGTGGAATGTCACATATGGTTGTAAGGTCACTACTAGTACTAACGTTATGGTTGTATATTGATGTTTTTACTGATAGCAGTCCATATTTCAGGAGATGTGGACATGTAACTATATACTTTTGAGTCACTTTACATTCGGAAAAGGTGAAGAGCCCTAAGTAGTAATATTACTCAAAGGTGTAAGAATAAATGTACACAAATAAATTTACTTACATGCGGTTAGCCTTTTAAGGAGGCCTCTCTGTCTTGGTATGTTTAAGAGGTCATTATGAAAACATTTGCTTTTATCTGACCAATACCCTCCTTTTTAGGTAGTTTTGAGTATTCCTTGGTTAATGCATGGACAACATTTCAAATGAACTGCGATTATTAGCTGAATTATTGTTCGATACCTAACGAAACAGGTGCAAAGTCATCCTTCAAAGGTTTTAGAAGAAATAGTGTCAACTCTTGTTATTTGTTGCATTGTTACCTTACAATCTTGTTATGAGAGTTTGCATGAGCATGATGTTAGGTTAAAAAAAAGAACAAGTGTATTCTCTCTGCAATGATAATATAATTACCATATTGATTTGGAACTTGGAGAATCTATATTATGAAGTAATGTATCTGCATTTACAGAATCGGAAATAGAGTGTTGTAGGCAATACTTTGATGAAAACAGAGCTAATGGATTTATCAGTCCATCACAGTCTCCATCCCCCCTTTATTTTTTGTACCCAAAAAAGGGGGTGAGCTAATAAGATATATTCACAATAGGGTACTCAATAGGATTAAAGTTAAGAACAGACATCCATAATCATTGATATCTATTTGTCTGGATCAGATCAAAGAAGCAATAATTTTACCAAGCATTGTCGCCGGGAAGGCTATCATTTTGTCTTACAGAGTGATGAATGAAAAACTGCATTAGGTTTGGTCTCTTTAAATATCAAGTCATGCTTTTCAGACTCTGTAGCATCCCTGCTGCTTTTACTTGAAAAAACAGGACCTCTTCCTTTAATAAAGTTCCTAGTGCAGGTCAAAACTATAAATAGAGACAAAATCACCTGGCAACCATTTCTTTCCAAGTCAGCTCTTAAATGTACAATAGACTCATCAGTGCACAGCCTGGAAGGTTACATTTTTTTTCTATATATCATTTTAATAATATTCTTAGAAAAATATCTGCAAATTCATGAGATGTTTTTTAAATTGATAACTTGAGTTTCATATGACAAGGCAATCTGTCCTGGACATTTTCAATACAGGTCTTCAAAGAAACATAACTATTCAATCTTAAAAACACTCTCATGTATAGAAATTCATACCTCATGCATCTGAAACTTTTCACACATCTATACACATACGAAAACATTTTCTTATATCAATATCAACATTTGTCTTGAATATTTCGATCATTTCATTTCATTTCATTCTTGAACAATCTTCAATATTCTTTTATATATTTCTATTTTCATTCTATACATAGCAAAAGTGCTATGAGATTACTGTTGCTTGGATTAGACATCTTCAACAAGCATTTCAATAGGAAAGGCCTTCTTCTGGAATGTCACATGTTAAAGTCCCGCTCTACTTTCAGAGACCTGCAAACACAACATAATATCCTTCTGAACCGTACAGTATGTTATATAAACATGCTTAACACCTACCATGTTATAGAATATGGAACCTTCACCTACCACAGACTGCTTCACCTGAAGAAACACATTCACCAATGAAAGAAAATAGACCTTATTCCTAAAAAGACACCAATTTTCATCTCCAATATGAACATACTATGTGGTGACTAATGGCACACTCTGTGTTGGCCATCCACCTCACAGGACAGAGAAAACAAATTGTTCAATTGCCTACCCACCAAGAGGGTGATGTAAAATTAAAGATTTGTGAGAGTAAAGCTTCTTGATTGAATGCAAGGAAGATAAGATAAATACAGGCTAAAGTACTTTCTGTGGAACAATACAGTACAAAATGGTAAATAAGACCCCTAACCTAGTGCTTGGAAGAGTAGAGAGTGCAAATAGTTCTCACGCTTCCTGATCTGTTCTTCATCTAAGGCACAACCAGCTCTTCTTGAATTTATTCACATAGAGGGAACACCTTATATTTGATTAGTGAGTGATACCTACGCAATCACTGGGAAAAATACAAAATACAGAGAAACAATAGAACATTTACCTGATCTGAACTTTACTGTCAAGGATGTTTAATAGTCACCCCAGTATATTACATAAAAGAGTCAATTTATATCTGCAAAGGTTCTGCTCCACAGAACTCCTAGACACATAATATTACTCAGGGAGTACACATTCTACATTCTGACTTAATAATATGTTTAATTCCCTGACTGTGCTAAGCCTCAAGTTTCCTGTGGGAGTCAATAAATGACACTCCCAAATCCACGCTGCACATTTCATCCTAAGTATGGCATGTATCTGATTGGTATTGAAAAAAAACAAGTCCTCATATAAAGGACTTAACTCATGACATGCCCCATAAATTGAGTCTCCTTACATTTGCAAGGTTTCATGACCTCTTGGGTCAACAACTGCAAGGATCAAAACCAATGGCCAGTATTTACATGCTGTCCTGAGATGCAGAAAAGATGTGTCTTAAATACCTGGAAAATACTATTCTACTGGTGCGCGCCTTCAGTTTCAGCTATGCTACAAATGTACACTCATAAGTTAAGGAACATTACCATAATAATCCAGACTCTGTTAATGAACCTAAAGTGTGCGTGGCAACCAGTGGGGCAGATCACATCATTTATGCTCTATATGTGTCTTGTTTGTTTAAGTGCCCGAAGCATTATATTGTACTGGAGAGTGCCTTCCCTCTTATTGTGTGTCTCTCCAACAGCCATCTTGTAGCTGGCCTTTATCAATCAATAAATGATTTTAGAGATGCTAGATGATTATACTTGTAAGGTAATCAACCTTACTGTTGTAAGCTAGGCTCTACCGATCACCATAAATTCTGCGTTCAGCCAAGGTAGCAGAGCACACCATTAATGCTCCATATTAATTCTATATGCGCATTAAAAATATAACAGTAGCTATCTTGAAGACGGAAAAAATAACATATTTATTAGTGTTTTGATTCCATCTTACCTACTGGCGGTCACCAGTAGGTAGTTATAGTTAGGACCTACTTTCCATAGGAAATCCACAACATTCTATTTGGAATAACTTTGGCGCTGGTGGACGAATCTTCACGAATATAGCAGTACATGTGTAGACATGTACTTTACTCCTTTTCTTTGCTTCCCTCCACCCTAATTGACAACGTAATGGGGTGAGTCAAAGCATGGCACTGGTGTCGTCACTGTTTTAAGTTTGCAACACAGTAGGTAGGATAAATAAATAAAGCACTTGACACAATGCAGAGTGACAGTATTTATTGTATTTAATTTTCAAATGTTTTAAAAATAAAATACACTCATGTACAAAATATTGCTGCTTTATTTGCAAGATAAATATCTAATATAATTCATATGAATCACCACATATGCTGATATTACAGTAAAGATAAAATGAAGTGTTTATGTTTTTGTACAAGGACCTACAACATAAGAAATTTAGTATGGAAAATCAACAAAACAATTTGGAAGACAGTTACAGTCATGTACAAAATAGTGTTGCTTCATTTGTAAGATAACTATTTAATATAATTCATATGAATCACCACATATGCTGTTATTACAGTAAAGATAAAATGAAGTGTTTATGTTTTTGTACAAGGACCTACAACATAAGAAATTCAGTATGGAAAATCAACAAAAAAATTTGGAAGACAGTTTTTCGAAATTAGTAACAGTGTCATAGAAGAGCTGAACATACTTTTTACAAGTAGCGAGAATGAAGAGGAAGATATAAATGCTGCAGATATTAGCTGTGATTTCGTAGACTAAACCTTAGATGTTGATTTTCTGGAAGCATTAGATGACATTGAGTATGATCATATGTGTTTTGAAATAGATAATCAGGAATATGAAATACATGATGAAATTATTTTAGAAGCTCTATTAAGTTATGAGATGTTATAAGAATACATTTATTAAAATGGTTTGAGACAATCTTTTTGCAGAATTGTAATCATTCAGCTAGTACTGAACTACTCATGTTGCAAAGTGGGCCTTAGGGCATGGACTGCTTGAAACCCCTATAGACTATGTATGCAGTTTTTCATGCACCGGCAAATTTGTCTTTTATACCTTTAATTGCCCAGTCTGTTTCCTTACACTTCCAGAAAACACTAATACACTTCTAGAAAGGCAGTAAGTGTGCAAATTTCTTACTGCCTTCGGCTCGGGTAGTTGTTACAACAAAAAGGCTCAATAAAGGGCCTGCAGTTTTAATACGAATATGAAATAGAATAGTTGATAACCATAGCCAAGAAAGGAAGCAAGTAGGTGTGTGTGTACGTGTAGATGGTGTGTTGATTGAGTGGAAGATGAATAATGTAAAAAATAAGAAAAGCTGTAAGTGTGCAAATTACCCAGAAGGCTCAATAAAAGGCCTGTACTTTGAATTAGAATAACAAACAGAAGATTTGATAACCATAGTCCATACTGGCTCTTTTTTAATATTGGTAGAATTTTATTAAGCTTTTTATCATACATGAACGGCAGGAAGTGTGCGAATTACCCACTGCCATTCACGAATAACAGTTACCAAGAAGGCTCAATAAAAGGCCTGTACTTTGAATTTGTATTACAAGAAGAATAATTGATAACACCAGGAAAGAAAGGCAGCAAGTGTGCAAATTTCTCAGTGCCTTCGGCCGGGGTAGTAGCTACAACAAAAAGGCTCGATTAAGGGCCTGCACTTTGAATAGGTATATGAAATTGAACAATAATTGATAACCCCTGTCAAAAAGGCAGTAAGTAGGTGTGTGTATGTGGGGATGATGTGTTAATTGAGTGGAAGATGAATAAGGTGAAAAATAACAAAGGCAGCAGACCCGCACAATACCTACTGCCTTGCCAGGGAAGTGGATGTTTGGATTTCCAGCTCATTACATAGAGTGGGAGTTGCATTCCGCAGTGAGAGTCTTGACAAACTGGTTCCACATGTAAGTAAACAATGAAGTGCATAAAGTACACACTCCCGGCACTGGGTGGTAGTGTAGAGAAATAACAATATTGGCCCCTTTCTGGGGTTATAAAAAAGGTGAAAAATAAGAAAGGCTGCAGATGCGCAAAATACCCACTGTCTTGTCACTGAAGTGGATGTTTGGTTTTTAAGTCCTTTACACAGACTGTGCGTTGGATTCCGCTGTGAGAAATGGGTACCATATCTAACCAAGCAATGGAAGTACAAAAAGTACACACACTGTGCGGTAGAAAGGATGCAAGAAAGGACGCAAGTGTGCAAATTACCCACTGCCATTCATGAGTAATAGTTACCAAGGAGGCTCAATAAAGGGCCTGTACTTTGACTAAAAAAGCACAGGTGCACAACACAAAATCAACCAATATACAAAATTCAAGCTATAATAATCACAAGAGTAAAGTTCCTCAATTTTGATTTCTTTTCTTCCAAAATGTGGTAGATAAGATAGTACAGCTGACACTTTTTGTCCCAACTAGGGACTTCTTCAGGGCTGAATTAAACACAAACATATAAACATACAATTAAAAACATGACCAATACTCAGTTGAGCATTAATACATGCATCTGATAAACAACATTAGCATAACAAAGATGTACAGTGTATATACATAGATTCATCTTAAAATACATTCAAGAGCTAGGTACAGAAATAGGTCAGGAGCTGAAGTTTACATTTAAGAAGTTATTTCTTATTTGCTCAATTATTTTTAACTAAGAGCAATTTGTCCACTATATTTAACATTTCATATATTCCTAGGGTGTGTTTAAAAGTAAAAAAAAATTTTGAAGTAAAGGGAGAAAAATGATTCAATAATAACAAGTATTTAACAGGAGGGAGAGTAAGGGAAATTACATAAACTATGTGAGGTGGGAACTCCTGGTCCCCGGAAATAATAGTAACAACAAAGAAGGAGTACCCCCTAAGTGAGAGGAAAATAGCAATTAGCTATTTCCTACAGGATATTTTAGGTTAGCACTAAGTGCCCCAACCCGTTTACCGGCCAGTGCTTGTCCTTTGAGAAGACCCCTCACTCACCAACCTAGTTGGTGACATGCTTCATCATTGGGGTCCCACCCCATAGGCCGAGTGCCTATAGGGTGTGCTGCGACACCTGACTACAGTGGAGCGGGATATTGTTTCTTTTTTTATATGTGCTTACAAATGCAGTGAGAAGGTATGTTCAAAAGGGCCAGTACTACTCAATTCAAGACTTTATTCTTGAGCGTCTGAACCCCAATAAAACCAATGTGGCACCTATGCCTAGTTAGGAAGGCTTTGGTGTCTTAGAAGTGTAATATATTAAAAATAGCGAAGTGTGCTATGTGCAAAGTTATGAAGTAAAATAGGTCTACATTTTTCAACCATTACAAAAATTCTCTGGTTTTCGTCAGGACCGTGAATATTACACGGGGTGGTACGCACACGCTAAGGTGCGCCCAACACACGTGCAATTTAAAGACCACAAAAATTTTGATCTGATGTAAAAGGGTGTGTTTAATCCTAGGTTTCAAGAAAAAAACCTGTAAGAAAGAGAAGGGAAAACGGGGTTGGGATTGCGTACTAGGAAAGACACAACAAGGGTATACATATAACATATAAAGTGCTTAATGTGGTCACCCCTGTCAGGTGACTACCTATATTAATATTTTCATATAGGCGGTGCAGGTTCCAAATGGACTTAAGTGTTAATTATAGGATCGCACTTAAGTAGGTACCATTGTGCGAGGCAAACTCTGTGAGGTACTCGACTTAATGAAGTTGGTGGTAGGAGTAAGGAGTGATCGTTTAACGTATTAATGGGCGGAATGCTAGAGAGTATATCAGACGTAATTGATTTTGGTTCGGGAAATGTATGATATTTGACCGTCCGATTGACATATGGCTAGCAAACTAGTGTTTAGCATGCTAATTTCATTACAAGGTTAATGAGAAAAAGAAAAAGAATATCCATTCAAGCGATGCTTACACTTAAAGCGGTGAATATCACTTCATGGGGTTTGGATCTACCAAGACGGCAATTGTCCGTCACCTACACAGTTCAAAAGTAAGCGTAAGTACATGAGGATCAAACATAATGTTCGCATTGTCATCCAACTCGTGAAACTCGGATGCAATGCAGTCGCACCGCACTGTGCCCATTAGCGGTGGATATGTACTTACTTTCGGTATGCGATCATCTGGCGGTAAACCTACTTGGTTACTGCGCTCGAAGCCCCGTTGAATGATCAGTGTCTCGTGATGCCGGTAAAGTAACCTGCTTGGAACTTCCTGGTTTGGGCGTGGCGTGATGTGTCACCGCCTCAGTAGCCAATCGGAGCGCGTTCTAAGGGCGTGCCTTTTTTCCGTTCCGATCACTAGGCTGCATTGGTGTGATGCGTAGTAGGCTGGTTACCTTGGTAACCACGCTTTCGTTTTTCACGCTATGGGAAACATGACCTGTCATCGCTGGGATGACGCCCATACGGTGTGTAATTCCGATCACGTGGCTTGTGGTGAAGTGACGTGTAGTGGTCTAGTTGTCATGGTAAACACGCGTTCGTGAATGATGAACAAAACACGCGTACTCATGCCAGTTTAGTGGAAGAATGGTCATAACAATGACAGAACAGGAACAAAAATGTGTCAGGACTCGTTCATAATGGGACAAAAACAATGTAAGGGCCCATTCAGTAGAATGGTGCTGAGTGCAATTAGAGGTATAATACTGCAATAAATAGCAGACACTCAAGCACAAGAACAAACGTTACGTAGGCAATGGTGGCACTTGTGCAAGTATCTAAAGCAAACAAAATGTGAGAGGTAGCAAACAGTGTGTTACAAGAGAAAAGTGGCGTGTGCATGACCACTGTCCAGGAAGTTCGGTGGAGCTGTCACTTGGCACTAAGACCTTCCTGCGTGAAGCTGAAAAGATCCTCAAGTTAACCTACAAGGCGTCTGACTCAGTGGTGGCTGGTGAAGTTTTATAGTGGTAGGGCTCCAGATGAACCCATGCATTTGCCTAAGAGAGTGAACCCAGTGAGCGACCGCAATCTCCCCAAAGGGGGAGGTGAGTTATACCTGCATGGCCAACTTAAGTTAAAAGCATTCTTTCATTGATAGGATTTATCCTCATGTTTGCACTGCTAAGTACACTGGATCCAGTTGATCACTGTAAACCAGGCACTGCTTGTAACATAATTATCTGAAAAGAGATTGTGTGTTGCATAAAATATTATTTTTCCTAAATTTAAGTCATCAGCCACCAAAGAACCCTGTGACAACAACCTGTACGTAGGAGGGGAAGGCTAAAGACACATGTAGACGCTGAAGCCTTTATAGACAGAGTGGTGTTGCCTGGAGGAACGTGCTATTTGTTTGACTAGACAAGTAGTAAAAGATAATAATGGCACATATTGCAATCACTAATTTTAATAAATGGACAAGTGTTAATTTTACTCAAGTATTAAAATGTAACTGATTGCAAGGCTTCACATTTGTACGATAATTATTATAAAACTGTGCACTGTTTAAACAAAAAAGGGATTCCAAATAAGGAGGTGCACTAACAGATGGTTCCACTTCCTACCACAAAAAAGGTAGCCCACATTCCTTTAACCATCACAAAGTCTGAAGAGCAGTTATGATTTAAGCTGGAGAGGGGCAAGTTTTTTGGAAAAATGTTGCCACTTAGTTTTTCCTACTCTTTATTTTGGACAGTATTCACACCTTTAAACTGGGTTTACTTTAGTTTTGTTTCTTTTAAATTGAATGTTTTATGGGTGTCAACACATACCAAAGTGAGAAACAAGATAAAAACAATCTTATAAGAAGCCCCCATATAAAATTCATGCTAAACCGAACATCCGCAAGCAAATTCTTTTACACGTGTTCCTTTTTCCTCCGCTTGTTTCTGCAGAGTAACTTTCTGGCATGCACATAAAACATGTCAATCCCCACACGCCCACAACACGTAGCATTTAAACATATTTATGTTCTATCAATCTTACACAAGAAAGGCTGACCCCGGGCCTCCAGTTCAATCACTGCCTGTGCCGTGGTGAAGTGCGATTTGTTGACCTCCGTTTAAGGTAAGTGAATAAAACTACCTGCAGTGCTGTGCTCTGCCTTGTACTCCTGCTCTCCAGTGCGCGCTACTCTTTTGTCTGGACCGAAGCAGTGACACAGTGTTGAATGCTATTGCAATTTATTTGAAGTACATCACAGAATCATACCATTGGAGCCTGCAGCATTTTAAGAACACTGACGGGGCAAAAACTGTTGCGCAGCCTTCGATGTAGCGTGTTTAGACTCAGTCTCCATCTACGCTTGCGCATATCGTCATGGCAGAGGGGTGGGGCCAGAGAGGCTTGCTAACCCCACCACAACCCGTGACGGTGTTGTGAAAGCTGAGGGGTCACAGCGCCAGCGTTTGATTGACACTTAGCCCCTGGTTCTGCAGGGCTTCAGACTGAAGCGCCCAGGGCGAAGTTTACATCTTTGTCAGAAGGGGGTCCAGTCGGCCGCCTCAAAAATAGTGCCGCCCGGGTCGGACCGCCCCCCTCGACCCCCCCTAGCTACGCCAGTGACGCCCCCCCCCCCGCAATGCGGGGCCCTGTGTTACGCCCCTGCAAGAGATTGAACACAACGCTGCCATTGCTATTAGGGGTCCGAGCCGGAGGCCGCCAAATCCTGCCAGGGGGCCGCCACTGCCACGATTATCAGATCCTTCCGATCTGATCCTCGTCGTGGCGGCCCCTGCGGTTTGGCGGCCCTGTGCAGGTGCACACTTTGCACATGCCTAGGGCCGGCCCTGGAAACGAAAGCGTGGCTACCAAGGTAACCATAAGACATACAAAGCAGACCAGGTCTATAGGGTGGGTGTATGACTATACCAGTGACTATGGAACAGTCGGATGCGCATGTGTATCGGTGCCATTAGTGGTTATTAGAAACAAACAGGCTAGAAAAAATCCCATCAGACCACCCTTTATGGTGGAATATGCGTCACGTGGGACTTTCTGATCATACCATATCACAACCAACCAATAAGTGTTAGTGTGAAAATGGATGTCAGTACTCTTAGCCATAGTGTTTGCCAAAGGAGTGGACTAGTGAAGTGCAGTGCTCAGGAAATGGTGAAAGATAAAATTAACTACGCAGGCTCTGACTAGGTGTGCATACAGAAGTCTGTACAGCCTAAGGGGAATTACCCCGGCTTTCTTCAGGACCTTGAGCTTGGCTTAGACACAGGGGCACCGACGGACAGAGCGGGGCCTCATTCTCCCGAGCGGTTGCCGGGTGAGGTGAGGTTTTCACCCACACAAGGCTGGGAAGAAGAGTTTCTTCTCCCACCAGTGGACGCCAAAATTCTTGGTAGATATATATTTGTCTAACAGTAACGTCATTGTTATCCCTTCCCAACGGATTACCTGGGTTTGGTTGCAGTAGCTATTTTTCACCTCAAGGTCCTGAAGAAAGCCGGGGTAATTCCCCTTAGGCTGAAACATGTCGACCGTACTGCACAGCGCCATGGAATAGTAGTCCTCCAGCAGGCGTGTTTTTAATTTTTTGACACACAGACTTCTGTATGCACACCTAGTCAGAGCCTGCGTAGTTAATTTTATCTTTCACCATTTCCTGAGCACTGCACTTCACTAGTCCACTCCTTTGGCAAACACTATGGCTAAGAGTACTGACATCCATTTTCACACTAACACTTATTGGTTGGTTGTGATATGGTATGATCAGAAAGTCCCACGTGACGCATATTCCACCATAAAGGGTGGTCTGATGGGATTTTTTCTAGCCTGTTTGTTTCTAATAACCACTAATGGCACCGATACACATGCGCATCCGACTGTTCCATAATCACTGGTATAGTCATACACCCACCCTATAGACCTGGTCTGCTTTGTATGTCTTATGTTCATGTAGTAGGGGAGGTAGCATACAGGTCTCTAAATATTCCCCTTGACCCTCCACACACCCTTATTGTTGTTAGTACCAAGGTAACCAGCCTACTACGCGTCACACCAATGCAGCCTAGTGATCGGAACGGAAAAAAGGCACGCCCTTAGAACGCGCTCCGATTGGCTACTGAGGCAGTGACACATCACGCCACGCCCAAACCAGGAAGTTCCAAGCAGGTTACTTTACCGGCATCACCGAGACACCGATCATTCAACGGGGCTTCGAGCGCAGTAACCAAGTAGGTTTACCGCCAGATGATCGCATACCGAAAGTAAGTACATATCCACCGCTAATGGGCAAAGCGCGGTGCGACTGCATTGCATCCGAGTTTCACAAGTTGGATGACAACGCGAACATTATGTTTGATCCTCATGTACTTACGCTTATTTTTGAACTGTGTAGGTGACGGACAATGCCGTCTTGGTAGATCCGAAGTCCATGAAGCGATATTCACCGCTTTAAGTGTAAGCATCGCTTGAATGGATATTCTTTTTCTTTTTCTCATTAACCTTGTAATGAAATTAGCATGCTAAACACCGGTTTGCTAGCCATATGTCAATCGGACTGTCAAATATCATACATTTCCCGAACCAAAATCAATTACGTCTGATATACTCACTAGCATTCCGCCCATTAATACGTTAAACGATCACTCCTTACTCCTACCACCAACTTCATTAAGTTGAGTACCTCACAGAGTTTGCCTCGCACGATGGTACCTACTTAAGCGCGATCCTATAATTAACACTTAAGTCCATTTGGAACCTGCACCCCCTATATGAAAATATTAATATAGGTAGTCACCTGACGGGGTGACCACATTAAGCACTTTTAATGTTATATGTATACCCTTGTTGTGTCTTTCCTAGTACGCAATCCCAACCCTGTTTTCCCTTCTCTTTCTTACAGGTTTTTTTCCTGAAACCTAGGATTAAACACACCCTTTTACATTAGATCACAATTTTTGTGGTCTTTAAATTGCACGTGGGTTGGGCACACCTTAGAGTGTGCGTACCACCCCGTGTAATATTCACGGTCCTGACGAAAGCCAGAGAATTTTTGTAATGGTTGAACCATGTAGACCTATTTTACTTTATAATTTTGCACATAGCACACTTCGCTATTTTTAATATATTACACTTCTTGAGACACCAAAGCCTTCCTAACTAGGCATAGGTGCCACATTGGTTTTTATTGGGGTTCAGACGCTCAAGAATAAAGTCTTGAATTGAGTAGTACTGGCCCTTTTTAACATACCTTCTCACTGCATTTGTAAGCACATATAAAAAAAGAAACAATATGCCGCTCCACTGTAGTCAGGTGTCGCAGCACACCCTATAGGCACTCGGCCTATGGGGTGGAACCCCAATGATGAAGCATGTCACCAACTAGGTTGGTGAGTGAGGGGTCTTCTCAAAAGACAAGCACTGTCCGGTAAACGGGCTGGGGCACTTAGTGCTAACCTAAAATATCCTGTAGGAAATAGCTAATTGCTATTTTCCTCTCACTTAGGGGGTACTCCTTCTTTGTTGTTACTCAATAATAACAAGACCTGTAGGTAAAAGGTAGAAGAAAAAGGGAGAAAAAAAGAAGGAAGTGATTAGTGATTAATTTAGTCCTATGCCATAGTAAACCCAAAGGCCAAAAAAGATTCTATTGTGCATTTTAAAAATTCCATAGTAGTTTTAGTAGCATGATCTGCACGATTTTGTTGATCAGAAAAGTCAGCAATACCAAGAGGTATTTCACATCACCGACCTGGTGCTGGACGGGCCTGTTGCTGTTGGAGCTTGTTTAGGGGGACGAGTTGGGCCATGACTATCATATCACGGTAAGTGCGTATATAGGGTCTTGGTTAATCGGGCTGCTGGAGTCTGCACGTTAACCGGGTTGCTGGTGTCTGCACGTTTAATGCTGGGGCTTGCTTTCGTCCCCAGGGACGATTTAGAGTCTTTCATGAATACTCTAAGGATAGAGACCATTTAATTTCACTCGCCGTCCTTTTGGATAATTTGTGCCACCCTTTCTCCATGTTTATCAGGCAACTTATTTACATGACAGCGTGATATAGTTTTATATATGGAAATGGAAATGGAAACGGAAATAGAAATGGAAGTAGATATTTGGATACCGAGCTCATTACAGACTGAGCGTCGGAAGAAAGGATGCAAGTGTGGAAATTACGCACTGCAATTTAAGGGAAGTAGTTAACAAGAAGGCTGAATAAAGGGTGTGCACTTTGAATTTGTATTAGAAGAATAATAATTTATAACCCCAGTCAAGAAAGGCAGCAAGTGTGCATATTTCCAACTGCTTTTGGTGGGAGTAGTTACAACAAAAAAGGTTGATAAATGTTTAATGAGTAATGTCGAGGACAGATATGTGTCTGTTTTTATGAAGTTGATAGACTGTTTCACGTAACAGAAAAAGTCATCGCAATAAATGCGTTGCGTTGGAATAGGAAGTGTTATGAACTAATACACTATAATACGTATACTTTCTGGCTTTTTCTCAGTTAAATATTAAATTTCTTGTACAGATTTAAGTACTCAAGTTTGTGTTGCATGAAGACTTAGACTCACCCAAATGATTCTTGTATTTTTGGAGTAAAGACTTGCAGATGATAAGCGATCTGAAGATTCATAAGCTCCAATTTCTCAATGATATAACATTTTTAAACTGTAACTATATAATTATTTTTTTAGAATTTTCATGTAGGAAATCTCTTTTCACATCTCCTTCAATTCTGTCTTTTCTCATTTTGTTATGTACAGTGTTAGATATTGAGCAACAGAATTGTCTGCAATATATTGAATATCTATGTTAGCATTCTACATGGACAAAATAACTGGGTTGTAGTCAATTATATATTTTGACTTTTCATTTCTTTTTAAGTTGTATGTATTTTTTGGAGACTTTTTTGTGATAGTATGTAGCAAAGATCACATAAAACTGTTCACTCTTCCTTTCAATATTACAGGATGTGGAAATCCAAAATGACATTTGGTGTAGAACTTGTTCTTAAATTTGTAGTTTTGATGACAGTATTTCCTACAACGATGGCTTTGTAATCGTAAGACTTGTTGTTTTATGTCGTTATCTTGTGTACCTCTGGGTATATTACATGTGGCATATTTTCTAATAAAACACAGCACAGTATCATCTGACTCAGTTGCAAATTTGGGAGCATCTTTGATCCATATTAGCATATGTATGTGAGGAGCATCTTTTGGTTGATACTCTTTTCTCCAAAAGAAATCCAAAACCTTTCCAAGAGGAGAATTTTTTTTATTGGTGATAAAACATATTATAGCTTCGAATCTATGATTGAAATACCTGTATACATTAACTGCATCCAAAGAGCACAATTCTCCAGGTGTCTTGTATTCAATATTTAGTATCTTTGGATTTGTGTCTCGAAGAAATTGAAGTAAATCATCCCAAGTGTACTCAGCACAGCTCACACACACATTTTAATAATATTGATTAGTTTTTTTAGTAGATACATTGTCTTTTACACTTTCCTAACATTCACTAATTCTTGCCAGATTTTCATACTTCCAGTTGGAGCTCCATTAACAAGAATAATTAAAGGTTGATCTTCTATATTTTCTACATCAATTGTTTCAATTTTTCATAACATAATCTACAGGCAAATATGCAACTCTTCCCTTTAATCCTGTTTGTAAATCTGAAGGAGGCAATTTTCCTGTCTTAGGCTCCATACGAACAAACTAAGAACAGTATGATATCAACAGACCCAACAGAATGGGAGGATATGAGCATAGCAATCCCCAGAACCGTTTTTTAGGGAACCGCCGGGGCAATCATCGCCCACGCCCGGGGACCCCCCAATCGAGGAACTCCCATCCGGGTCGGGGACAACCTCAGATGTATGTCCAAACCCGCAGCCATCAATACTGGAAAACATAAAAGGTATTCTGGTTTTCAACCTCACTAAGAAAGAGATTGACCCTATGGCTGTCAATTTATTAACTCGAGGACTATCATTCATCCCCTCTGCGAACTTTGACAAGTTCGAATTTACCAAAGACCTACATCTCTTTTTCAGAAAGATCCGCTTGAAAAAATATTTTTTGGACAGGCCCAACACTCCAGATCAAGAGAACAGATATGGACTAAAACCCCCTTCATCTTTTATATCGTCACTTGATATGTTGGGCCCGGAGGTCAGCATTTTTGAAAAAGCTGTTGCCGCCAAGGTTGAAAAAATGATTAAGTATGTCCCCATCCCCGATTCCAATCTTCACAGGGATGAAGAAGTCATCCTCAAAACTTTGAAGGACAACAAAAACATTACCATCAAACCCTGTGACAAGGGTGGGGGCATTGTCATTTTTGAAACATCCAACTATGCTGACAAAATGAACGACCTACTGTCTGCCTCTGGCCATTACCAAAAAATTACCCAAAACCCTGAACCTTCCCTTAAACAACGAATCCTTCATATGGTCCAAAAAGCTGTGGATCTTGACTGGATCTGTGAATCCGAGGCTGAATTCCTGACCCCTACCAACACTAGAATTCCCATCATATATGGGGTTCCCAAAACACATAAGAACTGCACGGACCTCCCGCTACAACCCATAGTATCCACCATTGGATCGGCCACTGAGCCTCTGTCTAAGTACATAGACAAATTTCTACAACCTCTAGTCACTGAACTTGAATCATACGTCAAAGACACAGGACATTTCATTAACCTAGTGGAAGGCACCCCATTTTTCGACAATCGAGAGTTACTTGTTACTCTCAATGTCAAATCTCTCTATTCTAACATCCCTCAGAGAGGAGCTTATGCCACTATAGAAAACATTCTTTCTACCAGACATGACATCACCAACTCGGAGTTCATATTGTAATGTCTCGAGTTGGTACTCCATGAAAATTACTTTGAATTCAACAATACCCTGTTTAAACAAACCAATGGTGTCAGCATGGGGGCTAGTTGTGCCCCCAGCATTGCTTGTTTATCCATGGGAGAATTTGAATGTAAATGTAAATGTAAATGTGGGATACTTGTATAGCGCACAGTTACTCTACCCGAGTGTCCCGGCGCTGTAGACCGCTGGGGAACCCGTCCTGGTTTTCCCTGTGAGATGGTCCCCTTTTTGGGTATCTCCAGGGTGAAACCAGGCATCCCTGGCGTCTGTGGGGGGCCGTTGTAGAGATGAGGCAAGCTAATGCCCAGAGTTGCCGAGTGTGCTCCCTGGTCGGAGTGGGCACCGATGCGAGAATTATCAGTCCGCTGATCCTGGTCCAAGACCCTGCCGCGTCGGGAATCGAACCCTGGTCCCGGGCCGTTCTCTGCACTCGGGTCTGCCGCCTCTAACCAGTGAGCCACACCTCTCCACAAAAAAATGTATTATCATCTTCAACGAAATGGCCCCCTTCCATGAAAACATCAGAGGTTGGCATCGATTTATCGACGATGTCTTTCTGAACTGGAAGGGGGACCATACATCCCTGGAGGAATATATCTCATGGCTGAATGCGGCTGACCCCAATCTACGCTTCACCAGCCATTATAGCCATCAAAGGATTGAATTCCTGGACATCTGGGTTGAACATCAGGATAACTTTTTATAGGTATCCCTATACACCAAGCCCACAGCCAGGAATACCTTTTTACAATACTCCAGCTTTCATCCAAGCGATTTCCTACTACAATCTGACATCCTGAAAGAAAAGCTATCACACCGAGGCTATCCTAGAAAGCTCATCAAGGACTCCTTAAAAAGAGCCAGATACGCCAATCGAGATCTGATGTTTGAACCCACTATTTCTGACCCCCTGGAACGACTGGTCTACATTACACGCCACTCCAACATGAGCCATAAAATTTGACAGGTCATCAACTCTAGTTGGCATCTCCTTAATTTGGAGAAGGAACAAACCCCTCTTGGCTGACCAATTTTCGCGTTCAGAAGGAACAGAAATTTAAAAATCATCTAGTCAGGGAAAACATGCTGGAGGCCGCACCCAGTACCCAAAAGGCCATTACCAACTCGGAACCGATTTTTAGCAACCACCGATGTGGCACATGCCATGCCTGCCCACACGCCATCAAAGGCGACTCAGTGAGCACCACTGAGCGGACGATATCGGTGGCACGAAACAAAAAAGAAAAAATACCGAACTTCCAACATTATTTACATCATCCTTTGCCCATGTGATTTGCCCTATGTTGGAGAGACTGGACGCGAATGCCATCTGAGAATCGAGGAACATAAATCTAACATCCGAAATAAAAAAACATCTGCCCCGCTAGTTTCTCATTGGCTGGAGAAAAGCCACAGTGAAAAAGACCTCCGATGGTTCATTCTGTAGAAAATAATGGCCCAGCCTGGAGTTGATCCCGTCAATCTCCGCAGGAAAAGAGAGGTTTTCTGGACTTTTATGTTCAACTCAGTATTAAAAGGCCAAACAGAAGAATGCCCATGGTCCAATGCCCTTCTCTGAACCTCATTTTCTATGATCATTGCCCTCATAAAAGCAGTAGCGCTGAAAGGTTTTATTCCCTCCACCTTTCTCCCAAATGAGTTACTTACCCCCTGCCCATCCCCACATTCCTCTAACTTATACCTGGTGGGGCCAATCGTCCTACACAGCTCTAATTCCTTGACCGCTGTTAGGCCACCTAACTCCTAGTTAATTGTTCTACAAAGCTCTAATTCTCTGACTGCTGAGAGGTCACCCTACTCTTATCTGATTCCTCAACCGTTTCAAGATGGCCGCTGTTATGATTCCGACTCTAACATGTGCCCCGTGGGGTCATGTAAGAGCCCCAATTCGTCGAACCCGGTGAGGTTACCCTACTCCTACCTGATCTCCTACCCGCCTCAAGGTGGCCGTCACTACTACTCAGATTCTAACATGCGTCGTCGTATGGTGTTAATCACTATAAAGAGCTTCAATTCATTGACTTTCATATCGGATTCCTTACCTGTTCCAAGATGGCCGCCATCTTGATCTCGTCTTATCCCTTGCCCTTCCTCTATGTTGTTTACCCTACCCCTCTGAAATGGCCCCCAGACGCCGTATATTTGATTTCGCGCTTAGCGCCTTTTTTACACACCTGACCCTGTTTTCTGAACAGACCTTAAAAGGCTGCCCCTCCCCTGGCATCTCTCTGTTTTCCTCCCTTCGAGAGAGGACGCCGCCCTGCGGTCCGTGCCGATTCCGATGACCCAGGTAACGCACCTCCCCCTTGTATTGCAGTAGCGCTTCAGTCTCCATTACGTCGGTTTGGACTGCTGTCCCCGCATCCTAAAACGTATTTATTCCTTACAGACCCTCTCCCCTCCCGTCCTGAGATCCTGTATATACCCTCTCCACGACGGGACCTCACTCTGACGTTGGATGGTTAAAAGATTTGACCCGCCAGAGGTGCCTCTATCCCCGCCTTCCTGGGGTAAGAGTTTTTCCCGCTAGGATCCTTTATCCTGCCCATCGGTGTCTGACCTCTTGAAAATTACATATCTATTTAATCCCCACAGGGTTTCTCCCAGGCTCCCCGCGATCTTATATATGACTCGAGATAGACGAAGAACGTATCCAGCTTTTAAATAAATGATCCACTAGCACGCTATTAGCACGCTACGTCTGAGATTACAGACCTGCCTCATTGGGACTTATGGCCTTTGTCTCGCCGAATATAGGTAATTCAAAGATTACCATTTCAAGCATAATGAACCGATCATTAGCCACTAAGCCCAAACCTCGAATCTGACCTCTTTTTCCTTCACATTTATCCAATGTGCTCTTTCATCTCGTTTGCAGGACCTTGTTCCATAATCCTATAAGACCCCGTCTGACTGGACGAGTACCTAACACGGAAGAAGGACACCTCTGTGATGTCCTGTGCCCCACCAGGTAATTATTCTCCCTTCCCTTATGCGCCCTGAGCCACTTTTTCATCCAGGGCCAGAGTAAAATTTGAACCTTCAGAACCTGGGGCCTCTGACGCCTAGGAGGCCCAGACGCTTTTGACTCCCAACCGGCCTCTATAAACAGTCTCTGACTCTCACACTGTTTTTCTATCCATAGGACTACCCGGGGTATTATTGATTTTTTTAACCCTAAACTTCTTAAAAACCTACCTACCGGACCATTAAAACCTAAACCCTCGCCCTCAGAGAAACGCTGATTTTGACATAGCAACCCTTCCTTACGCTGATGAAGTCTCCAAGACACAAGGCCTCTATAGTGTAAAAAGTGGTAAGTCTCCCTTCCCCATCTTTTTGCCATATAGGCAGGCCCTCATCAATGTACCACGCCTCACTATGTGTCCATTGAGGTACTCTATTTGTGAAAAGGTCCTTCCCCCTATGCCGAATTTGTTCTTAAACTGCTTTCTGTCGATAATCTGTAGATTGCGAGCTGCCTTTTTGGATGAAAGTTTGCTAACTCCCAGGTTTTTTGCTTACCATGCTGTTCTATGTGCCCCCCCAGGTACCTCATTAGAGAGGAGTAAGGAAAAAAGAAAGAAAAAAAGAAAAAAACTTTCTCCCCTAAACCTCGAACTGTCTTGAAACTGTCCCTTGTTCAGTTATAGATACTCAGATGTATAATTGAATGCTTGTCTGCAAACACACCGGTTTTCTGCCTGGTCAGTATTTACTGATTTTAGGCCTATCCTTGTTTCGCCCTGAGTGTTCCTTTCATTGAAAATCTTTTTGAAATCCCTCAACATATATATGCATCTGTATCTTGGAGCAATATTATTCATGCTAAATGTCTTTTAGAATCTCTGAATGTATGTACTAGACATGTATTACCTCATACGATTTGAATATAACAAACGCTTTTTTCATCCACAGTGTGCATGTCCCCACCCCTGGTCTTCCTCGCCCTGATGAAGGTGCAGCCTAAAATAGGCTCTGCATTGAAACGCGTGTTGGCGTGATCCACATGGATGGCCTCAAGTGGAGTCTCTGCTAAATTACCTTGCCCACTTTGCTTTGCCTCCATGTTGTTACTGTAGTCCTAGCAGCCACAAAATGTGTTACCTGCAGGCCCCAATGTACCTTTATGATTTTATGTGTGTGATTGTATTATTATTATAGTGAGTGAGATTGAGAGTGAGTGTATGCTTAGTGAATGACTGCGGGAGTGTGTGGGACGTGAATAAATGCATTTTTCTACTTGAACTTTAATCATGACATACATTATGCCAAATGCTAAATCAATGTTTGTATATTTGTTCTCAAGTCTTTACATGGATTCATTATTTGAACTATAATTTAACAAATACATCATTTCTAGTTTCATAAAAAGGTGTACTGAATTTGTGTGATGTGCTGTTGGCTCTGACACGTAGAATTTTGTCATCTCTTTCCTTATTATTAGGATCCCTTGTTGGGACCTCTAAACTAACCTTGGCAGGGTAGTTCTTGTATTTCTATTTAGCAGCTCCATACAAACAATAGCCTGAAATGGTTGCACACATTGAATAAGAATAGACTCATAGGTATTTAAATCCATTAGTTCAGAAGGAATAAATACCAACTCAAGATTATTATATACAGCTCTAGCAGGCATTTTGTTCTCATCTAATTTGTTATAACAATATTTACAAATACTCTAATCAGAACACAAATCAAAAGAATTCTCTACCAACAAATAAGCTGCGAAATGCTTTCATTCATTATTATTTTCCTTTTTAAATACTGATGAACATTCCTGGTTTAATTTTTATAATGAGTTAGTTGAAAACAAATAGAAGACTAATTTGGCGTTTGAAGTGAAATCACCTTATAATTTGTAATATCTTGCTCAAAATTTTCAACAGTAGAACATTGTACATTCTTTTTTCACATTTTCTTCTATTAATATCTCAGTTTGTGTACTGTCTTCCTGAGGACCAAAGTAAGTAAGGTGAATTTCATGAGAGACATTCGTTACATCTGATACAGATGCACGGAAAAGAGTACTGTTTAACTTTTTTTAACATTACTGCTGGAATTTTTGCGTAATACAATGTTCTGAATAATTTCCTCATTTGAGTTTGATGAACTGGTAACATTCTGAATTGGGGAAAAACACTTCTCTATACTTTTTTAGAAAAATAAGCTACAGAATGACCTTGCAAACCAGTATTTTCTCTTACTCTACAAGACTGTAGTCCTTGCAACATTTTAATCTCTTGTTTAACACTTTTCCTAATATAGTTATGTAAGAAATTGCATTAAAAAATCAATAGATTCTTGAGTTACAGTATAAATACTACTACAATTGCAAGTGTTCACTGGAGCTTTAGGACATTTCCCTAAAACTTCCTCAGCTAACACTTCTTTTTCATTTCTAGGAACAATATTGTCTTTCACAATAGCACAACCATTTCTAAGCTCATAGACACGACCACTAGTGTCAACTGCATGTAAGAAATCATTACTCTGAAGCTAGCTGTCATTATTAAAAAAAAGACTCAGAACTTGAACTATGGTTCCATTCACCCAAAAATAACTTCTGTTAGTTACTCTTTTCCACTTACTTTTGCCCTTCATTAAAGGGATTGGTTTATCTAGTGATTGAATTTTATTGATTACTATAACAAATTAAAACAAAATTCAATTTGAAAACCTTGTCAAGTAGATTTTCTAGTTTTCTTTTTGTTATAAAATGCGTTAAAAAAATCGCTTTCCTAATAAATTCGTCACAACTGTATTATAAAATACAAGAATAATTGATAACCCTAGACAAGAGAGGCAGTAAGTGTACAAATTTTATACTACGTTCGGCTGGGGTAGTTGTTACAATAAAAAAGGCTTGATAAAGGGCGTGTACTTTGAATACGGATATGAAATAGAAAAATAGTTGATAACTCTAGCTAAGAAAGGTAGCAAGTAGGTGTGTGTATGTGTAGATGATGTGTAGATTGAGTGGAAGATGAATTATGTCAAAAATAAGAAAGGCTGCAAGTGTGCAAATAATCAGTATCTTTAGCTTGGGAAGTAGTTACAACAAAAAGGCTAGATAAAGGGCCTTGACTTTGAATCAGAATATCAAATTGAACAATAATTTAAGTTTACCACAATCAAGATTAATATGCGACTTTGGACTGGTTGCCGAAGATGCTGTTGCAGCATTTGATGTGCTTGGTGGAGCAGCAGATGGGTTGCCCTTCAATCTTTGTGTTGCTGCTCAAGCAAAGTTGTTGGGGTGCAAGTTCTTCATGTGTCGCACCATATTTGCTGTGCTAAAGAAGTATTTTTTGTTTGGATCACCCTTTGAAAGAGTTGTTTGGCAAATTTTACAGATTTCTTTTGGAGTATTAAACCTTCAGTTGGGGTAGTAGCTATGACAAAAAGGTTTGATAAAGGGCCTTGATGTTCTATTAGAATATGAAATTGAGGAATAATTGATAATCCCAGCCTAAAAAAGGCAGCAAGTGTGTATCTAAAGCAACAAAGTTCTATGGAGTGTGTTGATGCGTAGTCCAAGCACAACGCATTGGTAGCAAAGTCTTCAAAATCAAGTTTTATAATAAATATTTGTTGTCCATTCACAGAAGTTGAAGTAGATCTTTAAAAAGTATTATATATTTTTTCTAAATAAGTCATCTCATTCAATACGGTCATGTGGTAATGAGTTGTGGTGCACTTAGTTAGTAATACCTTTGGCGCCGAGCTTGAATGTACCTTGTGATGAGATGTGGTCGGGGGGAGGTACAGTAATTCAAGTAATGTCTTTTGTTGATGGAATTCTGTATCAATTCTATTTAAAAAGACAGTATGTCTCACTGTGCCATAAAACTGTTTACTCTTCTTTGTGAGGAATAATGGTAAACTGAGTAAGTAGTATCTTTGGCGTTGAGCTTGTACGTTTCCTGTGCAGTGTAGATTGAAGGCAGTTGTTAACAGACATAGACAAATGGTTTTTGTCACTTATTTAAACAAAATGTGAACACATATATTAGAATTGTGTCTGCATTAAATAAATGACGGCTGAATTTCCGAGTGTTCAAACTTTAAGAAAATCTGAGGACATCGTGCAATTGTCTCTGTTTTAGGTAAATCAAGATTGTATTGAATGTTTTCTGTAGTGCTGGCGCTCTTGGTATCTAGTTGTGAACTCTTCTGAGTGCAGAATTGATTGAAGGCACTTCTAAGCACACATAATGAAGAGAAATTTACAGGCAAAACTCAATTGAAGTTGTGAACCCTGCTGTCTGTAATGTACATTGAAGGTACTAATTGACACAAACATCAATGAATGATATTTTGTACAGTTAATAGAATGTGAGGACACAGTATATTGTCTCTGCCTTAAGGAGACCAAGGCTGAATACAATGCTGTACTTAATGTAGAAGTAAAGTTCAATTCAAGTTGTGAACCCAGCTGCCTGTAGTGTAGATTGAAGGCAGTTGTTGACACAAAGATCGATGAGTGCTATTTTGGCACAGTTAAAAGGATCCGAGGACAGAGTACAATTGCCTGTATTAAATAAAGCAAGCCTAAATTCAATGTTGTCCTTAGTGTAGATGGAAAGGTAAATTCAAGTTGTGAACCCTACTGTTCGCAGTGTAGATTGAAGGCTCTAGTGAGGGCAGTTATAGATGAATGCTGTTTGTAAGATTGTTTTACAAAATCGGAAGACATAAAATCCATTAGTTTCTACCTAAAATAAAGCAAGGTTGAATTGAATGTTTTCTGTAGTAGTGGAGGTCCTGCTGTCAAGTTTTGATTTTTACTGGAAGTATATTGAAGGTAGTTGTCAGCACAGATATTAAAGACAAATTTAGTTCTAAAGCTGAATTCAAGTTGTGAATTTAGCTGTCTGCAGTGTAGATTGAAGGCAGTTGTTGACAAAAAGATCGATGAGTGCTATTTTGTCACAGTTAACAGAATCTGAGGACACAGTACATTTGTCTGTCTTAAATAAAGCAAGGCTAGATTTAATGTTGTCCTTAGTGTAGATGGAAATGTGAAATTGAACAAGAGTTCATAACCCCTGTGAAGAAATGAAGGAAGTGCGCAAATTTCCCACTGCTTTCTGCCAGTGCAGTATCTACATGAAAAAGGCTTGATAAAGGGACATGAGTTTGAATTAGAATATGAAATTGAGGAGTAATCGATAACCACAGCCAAGAAGTGTGCAAATTTGCCATTGCCTTCGGCAGGGGTAGTAACTACACTAAAAAGGCTTGAGAAATGGTGTTGAGTTTGAATCAGAATATGAAATAGGTGTTATACTTAGTTTAGTTTCCACTGAGTTAGTGGTGCCTGAAACAACAATGTTTGTGTAGCTTGCGAAGATTTGTGGTCTCGGCAGGATGTACTAATAGTAATTTTTATTGGTCTTGTGAATACTGGCTTAGTAAGGGCAATTGGCGATTTTGTGTAGGTGTGAGGTAGATTACTTTATTTGGTACTGTACTTTATATGTAATGAATGAAGAATCAGTAAAATTCTGGCTGAATATGGACTTGTGGTGATGGTAGAAGGTAGCGGTTACCAAGACTTCATGACTAGGTGTCATTGATTACAGCTGCACAATATTGGTAATTTAGTGTGTGTGAATGCAGCGTGGTGGGATGAGCTAGTGGCACCTGAAGGAACATAGTTCTGTGAAGTCTGTGATTATGTGTGGTCCAAGCAGGATGCATTGACAGTAAAGTCTTGAAAATCAAGTTTTTTTATATCAATGTTGCTTATTCATTCACAGAATTAAGTTGAACTATATTTCCAAAAGTAGGATATTTTTTGTTGTTGTATATAAGTCATGTTATTCAATACGGTCCTGTGTTGATGATTTCTGGTGCACTGAGTTAGTAATACCTTTGGCGCTGAGGTTGAACGTTCCCTGTGATGATACATGATTGGGGGAGGAACAGTAATTGAAGTAATGTCTTTTGTCAATTATATTCTGCATCAATTCCATTGAAAAGAAATAGTATGTTTCACTATAACATAAAAGTGTTTACTCTTCTTGGTGATTATTTATGGTGGAGTGAGTACGTTGTATCTTTGGCGCTGAGCTTGTACGTTCCTTTCGCAATGTAGATTGAAGGCAGTTGTTGACACAGAGATAGACAAAGGCTTTTTGTCAGTTATTTAAAGAAAATGTGAAGACATATAGTAGAATTCCGTCTGCATTAAATGAAGGCTGAATTTCCTACTGTTCAAACTTTAAGAACATCTGAGGACATTGTGCAATTGTCTCTGTTTGAAATAAATAAAGATTGATTGAATGTTTTCTGTAGTGCTGGCGGTCTTGGTATCTAGTTGTTAACTGTACTTAGTGCTGAAATGATTGAAAGCCGTTCTCAGCACAGATACTGAAGAGAAATTTACTTCCAAAGCTGATTTGAAGTTGTGAGCCCTGCTGTCTGCAATGTAGATTGAAGGTACTACTCGACACAAACATCGATGAATGCTTTTTTATACCGTTAAAAGAATCTGAGGACATAGTACAATTGTCTCTGCTTTAAATAAATCGAGAGTAATATGTCATACTCTGTTTTAAGAATTTGTTGCATTCTTTAATGCACAAAGGCAAGCATTAAGTTTGATACAATGCTTAGGTCATGAATAATGAGAAGTTTCATTTTCTTCAAGAGTCTTCACAACAAGCTTCTCCAGATAGCTTGTGGTATTCCAATTTGTTGTCATGTTCCACAGGTAGTATAAGTAAATTATGTAATGTAGCATTGAAAATGTTAATATTTGGTCATATTTTGAATATAAGGAACTTATTAGAAATGTGCAACAAGGAAATGATGTTGAATATGGAACTATTCTACAAGAAATAAAAATTGGAGAAATGACTGAACATGGCAAAGGAGTTTTACAGGGACGATTACTTTGAAATTTGTTTCCAAAAGAAAATATTGTTCCTAAGCTGGTAGCTACATTTAAAATAATTGAGAACAACAGTGAAGAAAAGCAGCAAGTGTGAAAATATCTTACTGCCTTCAGCCAGGGTATTAGCTACAACAAAAAGGCTCAATAAAGGGCCTTGACTTTGAATCAGAAAATGAAATTGAACAATAATTGGTAACTCCAGCCAAGAAAGGCAGTTAGTGTGCAAATTTTCCACTGCCTTCGGTCAGGGTCGTAGATACAAGAAAAAGGCTAAAAAAAGGGCCACGAGTCTGTATCAGAATTTGAAATACACGAATAATTGATAACCCCAGCCAGGAAAGGCAGCAAGTGTTCACATTTCCCACTGCCTTCGGCTGGGGTAGGAGCTACAACAAAAAGGTTGACTAAAGGGCCATGAGTTTGAATCAGAATATGAAATTCAAGAATAATTGATAACCCTAGACAAAAACTGTAGCAAGTTGGTGTGTGTTATGTGTAGATGATGTGTTAATTGAGTGGAAGATAAAAAAAGGTGAAAAATTAGAAAGGCTACAGACGTGCAATCTATACACTGATTAGTCAGGGAAGTGGATCTTTGGATTTTCACCTCATTATATGGATAGGGCGTCAGATTTTGCAGTTAGATGCTAAGAAATGGCTACCACATCGAAGGAAGCAATGTAAGTGCATTAAGTTACTACTGTAGGTGGTAGGGCTGAAAAATTACAACACCAGGCCCATTTTAGGGACTGTAGTTTGAATTAGAATAATACTTGGCAAAGGCTGCAAGAAAGTTAGCAGGTAGATGTGTTTGAGGTAGTGGATGCAGAATAAGGTGAAAAGGAAGAAAGGTAGCAGATGCGGAAATAACCCACTGTCTTGTAAAGGAAATGGGTGTTTGGGTTTCTAGTGCATTGCAGACCGTGAGTCAGATTCCGCAGTGGAAGCCTGAGAAACGGGTATCTCATCTAAGGAGTTAAGCAAGTGCACAAAGTGCACATACTGTGCGGTGGAAAGGACGCAAGTGTTTAAATTACCCACTGCCATTCACAGATAGTAGTTACCAAGAAGGTTTAATAAAGGGTCTGAACTTTGAATTACTTGAAGAATAATGGATAACTTCAGCCAAGAAAAGCAGCAAGTGTGTAAATTTGTTACTTCCTTTGGACGGGGTAGTGGTTGCAACAAAATGGCTCAATAAAGGGCCTTGATTTTTATTCAGAATGTGAAACCCCCAGCCAAGAAAGGCTGCAAGGGTGCACATTTCTCATTTGCTTGTGCTGGGGTAGTATCTACATGAAAAAGGCTTGATAAAGGGCCTTGACTTTGAATCAGAATATCAAATTGAACAATAATTGACAACTCCAGCCAAGAAAGGCAGCAAGTGTGCAAATTTCCCAGTGCCTTCGGACGGGGTAGTTCTTACAACAAAAAAGCTTGATAAATGTCTAATGAATAATGTTGAGGACAGCGATGCTCCTGTTTGCTTTTGATGAGGTTGATAGACATTTTCACGTAACAGAAAAGTTCATCGCAATAAATGCATAGAAATTTAGGTTGAACAAAATCAAGATTTATGTGTGAGTATGGACTGCTTGCTGAAGATGCTGTTGCAGCAGTTGATGTGCTTGGTGCTGCAGGAAGTGGGTTGCCCTTCAATCTTTGTTTGCAGCTCAAGCAAAGTTGTTGAGGTGCGAGTTGCTCACGTGTTGCACTATATTTGCAGTGCTAAAGAATTATTTTTTTGGATGGATCACCCTTTGAAAGAGTTGTTTGGCAACTTCTAAAGATTACTTTTGCAGTATTAACCTTCGGCTGGGGTAGTAGGTACAACAAAAAGGCTTGATAAAGGGTTATGACTTTGAATCAGAATATCAAATTTAACAATAATTGATAACCCTAGACAAGAAAGGTAGCAAGTGTGCAAATTTCCCACTGCCTTCGGCCGGGGTAGTAGCTACAACAAAAATGCTTGATAAAGGGATTTCACTTTTAATAGGAATCCGAAATTGAAAAATAGTTCATAACCTCTGCGAAGAAAGGCTGCAAATGCACACATTTCCCACTGCCTTCTGTCAGGCTAGTTGATACAACAACATGGTTTGATAAAGGGTCTGCACTTTGAATAGGAATATGAAATTGAACAATAGTTGATAATTCCTGCAAAGAAATCTAACAAGTGCGCAAATTTCCCACTGACTTCTACCGGGATAATATGTACATGAAAAAGGCTTGAAAAAGAGCCTTGACTTTGAATCAGAATATGAAATTGAACAATAGTTGATAATCCTTGGGACGAAAGGCAGCAAGTGTGTAAATTTCCTACTGCCTTCGGACAGGTTAGTACCTACAACAAAAAGGCTCTATACAGGGTTTGCAGTTTGAATACAGATATGAAATAGAAGAATAGTTGATAACCATAGCCAAGAAAGGCAGTAAGTAGGTGTGTGTACGTGTAGATGATGTGTTGATTGAGTGGGAGATGAATAATGTAAAAAATAAGAAAGAGTGCAAGTGTCTAAATTATCCACTGCCATTCACGGGTAGTAGTTATCAAGAAGGCTCAATAAAGAGCCTGTACTTTGAATTAGAATAACATACAGAAGATTTGATAACCATAGAGTATACTGGCTCTTTTTTAATATTGGTAGGGTTTTGTTATGCTTTTTTTTTTACACATGAACGGCAGGAAGTGCGCCAATTACCCACCTCTATTCACGAGTAATAGTTACCAAGAAGGCTCAATAAAAGGCCTGCACTTTGAATTTGTATTACAAGAAGGATAATTGATAACCCCAGCCAAGAAAGGCAGCAAGTGTGCAAATTTCCCACTGCCTTCGGCCGGGGTAGTAGCTACAACACTAAGGCTCAATAAAGGGCCTTGACTTTTAATCAGAATATGAAATTGAACAATAATTTAAAACCCCAGCCAAGAAAGGCAGTAAGTGTCCTAATTTACCACTGCCTTCGGCTGGGGTAGTAGCTGCTTCAAAAAGGCTCAATAAAGGGGCACGAGTTTGAATCAGAATATGACATTCAAAGATTATTGATAACCCCAGCCAAAAACAGTAGAAAGTTGGTATGTTATGTGTAGATGATGTGTTGATTGAGTGGAAGATAAAAAAGGTGAAAAATTAGAAAGGCCGCAGACGTGCAAACTATCCATTGACTTGTCAGGGAAGTGGATCTTTGGATTTCCACCTCATTATACAGAGAGGCGGCCAAATTTTGCAGTGGGATTCTATGAAATGGTTACCACATCGAAGGAAGCAATGTAAGTGCATTAAGTTACCATTGTGGACTGTAGGGCTAAAAAATTACTACACTGGGCCCATTTCAGGGACTCTACTTTGAATTAGAATAATACTTTGCAAGGGCTACAAGAAAGTTAGCAGGTAGGTGTGTTTGAGATAGTGGATGCAGCATAAGGTGAAAAGGAAGAAAAGTAGCAGATGTGGAAAGAACTCACTGTCTTGTAAAGGAAATGGGTGTTTGGTTTTCTAGTGCATTACAGACTGTGAGTCGGATTGCGCAGTGGGAGCCTGAGAAAGGGGTATCTCATTTAAGGAGTTCAGCAAGTGCACAAAGTACACACACTGTGCAGTGGAAAGGACGTAAGTGTGCAAATTAACCACTGCCATTCATGGGTAGTAGTTACCAAGAAGGTTCAATAAAGGGTCTGAACTTTGAATTACTTGAAGAATAATTGATAACCCCAGCCAAGCAGCAAGTGTAAAAATTTGCTACTGCCTTTGGCCGGGGTATTAGCTACAACAAAAAGACTCGATAAAGGGCTTTGACTTTTAATCAAAATATGAAATTCAAGAATTGATAACCCCAGCCAAGAAAGCCACGAAGTGTGCCAATTTCCCACTGCCTTTGGCTGGGGTAGTAGCTACAACAGTAAGGCTTGATAAAGGGACTTTTAATCAGAATATGACATTCAAAAATAATTGATAACCCCAGCCAAGAAAGGCAGCAAGTGTGCAAATTTCTTACTGCCTTCAGCTGGGGTAGTTGTTACAACAAAACACTCGATAAAGGGCCTGCACTTTGAATACTAATATGAAATAGAAGAATAGTTGATAACCATAGTCAAGAAAGGCAGCAAGTAGGTATGTGTAGATGATGTGTTGATTGAGTGGAAGATGAATAATGTAAAAAATAGGTACGGCTGCAAGTGTGCAAATTAACCACTGACTTTAGCTGGGAAGTAGTTACAACAAAAAGGCTCGATAAAGGGCCATGACTTTGAATTAGAATATGAAATTCAAGAATAATTGATAACCCCAGCCAAGGAAGGCAGCAAGTAGGTGTGTGTCCGTGTAGATTATGTGTTAATTGAGTGGAAGATAAAAAAGGTGAAAAATAAGAAAGGCTACAGATGTGCAAAGTACCCACTGCCTTGTGAGGGAAGTGGATGTTTGGATTTCCAGTCCATTACACAGACTGTGCATCGGATTCTGCAGTGGGAACTTGAGAAATGGGTAGCACATCTAAGCAACCAATGCAAATGGACAAAGTACACACACTGTGTGATAGAAAGGACGCAGGAAAGGTAGCAAGTGTGCAAATTTCTTACTGCCTTTGGACGGGGTAGTTCTTACAACAAAAAAGCTTGATAAATGTCTAATGACTAATGTTGAGGACAGCGATGGTCCCGTTTCTTGTTTTTGATGAGGTTTATAAACTGTTTCACGTAACACAAAAGTTGATCGCAATAAATGCATAGAAATTTAAGTTTACCAAATTCAAGATCAATATGTGAGTGTGGACTGTTTGCTGAAGATGCTGTTGCAGCAGTTGATGTGCTTGGTGCAGCAGCAAGTGGGTTGTCCTGCAATCTCTGTGTTGCAACTCAAGGAAGTTGTTGGGGTGCAAGTTGTTTATGTGTTGCACTATATTTGCTGTGCCAAAGGATTATTTTTTGGATTGATCACACCTTGAAAGAGTTGTTTGCAAATTTTCCAGGTTACTAGTGGTTGGTGTGTTTCAGTTAGCATGTGTCTGGACTTTGCTGGAATCTTTAAGGGACACATTAGGGCTTACATAATAAAGAAATACTTTGTACTTAGTGACATCCAATTCTATTTTATGATGAACGGTTGAATTCTACATGTTTGACAGGTTACCCTACATGTGTCCATGCAGGTAAAGAAAACTTAGCATGGTTATGCATGGGCACTCTCCCACACAAAACGTAGTACTCTGTATTCAGGATTGTAAAAGCATGCAATAGGAGTGACTGATGAGTTTATATATGTCAGTGAGAAAAGAAAACAAGTATGCTTGTTTTACATTAGAGATATACAGACCTGAAAGAATATGCATGTCAATGCATGACCTATTTTTTGAAGGTATGGAAGAAAGCAGTGAAAGGGTGTTTAGAAACAATACTGCCCAGCTTCAAGAGTGCTCAATTGTTCTTTTTGTTGGGTGTAAACACACCTTTTTGATTAGGACCATGGAATAGTGGTGTAACTATATCATAGATTCTATTGTCAGATATCTACCAAAGGGGAATTACCACTACTTTTTAGACTACAATTGAACAATCATATGTAGAGGAGCGGTATTGCTTCTTGACTTTCAAAGAGTCAGAAGATTTAAATTTATATTTCAATACCTGAAAATTAAGTAGGAATGTTTGAGGAAGTCTGGTCCAAATCTAAAAGGATTGTGCAAATTGTGATAGCTGAAAGAAGTTTGTCTCAACATTAGTTTTTAACATAATTCAGACACAACACTAGATTGCAGGAGTGTGCAAATGTCTACTTAGACATGTTGCATGCGATCATATTACATTAAGAGATACATTTTTTACATATTTAACCAGTAAAAGGTAAGTAAGATTTACATTTGGTTTTATAAAGTCAAGGTGGAGTCATCTGCTGCATTCCAAACATTGGGCCTGTTGGGAAGATAGTGAAAAGTAACTTGTTATTAAGCTTGCATTGTTTAAAGGTCAATAGCTTTTTGAAATGAAAATGTTATATGTATTTACATGGTAAACATAGATTATTTGTTCTCGGCATTCTTTGGTCTTGAATATTATCGTTACCCAGGTGAGTGGGTACGTAAACACCATCTTTTGAGCACCTCCAACCAATAGGATTATACACTGGATATATAGACTTAGAATGTTCCAAGATGTGGAGACCATACAGCAAACCAATAACCTGTGTCATATTATTGTTTAAAGTCAAACGTGATGACTCCTTTAGGCTCATTGCAATTGTCAGTCCATAATTCTTAAGAAATATTACATTAGTAAGAATCTGGGCTACTGGATGCTGAGTCGGGTAGTATTCTGCAAACTGAAAACATAATAAAAAATGTATATGTTGAGCAAAATTCAAAACTGAATGTCATACCAATCATAGGTTACAGGGTAGAGAATTTCAGTACACACATTGATGGGAAATTATTACGTAAAGATAAGTAACTGTAATAGGAATGAAAATATAAGTATATTTGGTGTTGAGAGACATGTTGGAGAGGAAGGTATCGATTAGTTGTAAAAATATATGAAAGCACACAAGCTTCTAAAGAGGAATCGATATGTACATCATGCGCTATTAGGTAAAGTATATACAATTTACATGTAGCAGAACGTGGTGTACCTGGTACAGGTTGTGAAGATTGATCACGTTGTGAAGATTGAGCACGTTGTGGAGATTTATCATGTGCTGGTGAATTATCACTGGTTAAGCTTTCTGCAAGTTAATTTTGAAAAAGTAACATTTCTTAAAGGAGAAATTAGTTTAACAACCTAACAGAAACCTTTCTTAAACACAGTTAATCCAAAATAGCGTTCTTATATTAATGTAGTTTAAAAAACATGTTGTGTGTAGAATGTTTAAGCGAGGGATATAGAGTACAGTCTATACAAATACAGAGGTAAGGCCTGTCAAATGGATGCACTTTGAAAACATGACAGTTTAACAAAGGGTGCTCAGGCAGTGATAGGCTTGATTTTTATATTTAGAGTTTCTTGTGTGGGTGGCACAGTTACTGTTGTAGGCCAAGTAGTAGCATGTACATGAGCAGTCTTGGTATACGTTACTATCAAGAGTAACATTTTAATCATGGACAAGCAATTACCATTACACTTTCAAAAAAGGCAGCAATTGCACTTAAAGACTGATCATGAAGTGATGAAGTGTCGTAAACATGTATTTTGGCGAAAGCATGTTATAAAAACTTGTACGAGAAAGGGAAAAATGGTTAGGTAACCTAAGCCAAATAAAGGGCCAGTACAACACTGTAGTGTCAAAGATATAAATCCAACGATTATTATGAATTAAATCTATGGTAATCTGAGGAGGCAAAACTTTCGTAGGCCAACTAGAGAACCAAAAGAAAAACAACTATAGGTCACGTGAGGAAGCAAGAAATGTTAAGTCAGTGGAGGATTAAAAGGGAGCAAATATGATGATTACGAAAGAATGAATGTTGAAACACAAAGCATGTGGCGTAGCACAAAAATGCAACATATATATTTATGAAAGCACAATACGTAAGAAAACAGGCCTGGGAAGGCCATGTGAGGCAGTAATAAATATAAAAATTCATGGGAGAAAAAATAAAGGAAAATAGAGCTGGGAGGGACATGTGACGCAGTAAAAAAGTAATACTAATATGAATGCACAAATTGAACAATACAGGTTAAGCACGGAGCACAGTTCAAAAACACGACATAGAAATTCATGGACGCACAATTTATTTAGAAAAGGCCTAATAGGGCCCCGTGACTCAGAAGGAAATATTACGATCAACCATATACTATCAATAACAATAGAGGCCCAGGAAAGCCACGTGAGGTAGCAATAATTAATAAAAATTACAGGACGATTAGGAGGGAACAAATACGATGAAGTACAAAGCACATGGAGCGAGACAATAAAGCAAAACAGAGCTGGGAGGGCCACATGACGCAGTCAAAAAAGAATACTATTATGAACGCACAATTTAGAAGAATAGAGGCTAAAGCATGTGACACTTCAAAAATACGACACAGAAATTCATGCACGTACAATTTATTTAGAAAAGGCCTAGTAGTGCCCTGCGACGCAGACGGTAATATTACGATCAACCATATATGATCAATATGAATAGAGACCTGCGAAGGCCACGTGAGGTAGCAATAATTATTAAAAGTTACAGGACGAGTAGGAGGGAAGAAATACGATGAAGTACAAAGCACATGGACCAAAAAAGTAAAGCAAAACAGAGCTGGGAGGGCCACATGACGCAGTCAAAAAATAACACAATTATGAACGCAAAATTTATAAGAATACAGGCTAAAGCATGTGACACTTGAAAAATACCACACTGAAATTCATGCACGTACAATTTATTTAGAAAAGGCCAAGGAGGGCTCCTTGACGCAGAAGGAAATAGTATGATCAATTATATATGATGAATAATAATAGAGGCCTGGGAAGGCCACGTGAGGTACCAATAAACATTAAAAGTCACGGGAGGATTAGGAGGAAGCAAATACGATGAAGCACAGAGCATGTGCCGCAGAAAAGTCAAGCAAAACGGCTGGGAGGGGCACGTTACGCAGTAAAAAAAAATAATACTAATATGACTGCACAAATTGGACCAATACAGGCTAAAGCACGGGGCACAGTTCAAAAATAGTACACAGAAATTCATGGTCGCACAATTTATTTAGAAAAGGCCTAATAGTGCCCCGTGACGCAGAAGGAAATATTAGGATCAACCATATACGTTGAATAACAATAGAGGCCCGGGAAGGCCACGTGAGGTAGCAATAATTATTAAAAGTTACAGGACGATTAGGAGGGAAGAAATACAATGAAGTACAAAGCACATGGAGCAAAAAAATAAAGCAAAACAGAGCTGGGAAGGCCACATGACGCAGTCAAAAAAAATACTATTATGAGCGCACAATTTATAAGAATACAGGCTAAAGTAAGTGACTCTTCAAAAATACAACACAGAAATTCATGCACATACAATTTATTTAGAAAAGGCTAAGGAGGGCTCCTTGACGCAGAAGGAAATAGTATGATCAATTATATATGATAAATATTAATAGAGGCCTGGGAAGGCCATGTGAGGTAGCAATAAATATTAAAAGTCACAGGAGTATTAGGAGGGAGCAAATACAATGAAGTACAAAGTATGTGTCGCACAGAAATAGAGCAAATCAGAGCTTCAAGGGCCACTGACAGAAAAAAAAAATACTATCATGCAAGTACAATTTACAGCAGCTTCTCCTACCTTTGCTTTTGTCGTCTCTTGTCTTGTCTTTAAAGGCTGGGGCTTTGGCTGGGCCTGGGTGGGTGGGTGGGCGCGGGCGACGCCGGCACTGTGGCTTTGATGGCCTGGCTGGAAGACAGCAGCAATGACACCACGTCGAGTGTCATGAGTCCTCCTCCGTTCGAGCAAACAGTTCGTAGTACAATCGACGACTATGAGAGTCTGTCTGTCACCGCAGCGGAGGCAAAGTAGAGCGTGGGTGGTCACTTTCCGTTTTATATGGGAACCGCGGGGGTCATCAGTGATGTCATTTGAGATGTCATCAGTGATGTCATGAGTGATGTCACTGACCATTTCATGAGTGATGTAATATGTGATGTCATCAGCAGTGCAATGCGGGCGCGCGAGTTATAGTTAGCTGAACTAACTATAACGGGGGAATTTCTATGGTTTTGTATGAGTGAAATGTCCAGCTAACTATAACATCTGTGAAACCTATGGTTTTTTTAAAGTGAATTTCTAAGGTTTTTTAAATTCTAATTCCTAACTATAACGTGGCTGAAACCTATGGTTTTTTCAGTGAGAGATATATATATATATATATATATATATATATATATATATATATATATATATATATATATATATATATATATATATATATTACCTACTGGCTATCGCCAGTAGGTATATATAGTTAGGATTTTTTCCCTATGGGATTTTTGAAAATTCTATGTCTAATATCTTTGGCGTTTGTGGACGAAATCGGCTGAAATTTTCAGGAAAATGGCACATTTTGTTTCTGAGCAGCCCCTGAAAATTTGGTGGGTTTTCGTCAAGGGGGGGCTGAGAAAAAAGGGTGGTCCCAAAACGCGTTTTTTACATTGAGTTTTCCATAGGGCGGTTGGACTCACTTTTAGCTCGAACGGCTGAATGGATTTGCACGAAACTTGGCAAAATTGTAGGGACTGTTAGCCCGATGTGCCTTTGCTAGGTCTCAATATATGTGCTTCAGTGGATTTTGAGAAATTAACGTTTAAATCAAGATATGTATCTGTAACAGCGCTCCGGGCAGCGATCCGGTCCGCTTACTTTTCGCGTTTCGGAACTTTGCGCGCAGAAAGCTGATTGGCTCTCCGGTGTCTGTCAACATTCTAAACAGTCCGGAGTGGCCGCCATCTTGTCTCTCGGTAGGATCGAGAGAGAAGAAGAGGTGAAAAACGAAGGGGGAATTTAATGAAAGGGGGCAAGGTATCCCCCTCTTGACCCCCTAGGAATGTTGTTGGGGTTATTAAAGGGTCCCGTGGGGAAAAGAAAAAAAAATGATTTTTCACGGTAGAAGCGCTTCACGGGCCGCGAACTGGGCCGCAAACTGGTAGCGAAACGGGAATTCGCCATTTTGTGCTTCGTTAATTAAATTACTAGGTATAAGGGGGTGCGGGAGACGTATCCTAATCCCCTATGTTTCCTGAGGGTGGCTGAGGAGGCTGATATATGTTGATACATCTCTTCCAGCGGCTGTGCGTGAGCTTTTTTATTTTTTTTTGCTGCGTGACAGTCTGGAGCGGCCGCCATCTTGTCTCTCGGTAGGATCGAGAGAGAAGAAGAGGTGAAAAACGAAGGGGGAATTTAATGAAAGGGGGCAAGGTATCCCCCTCTTGACCCCCTAGGAATGTTGTTGGGGTTATTAAAGGGTCCCGTGGGGAAAAGAAAAAAAAAATGATTTTTCACGGTAGAAGCGCTTCACGGGCCGCGAACTGGGCCGCAAACTGGTAGCGAAACGGGAATTCGCCATTTTGTGCTTTGTTAATTAAATTACTAGGTATAAGGGGGTGCGGGAGACGTATCCTAATCCCCTATGTTTCCTGAGGGTGGCTGAGGAGGCTGATATATGTTGATACATCTCTTCCAGCGGCTGCGCCATCTTGCGATTTTTCCAATGCCACAATTTTGTCGTGCACGGCAGCCATTTTAGATGCCAGGCTGGTCCCAGGCTATCACCTACCCCTGCGGATGTAGTTTATGGCCCCAGCTGTAGAGAATTCAGACATGCCAACCCTCCCGATTCAGGCGTGTGACTACTGATTTCAGTGCTAGTCTCCCGCCTCCCGATTTCTGCAAGCAAAAACCCGGGGGCATATTACGAACAACTAGCGATAATTTTTGTCTCTAACTTGTTTAGAGACAAAAATTATCGCCGCACATCGGTGATTTTTATCGCAGATAAACCTTGCTATTATCGCAGAAAAGTCAGCGATATTCATGTATTATCGAGCAAATGCTCTTAGCCATGTTATCCACCTCCCATTGGATAACATGGCTAAGAACTGCTCAGGGCAGGTGTTAGATTTTGGAGATATTCGCGCTTAGCGCGAATATCTCCAAAAGTTGGTAATAGGAGAAAGCGATGTTAGGGACTGTTTCCAGTCGCTAACATCTTGGCACGCCACTTTGCATGTTATTAGTGATAAGTATCACTGACATGCAAAGCGGGGCCCAAGATGGTCGCTATCTCCTTTTAGCTGTCACTAACTGGTGTTAGCGACAGCTTGGTAATAGGGAGATAATTTTATCTCCGCTTTCATGGCTTTTAAAGCCAAAAAAGCGGAGATAAACCCCCTTGATAATATGCCCCACGATTCCTTGGGGGTTTCAGCTGACAGGGCTTGGTATTGTGTTACATGGTAATTTTTTCAGGAAACGTCAGAGGGTCGATGCAGGGGTTCTAGAAGAGGTGATAAACCATTTAAGCCTCATGAACAAGCGCATGGTCTTTTAAAGATTTGTGAAGTACTCGGGGCGGCGGTGTGTGTGTGCCCTCTTTCAGGAGCGGGCGGGGGGGCACTGCCAGCAACTTGCCAGGTCAGGTAGTGTTCAACACGTGCATCACCCTTTCTCTGCCTGCTATTGCGCTCCATGCTTCGGAAAGGTAAGAAAAAGAACGTGCATTTGAGTTTGAAATGTCCGATCCTGCAGCAGCACACTTCCAAAGCCCACACATGATAATAACCCGATTCAAGGCCCTATTCACCCGTTTTAAAAAAAATAGATAACACTCCAACAAAGTAAGATTATAAAACTTTATTAACTTTTAACTATAATGAACGGAACAAACTAAAAACATTTAAACATTTTTCAACTCAAAAAGCAACAATGGTTAGAAGCTGTCTTTTGTGCGAATAGTCCCAAGGCAGCACAACGTGCAGAGTTCTGGACGGCACCCAGGTGATGTCGCCTGGGTGCCGCACTGGTTTTGGGATCCTACAATGCAGCACAGAAAAACAGCGTGGGGCGTCCCGGGTGGTGCGGGGGGAGGCCTCGTCAGTAGCGGTCTGTTGTGCGAATAGTCCCAAGGCAGCAGAACGCGTTGAGATGTTGATGGGACTGTGTCCAGTGTCCCATGGCTGACACAACATGTACGACAGGCACCCAGGTGATGTCCAGTAAACTGCCGCACTGGTTTTGGTATCCTACAATGCTGCTCCGAAAATTGGCGTGCGGCGGCCCGGGGGGGGGGGGCGTGGCGGAGGCGGCGTGAACGGGCCTCCCCAGGTGGCGGCCATCTAGCTGAGTTGCGCCCGCTCTTGCGGCTACAGCGTCTCGCTCACCATGTTGTTGAGTTGCTCCCACTCTTGCAGTGCAGCGATAGGCGGCTGCCACATGGCTCTTAAAATGGCGGACGGCTCCTCGGTTTTGGGCCTGGTCCACTGAAATGGCCCTGGGACACCTTGGAACTCGGACGCTTGCCTGCTAGGGCTTGGGCTCCATTCTCGAAAAGCGTCCCCTCAGCCGTGAAGATTCTACAAAAGTCTTGGGGGCCCCCGACTCCCGCAGGCTTCCGGTGGGGAGCGGCTGCCATGATTGCTCGCGGAATGACCACGACGGAGCCACGAGATGGTGGTGCTCTCATGCTGACGCCAGCTTCAGTCTGAATGATCCAGAAACAAGGTGGGGCTTTCATCGTTTGGGAAAAAAAAATGTTCTAAACCAATGAAAAGTGTTATTTTTAGGTCATATGACCAAGACTTCCATCTTTAGGAAACCAAAAGTAAAATGAACCAATGAAAAGTTTTATAAACAAGTCACATGACCTGTTATGCGGCATAGGGCTACAAAAAGCGTAGAAAATCCGTTGGCACGTGAGGCGGCGTCAGTAGCGGACCGATGTGCGAATAGGCCGAAGGCAGCACAACGCGCTGAGATCCGGATGGCACCGAGGTGGTGTCCAGCAAATTGCCGCACTGGTGTGGCCATCCTACAATGCTGCGCCGAAAGACGGCGTGTCCAGCTGAGTTGCGGTCACTGTTGCGGTACAGTGACTCGAACGCGCCGAGATCCGGATGGCACCGAGGTGGTGTCCAGCAAATTGCCGCACTGGTGTGGCCATCCTACAATGCTGCGCCGAAAGACGGCGTGTCCAGCTGAGTTGCGGTCACTGTTGCGGTACAGTGACTCGAACGCGCCGAGATCCGGATGGCACCGAGGTGGTGTCCAGCAAATTGCCGCACTGGTGTGGCCATCCTACAATGCTGCGCCGAAAGATGGCGTGTCCAGCTGAGTTGCGGTCACTCTTGCGGTACAGTGAGTCGAACGCGCCGAGATCTGGATGGCCCCGATGTTGTGTCCAGCAAGTTGCCGCACTGGTGTGGCCATCCTACAATGCTGCGCCGAAAGTCGGCGTGGGGTGCCCCGTTGGCTTATGAGGTGATGTCAGTAGTGGACCGATGTGTGAATAGGTCGGAACCAGCACAAGGCGCCAAGATCCGAATGGCAAGTCCTGGATGTTGAGTGCCTCAGTTGAGAGTTCTGAGCAGTGCTTGTAAGACTGTCTGAAGCTTATTTGCACCTGCTGCAGCTTCACTATTGCCCTGGTGTGGCCAAAAGTCGCACATGACATAGAAGGCCGGCTCCCGAGGTCCGGCGGAACTTTTTTCCTTTCTGCTTCTTTTCCTACAATCCGTTTCATCTGAAGACACGACCAGGTCCCTGAATGTGTGCAGGGGGACGCTATTGATTGAATGAAAATGGCGGCTTGACACAAAGCTGACTCAAGCGTTACTGTTGATGCTATACAGACAAAAATTGGTTTTCAGTTTGTATATTCTTCAGGTTTTTTTTTTCCATCCAAGTCTGATTGAGAGTTTGTAGAAAAATGGCTTCAGATTTTCCACATACTACTCTTCAACATTCTTCCTAAATGTAACAATGTGAAACTCACTAGGAGAACGGTTGTTTCTGTTTCCTTTCAAAATGCTGCCAACAATATTTTCTGAATGGAAGACACCATCTTGTAGCATAAAGGGCCGAAAGGGGTTCTGGTCTGGCCGATGGTTGGTGGAGACATTTTGACTATATCTTGGACCTGCCCGGCCTCGCCCAAAATGGCGCCGGTATAAATGGGACTCGTAACTCCTTGCCCGCAAATGTATATCTAGAAAATGTTATTGTAAGTGGCCCTGTCGTATTTTAATTACAAAATGTACGTCCACCGATTCCGCAACTGTTAGACACCTTTGTTCTTGCAACCTAATGGCCCGCTCGTTACGTTCTTCTACAGTGTAAATGTCTCCTCATCATATACGATTTCAGTTTGCTCCGTGGCCGGCCCACGTGGTTATAGGCCCGTATTTGTATACTGACATTTTCACAATAAAGGTTTTTAAAACAAAACACGGTAGTAGTATTTACATTGGTAAAGTTTTTACTTTTAGTCACTGTTTTCGAATCAGTAAAAGGCAAGTGAAATAAAGCAGTCCAATTACATGACGGATAAAAGGTATAATATGTAGGAACGCAGTAAAGATAAATGGTCAAGGGCAGTTGTGTTTTTCATGTCTGCAACATAAAGTGATCGATAAGAATCTGATAATCAGGCGTATCGGCGACTAAGACAGCAGGCCGCATCTCTTTTACTCAACGGCTCCGTCATGGAAGGAAGAAACGCCCTTTTTCTCGAAAAAGGAATATATTTTACTTGCAAGACAGTTGTAAATTTTCCGGGAAAGTACATTAGCCTGGAATATTATAACATATGTTTGAAAAAAAAATATTGTTCGAAAACAATAAAAAGCGTAATTTTTAGGTCATATGATCAAGCTTTTCATCATTAAATTAACAAAAGTAAAATGAACCGATGAAAAGTTTTATTAACAAGTCACATGACCTGTTATGCTTACGTTACGCGCTGCGCGCCGCGCCTCGGATCACTTCCGGGTGCGCTAACGCGGCGTGTCATATAACGCATTACGCGACAACGTAGGTCAAGAATATAGTCAAAATGTCTCCACCAACCAGCGTTCGGAACACAACCCCTTTCAGCAGTCCAAAAAGTTCTGTTAAATGACAACAGAGGGGACAGGCAACAAGAACCATCAGTCAAAGAGGGGAGGGCAAGTTCTTCTCTTCCGGGTCATGTTGGGGCGCTACCGGAACTGATCGAATTGGTAGTCTACAGTGTTTCTGGATGTTTCAGACTAAAGCTGGCGTCAGCATGAGACCACTACCATCTCGTAGCTCCGTCGTGGCCATTCCACGAGCAATCATGGCAGCCGCTCCCCACCAGAAGCCTGCGGGAGTCGGAGGCCCCCAAGACTTTTGTAGAATCTTCACGGCTGAGGGGACGCTTTTCGAGAATGGAGCAATTTTTCACGGTAGAAGCGCTTCACGGGCCGCGAACTGGGCCGCAAACTGGTAGCGAAACGGGAATTCGCCATTTTGTGCTTTGTTAATTAAATTACTAGGTATAAGGGGGTGCGGGAGACGTATCCTAATCCCCTATGTTTCCTGAGGGTGGCTGAGGAGGCTGATATATGTTGATACATCTCTTCCAGCGGCTGCGCCATCTTGCGATTTTTCCAATGCCACAATTTTGTCGTGCACGGCAGCCATTTTAGATGCCAGGCTGGTCCCAGGCTATCACCTACCCCTGCGGATGTAGTTTATGGCCCCAGCTGTAGAGAATTCAGACATGCCAACCCTCCCGATTCAGGCGTGTGACTACTGATTTCAGTGCTAGTCTCCCGCCTCCCGATTTCTGCAAGCAAAAACCCGGGGGCATATTACGAACAACTAGCGATAATTTTTGTCTCTAACTTGTTTAGAGACAAAAATTATCGCCGCACATCGGTGATTTTTATCGCAGATAAACCTTGCTATTATCGCAGAAAAGTCAGCGATATTCATGTATTATCGAGCAAATGCTCTTAGCCATGTTATCCACCTCCCATTGGATAACATGGCTAAGAACTGCTCAGGGCAGGTGTTAGATTTTGGAGATATTCGCGCTTAGCGCGAATATCTCCAAAAGTTGGTAATAGGAGAAAGCGATGTTAGGGACTGTTTCCAGTCGCTAACATCTTGGCACGCCACTTTGCATGTTATTAGTGATAAGTATCACTGACATGCAAAGCGGGGCCCAAGATGGTCGCTATCTCCTTTTAGCTGTCACTAACTGGTGTTAGCGACAGCTTGGTAATAGGGAGATAATTTTATCTCCGCTTTCATGGCTTTTAAAGCCAAAAAAGCGGAGATAAACCCCCTTGATAATATGCCCCACGATTCCTTGGGGGTTTCAGCTGACAGGGCTTGGTATTGTGTTACATGGTAATTTTTTCAGGAAACGTCAGAGGGTCGATGCAGGGGTTCTAGAAGAGGTGATAAACCATTTAAGCCTCATGAACAAGCGCATGGTCTTTTAAAGATTTGTGAAGTACTCGGGGCGGCGGTGTGTGTGTGCCCTCTTTCAGGAGCGGGCGGGGGGGCACTGCCAGCAACTTGCCAGGTCAGGTAGTGTTCAACACGTGCATCACCCTTTCTCTGCCTGCTATTGCGCTCCATGCTTCGGAAAGGTAAGAAAAAGAACGTGCATTTGAGTTTGAAATGTCCGATCCTGCAGCAGCACACTTCCAAAGCCCACACATGATAATAACCCGATTCAAGGCCCTATTCACCCGTTTTAAAAAAAATAGATAACACTCCAACAAAGTAAGATTATAAAACTTTATTAACTTTTAACTATAATGAACGGAACAAACTAAAAACATTTAAACATTTTTCAACTCAAAAAGCAACAATGGTTAGAAGCTGTCTTTTGTGCGAATAGTCCCAAGGCAGCACAACGTGCAGAGTTCTGGACGGCACCCAGGTGATGTCGCCTGGGTGCCGCACTGGTTTTGGGATCCTACAATGCAGCACAGAAAAACAGCGTGGGGCGTCCCGGGTGGTGCGGGGGGAGGCCTCGTCAGTAGCGGTCTGTTGTGCGAATAGTCCCAAGGCAGCAGAACGCGTTGAGATGTTGATGGGACTGTGTCCAGTGTCCCATGGCTGACACAACATGTACGACAGGCACCCAGGTGATGTCCAGTAAACTGCCGCACTGGTTTTGGTATCCTACAATGCTGCTCCGAAAATTGGCGTGCGGCGGCCCGGGGGGGGGGGGGCGTGGCGGAGGCGGCGTGAACGGGCCTCCCCAGGTGGCGGCCATCTAGCTGAGTTGCGCCCGCTCTTGCGGCTACAGCGTCTCGCTCACCATGTTGTTGAGTTGCTCCCACTCTTGCAGTGCAGCGATAGGCGGCTGCCACATGGCTCTTAAAATGGCGGACGGCTCCTCGGTTTTGGGCCTGGTCCACTGAAATGGCCCTGGGACACCTTGGAACTCGGACGCTTGCCTGCTAGGGCTTGGGCTCCATTCTCGAAAAGCGTCCCCTCAGCCGTGAAGATTCTACAAAAGTCTTGGGGGCCCCCGACTCCCGCAGGCTTCCGGTGGGGAGCGGCTGCCATGATTGCTCGCGGAATGACCACGACGGAGCCACGAGATGGTGGTGCTCTCATGCTGACGCCAGCTTCAGTCTGAATGATCCAGAAACAAGGTGGGGCTTTCATCGTTTGGGAAAAAAAAATGTTCTAAACCAATGAAAAGTGTTATTTTTAGGTCATATGACCAAGACTTCCATCTTTAGGAAACCAAAAGTAAAATGAACCAATGAAAAGTTTTATAAACAAGTCACATGACCTGTTATGCGGCATAGGGCTACAAAAAGCGTAGAAAATCCGTTGGCACGTGAGGCGGCGTCAGTAGCGGACCGATGTGCGAATAGGCCGAAGGCAGCACAACGCGCTGAGATCCGGATGGCACCGAGGTGGTGTCCAGCAAATTGCCGCACTGGTGTGGCCATCCTACAATGCTGCGCCGAAAGACGGCGTGTCCAGCTGAGTTGCGGTCACTGTTGCGGTACAGTGACTCGAACGCGCCGAGATCCGGATGGCACCGAGGTGGTGTCCAGCAAATTGCCGCACTGGTGTGGCCATCCTACAATGCTGCGCCGAAAGACGGCGTGTCCAGCTGAGTTGCGGTCACTGTTGCGGTACAGTGACTCGAACGCGCCGAGATCCGGATGGCACCGAGGTGGTGTCCAGCAAATTGCCGCACTGGTGTGGCCATCCTACAATGCTGCGCCGAAAGATGGCGTGTCCAGCTGAGTTGCGGTCACTCTTGCGGTACAGTGAGTCGAACGCGCCGAGATCTGGATGGCCCCGATGTTGTGTCCAGCAAGTTGCCGCACTGGTGTGGCCATCCTACAATGCTGCGCCGAAAGTCGGCGTGGGGTGCCCCGTTGGCTTATGAGGTGATGTCAGTAGTGGACCGATGTGTGAATAGGTCGGAACCAGCACAAGGCGCCAAGATCCGAATGGCAAGTCCTGGATGTTGAGTGCCTCAGTTGAGAGTTCTGAGCAGTGCTTGTAAGACTGTCTGAAGCTTATTTGCACCTGCTGCAGCTTCACTATTGCCCTGGTGTGGCCAAAAGTCGCACATGACATAGAAGGCCGGCTCCCGAGGTCCGGCGGAACTTTTTTCCTTTCTGCTTCTTTTCCTACAATCCGTTTCATCTGAAGACACGACCAGGTCCCTGAATGTGTGCAGGGGGACGCTATTGATTGAATGAAAATGGCGGCTTGACACAAAGCTGACTCAAGCGTTACTGTTGATGCTATACAGACAAAAATTGGTTTTCAGTTTGTATATTCTTCAGGTTTTTTTTTTCCATCCAAGTCTGATTGAGAGTTTGTAGAAAAATGGCTTCAGATTTTCCACATACTACTCTTCAACATTCTTCCTAAATGTAACAATGTGAAACTCACTAGGAGAACGGTTGTTTCTGTTTCCTTTCAAAATGCTGCCAACAATATTTTCTGAATGGAAGACACCATCTTGTAGCATAAAGGGCCGAAAGGGGTTCTGGTCTGGCCGATGGTTGGTGGAGACATTTTGACTATATCTTGGACCTGCCCGGCCTCGCCCAAAATGGCGCCGGTATAAATGGGACTCGTAACTCCTTGCCCGCAAATGTATATCTAGAAAATGTTATTGTAAGTGGCCCTGTCGTATTTTAATTACAAAATGTACGTCCACCGATTCCGCAACTGTTAGACACCTTTGTTCTTGCAACCTAATGGCCCGCTCGTTACGTTCTTCTACAGTGTAAATGTCTCCTCATCATATACGATTTCAGTTTGCTCCGTGGCCGGCCCACGTGGTTATAGGCCCGTATTTGTATACTGACATTTTCACAATAAAGGTTTTTAAAACAAAACACGGTAGTAGTATTTACATTGGTAAAGTTTTTACTTTTAGTCACTGTTTTCGAATCAGTAAAAGGCAAGTGAAATAAAGCAGTCCAATTACATGACGGATAAAAGGTATAATATGTAGGAACGCAGTAAAGATAAATGGTCAAGGGCAGTTGTGTTTTTCATGTCTGCAACATAAAGTGATCGATAAGAATCTGATAATCAGGCGTATCGGCGACTAAGACAGCAGGCCGCATCTCTTTTACTCAACGGCTCCGTCATGGAAGGAAGAAACGCCCTTTTTCTCGAAAAAGGAATATATTTTACTTGCAAGACAGTTGTAAATTTTCCGGGAAAGTACATTAGCCTGGAATATTATAACATATGTTTGAAAAAAAAATATTGTTCGAAAACAATAAAAAGCGTAATTTTTAGGTCATATGATCAAGCTTTTCATCATTAAATTAACAAAAGTAAAATGAACCGATGAAAAGTTTTATTAACAAGTCACATGACCTGTTATGCTTACGTTACGCGCTGCGCGCCGCGCCTCGGATCACTTCCGGGTGCGCTAACGCGGCGTGTCATATAACGCATTACGCGACAACGTAGGTCAAGAATATAGTCAAAATGTCTCCACCAACCAGCGTTCGGAACACAACCCCTTTCAGCAGTCCAAAAAGTTCTGTTAAATGACAACAGAGGGGACAGGCAACAAGAACCATCAGTCAAAGAGGGGAGGGCAAGTTCTTCTCTTCCGGGTCATGTTGGGGCGCTACCGGAACTGATCGAATTGGTAGTCTACAGTGTTTCTGGATGTTTCAGACTAAAGCTGGCGTCAGCATGAGACCACTACCATCTCGTAGCTCCGTCGTGGCCATTCCACGAGCAATCATGGCAGCCGCTCCCCACCAGAAGCCTGCGGGAGTCGGAGGCCCCCAAGACTTTTGTAGAATCTTCACGGCTGAGGGGACGCTTTTCGAGAATGGGACCCAAGCCCTATCAGGGAAGCGCCGAGTTCAAAGGTGTCCCAGGGCCATTTTAGTGGACCAGGCCCAAAACCGAAGAGCCGGCCGCCATTTTGAGAGTCCTGTGGCAGCCGCCTATCGCTGCACCGCAAGAGCGGGAGCAACTCAACTACATGATGAGCGAGACGCTGTAGTCGCAAGAGCGGGCGGTAAACAGCTGAATGGCGGAAGAGGCACAGTGTAGCAAAAGCGGGCGGAATGGCAACTGAAACGGTAAAGGGGCGCCCCACTACAGCGTGTCTTCAGGTCAAACGGATTGTGGGACAAGGTTCAGAATTGAAGAGTCATCAAAAGGCAAAAAGTTCTGCCGGACCCCGGGAGCCGGCCGCCTATGTCGGGGGCGATCTCAGGCTACACCAGTGCTATAAGACTTGCGGAGGGTGTCGGAGCCAAGCGTCTTCTCCGAGTCCATGGCCATCACACCGCCCCTCAGGGGCCTCCGTCAAGCTGTTTAGGAAGGTAACATATCACATTGTTTTCTAATGCAGTCAGGTCCACAAACGACACTCACTTACTTTGAGAATAGTGAAGCTGCAGTAGGTGGAAATAAGCTTCAGACAGTGTTACAAGCACTGCTCAGAACTCTTAACTATGGCACCCAACATCCAGAACTTATGCCATTTGAGAATGGCAGTGACATCGAAGCAACTCAGGGACCAAAACCATTAACGTACTTTCACGTATGAAAATCTTACTTGGGGAGGGGGCAGGAGCGAAGCGCCCCCTCCCAGTCAGCGCCACCACACCGTATGTTGAAAATTTGAAGCCATCGTTCTACAAAGTCAACCAAACTTGGATTGAAAAATCTAGAAAAATGTACAAACTGAAAACCAGTTTTGGTCTGCATAGCATCAGTAGCAACGCTTGAGTCAGCTTTGTGTCAAGCCGCCATTTTGATTCAACAAAGCACAGGCATTGAAAAAGGCTCAAACTCAGAACTCTGAACTATGGCACCCAACATCCAGGAGGTTGCCATCCGGATCTTGGAGCCTTGTGCTGCTTTCGACCTATTCACACATCGGTCCACTACTGACATCATCTTATAAACCAACGTTATGTAAATAGTTTTTTAATAAAATGTTTTACCCTGTTTCTTTGCTGGTGTGTTGTCTATATTTTTAATATTTGCATAGGGTTTGTCGTTATTTTGTGCGGGATGGGTGATGGAGCCGAGCTGTCTTGCAGCCCTCATGGTGTGGAGCTCAGTTCATCTCACTATTTTCGTATTTCTCATGAAGGGTTGTTCCTAATATTTCTATTTTAGCGAGGTCAAAAAGAGATCCAATTAGTGGCCTACTGATTTTGCTCGATTACTTTTATTTTTTTACACGATTTTTCACTATCTGCAAAGACTAAACAGAGTATTGCGACTTTGTGCTTGTTTGTAAATAGAGAATGATCCAAAGAGAACCAATTCTAAAACAGTAAATGCTTGGACAACAATCAATCAAATGGAGAGACAAGCAGGCACGACGGATTACAACGGGGGTAAAGGCCTGCGTTAACTACCCTTCAGTATCTGCAAAGAGAGAGTACTACTAAGACAAAAGAGGGGAGGGGGGGGGGTGCAGCGTTCAAAGCACATCAGCGTGCATAAATACGAAAATGTTTTTATCTATCACGTACTTGACATTTTAAAGCTTTTCATATTTGCTATTAAAAAACCAATGAAATTCACAGAAAAAACCATAGGTTATAGTGGATATATAGTTAGGAATTTGCATTTACAAAACCTTGAAAATTCAATGAAAAAACCATTAGTTTTAGGCCATATATAGTTAGGGATTTGCATTTACAAAACCTTATTTTACTCGCATAAAACCATTGAAATTCCATATATAGTTATAAGCGCTAACTATATATCGCGCACCCGCAATCCACTGCTGATGATGTCACATATTACATCATTCATGACATGGTTAGTGACATCACTGATGACATCACTGATGACATCTCAAATGACATCACTGATGACATCACTGAAAACATCTCATTTGACATGACTGATAACATCACTGATGATATCATTCATGTGATAATACGATGAACCTCTTCAGACTCTAATATAACCTTAGATACAATCAGTGTAAACAGACACTCACAGACTGTCACTCATCCATGGAGTTACTCACACACCTAGTCAGTCATGCAAAGAATCAATCACACCTCCATTTCCTCAACTATACAGTTATACAAACTTTACTTATTCAAACATATACTAACACATATTTACTCTATTATACAATCCCTGATACAAGTTCACAATGATCCATACAGCCACTCACACATTCACTGGCTCTTATGCACAGTTATTTATATATGTCAACTCTCACATGTACTGTGTTTTACATATGTACTTACTTTGACATGTAGCACTGAGATATCCATTCACTCACCAATACACTCATGCACACAGTCAACCGCCCATACAGCTGTTTCCACATGCACTTTTGAAACCATACATCTAGTGAATCAACTGCTCACACATCTATGCACAGAGTCACACACCTCCCAGCCACCCACACACACACTCAGTATCCCATACAAATACTTGGGCAACCAATCAATAACCCATATAGTTTTCATATAGCTACTTATCAACACATGCAACAGTTTACAGAACAACAGACATAATGATGCACAAATTAAGACAGTTTAGTCACTAACCCATGCACTCAGTGAGACACATTTAATCACTCACTCATACAGTCAGTCATGCACCTACTAAATCCTTCATCCAGACACTTATATATCCACTCATTCTTCAATATGTAAGAGATATTTTAACTTTACAGAAACATACAGTCACTGGATGTTGTCATCAGTGATGTCATCAGTGATGTCATTTGAGATGTCATCAGTGATGTCATTTGAGATGTCATCAGTGATGTCATCAGTGATGTCACTAACCATGTCATGAATGATGTAATATGTGACATCATCAGCAGTGGATTGCGGGTGCGCGATATATAGTTAGCGCTTATAACTATATATGGAATTTCAATGGTTTTATGCGAGTAAAATAAGGTTTTGTAAATGCAAATCCCTAACTATATATGGCCTAAAACTAATGGTTTTTTCATTGAATTTTCAAGGTTTTGTAAATGCAAATTCCTAACTATATATCCACTATAACCTATGGTTTTTTCTGTGAATATATATATGTGTATATATATGTGTATGTATATATATATATATATATATATATATATATATATATATATATATATATATATATATATATATATATATATATATATATATATCACCTACTGGCGGTCGCCAGTAGGTAGTTATAGTTAGGATTAACTAGCATAGGAAATCCGCAAAATTCTATTGGGAATAACTGTGGCGCTGGTTGAGGAATTTGCGTGTAATTTTCCCAAATGTTGGCCAGCTCCGCTGCGCTCCTTCCCTGAAAGTTTCGGGGGGATTCGTGAAGTGGGGGCTGAGAAAAAAGGGGGTCCCAAAACGTGTTTTCCCCATGTTAATTTCCATAGGACGGTCTGACAAGTCTGCAGCCCGAAACGCTGAACGGAATTACGCCAAACTTGGCAAAATTGTAGGGACTGGTACGCAAATGTGCCTTTGCTATGTTTAGTGAAAATTGCTTCAGTGGCTTTTACGAAAATTAACTTCAAAAACACATATATATCTATAGGCCCGCTCTGAGCGCTCACAGGTGCGCGTACCGGGGAGCGCACCCGGCGCGCTACGGGAGTGCGCGAGCGGAAAGCAGATTGGCTGTCGGGTGTCTGTCAACATTCTAAACAGTCCGGAGAGTCCGCCATCTTGTGTCTCAGTAGAATCGAGTCACAAGAGGTGAAAAAGAAAGGGGGAAATGATTAAAAGGGGGCAGAGTAGACACCCCCTGACCCCCTAGGTTTTCTGAGGGGGGCCTAGAAGGACCTTGAAGGGCAAAAAAACGTTTATTTTTTAAAAATTTTCACGGGGTAAGCGCTGGCTGCGCTCCCCGGTACGCTCTCCGGTACGCACACCCTGAGCGCACCACGGGGAAAAACTGTGTAAAAAAATAGAGTAAAAAAATAATATAGAGTGTTTAGAGGTAAGTTAGCTCTGAAAAGAGCTGTTGTGTTAAGTGGGTGTTTTTTGTACCTACAAGTAGGTACCAATGCAGAGTCTTATATTCAAGAGGAAAACTCTATTCCCCTCATCTGTAAAATGCACACCATCTCTCCTATAGATGTCTTGCATGTTGTAACGCAAGTTGTTGTGGAAAATGGAACCCATACCATAGTCTCTGAGGTAAGCAGAAACAGATGTATTTACATGTTTCCTTGCTTTCTCAATCTGTGGACAAAATTGGTTGGACCAGTTCCATTTTTGCCTTCGGCATATATTAGAAAATACCAAGGCAGTTTTTGGAAAAAGTGACATCAATTGCCCAAAGATGTCCTTTAAAAGCATTTCCAGACCTACCCCAGTCAAAGTGCCCAAGTCATTTCCACCACAGTGCACAATTATAAGGTCAGGGTGTGGTAAATGCATAAATGATTTTACCAATGGTATCAATTGGTGACTCCTCAATCCTCTCTGTCCAATCCATACAATGTCCACATTTGGTGAATCAAGATTGTAAATACCTCTGTTAGCTGCGTAATTTTGACCCAGTGGACATAGCTATGACCCACAAACCAGACTTTTGTCATTTTGAAGGTGGATGTGCTTCTAGTCAGATAAGTTGTGGAAATGAAATGGCAGTTTGATTATGAAAAAAAGTGCTTGGGAATCAGTGCAGTTGATTAACCAGAAATGATTGGTGCTTTGTTAAAAATCTCCACTTAAAATTAGGGTGCATGCTTTTTTTTTGTAAGAAGTCATTTCAATCGTTGAGAAAAAGTCATTTAAAGAAACATTGCATTTCATTAGCTAGTAGATTGAGAGGTCAAACTGCCTTGAAGGATTGTTTTGCAACTTAGTATGCTTAACTTGTGAACTGTGTGCTGGTTTAAGAGGGAGTTACCATGGGGATGGGTGAATGTTATGTGAGTTTCAAAGTCTTGAAATGTACAACCAATTAAAATGTGCAGTTGGGTTTTGAATTTGTGTGGGAACAATTTTTATTGGCTATGTACAAGAATATGGCTCTGAAATGAGAAAGAATCTGTGGCATTATTGAAAGGCTCCAGTGAAGGAAGCATTGTTCAGAGATTCTGGTTAAGAATATCTGTTGAGGAGGAGCTACGCGAGCATCCGAGATGGCCGCGTGAGCACAGAGCTCCCGGGACCCTCGCCACTCTACGCAACTTATCCTGACGCTATCCTGAATTTTTGGATGGGTTATTGAAGATGAACCCCAGCTGATCTCTTTGCTCTTTAAAAATTTTGATTTGGACTTTGGGAATCGAAGTTACGTTGATCCGAACTTTTGAGGCCCACCTTGCGGTAAGCAGGGGACTTGGCAAGCTGGCACGCCGGTACGAAGTTGAACAACAATGGCTGAGGGGTCTTCCCCCAGTAGCCCTGCATCAACTTTCGGTTTCACTTTTGGGTCCTGGCATTGTCTGACTGCGCGACAGTTCCGTTCTGTCGGAGATCCGTCCAGTCTCTGTTTTGTCAGAGTGCGCCTCTATCCTCTACGCAGTTGTGTCGAACTGTGTCTTTACCTCGGCCACACGAGCCTGTTTTGTGGACTTTTGGTGACTTGCCCACAGGCGGCCATTTTCACTAGGTCTCACGGGCCCCTCCGGGGCATATCCTCCAGTATGGCGGCTAGGGCCAACGCCGAGAAACGGAAGACTAAGGCACCCCTTCGCGGGGGACCGGTCCAAACCAACATTATGGATCGGTATACTAAATCTAAAGGATCCCATGGTGGCGCCAGCCGTACCCCGGAGGATGCCAAGGAAGATTCAACCGCGCCTACTGATCCGTCGCTTCAAGACGTCATGAACGCCATCGCTAACATGAAGGAGACCATCGGCCAGCAGTATGAGGTATCGTGCTCATAAAATCGACACGGTTGCCATCGATGTCGCCTTGATCAGAGCCGACCTGTCTAAAACCAACGAGAAGGTGAAATCGTTGGATTTGATGACTTCTAGCCTTACGGCCGATGTGTCGGAACTTCAAACCGAAATTGGCAATCTGAAATCCACTAACGATCTCATGTCTCATCGGCTGGAGGATTTCGAAAATAGGGCAAGATGCAACAACATCCGCATCATAGGTGTCCCGGAAAACCCCGAGAATCATTCGATGGACCTCCTGGTGGAGGACCTTGTCCTGAACCATCTTGCCCCTACAGGACTGAGCAAGTTCTTTGCAGTGGAGCATGCCCATCGCGTCCCGGGTGGAAAGCCGAAACCGGGCGCCCATCCAAGGCCTATCATCGCCAAGCTCTTTCACTTCAGAGACCGTGATGCTATCCTGCAGGTTTCGACCGTGAGCGGCCCGGTGAAATTCGAAAACGAAACAGTCAACTTTTACCCGGACTTCACTCAGCTCGTTCAGAGGCAAAGAATGGGTTTTCAGGGTGTGAAGCGATGTCTCCATGACTTGGGCCTGAAATACGCGATGCTGTTTCCTACCTGACTTCGTGTGGAGTACAAGGACCGGACATTTTTCTTTGACCGACCAGAGAATGTGAGTGACTGGCTGGATTCTCTGCCTGCCCGGAACGACCGAACTGAGCACCCTGGTGGTGCCAAGGGTGGTTAGCCGGAACAAAAAGGATGACTCGCCCCTGATTTCCGAACACTTGACTTTGTGCAGCTGGGTTCTATAATTTTCTAACTGTCGTATTTTACTGTTGTTCGCCCGAGGGTGGCGGAGGGTGTGGGTCTCTTTCCTCCTCCAGGGTCTTTTTGTAGATTGGGTAATGGTAGGGCGACAGGCACACTGCACGTTGGGGTGGCTTTTTAGTCTAATGCAGGGGTGCAGGGAGGGGGGAGTTGTAACGGGAGTTGGTTGGGGGGTGGGGAGGGGTGTTTGCGAGTTCCTTTTTCTTTGTCAAGGCAACCTATCGTTTTCCTCCATGATTCGAATGTTGTGCTCTTTGTGGGGTGAGTTCTGCATCACTTGTTGGGAGAGGGGTAGTGGGTTGAGGTTAATATCTTGGAATGTCAATGGGTTGGGTGATAGAATAAAACGGGGAGTGGTGCTGCAATTCTTGCGTCGCCTGTCCCCCGATGTGGTTCTTTTACAGGAGACACATCTGGTGGGAAATATGTGCCATGTCATGATTAGGTGGGGTTATCGCCTTGTTGCGCACTCCGGGTTCACCACTGGTTCCAGGGGGGTGGGTATTCTTGTTCGGTCCTCTCTCCCCCTGGAGATAGACAATGTAATCCTCGACAACAGGGGGCGCTACCCCGCCCTCACTGGTAGATGGGCGGGTAGGACTCTTTCGTTGCTCACTGTATATGTTCCTCCAGGTCTTCAGACCTCCACTTTTTCAGATATTGGGCGCGTGATGCTGGAACTCCCAGATGGCACTCTGGTTATGGGCGGGGATTTTAATTCTGTTGTTTCTGGTACCGTAAACCGTCACCCCCCCAGGGATCTTCCTAAGTCCCAGTCATGGCTTGGTGGTTTTTTGGACACTTTTGGTTTGGTAGACTGCTGGAGGTTGATGCATCCAACGCAGAGTCAGTACACCTTTCACTCTGGGGCCCATGGAAGTCTCTCCAGACTCGATTACGTTCTCATGCCTGCTGCCCAGTCCCCTTCTGTTAGAGAGATTAGACACCTTGCCCAGGGCATTTCAGATCATTCCCCATTGTGGCTTTTTATGGATACTGAGGTGAGTAGTGAGGGGCGAGTCGCTCCCATAAACCCCTGGTATTTGCGTAATCCCAAGACCCGTAGCAGTCTGATAAAGTCCCTCGATCACTACTTCCTTGAAAACGAGGGGTCTGTGTCCTCTTCTGTATCACTGTGGGAAGCCTTCAAGACTGTCATTCGTGGGCATTCCTTGTCCTTGATTTCTGAAGTCAAGAAAACTAAGAATCAAGAGGTTGTGCGTCTTGAGGCAGAAATAGTCGAACTGGAGAATGACTTAGATTCAGGCGTTACCCATGATAGACTCCACGCCCTTGGTCTGAAGCAGCTGGACTATAAGTCCCTTGTCACAGATGCTGCCAAAACAATGCACAGGGAGCGCCAGGGCAGATTGTATGATGTCGGGGACAAGGCGGGTAAATTGATTGCATGGCTTGATAAGAAAGAAAGAGCGAATCGAGTGGTCCCCGTGATTCAGAATTTTAATGAAGAGTGTGTGACTGACCCGAACAAGATTGTGGAGTGTTTTGCTGATTATTTTCGTTCTGTGTATTCCCCAGTGTCAGATAGAGATGAGGAAGGGCACTTCCAGGATACTGTTTGACGCAACCAGCGCTTCATAGCAAGGGCGACTTCTGACTTAGTCAAAATTAAAAAACCAAATGGGCGCAAAATCCATGCTTTCTTATAGCCCGGTTTATTCATCTGCACACTCCTAATCCAGTTTGACATCGGAAATTGGTGTTTTCCTACTACTACTGTGTTGGCCAGTGGTGTCAGTCCACATTTATAAGAAAGTGTTGGTCCTGATGAGAACGCCACAATTAGGGGTTTGAAACGCGTCGACCTGACCGGACTCTTTGTCAATTAGAAATAACAATGGATCTGTTTTAGTTTCAAAATAAGGATTTACCTTCAAAGTACATTTTTGACAAAACGCAACTGCTAATGTACAGAGACAATACCATTTGTTTGGATATAGGATTTGTTTTTTTGACAAAGGGTCACATTATATTTTCTTCTATGTATAGTTGTATGAGTGAAGTATGAATGTTGTGGTAGGATGTGTAGAATTTTTTGTAAATATATGTAAATTTGTTTGTTTGACATGTATAGTTTTGTGAATGTTTGTACATGCATAAATATATCAAAAATTAAAAATGCTCTACTAGTGAGAAAAATAAAAAATTCAACTAGTGACGTAAGTTAAAAACGGACCGTTATGTTTTATTCATAAAGTTAAGGTCTGAATATATGAAATCAAGTCCAGTATTGGCCATTGTATTGTTCGCTTGTTGTATTTGGCTTAGCCTTACTGGGTTCAAAGCCAGAACCCTGTGGTGTTTTTTCTAGTGAGAGATGTTTAAAGCTTTTTTTTAATGGCATAAATTGAGATAGAATGTACAAAAAAAGAGAAGCATATTTTCAAGCTGTGTGCGCAATCTTTGACTTAGCTGTGTATTTATAAGGTAGACTTCTTTATAAATTGTTTTTTATGCTTGGATTCAATGCTGGTTTTGAAATTGTGTAATGGTTTCATTGGACTTGTAAATATGCTCCTTTTTTTGAAGCGCCTTGTGCAACCTTTAGCATGGGTGGAAGCAGTGAATGTATGGAGAGGGATAGGAATAGCAGATAGAAAACCATATGAAAGGGTGTGGGAGATGCATAAAGTATTTCAGTAATGGTATCAATTGAGATGGAATATAAGATAAAGAGGGACATATTTACAAGACTTTTGCGCAATGTTTGACATTAAAGCTGATACAGAGATAGTGCATTGGTTTCATTGGCATATTTACAAGCAGCGTGTGCAATGTTTGACATTAAAGCTGATACAGAGATTGTGTATTGGTTTCATTGGCATATTTACAAGCTGCGGGCGCAATGTTTGACATTAAAGCTGATACATCCACATCCATTTAAAATCAAGCTTTACTCACAGTGTGGTCTTAGGCACATGTCCACGATATTACATGTAATCTACCATCTCTGTCTCTGCAAGCAGTATGCGTGTCTCTGCACAAATTATTTCTCTGTACCTGCAGCCTAAAAACAGGCCACCTATATATAAACAAGATATAACATTCATTTGTAAATTATATCTAACATTGTGCAAGCGGCTTGTAAATATGCCAATGAAACCTTTACACTATCTCTGGATCAGCATTAATGTCAAACAATCAGAATTTATGGCAAATGTGTGACACATCTGAATGCCTTCTTGATGGAACCAAAGTAAACAAGCATTGAAAATGCAATAGATGTAGTTATTTTTTGTTTTCCACAGATTATAATCATCTATACAAACAAACAAAAAAATGCCTTCTAAAACAAGAAGTGAAAAAAATTATAAGAGAAAATTAAGGTATAAGGAAAAAGAAAATCAAGAACCAACCAAAATAAAATCTTCAGAGAAAAAGAAAAATGCCCCTGGTAAGCAAAGTAACATTTTTCTCAGGAAGTCATTGAAATGTCAAGCAAAAAAAAGTTTTTTAACTAAGAACAATGAAACACCTGTAATTTCAAAAAAGACAGGATGTCCTTCTAAAAATGTTAGACGTGTAGAAGGAGACGATATCTTGCAAAGCAATAGAAGAAGCAAACAATTTTCTGACATTCGTAGACGAATGTTTTACAACAGAATTGTATTAAATTTATTAAAAAATGTAAAAAGGTATAAAAAAGACAGCTTTTTACAAGAACAAAAAAACATAGTTAAGATCGTGGATGAAGCATTTAAAGTGAAACATAAATTGTTTTGTTTTGTAAAAAACTAGAATTCGTACACTTGATAAGATAATCAATGTGTTTAAATCAAAATGTAAGTGGAGGAGAGTAATTAATCGAACTAATTTCTGTGATGTTTTTTCTGGAGAATGGAAGCATAGTTCAAGTTCTGAGCCATTTTTTAATGAAGAAAGTTAGTTTCAGGATAATGATTTGGTACATGCAGTTGACACCAGTGGTCGAGCATATGAGGTGAAGGACGGTTGTCTGGTTGAAAAAGAAGAGATTGTGCCTAGAAATACAGAAGAGGTGTTAGCTGATGAAGTTTGAGGGAGATGTCCTAAGGCTCCAGTATATACATGGAATTGTAGTAGTATTTGTAGTGTCCGACAGGAATCAATTGATTTATTTCGCACTTTCTTACGGACATATACTAAGAAAAGTGTGAAACAAAAAATGAACATTTTACAAGAGTTAGATCCTTGTAGAGTGAGGGAAAAAACAGGTTTGCATGGTCATTCTCTGGCTTGTCTTTCTAGAAAAGTATGTCAGCGTTTTTCACCATTTTAGGATGTTAGCAGTGCATCATAATAAAGTGAGGAAATTAGTGAGAAGGTTGTACTATGCAAAAAGTCCAGCACTTAAACTAAAACAGTTAAACAGTGCTCTTTTGCATGGAACTGAATTAGATGTCAAAAACATTTGTGATGAAATTGAATTTTGTTACTTTGGTGAAAAAGAGGTTAGTGCAGAAATTGATCCAGTAATGGAAGGTAATGTAGAAGAGAATGTAGAGATTTTAAGTACAGAAAAATTTGAAAATGAAATTATAAAGTTTAAAGTCAATTCAAGTGAAAGGCCTAATTTTTCTTGTATTTGTTGTCGACGGACTCATTATGAGCATCAGACTAGATTAGTTGATTTATATGTAAAAAGCGAAAAGATAAATAATAATGAGTGGAAGGATTTTGCAACTTATTTGTTGGTTGAAAATTGTTTTGATTTGGGGTCCGATCAACGTATTTGTACATATTGCTATAATAAATTAAATGAAAACAAAATGCCTGCTAGAGCTGTTCATAATAATCTGGAGTTGGTAGACATTCCTTCTGAATTGATGGATTTAAATACCTATGAGTCTATTCTGATTCAATGTGTGCATCCTTTTCAGGCTATTGTTCGCATGGAGCCTAAGACAGGGAAATTGCCTCCTTCAGATTTACAGAGAGGATTAAAGGGAAGAGTTGTTTATTTGCCTCTAGATTTTAAGAATAATATTGATACAATTGGTGTTGAAAAAGTAGAAGAGGAACCTCAGGTTATTTTAGTTAATGGTGTTCCGACGAAAAGTAAGAAAATCTGGCAAGAATTAGTGGATGTTAGAAAATTCAAAAAGGCAACGTTTTATCTGGTAAAAAATAATCAGTACTATAAAAATGTGTATGTGGGAGATGAGGAAACAACTGTACAAGACGACACTGATGTCTCTCCTGGACAAATAGAAAAAGTTGATGTCTCTAGAAGTGAAGAAATTTATGAACATTATAGTGTTCATCCATTGCATTCCAAAGAAGAAATGGGGAATGCTATTGACTTGTTTCAGATGAAAAAAGCCGAAGGAAGTCCCATTAGTGTATGGGAAGAAAGTTTAGAAGCTCGTTGTTTTCCACAGTTATTTCCAACAGGTGAAGGTGGACGATATGACGACCGACCTGTTCAAATTCCTGCATTTGAATACCGGACTTCAAGATTATATGCAGAAGTTTCAAGGTTTTGTCAATGCATTCCATATTTGTTCCATCTACTGTTTGAGAGTGACTTGTCTGGACTTTCTTATGCAGTAAACCATAAACTGAAAAGTGGAACACATCTACAAAATGTTTCAGCAAGGGATTTTATGGATAAAGTGAAACTGCAAGACAGTGTTTTGGAATCTCACCTAATTAATCTCATAGCATGTCAGCGTGGTACTAATGAGTATTGGTACCATCGTCATGGGGAATTGAAATGTATGATAAGAAACTTAGGAACTCCTACATGGTTCCTCACTCTTAGCTGTGCTCAGTATGCTTGTGAAGACTTACTTGAATTTCTACGAGAGGCAAATAAAAACATTGAAAATATTGAATACAAGACACCTGGAGAACTGTGCTCTTTGGATGCAGTTAATGTATGCAGGTATTTCAATCATAGGTTTGAAGCTATGAGGTCTTTTTTTACAAACAAAAAAAATCCTCCCTTGGAGAGGTGTTGGATTTCTTTGGAGAAAGGAGTATCAAGCAAGAGGTGCTCCTCATATACATATGCTGCTATGGATTAAAGATGCACCAAAATTTGGAACAGAATCAGATGAGAAAGTGATGAGTTTCATTGAGCAGTATTCTACATGTGCTGTTCCGCAAAGTACAGAAGAAAACAATTTAAGACATCAGGTTTTACGCTTTCAAAGCCATCGTTGTGGGAAATACTGTCGTCGAAAATACAAATCCAAGAACAAGTTCTACACAAAATGTCCTTTTGCATTTCCACGTCCAGTAACATCGAAAGGAAGAGTCAACAATTTTATGTCTTCTCTGCGACATACTGTGACAAGGAAATCACCCAAAAATACATACAACCTAAGAAGAAATGAGGAATCCAAATACATAAATGACTACAACCCAGTTATTTTGTCCATGTGGAATGCTGAAATGGATATTCAATATGTGGCTGACAACTCTATTGCTGTGGCTCGATATGTGACGTCTTACATCACAAAATCAGAAAAGACGGAACTGAAGGAAATGTGGGAGGAAGTTTCACATGAAAAGAGTCTAAGCAAGAAATTATACAGTTACAGTCTGAAGATGTTGTCGCATCGAGAAATTGGAGCATATGAATGTTCTGATCGGTTGTCATCAGCAAGTCTATATGCCAAATCTAGAACCATAATTTGGGTGAGTCTAGGTCTTGCTGCAACACGAAACCGAGTTTTGAAATCTGTACAAGAAATTGAGTATGTGGCGGAGAAAGAACCAGACAGTACAGATATTTTGAAGACAAACATGTTGGATACATACTATCCAAATAGAAGTACTCACCTTGAGAACGCTTGTCTCTATGAAGTTCTGTAAACCTACATTTTTAAAAGAACGTCACAGAAGATATCAATAAAGGTGTATATGCTGTAATTGGATGTGAAGGCTGTCTAGTAAAACAAAGAAAAGGCCATTTGATTAATCATCAAAAATTGAGTTGTGATTCTCCAGACAAAAGGGAATTTTATTACTTAGCTGTTTTACAACTCTTTAAACCTTGGCGTAGAGAAGAGGAACTACTTGGAGATTTTCTTACTTATGAAGATTCGTTCAATGCAACGAAGGATACCATAGAATGTCCTGTTTTTTCAAATTATCTGGAAATGTTGAATGAGGAAATACAGCAAGAAGCTACAATTGCAGCAGAGATTGATAGAGACAGTTCTCAAGACAGTCAGAGTTCTGCTTCATTGAGTCAGGATCCACTAGGAGGACCAATTATACAAAATGAAGCTGCCACTGCCATGGATGAAGTGGAAAGAGCCATGGAACAAGCTCAGGAGGATGGAGTTGACTTAGAAGATTTGGAAAAAGAACTGAACGTTGAGCAGAGACAAATATATGATCAAGTCACACAACAAATTGAGCATGGTTTATCTCATCAGAAAAAAGAATGCTCATGTACATTATTTGTACCTATCCGACTGTATGTGAGTGGAGAAGCAGGAACTGGGAAAAGTTTCCTGATTAAAGTGGTTGCAACATATTTGAAGAAAACAACGGAATCATCGCTCTCTTGTGTTGTTACTGCTCCAACTGGGTTGGCAGCACACAACATTAAAGGATTACTTTACATTGCTTATTGATGCTGCCAGTGGAGCATAATAACAAATTACAATACCACAAGCTATCTGGAGAAGCTTGTTGTGAAGTTTCAAGAGTCTTAAAGAAAATGAAACTTCTTATCATTGATGAAGTAAGCATGGTGTCAAATGTAAAGCTTGCTTTTGTGCATTTAAGAATGCAAGAAACTCTTAAAACAGACTATGATGTGTTATTTGGAGGCAAACACATCATTGTTTTTGGAGATCTACTGCAACTAACTCCAGTGAAAGGACAGCCAGTGTTTAAAATGCTTACGCATGAACATACCAGGTAGGGCTTAGGAAGCATTGGAAATGTTAACATATGGCTAAATTTTAAATATGCAGAACTACTTCAAAATATGCGACAGGCAAAGGATGAAGATTATAAAAATATTTACAAGATGTAAGAATTGGAAAAGTAACTGAGCATTGGAAAGCAGCTTTACATTCACGATTAATTTCAAATTTGTTTCCAAAAGAAGACATTCTCCCAGAGAATATTTTTAAGAAAATTCCTGAAAACAAATCTGTCATATGCTTGATGCCAACTCTGCAAGAATGTTCAATCTTCAACACCAAAATGTTAAAGTTGGAAAATCAAGAAATTGTGAAACTGGAAGCTATTGATAAAATAGAACATGAAGGAGCAACTATTATTTTGTCAGAGAAGTTGAAATCAAAATTAGATTCTTTAGAGAAGACAATATCTAAAACTGCTGGTATGGAAAAAACTCTGTATGCATCTTTAAATTGTCGTATAATTTTACGACTTAATTTAGATGTGGAAAGAGGTTTAGTAAATGGAGCAATGGGTCATGTTGTGGATTTTGTGAATTACCGAAATAGAGATGGAATTGAAATTATAAAAATTAAATTTGATGGTATTGAAGAAGTACGATAAACTACAAAAAGAAGTACAACATCAGTCGTGGTTTTGCTCGTTTTTTGCTAGTGAAAGATTTATATGTACGCAGAAAACAGTTTCCTTTTTGTTTGGCATATGCAGTAACTATTCATAAATCTCAAGGTTTAAGTGTTGATAGTGCTTTGGTGAATATTGGAAATTCTGTGTTCAAAGAGGGCATGGCATATGTTGCTTTATCTCGAGTCAGAACTTTATCTGGATTGTTCTTGATTGATTTTAATGAGACAAAGATTAATGCAGATCTAAATTGTGTAAAAGAATATAATAGGTTAAGAAGAGAATATGCTCCAAATTTACCTCAATATCCGCTGTTTGAAAAGCGTGTGGTATGCCGAAAAAGAAGAAATGAGCAAAAAGAAAAAAAGTAGATGAAACTGTAATTGTAAGCAGAAACTAAATGGATTCAGTTAAAGATGTTGTTGGATTTCAGTTTGAAAATAGTTCTGGTGTCAACTGCTATGCTAATGTAGTTGTTAATGTTTTTTTTTTCTCCAAACTGTAAAAGAACAGATTGCTGAAAATCGTGATCAAACACTTTGTTGTTTATTAAATTCTGTATTAGAGAATTGTAGCAGTGATAGAACAAAAATACAAAGTGTTTCTGAAATTCGAAAGGTTTTAGACATATGTTCTGGTCTAAATCAATTTACACAGAATATTCAGCAAGATTGTCAGGAATTTCTAATGTATATGCTTGTTGTTTTGCAAGGTGAAGGTGTAGATGTAGAAAATCTTTTTTGGCCTTTCTTATAAATGGCAACATGACTGTGACAATTGCTCCTTTTCAAGTAGCACTACAGTAGACATTGAAAGATTTATATATTTAACTTTACCAGACTGCAAATCAGTGTCTTTTAATAATGTAGTTAGAGCGGCAAATCAAAACATGGTCTATAGTCAGTTCAGTTCAAATAAGCTTTATTCGATTTTAGTTTAAAAATCATAAAAGCATCAACAATACATAAATAAACACCTTAACATTTCATTACAAAGTTAATAAAACAAGATTAAATAGGTATAACGAATCAACTAATCAATATGGAAAGATTTCAATATCAGTAAAACAGCTCTAAAACAAAAAGTCGTACGTACATACTGAGGAGCCGGGGAAGAACATTAGGCAAACCTCTATCAGTAATATACTTATCAGTTACATACTACCCTGTCAGTTTAACTCGAACTCATGAGTGGCCTCATAGTGGTGGGGTCTTAAAAATACAATTTTTGGACAAAAGTTCAAAACCATTGGAGGCTAGAAGGTTAGTTGCGCTATAGGGACGGGGTCCCCTTCCCCAGGAGTAGTATTTCTTTGCCGTTGGTCTATGTAACGGGATATGTGGGGAGCTCGGGTAAAAATCGTGCAAGTCCCAAATGTGAATAGTGCCATGTCTTTCTTTGGGGTGGCAAAATCGTAAATAGGGGACGATATTCCTGTTCTTAAATTTAATTAGCACCAGGTCCCCAGCGATGTCTTTGGGCAGCGTGCCTAACCACCCCACCCTCCTGATACTCAGGATACCCCATCTAGCTCAGGTGGCAAAGGTCTATTGTTTTGTAGCCAGAAAATGACCTTATTTAGCAGGTCCTGCTGTGATTCGTGTGTTCCCTGACTGAGTGCACGGACCCCAGAGAGGACAGACACATATGGGGCAGCTTCAGGAGGTAAGTTGATACATGGCATTCTTACCGGAGCTGCTCTAGCCACTGTGTGAGTTTTTAGCGCAGGTTTTAGAATTACTTTGGGGCCTGTTGGGGTAGGTATACTGGGAGGCTGTAATTGAGTTTTACCGTTCTTACATATAACAGACTTATGATTTTCGGGGGCGATGGGAGGATTAGGGCAGACGGATGTAGCCATTATATTAGTTGGAGGAGAATTCTTTTTGAATAATTCCTCAATGCTAGTCAGCCTGTCCCCCAAGTCGTTAATTTTTATGACCAAGGGTGAAATGACAGCTAACAACAGTTGCTCAATTTGGGCCAATAAAGTCAATTGGGGGGGACAAGACAGGGTAGTCTAGTTTGTCTGCAGCCGTGTCCTCCATTGATGTTGTTAGGTTAGAGGGAGTTAATATTGGGCTGGTGCACAGATTTTGTGTACTTGCATAGTTCTCATTGTCAATTTCGCTGTCGTGCTTCCCTCTAATGTTGAGATCCAGGGGCGAAGCATTTACTTGATTTTGGTCTTTATTTTCAGGAGAAGCTAGGTCCCGTGGGAAGCCATTAGAAATAACACAGTTAGTGCCCACAGTAGGGGGGGTTAATGCATCAGGGACGTACTTTGTGCCACACAGGCACAAAGTAAAATGGAGCATCACAATACCTCCTCCTGTGAAAGAGTCAAATGGGGTGGCCCGTCCCGTCCTCCTCAGGTCCTCTGAGGGCCACAGAGGGCCCGCCCTTTGCCCGGGCTTCACCCGGCGTCCCGCGGAGCGGAGCAGAGCGCTGCTTTAAGGCGCCTCCTGGCGCTCTCGTGATGTCAGAATGCAACGCCACCGCTGAGGCTACCGGGAGATGTAGTCCCGGGGCGGCGGCGCTGTGGGCAGCAAAAATTGACTCCTGGCAGTGGGGGCTGCAGTGGGGGCCTCCTCGCCTCCCCCCTCCAAATTTGTAAGTCTCCCCCATGGTCTGTAGTCAATGTAAATATGCAATTCTATCAACTTTATTTTTAAGAAGATATGGACAGTATGTTATTTTAATGTTCCAACGATGTAGACCTGATGGAACTAAATTGACAACATTAGTTCAAATTTTTGTGGCTTCTCAATTATCAATTTCAGGAAGAACCTTTACAACTACAGCAATTATTTACCATGATGGTCCTTCAACAACATCAGGACATTACACATGCTACTTAAAATGTCAAAAAGGGTGGAAGCTCTCTAATGATACTCAATTGAGTTTCAAACAACGTTTGCCTTCTGACATACTAAATTCTTACCTAGTGTTCTTACAACCGAATTTTTAGGGAAGGTAATTGGCCTATGAAGATTGCAGCAGTTAATATAACTTAATTTGCTCTTCAAAATTACTTTCTGAATGAGAGTGATGAAGATAATAAAAAACATGTAGTTTTCATAGATATAGTATATTTTTATCATATAGTGTGTGCTGTGAGTATTATACAAATTATTTATAAAAAGTAAGGTAGAGGTGGAAGTAAAATTCTTGTTTTATAATGTTAAAGGTGTTGGGGCTTTTCTTTCAGAAAGTCGGGTAAATGAGACATTAAGAAAACAGTGGACTAATTTACATAGAAAAGGACTTTCCATATACTATTTGGCCTCGTGGAAAAGTGGATGGATCAAAAGTGAGTTTCGATATGATTTTTAAAATTTTACATTATTTAAGAAATTATTCAATGGGTTTTTTAAACACAATCTTTTTGATTGTGTTTTTTTTTGCCCGCTGTTATATGATGAGTACTATTGAAGTCACTGTTTTAAGTGAAATTCAATATATTCTGAGAACAGCAAAAATAAACCACTTAACATGATGTTGAAATAATTTTGTAATATCAATTATTATTAAATATATATTATTTTCCCATTCTCTTATGCTCACTCACCTATTTCCACCCTCTATCACTCCGCTTAACTCACCCTCACTGGCCTTTTATCACTCTCCCTCACCTCTGCCCATATTCCACTTTCTTCACTTATTCTCATTAACCACTCCTTCACTGTCTTTTCCCTCTCTCCCATTCACTACTTTCGAGCTGTCAGTCCGTCTACTTCACTCCCCTTCCCCTTGTTTTCTTTCTTTGTTTCCTCAATAATTCCCTTTCTCTCACGCACCTTATTACACTTCCCTCACTCCTTCTCTCACTTCCTCTGTCCTCTCACATCCTCACTCCCTTTTTCTCACTTCCTGTCTCTTAGTTTCAGTCTTTTGATCCTGTTATTCTATCACTCCTCTTTCGTCATCCTTACTCCCTAAAACTCACCCACACTCCCTTACTTATCTTTCTTTAATCTCTTACTCAGCTTCTTTCTGCCAGTGTTTCCTTCACTACCTCTATGTTCTCACTCTTTCACTTCCTTTGTCTCAAGCTAATTTGCTTGTATTGTAAAATATATATTATAAATATTCTAATTTTTTTTGTCTTTCACAGATATAAAATGTAATGGAAATATAATTTGATGTACAATATTTATTTTCTCTATACTGTTTTCCATAACCTCACTACTCTTCTTTGATACTCCCACACCTCTGTTCCCTTATTGCGCTTGCCTCACTTATTCTGAATCCCCACATTTACTCTCTTTTTCACACTCTTCTCTTACACTTACCTTCTTTCAGGCCTTCTCTTTTACTTTCTAGCCTCTCTCTTCTCGTACTTCTTTGTTTTATTTTTTCCTTCCTTTACTCTCCTTACTCCACTTCATTAACTCCTTCTCTTGCTCCCTCTGTCCTCTTGGGGCAGGTATAATGTGACACAGGGGTTTACAAAGTGACGCATCTACCTACATGGGTCACTTTGTAAATATGACTCAACAAGGTGGAATGTTTACACCACTGGTGCGTCACAACAAGTGACGCACTAGCGGCGTAAAAGTGATGCATGGCCTCATAAATGAGGCCCTCAAACGCACCACAGGGCAAAACAGTGTAAAAAAGTTGTAGTAAAAGAATAATTGCCAGCAATGCATCCTTTCACATGGGGCAAGCCCATGACCTTACCTTCTGTAATGTGAGAGATGTTAACATTGTGAGAGTCTACCTTATAAACACACAGCTATGTCAAAGATTGTGCACGCGGCTTGTAAATATGCCTCTCTTTTTTTGTATATTCGATCTCAATTTATGCCATTTAAAACAATCTTTAAACATCTCTCACAGCATTTTATATTCTTGTCTGGGTGCCAATTTTAATATTCTGGATCCTAAACATCACTGCTCTTCTCTTACCCTTCCACACCCCCATTCCTTTACTACATTTTCTTCACTTATCCTCATTCCCTTTGTGGGGTCTCCTCTGGAAAGTACAGTATGGCAGATCTTGCACTCCACCTTTGGAGCATTACATTTCACTTTCTTCTGAAAGTACACAAAATGGCGGCAATAGTGTACATTAGCGAGAGACAGTGAGAGAAAGAAGGCATGAGATGAAGAAGAGATGTGAAATGCACATTGCAGAAAATATAGTGAGAGAAGGGAAGTAACTGTGAGTAAACTTACTATGTAACACAGAAATGTTGCACTCTATACTATAAGTCTCACTTTATACCACAATCATTTTGCTACTATCTCATAAATTACAAATAGAATAATACAAAATGTCTCAAACAATTTATAATTTCTTAATATAAATTTATTCTTCGGAATTTTCATAATTTAGAAGAACTTCTAACATTAAAAGATCAGGAATCTCCTCATCAGAAGTCTCCATACATGAGTCCTGAAACTCAATATAGTCCAAACATTGGATTAATTCAGAATCCAAAGTCTCATCATTAAAATCCTCCATTCCATCTCCTGTCAAAATAAGGTCTTCATCATGGATAGTGTTATCAACAGGATCATTCAAGACCTCAATAAAACTCGCCTCAACAAAAGTCGCAGAAATTTCAAAATTAATATCAACGGTATCCTCATTCAGATCCATATTCTTTTCAAATTTCTTGCTGTAAATTGCAGGAAAAAATCACTTTAATTTTTCATTTTTAATAATAGATATCAAGTATTAAGTTCCCCTTACAAATTAACAACTCAACTTTCAGAAGCAGTAGAAGAGTTAGTACTGTGTAAATTTCACTCCAGAAATAGAACACCAAAAATTCCTCTCAAATGTACCTCAAAGAGTACTATCACAAAATGGCTGTGTTTCCCTCTCATTTCTCATGTATATTCATGTAGAAAACCAATGAAACTTCATCACACACAAATTCAAATGCAAAGAAACATTTTAATTGCTTCTAAATTTCAAAACCTTATTGGCTCTTGGGTGTCTGAAACACCCCCTGACCCCCTAGGTTTTCTGAGGGGGGCCTAGAAGGACCCTGAAGGTCAAAAAAACTTATTTTTTTTGTTGAAATTTTCACGTGGTAAGCGCTGGGTGCGCTCCCAGGTCCGCACTCCGGTACGCGCACCCTGAGCGCACCACGGGCAAAAAAATAAAATTGAAAAAAAACATTGTAGGTTAAAAAATCGATATACAAAGGAATTCGCTTTTAAAAAACCTTTGAAATTCACTGAAAAAACCATAGGTTTCAGGAACGTTATAGTTAGGAATTAACTTTTAAAAAACCTTTGAAATTCACTGAAAAAAACATAAGTTTCAGAAACGTTATAGTTAGGAATTAGCTTTTAAAAAACCTTTGATATTCACTGAAAAAACCATAGGTTTCACACTCGTTATAGTTAGGAATTAGCTTTTATAAAACCTTTCAAATTCACAGAAAAAAACATAGGTTTCACACCAGTTATAGTTAGCTGAACATTTTACTCACACAAAACCATTGAAATTCCCACGTTATAGTTAGTTGGACTCACTATAACTTGCGCGCCCGCAATCCACTGCTGATGATGTCACATATTACATCATTCATGACATGGTCAGTGACATCGCAAATGACATCACGGATGACATCATCCATGTGATAATATGATGCACCTCCTCACACTCTAATCTAACCTTTGATCCACCCAGTGTTAAATACAAACTACCATTCCTGAAATACCAATACCAGTAACTACATACGCACCCACTGATTTCTAGGTCTAAACACACATCCACTCATTCATCCTTACAATCACTCATACATATGGTCACTTATCAATAGAACACTATCATATCCAGTAATACACCTATACAAACACTTACACATTGACACTCATCCACAGAGTTACTCAAACACCTAGTCAGTTATGCAGAGAATCAATCACACTCCCATTTCCTCAGCTACACAGTTATACACACAAAACATTACTTATTCAAATATATAGTAACACATACTTACTCTCTTTTACAATAACTGATACAAGTACACATTGATCCATACAGTCACTTACGCAATCACAGGCTTTCATGTATAGTCATTTATATATGGCAACTCTCACATGCACTGTTTTACATATGTACCTACTTGGACATGGAGCACTGAGATAGCCATTCACTCACTAACACATCCATGCAGACAGTCAACCCCCATACAGCTCTTTCCACATGCACTCTTGAACCCATATACCAAGTGAATCAACTGCTCACATATATATGCACAGAGTCACACACCTCCCAACCACCCACACACACACTCAGCCTCACATACAAATACTTGAACAACCAATCAATAACCCATATAGCCACTCAAATAGCTACTGATCAACACATGCAGCAGCTTACACAACAACAGACATACTGATGCACATATTCACTATCAGACAGTTTAGTCACTAACCAATGCATTCAGTAAGACACATTTAATCACTCACTTATACAGTCAGTCACGCACCTACTAAATCCTTCATCCAGACACTCATACATCCACTCATTTTTCAATGTGTAAATTATTAACTTTAACTTAATTGTATTTTAACTTTTCAGAAACACACAGACACTGGATGATTTCATCAGGGATGTCATCAGTGATGTCATTTGAGATGTCATCAGTGATGTCATCAGTGATGTCACTGACCATGTCATGAATGATGAAATATGTGACATCATCAGCAGTGGATTGCGGGCGCGCGAGTTATAGTGAGTCCAACTAACTATAACGTGGGAATTTCAATGGTTTTGTGTGAGTAAAATGTTCAGCTAACTATAACTGGTGTCAAACCTATGGTTTTTTCAGTGAATATATATATACATATATATAATTTAAATATATATAGTTATTTTATGTACAGTATCGGGACATGAACAGTATATTCTCAATACTACTATGTCCAATACGTGGATGGAAACACCACACAAAGAATATATAACCTGTCAACTTCAATGTGAAAAATAAATGGGATTCACACAATACCCACACTAGAATGCCCTGCTTCTTAAGAGCACATGGTAGTTACAAGGCCATTTTTAAGCCCCAGAGCATAGGATAATTTGTTTTAGTGATCAGGCTGCCTTCCTCTATTCAAACTCCCAAGCGGACTCCATTGTGCAATAGATAAATGTACAAGATCCATGACAATCAATCTGTCTTATCAGTGCACTATGTGTTCTCCACCTACTACTGTATTAATGCAAGACAGAAATATCCAAGCTAGTATAACGCTTGCCGAATTGCAAACAATCCTCTTACTATAGCACCTTGAGCTGTTCCCGTGCTCCTTCTCTAGCGTTTGTATCGAATCATGTTCTCCCAGGGGAGTTCATTAGTCAAACCCCAAAGGTGATTTTCAAATGTGAATATCCAAAAGTTCTCAAGCAGTTTTCCTACCTCTACGTGGTCCATACTTCCTTGGCAGTGATCTGTTCTATGAATAGTCATTAGATTGTTTCTGGTTGATGTCCCTTCTCTAGATAGTGTTTTACCAAAGGGTATTTAATTTCTGTGTCTTCACGGTAGATCTATGTTCCGTAAGATGGATAGAGTGCCTACAGCCTGTTTTGCCTACATAGCCATAACCGCATGAACAGTAGGTAAATTAAATTTTGTCTTACAGTTGGTAAAAGTTCTTATTTGAAACACATATCCATCTTGTGTATAGCTCTCAGTCTAAATAGCGCTGTTTCAAACCGCGCACTGATCGTACTTGTGGTCCCTTTTTACAGGATACTTGCCACCAATAGTTTTTTAAAGAATCTTACCAACCTAGGAAACCATGATCTTACAATATTATCCTTGGGATTTTTGTTTTGGCAATGTGCAAACATGGGTTTGGTAATGTTGGTATTATTCTCAGAATCACTATTAAGGATATGCCAGTGGAAATTAATGATCTAACGTACTCTTTTCTTTAGGCACCAAATGTCTGGTGATGCATACCAGGTAGGACCACTTTGTGGTTGTTCTTTCCGCAGTAGGTGTTCTCTGTCATAAATTCTTGCTCTTTTGTATGCCTCACTAACTAGTCTCTTTGGATACCCACATTCTACAAATTTTTTGTTCATTGTGATTGCCTTTTTATTACAATCTCTAAGATCTGTGCATTTACGCCTTAATTTTAGGAAATGGCCAAAAGGAATACTTTGTTTTTGGTTCCTAGGGTGGAAGTTGTTGAAGTGGAGAAGGGCTATGTATGCAATTGGTTTTACAAATAAATCCACTTCCAATGTACCTGATTTCTGGTGAATTCATAAATACAGGAATTCGACTTGTTTTTAGCTGGGATTGGCTGTAAATTTCAAATTATGAACATATAAATTAAGCCATTCGATGCATTCCTTCAGGTCCTCTTGTAAACCTGCCCATATAAAGAAGATGTCATCAATATATCATGTGGCAAGGAGGTGTGGGGGGTTCCCACACTGAATCCTGTGGTGCGACTGTGGAGGTGACTACCTCAGTTTCTTCAAAAAATGCTCAAATTCAACGATCCAATTGATTCATCGTAATTTTAATCCAAAGAGTCATATATTTATATTCATATAGACTGTATTATGTAGTTCAGTTTGTTCAACACAAACGTTTTGAAATGCCAATGTCCCTATGCATTTCGGGACAAAAGTCCCTTCATCAGGGGAATACGGTAGATCTGTGGAGGAAATAAACATTGCTTTAGGAAGGGGACTGTTCCCTCAACGTGCTAAAGAAAGAGATTAAAAAAAGTGACTGAAACCTAAAAATCACGGGTGATAAGTGGCGACAGAAAAAAGACCGAGCACTGGTTGAAAGTTATGCTGTTCATTTAAGTGTAATAAGATTGGCATGGCTTTCGCGGCTGATAAGTGACAACAGGAAATTAACCGTGCAGAAGTGGAAAGTAATGCTGTACATTATGTAAAAACACCCGGGTGGAGCCGAAAACGAACTGGTAAAGTGGAAACCTGGAGGTAAAAGGATAATCGGAATCCCCAAAGTTAACACCCGGTAGGTGTGCATCCCTTATCTGGCAATGCGTAATCGGAACCAGCAATCGAGAGAGTGAATTCTTACCCGAAACGTTCTCGGTGCAGCGATATAGCGTTCTCTGACGGTTACAAATTCAGGGGCCTGGAGTGCCGGAGTACGAGCGGGATAGGTGCAAATGCATAGATAACGGACCAAGTGGGGCCAATAACATAAAAAGAGGACTATAACCAAAATGTAGCGAGTAATGTCAAAGTGGGATATACAATGGTAAAAACGACCCGAGGGTTCCAAATGATAGTATAATGTGCCCCGAATACGTAACTATTGGAAACCAAGTTATCACAACAGCTGAAGGTGAGCAGTGGTGCAGTGCAAGAATAAATGGTATGTTATCCGGCCGGTGTCGGCCATGTTGGGTAGGGGAAGTCTCAGGAGATACACAGTTTCAAAAGATAAACAATACATCGGAAAATAAATAATTGAATTCAAAGAAGACATTGTGCTAAGTCCAAATCAATCGCTTCTAGGAATGTAAAGGCAAGAGTATAAGAAATAAACAAGAACAGTGACAATGTAGAGGAAAGGGCAGAAATGAGATCTTTTAACAGGGGGAAAAAATTGTAGGAACCAGTGGAGGGAGGATACATACAAAAAAGGATACATACAAAAAAGGAAATGAGGATACAAGCAGTAGAGTGAGAATGCATACAAAGGAAAGGGTACATACAAAAGGGAGAAAATGGGGGAATATTAATTATGGGTAGAAAAAACATGAAGGGTTAGCAAAAAGGAAGAAAGGCAAGTATGGTGAGCAAAAGGCTGGCGCATGTTTTTAGAGGAAGCAACTATATTCAATCCGTTCGTTAAGTCCTTTTGGTTGGCATGATTCCAACGATTTGATCCAGACAAAATCACGTTGTAATAATCTCTTGCGATTATCAACGCCCGGTCTCATTGGGACAACCTCTAGTACAAGGAACCTTAGTTGGCTGATGTTATGTTGGGCAGATATGAAATAGGCTGCTAAAGGAGACTTCAGATTCTTGTTCCTTATGGTACTTTTGTGTTCCGTTAAACGGACTTTGAGTTTCCTTTCAGTCTTTCCCACATAGGGTAAGCCGCAAGGGCACTTCAGCAGATACACCAAGTTCATAGAGTCGCAGGTGGCGTTAGTTTTAAGTTTGATTTGTTTGCCAGAACGAGGATGGTTCATGGAGTTGCCTCTGATTATATTGTTGCAGAGACTGCAGTTATGACATGGTTTGGTACCGGAAAAAACAGAGACTGTTGATTTCGGTTTGGATTCCAGCATGTTTTTCAGATTATTGGCTCTTTGGTAGGCAAACAATGGAGTGCAGTTGAAAATGCCTTGAAAATGTGGTTCAAGTTGTATCATTTGGCATTTGCGTAAAATGATGTTTTTGATCATGGGACTTCTTGACGAATATTTGGACACAAATACAGGTCTTTCGGTTTTGCGCTGGCCCAAATTGGGAGTTAGAAGATCTTTTCTGTCTTTGAGCATAACACGTTCACGGGCAGCTAATAGGGTGGCTTCAGGATATTTCCTTTCCCTGTATTTCTGCAAAATGTTTTTTTCAGTATATGAATATTTTTCAGGTTCTGAGCAAATCCTTTTAGCCCTAAGTAACTGTGAAAAGGGTAAATGTTTTTTCAAAGGAGTAGGATGGCAGCTGGTATACAAAAGAGCATTGTTCCGATCCGTTTTTTTTACGAACAGTGAGGTTTTTAGACTGGCATTCTCCAAGGTGACTAGAATGTCCAAAAAAGGTAGACATTTTGTATCTGTGTTGTGAGTGAATCGGATGTGGTCGTCAACTTGGTTGATGTAGGAAATGAATTCCGTGATCTCCTCTGAAGGACCGGCCCAAATTAGAAAAATGTCATCGATGTATCTCCAGTATGTTTCAATTTTACTGCGCCACTGGCAATTTTCCAAAATGTTGTCAATTTCCCATCGATGCATGAACAAATTAGTGTAGCTGGGAGCTGCACAATTGCCCATTGAAGTGCCAACTAGTTGCAAATAAAACTCGTTATCCCAGCTGAAATAACTGTGGTATAACATGAATTGCATGAGCTCAAGTAATAGCACTTTTAGGTCATCATTCATGGGGTTTAGGAGTAGAGAGAATTCCAAAGCTTCAATGCCCCTGTTGTGTGGTATTGAGGTGTATAAAGCACACACATCGATCGTAACCAGGGTATATCGGATGTTTGGATTTAACCTCACTTTATTCAGTTGGTTCACAAAATCAGTTGAGTCCCGTATATATGTGGACAAGCCTCTCACAATGGGCTGAAGGTACATGTCGACGAACTTCCCTGTGGGTTCGTGGATGGAATTTTTTGTCGACACTATGGGTCTGAATGGCGGTTGATGTAGGTTTTTATGAATTTTGGGCAGCATATGAATGCTGGGACACTTCGGGTGAGAATGAATCAAATATTTCAGATCTTTTTGTGTGATAGTCCCCATTTCAATGGCTTTTTCCAAAATTGTTCTCAAGATCTTTGAGAAGGCTTCAGTGGGGTCAGAGACCAAATTCCTATAGAGCTCCTTGTCATTCACATGGGTAGTTACGTTTGCTTGGTAGAACTCCTGATCCAATACGACTAAAGCTCCTCCTTTATCTGCTTTGCAGCAGGTAATTTTTTGGTTGTTGGTCATTTCACTGAGAGTTCTGTAGTCTCTAGTGTTGAAATTGTTAGTCTTAGGAGGTGGTTTTTTAAAACTTTCTTTCAAAGCATTGAGGGTGATAGTTTCATAGGAATCCAAAATCTTATGACTCACAGGGGCCATAAAGGAACTCTTGCTTCTTAAGTCTTTACAAGTGTGTTGTGTAGGAGGACCAGTAGGCGGGTTCACATTGGTGAAAAAGTGGCGTAATCGTAGGTTACACATAAATTTGAATAAACAAATGTCCATCTCAAGTTCATTGGTGTGGTAAGTGGGGACAAAGGATATCCCTTTTTGTAACACATTCATCTGGTTGGTAGATAATCGTGTTTGTGAGATGTTTATGACTAGGTTCTTTTGCTCCTGGTGGCCTGAGCTATAGGCGTTGATGCTATTGCGGATGCGGTTTCTGCCCCTACTGGTTCTACGGTTACGACTGGGCCTTTCTCTAAAAAAGGAACACCAGTAGTTGTAGGGATGTTCTGGATGCTGCTTTCACCCCCTTTGTCCTGGGGGGTCATTCTTTGTGGCCTGCCCTGTGGTTGGCCACGTCTTTGAGTGGTTGATCCATCAGATGAAGTTTCGTCGGATGATTGATTGGTGAATGGTCTTTGTTGTCTCCGTTGGGCATAGACCTCCGCCCAACTGTAGACTTCCCCCAATATATCATGACCATGTTTTGACTGATTAAAAAAGGGGAGCAAGTTTAATATGAATATGTTTATCTTCAAAGTTGCTCATAAAGATGTTTGCTATACTGAACACGCATGAAGTGCCCATTCATGGCGCGCAGGGTTACCTGCTCAGTTACCATACTCACCTGGGCCCATAAACATACACACTTTGAACAAGTAATCCTGCTTTACCTTTTGCCTATCAGGATTTTATTCCCTTTAGGACTAATACCTATACACATTGACTTACCAATCCTTGTCCCCTGTATTTAAAGTCCTAAGTGAAAGTTTTAAACGCTTTATCTATGCAAAGTCTTAAATGTAAGAGTCCGTACAAGAGCAGTTAAAGCCTTTTCAATTAGGAAAATAATAACTAATGTAATGATATGTAGAAATATTACACAATTTCTTTAAGACATTGGTACCTGGGAAGGGTGAGAAAGGGAAACAGTACAAGGACATACCACACAAATTATATTTACCTAGAATGGTGTGAGGACCAACCATGGCCACGGGCAGGGGCAAAAAAACAGGGTTCCCAACGTATCCGGTGCCAACAGGACAGGACAGGTGCAGATCAGGACAGGATAGGTGCAGATCAGGACAGGACCTCGGATAAGTGCAACGCTAGCGTCACACCCCTCTCTCTCTGTGGCTAACACTCGGACCCCCTCTGGGTAATCGATTCTTCTCCCTCAGCAATTCCCGATTCTTCTGACAGAGTGCTCGACTAGCACCTCTGCTCTTGATCTCCTCCAGCATATGTTGGGTCAGTGACAGGTCTGTGACAGTCGGACAATCTAACTAGCTAAGCCTACCTTAGTTATACCATTTTCCAGGGCAAAGCACACCCCCCAGTGTTGCGAATTCATGTATTCCCTTGATTTGATAGGTCAGAAAGGCGAGGAGAGGTCATCACCATACCAGTATGAGATAATTTCCATTCAATAGTGTAGATCAATGTTCCCGCCCATAATTTTACTTTCCCATGCACTTTTATCCCACCCAGCAATAATTGTTTCAATATTGTGTACAATGTATTCGATCAGTTTATATTTTATTCCTCTTGTGGGGTCAGGCGGTCATCTTCCCATGAATATTACAAGTAAGTCAGGACTTGGCTGCTTGTCAATGTCAGCGTCTTCAAGGACTTATGAGTTCCAGTGCACAGACGCAGCCTTTCCAAAATGGAGTTTGGAATCACCCTTCAGGCCCAATACAAGCTAATAATAAAGTCAAAGAGAGACACATTGGAATGCGAAATGAATGAATGCACTGTATACCACTTATCTTTACTCTATTCCCATTACTTTATTGTAACTATAGCATTAATAGTTAGGCAGAACAAACAAGGTTTAGTTAGAGCAGGAGCATGTGCTTTACTATGTGAGACATGAAGCGGCCATCTTTACTACTAGTGCGCAGCTGCAAGAATTTCCACCAAAAGCAAAGGTACGTCATACCACGTAGATTTGGCAGACGCAGGCGCAGTAAAGTTGGGGCGTTTTCTGCGGCCATATTTAAACACTCGGGTTATTAGTAAAAGCACATAGGCGAGCTTCCCCTAGATACTATAAATGTTGTGTGGTGCAATTATTAGTAATACAAAACATGTTGATTAATAAGTTATACGTTATTTTGAGTGGGCTAAATACAAGCAAGTTTTTTATGTATGAAACCTTGCTCCATCAATCCCCTCTTTGATGGTATTCTATACCATCACTAATTACAGAACCAGATGCCAACTTTAACATGTTCCATATACCACTAACTAGTCTCTTCCATGCACTATCACCTTCCAGTGCTTTCAATTCTTCTTTTAAATGTGTAATATTTCTAGCATACTTCCCAATTTCCACACTTTCATCAGGAATGTACGTGCAACAATGGTGTGTTTTCAGCATTCTGCAGACTCCGTCCTCTTTTGCCAATAATATATCAAGAGCAAGTTGATTTTGTAAAACCATTGATCTTACCGCAACAAATTCGGTATTGATGATCAAAAATCCTCCAGCAGTGTCTGTTTATAAGCGATCCACCACTGTTGACAACTTACAGATTCTTTGAGTATTCAGAACCACTCCCACTGAAGGAATCAATGCACTAAATATATCACCTACAATTTCAGCAAAACTAGCTCTTTTATTTTGTGTTAGTCCATTGTTTTCTTCATTGCTTCCTGTGATTCTTTTTACATAATATACTTTTGGGAATACTATTCCGAAATAGCAACTCCAGTACCAATGATCAGGCAATCTATAATACACCTTGTTTCCACAAATATAATAAATTCCAGGAAATACTGGATTAGTTCCATCTTTAAAACCCCAACCCTGATTACTAGAAAATTGTGTTTACATTGACTGGAACCAATGAACATATTATTATAATAGTCTGTTTTCTCTCTATGGAGACAGATTTTCTCTTTCTTCTCGAAATCCAGTAACATAGCAGCATGAGTCTTGCCAGTTATAGTAAATTCATTACTCTCAGCCCACTTAGGAATTTTATGTTTCGGTCCAGTGGCTTTTCTATGGAAATCCTGTCTACTTTTCTCAACTAAATTCAAAAATACTTTCTAGTATCTTGCATGTTAAGTTGTCTTTATGTTCTTCACCTATATCTATTGTTTTCATTGTTGGAAAATATTCACCCATAAACTTTGTTTAATCTCTAGTATTAAGGACAGGGTTCATATTTCTATGTAAAGGAACCTCAGAGAAAACTACATCTAAATTAGAACAATAATATTGAACATTTCCAGTTCTGTAAAATAGACTATCTAAAATACTACATTAGATACCATATGTCAGGGGTAAATGATGATAGGTGACCCCTTCTGCTACTGATGTGGGTAGCGTTATGCACACATAACAATCACTGACTTCCATAGCTTCTACAGTTAGCAAATACATTTAGATCTGTTTTGTTTTTAGCTCAACTATAGTTTAATTCTACCTCATCAAGTGCTTCTAATTGTACTCTGTGTTGTTTAAGGGTATTTACCTTTCCATGTGTATTAGTGTCATTTTGTCTATTCACATTCATTATATAATGTATGGCTATTGTCAGTCCTAACCATGCTATGAGTACTATCAATATACTACATGTGCATATTCTACAGCATGTTTTTATACAATTTCTTTTCAGTTTTGCAACAACATTACAATCAGCCATTTCTGACTAAGGAAACTTAACCCCTCTCTGTAACTTGTACACAGACTATAACCTGTGAATTTTCCTTCAGGTTGGTCTCACTTCTTCATCAATCTGATCAGCAATTAATTTGTCATCACTTTCATCACTTATTTCTAAGTTTTCAAAGTCTTCAAGGATGGCATAGGTCCATTCAGGACCCTTGAATTTATTATTCAAACTTTTCAATCGTGGACTCCTCCTTCTTGGTTTCTCTGTGGATAGTCCAGCTTGGCTTGTTATTTCGTTTACTTGTTCTGGTTCTTCATTTATTGTTTTAAGGCAAAATTTTAGTCTTTTGATAAAACCAGGCCACGTATCACCCTTTCTGAGTCTTTTAGCTGGCACTATGCTTTGATTTCCTTTGCTCTAATACCTGTCCGTCCCTCCACAGACTCAGGAGTTCTGGTGGGTGTTTTGAATGTCTGAGTATATTGATCTTTCCTTATCTGATACTCCTCAGAAATACTATTGGCTTTGATTTCAGTAATCTGAGTGTGTTCTTTTATTCTTGTCTTATCCTCACTATCACTCTCTCTCTAAATATGTTTGACTTCTGGTTCTCACAATATCTCCAGGTATATAGAATAAGGGAATCCATTCATCCTGACTGGTGCTCGGTTGTTCCTCATCAGCTACTTCACGATCGATTTCTTGGGACCCTTGAGCTGTACAACCTTCAACTTCTACTACGTCTGGTTCTGTCACCCTTTTAGTGTGACTGGCGTGGATCCAATTTGGAGTTCCCTTGCACTTAACAGCTGTGGTGGTAACCAATATTACTTGGTGTGGCTCTCCCCACCGTGGTGCTTAGCAAGATTCTCGGGTGTGTTCCTTTATCTCTACCCAGTCACCTGGATTCAGGTCATGTGCTGGAGTTGATTGTCTGGCTACAGCGTCTTACTCGACCTGGTGAGGGATAGAATGCACTTGATCAGCCAGCTCTTTGCAGAACTCTAATACTAAATCATCAGTTATAGTCATCAGCTTGTGTCCTGGTACCCACGCTTGCCTCATTGCTCTTCCCAAGAGTATCTCATGGGGACTCAACCCTCTATTTTTGTCTGGAATGCTTCTGAGTCCCATCAGAACAAGAGGTAAAGCATCAGGCCACTCCAGTCGGGTAGATTGATACATCTTGCCCAATCGTGTTATGATTTTGGCAGTCAGTTGTTCTACCACTCCAGAAGCCTCTGGGCGGTATGCACACTGCAGCTTTTCCTGAATTTGGAATGCTTCACAGATTAGACAAATTATTTCATTATTAAGATGAGACCCTCGGTCTGATTCAATCATTACTGGAAAACAGAAACGACGAATGAGCTCTCTCAATAGGAGTTTAGCTACAGATAAGCTATCATTCCTCCTGGTGGGGTAGGCCTCTACCCAATTTGAAAACAGGCAGACGATGACAAGGACATATTTTAATCCTCGACAGGCAGTTAACTGAATGAAATCAATTTGTAGTCTTATAAATGGGCTGTCTGCCTTTCCAATTTTCCCATGGCAAACTACAGTTTTCCTACCAGAATTCATTTGTTGCCAAATTAAGCATCGTCGGCAAAGACTCTCTGCTACATTTCTGAACTTCACATTGAACCAAGTTTATCTGAACAATCATATCATTGCGTCTCTTCCTATGGATGTTTCCCCGTGATACATCCTAGCCATAGGAGCAAGCATACAGTCTGGTAACACAGGTCTCCCATCCAAGTAGGCAATAACGCCATTTCCAGCCCTTCTCTGACAGCCTTTTTTCTCCCAATCTTCCTTTTCTTTTTGTACTGCATCATTTTGTAAATCTTTCACTTCCTCCCATGTTCTTACACCTTCAAGCAACATAAGTTGGCAGCTGACTCCACATGCATCGATTTTCTTGTTCACTGCTATTTGGCATTTGGTACTATCTTTGGCTACCTGGTTAGCATAACGGTTACCTGCTGTCACTTTGTCATTTCCAGAATGGTAAGCAGCACACTTGACCACAGGCACTTCTATTGGCATTGGCAATTGAATCACTTCAAGCAATTCTTTTTCAAAATGTCCATTTTTAATAGGAGTACCTGAAGAAGTCATGAACTTCCTTTGCATCCAGAGTTGGCCAAAGTCATGCACAACCCCGTAACCATACTGGCTATCAGTGCATATAGCTACTTTCAAATTTTTCCCAATTTTGCAAACTTTTGTTAAAGCAATCTATTTGGCTACTTGTGCAGTCTTGACTCCTGGCAAATAGGATGCTTCGACTATACTACCCAATGTGCACACAGCATAAGCAGCACACAATCCTCCATCCTCATGTTGCATGCATGAGCTATCTACAAATAGCTCATACTCTGAATTTTTCAGTGGCTCTTCCTGTAAGTCTGGTCGTGGTTTAATACAGCATTCTGTGAGGTCGACCCAATCATGTTCGACTTTTTCCTTACTTCTTAAAAATGTGAATTAGGTAATAGTGTTGCTGGGTTCAAGACAGTACATCTGGCAATTGTCACATTTTCTGCAACTAGAATGACTCGTTCATACATTGTCACCCGACTAGGAGTCAGGTACTGAGTGCGTGTTCTTGTCAATAGAATCACAATTGCTTGTGGAACATACAAGGTTACAGGATGTCCGATTATGATAGACTCACTTTGTTCAAGACTCATGCAAGTTTCAGCTACCGCTTTCAGACATCCTAGCCATGCAGATGCCACTGGATCTAGTGTGGCAGAAAAGTAGGCCACAGGACGTCGCATTAAGCCATGAGTTTGGGTCAGAACTGAAAGTGCACAATTGTCTCGTGCATCACAGAACAGTGCAAATTCTTTTGAATTATCAGGCATCCCTAATGATGGAGCTGAACACAAGCAGTTTCGTAATTTTAAGAAAGCAGTCATGCTCTCTTCATCCCATTCTACGGGATCTTTTGCTTGTTTCTTTGTCATCTGTATCAATGGCTAAGCTAGGACTGCGAATCCCACAATCCACTGCCTGCAGTAACCTACAACTCCGAGTAACATTCTGATTTCTTTTTGTGTTTGAGGCAGATTCAGGTTTCTAATTATTTTGAATCTTTCTGATGTTACTATTCTGACTCCTCTCTCTATCTGGTGCCCCAGATATTTCACTGATGTGGTGCAAAATTGTAGCTTTTCAGGTGACACTTTATGTCCTCCTTCAGCCAAATGATTCAGTAATGCAATGGTGTCGATAATGCAGTCATCTCGAGTTTTAGACGTGACCAATAGGTCATCAATATATTGCACCAGAACAGACTGTCCGGGCTGCACCAAAGATTCAAGACATTTTTTCAGAATTGGATTAAAAGTTGATGGACTTTCAGTATACCCTTGATGAACACGATTCCAGACATAGACATGCTCATCAAACTTAAATGAGAATAACATTTTACTGTCTGGATGCAATGGAATAGAGAAAAAGGCATGACATAAATTAATGGCAGTAAACCATCCTGCTCCCCACGGTATCTGATGCAGAATCACTGTGGGATTCGGCACTACTGGGCAACATGGGACAACAATTTTATTTATTTTACGAAGGTCTTGCACAACTCTATATTTTCCACTCGGTTTCTTTATGCCAATTATAGGTGAATTACATGGACTATTCATTATTTTTTTTAGAATGCCTTGCTCAACTAAACGCTCTATTTCTGGTGCAACACCTGCTTAAATTCCTTGGCTCATTTGGTACTGTTGAATCTTTGAGTAAACTGCACCTTCTTTCATTGTCACTTTTATCGGGTCAACATTTGCCATTAGTCCTACTTCTTTTCCAGTAAAATCCCATACATTAGGATTTACGGTATTTTGCAGCTCTTCTGGTAAATCTTTTACGGTAATCTTTTTAATTTCGAGTTCCTGCTTGGCTAACATTAATTTATAGATTCCATCCTCATATGGAGTCTGAATTTCAACAAACACAGTTGATGGGCAGAATGCAGAACAATGTCTTACATTCACCCCAGTACAAAGATCTGGGCCTAAATCCATCTTTTTTTGCACTCGTTCGGGGTGGACTGTTCCCATGAGGTACAGGGTCAAGGCTGATTTGCATATAGCCATTGTCTGACCTAGTGTGGTGTGGAGTGCAAAAAAATGATGGATTTAGGCCCAGATCCTTGTACTGGGGTGAATGTAAGACATTGTTCTGCATTCTGTCCATCCACTGTGTTTTTTGCATTTTTCACCCCGAGTGGGCTGGGCATGCTCAGACGTGAGTCCCAGGCTCTCCACATCACTGGAGTCAAGCTATCCAGGCTGAAGAAGGCTGATAGCCAGAAACCGGTCCTTGGATGCTTGATTCCGGTCTAGGAAAGACATAGCTTGGTAGTTCGGGCCGGGCTGTTCCTATGAGGCACAGGGTCAAGGCTGATTTGCATATAGCCATTGTCTGACCTAGGGTGGTGTGGAGTGCAAATAAACAATGGATTTAGGCCCAGATTCTTGTACTGGGGTGAATGTAAGACATTGTTCTGCATTCTGTCCATCAACTGTGTTTTTTGCAAGTCTGAATTTTAACACCACTTGGGGTGCAAAAGATTGTGCAGTTCATTTTGCACAACAAGTCCCTACCTAATAAGAGTCGCACACAACAAACTTATGCATTTCTTTAAAATTTCCACTTCGTACTTCCATTGGTTCTGTAACAAGGGTCCTACATTGTTTATTAGAAACGCCCACTACTTGGATCGCTTCTTCAGAGAGGTATAGGTTTGGGATGTCTGCTGTTCTCACAGTAGAACGGATAACACCAGTGTCCAACAAAAAGGTAACATCATTAACCTCAACTTTTCCCTCAATATATGGACCTGACTGATCTACCAGCAAGGATGCGCCAAGTAGGCATTCCTCTTCCCCCCTCTCAGGCACCCTCAGTAACTATCTACACAATTAGAGTGTAAAGCTAGAGAAAGCTAAAGTTATTTATAAGCTAACTTTTACAAGAAGGAATTCCAGCACCAAGTATACAGTACAGGGAACAAGCCTGGCTATTCACAAAGCGTTTGAAAAATGCGTATAAATTGTAACCCTGCTTTGTTGGTCTATTTACCATTGGACAAACAGTGAATCCTTCAATAGTGTGGTTAAAATTGCCAAAATCCATGGAGATTCATATAGTGTTTCATATATTTTTAATAGAACTTTGTTCAGCAAAGACACGTGTTCCTCCAAATCCAGCTTGTATTTAGGTGAATGATAATAATGAAAATGAAATATGGATGATCTAAATAGATGCACATATTGTTAAGTGACAATTGCAGAATTTAGCTGATTCGAACCATGGTTACGGTCACCATAGTTAGGCGCTGTCATGATCCATGGACCTTGCTCACCTGTGTATGCCTGCTAGACATGGAGACATACTTCTCCAAACTTCAAAGATGTTTGAGTCCTCCACTGCAGAGGAGGTCAGTAGTGTATGCAGTGTGCTGCATCCTGTCTGCAATGCTTGAACTACACAAAACATACACATGAAATCATCACAAAATACATTTCACAGAGCATAAAGGGACTCTCTCGACACTTGTGGTGGTGGTGATCATAGATCCACTGAAGATAAGTTCCTTGTGTTTCAGAGTGTTCCTTACTAGACGATTGTAATGCTTAGTTACTGCAGCCGGAACTTTTGATAACAAGTTATCGAAGACCTTGTTCTCAGAGAACTATTCTGAATGAACATTAAAGATTATGGATTTTGATTTCGCTTTGAACATTAATGTTGGAGTTATTTTGCCAAGGATTTTGAATTCTTTTCCACTGAGTCATCATATCTGGTATTACACATTTTATTGCATTTAGTCAGAAGAGGAGCTAATAAATCCTTTATTTGCAAACCGAACTTTGATCTGGGTTGAAATGTATTGATGAAAAGTGAACAATGTCCCCTTTAAAGTAGTACCTTTTGCAAGTGTATCCCTTCTTGGAGGTCAATTTCGAACTGATATCCCCAAGCAGGGATTCACCTACTATACTACCACAGAAGGCATTTGTGGGGGGAGCTGCCACAATATTTTAAAACAGTCTCTGTGCCCCCACTGGGGAGGAACGGTGATGGGTAAAAAACCCTATAAGAGCACAAGGGATATTTGTTATTAAAATAAAAGTCACCAAATCTGGTACCAGATTTGGTGACTTTATACCAATATTCCCTCTCGAATGGGGAGGCAAAAATTTTACTAGACCATTAGTGATTTTCTTTTAGGGGAGTGCCCGACAAGGCAAAAGCATTCACCCCACCCCCCCTCCCAAAAAAATAGTCTTTCTGACCAACTGGGGTGATGATTGGCTGATTTACCACAAATCTGCTTCTAGAATGGGGCAGTAAGCCTACAGGCACATCATTATTCAGTTTTTTTAAATGGTGGGGGCGGCCTACCTAGACATCAGGCCATGCGCACGCTCTCTAACTGCCCCAGCAAACGTTCTGTAGAAAGCCCAGTAAACTCCATCAAAAATAAAGGTAAAAAGGAAGGGAGGGATGGCCACCTCAAAACATACCCAGTAGTGTTTCTGCCCCCTTTAGGGGAATAGTCAGAGTGTTTACCTTCTATTGCCCCCGGGAGGACTGAAAGATCACTATACACCAGGGAAATAGGTTGAAACAAAATGCAAGGATGGGGTGTCCTGCCGAAGGCATCAGGCCATGCATCCACCCTACAATTGACCCAGCAGTCTTTTTGCTCCCCAGTGAGCATAATGGGGGCTTTCCCCCAATGACTCTTGCCTTTGGGAGAGAACAGAAAGCCCACTAGATACCAGTAAGAAAATTGAAAAAAATATGGAGTGAGGGCGAACTTGCCCTCAGCCCAGACCAAACCCAGCAGTCTTTCTGCCACCATGATGGCACATTGGGGTTTCTCCCCAGTCACCTCCCATCGGTATCAAAAGTTCATTAAACACAAGGAAAAAGTGTTAAATAAATAAGGGGCAGGAGAGCCTGCCAAACCATTATGCTGTGCCCCCACTCCAGATCAGACAAACCAGTTTTCCAGCACCCCTCCCCCATGGGAGGCATAAACCCATTTGACTTAAGGGAAACTAGTCAAGAAAAATAAAGGGCGGGTCAGCCCATTCAGTTACTGACCACCCCCATACATGAACAGACCCAACAGGCTTTCAGCCCCTGAGAGGCATATTTGGGGGTTAACCCACAATCTGCCCTTTCTGGATGGACTGTCGGGCTGATTGTCAAGTGGGAAAGTGATCATAAAAAGGAATATAGGGGTTAAATCAGGCATTCGACTGTGCCCCTATAATGGAATGGGCTCAGCAGTCTTTCTTCCCTCTGTAGGAGCACATTGGGGAGTTTACATCCAAACTTCCTTAAGGGTGGGGCAGAAAGCCCAATCGACAATTGGGATTTTACTTTGTAGGAACAATATCTTGGAGATGTAGCTCACACAGGCATCTAACCATTCTTCACCTCTAAAACCACAGATGTCGTTCTATCTCCCTTGAGCCTAGAGCATTGCCATCCCCATGGCAAGCAAGGGGAATCTTGGATTCTTTTGGGGGTAGTTTTGACATATGGGGACCACAGAGAGGGGGTACATTACAATTTCTGGAAATTTCTCATGATGAATGCTGCACTGTTTGATATCTGGGTCCGCTGGAAACCAGGGTTCCCTACAAATCCTGCACATTTATGGAACCTAGAGACACAGATGAAAACAGAATGGTATGCCTTCCTTGCATCCCTCTACATTTTCTTACTGAGAATGCCTTGCAAACCTCAACTTTGGCTAGACTTATTTCTGTGAGGGAAAATTTCAGAATCTGTAGGGATCCACAGAATTCCTACCATGCAGCTTTTCTACACTCCTGCTGATAAAAAGGTTACTCGAGCTATGTGGATGGGCCTATGTCCAGGTACAGGAACTGTCCAAACCATGCGAAGGCCACATTGACTTCGTATGGCCTCAGTGTTCATCTGTTCCAATCCTGGGCACCAGACCCAGCTCCACAAGTGGGATACTATTTGTATCAGGAAACATGTGGGAATGCTGGGTAGTAGAAATTTTGTGGAGCCCCAAAGAATCCGCAACTTTCCCTCACAGAAATGAGGAAAAGGCATGGTTTTTACTCGAAGTTTGAGGATTTCAGGGTATTCTGGGTTAGAAAACCTAGTGAGATCAAAGCAAGTTGCACCACCCTAGACTCCCCTGCATGTCTAGTTTTCAGAAATTCAACATGATACAAACAAGGGAAAAGGGGTACTGGCAACCTGTTCTTTAACTCTCCCAAGTTGGACATCATATCACAAAAAAAGGAAAGGATAGGGTTAGAGTTCGATGCATCATTCTGCGGTTATATAGAGAGGTTTCTCTGGGAAATGCAGGGCATTCAGCTAACCAGAGTGGCACGCTTCATCATTGGGTTCCCCATGCCTGGACCACACTGAGGGGTCGATTCCGATTCGGTAAAATGCCCTCCGAATAGCCGTACGGAGCGTTTTCCCATACGAATCGTATGCAGAACCGTACCTGTACGTACAATGTAGTCCGATTTGTACCCAAAGCAGTTCTCCATACAAATCGTATTGAAGACCGTACAACTCACTAATCCGTATGAATCACATTCGGAACGCGCAGTACGCGATGTCCGAACGGATCGAAGCTGCATTTTCCGACCCAGCAAGTACGAATCGTAGCAATGACACTCCGTACAACTCTTTCTCTACGGGAGCTTAAAATGTCCGTAAAAGCAGATGTCGCCTCGAAATGCGTACGAAATGGACCCCCCTAGGTACGGTGCGTACACCCAATGGTTGCAGGGGTATGGTGCATCGGGGTACGGTGCACACCCCTGGATTTCAAGGGTACGGTGCGTATGTCCCCGTGCTTACACCCCATGTTCCTATGTGTATGGACCGTGGGGTACGGTTCGTACACCCCAGTGCCGTAGGTGTACGGTGCGTACACTCCGTGCGTACACCCCTTGATTTTAGGGGTACGGTGCGTATGTGATAGTGTTGCCCTCATACGAATTGCTCATATGCAACGTTTACCGTACGAATTGCGTGCTCATTCCCCGGTCCGGATCGTACTTGGTGGGTCGAACAGCATTTTTACGAATCGTATGGTTCACTGAGCGGGTCGATGTCGTAATGATTTACCCTTCATTTTCGTACAGGTTCGCGATGAATCGGACATATTTTCTCAGAACGGATTGTACAACGCGATCCAGACGGATTAGTACGATTCGTGCGGAAACGGCTACGAAGACGAATCGACGGACGGATTCATTTCCCGAATTGGAATCGACCCCTATGTGTCTGGGTGGACTCAACCACCTACTTTAGGAGTGTTTTTTGAGTAATGATTTTGTAGGACAGAGAAGGGAACTTAAAACAGTCTAGATCTGTCCACTAACATGTTTATTATGGGATGGATTAAAAAGGGAAGATATGGTGATGACCTAGGGTTATCATCTACAGGTAGTCTTTTAAACCGTCTACATGTTTTGGCTGACTTTGATTTGCCTTATGGGTCAGCAACTTCATCAGGACATCAAGGTCTCTGGCTATTCATGCAATTTGTTGTAAATTGGATATTAGCACATGTATACCACGTTATTGCATGCAACATAAAGAGATATAGACAGAAGCATAACAATGCATAATTGAGAGTTACTGACACCTATTATGCATTCCACCAATGAATATTTACTGTGGATGAGAGAACACATAGTGTATTTACGATGTACCATCTTAGCCACAATACTTATTCTCTGGTTGTTTTCCTGAATTCAAAGTCACTAGTGACAGAAGACACAGCACATACTGAAGCACAGCAAATTACATGCAAAACTTGTGTCATATAAAGCGATGTTTTTTTCCGGCATACTGTTACCCAAGATTTGAGGTAACTAATCTGAACTCGGGGAATCAGGGGAGCATCACCCTATAGATAAACATTGTGAAAGAATTTAAATGAGTCAATTCAGGGAAAGAAAACATATTAAGATTAATTCAAGTCGCACCACCCTAGACTCCCCTGCATGTCCATTTTTCAGAAATTCAACATGATACAAATGGGTACAGGCGACCTATTCTTTCACCCCCCCAAGTTAGACATCATATTACAAAAAAGGAAAGGATAGGGTTAGAGTTTGATGCATCCTTCTGTGTTTATATAGAGAGGATTCTCTGGGAAATGCAGGGCACTCACCTTTGCATAGTGGCACACTTCATCATTGGGTTCCCACACCTGGGCCACGCTTAGGGGCCTATTGCATATCAGGCGGATCGCCATTGCCGGGACGGAGGTGGTCACAGCCGGCCCGGCAGTGGTGATCCGCCCGCCAGATGCTCCCGTTTCACCCCCGCCAAATTAGAATGGGGAGGGGCACCGTGATGGACAGAAAGACCGTCCACCGTTTTCCGCCAGTCGGATTCCCGGACGGGCAGAAAAGGCTCTCAATATGGTGGTGGTGCCTTGCAGGCACTACCATCCATATTAGGATGTGCATTTTTAGAGGCCTTTCCATGGCGAAGACTCCGTCATGGAAAGGCATCCACTGATCACTTTGGGGGCCTGTTGTGGGCCCCCGGGGAGTTGGGGAGGGTGGGGGGCTGCACTTGGGGGGGTACCTATGGTACCTACTTACATTGGCATACACAAGGTGGCAGGCACAATGTGATGCCTGTCACGTTGTGCATGCCAATGCACAACATGCATATTGTGCATTACGGTGGGTGCTGCTGACAGCACCGCCCGCCGCAAAGCATAATATACAGGATGCGACCGCCAGGGTGGCGGGCGCATCCTAATTGGCTTAGCGGGACCGCCGCACTTCTGGCGGTCGGTCCCATTTACCGTTACGGAGGCGGGCGGACACAGTCCACCCGCCATCGTATTGGGCCCCTTAGTGTCCGGGTGGACTCAATCACCTACTTTGGGATCAAGGGTTTTTTTGAGAAGTGATTTTGTGGGCCAGAAAGGGAAGTTAAAAAAGTCTAGATCTATCCACTAATGTGTTTATTGCGGGATGCCCTGGCTGGATTAAAAATTGAAGTGTTGGTGATGAGCTAGGGTTATCACAAGTCTGCTGTCTTTTAAACCGTCAACATGTTTTGGCTGACTTTGATTTACCTCATGGGTTGAGGAAATAGAAATTTACGTGGCCAGTGTGTACCCTACATGCACCCTATGTATGTACCTTATGCCCCATGTATGTCCATATTATCATGTAATTCCTTTCCCATGCCTGCAATAATAATGCCTCTGCATTTCCGTTCAACATTAGTATGTCAGTTATTAGGCCTTCCATGAATAATACGTTAATTCTGCACTGAGGCCTGCGTTGCCAATGCATTTACATGGTACACGTTTAAATATCGCGAACGTTTTCATGGCCCAGCCGTGCCAGGCCCTGAATTCAGGCTCCGAGCCTCTTCTGACTCTGAAAGCTGCAGTTTAGGTATGCATCCCTGACCTCTCCCCTACTTCCTGCTCAGCCGAGAGGTGCCCGGCCTGGCCTGCCAAGATGGTATTTTTCCTACAGTTATCTGCTCAGCTCCGCGAAAACACATTCCAGTCTAGTGAAAGCGGTAAACATATTCCGCCTGCAGAGCATAGGGCCTAGCCTTCCTATCTCCATATAAGTGATTTACTGACCCCGCTGCCATAGTAGGCCCATGGCCCCCACGCAATGCACGAAGAAATATATGCACACACTAGCATTTAGTGATGAACGGCCTCTGTTCGAGAGACCTTTACTTCAGACAATACATCCTCCAAACACAAGATATCAGATATGCAAAAGGCACAGGTCGTTCTGACATCCCAGACTCCAGACTCCTCTACTAGTGCTAAAGTCAACCCCCAGCTCTCTCCAGTTACACGTCAATTTCTCGTCATGGACAGTTGCTCGCACATACAGGGTAAAGGTTTCTGCTGACCCTGCAGCCCTCTTTCATGCATCCACCCACCTATGACACTCCTATGACTCATCAAGTGAACATCCACGTGTACGCCTATTTACACGCCTTCTTTCACGCCCATGTGTTCTTATCTCTCTCTTTTCACTTGCTCCGCCTGGAGTGTTCCGCCTACTGTATTCATTGCAATTATGTGGTTTTACTATATATAATGTGTGATGTTAATAAAACGTTAGATATCCCTTCCTGAACCTTAGTGGTGATGGAACCCGATTCTCCCCCGGCTCGAGCCATTGCAATAAAGCCCTTTTAACTCAGATACGACGGACTCTGCCTCTCATTTTATGAGCTATCCTTATTGTTATTTAATGTATAGAAAAATAGTCCTGGTAATTTTATTTACCACATAATTCTGGCGCCCGAACAGGTACTAGTCCCCTTCCCCACGCGCCGGAGATGTAAGCGCAGCCCCCTGACCCCTTCTGCAGCCGTGACGGACCCATTCCATGTGCACATCCGCGGGTTTTCCTGCTGACTCCCTCAGGCCCACGAAGGAGACGGAGACTGCGACCAGGCATCCACACGAGGCGGTGAGGATTGCGGACCATCCCGACCAGAGCCCAAGCCGAGAGAGCAAGGTCCGAGGTATCCGGAGGCCCACCTGTTCCGAGGCGCACGTAGCAGCAAGAAGCCGTAGCAGTCCAGTCCAGTATCGAGTTTCCGAGGCCTTCAGTTTTGCTTCCCGGTGAGTACCGTTGTTGGGAACGCATATAGATGGGTTCCTTTAATTGAGCTCGGTCAAGACGGGTCTGGGTACACAGACCCGGTAAAGACGTGTCCATTTCGGTGGATACGGTATGACGTGTCTCTTTATGAGACCGGTATGACTGTACTGTTCTAGCAGTACATCCAGTATAGTATTGTATTTTGAAATTTTTAGAATTGTGTTATCCTATGTACCAGGTAGTATCTGTAATGTTTTAATGTCGTGGTATGAATGAGTGTTTGCAGTCTATTATTGTGCTCATTGTATTTTTGTCCAAGTTAGTTCAAACACACCGTTGTTCTCGAAATTACGTCAGATAGGAACCAGGAAAGGGATACTCGAAGAGGCAGTTCCCGTCCCGCCCAGGGACACTCCTGGACATTTTATGTACCACAAGCATGGCCTAGATGCCATACTGTACTTAGATTTATGGGTCGACTACACGAAGGATCTGGAAGAGAAATATAGATGGCCTGTCTCAGGGACATGGGATGCTGATTGCATCATGAGAGTAGAGGAAGCACTATGGAAAAAGAAAGCTAGACAATCCCAGAAAGATGCCATAGAGTTGTGGCGTAAAGAAGCGCATAGAAGAACAGAGAAAGAAATCCAGAAAGCAGAGAGAAGTAGAGAAGCATCAGAGAAAGCCAAAGAAAAAGAACTATTAGAAGAAGGTGAACGGGTTAAGGTAGAACAATTAGAGAGACAAAGAAATGCCCTTATTAAAGGTATGTATCCCCTCCTCGCCGAGGGCCTATCTAAAGAGACCCCGGAAGTACCCAGTAACTTGCCGCCACCACTGATCCCGACTAAATTCCGTAGTCATAAACAGACCGCCGCGGACATTTTCCTTTCTTCCTATTTAGATGACGCTGCTCCAGAGTATGTAAATGTACATGTACCTCCTACTAATCCTCCCAATCCTGTCAATAATACTAATCCCCCCACTATTCCTCCTGCCACCGACCCTACAAATCCTTTCCGCACAGCACCCGTAGTACAAGCTCAACCCGCATTACCAGCGACAGCGCTGGCAGTAAAACCTGATTCAAGCCAAGGCGATTCCAGTCTAGGAGCAGCGGGAGGGGGTCCCTCCACCCCACCTCCATTAAAACGATCATCACTACGAGATCTAGCACTACAGTCCACGCCTAAAGCAGCTACATACCAATCCCTTAGACAGTACCTTACTGATTGTATTTATGATCCAGTACCAGGGGAGGGTCCAATGCTAATATACTCAATACGATTAAGACGCGTTGCAGATTATTTGATTATTCTACCAGGCATGAAGGACCATTTAGACAAAATATATCACTTCATTAGAACGGGGGAGGGACCAGAAAGTATACATGAAGCCATGGCACATAGAAAAGTGGAGCTTCAACGTATGCTCCTACAGTTTTTGATTAATTGTTTGATCAGGGAACAAGACCAGCCAAATAAAGAAGTAACTAAAGTCATGACAAACTGGAGTGACAACATAGCTGCTGGTAAACATGATAAACAGAGTTGTGTAGACGCAATGTACAGAAAAATTCGTAAAGAAATTCTTGAAATACACAAGAAAGAACGGGCCGAGAAAGAAGCTGAGAAAGAGGATGACGAAATCTCAGAGGACGATGATTTAGTAACTAAAGACACAAGTAAAATACATTACGTAGGTAGGGCAAGACAGTTGGATAGACCGTTTGATAGACCCATACGCCTAGAATACAAGAAACGTTCTCTTTCTCCTATACCAGAACAATATTCCCTTGTACATATATTCCAAGCTACCGACCAAGCATTGAAAAAACGAGTAGGGAGTAGCAAACTTAGTACTATGCATGAACAGGAACTGGCCCGGTCAGCAGTTCAATGGGCTGGCAATTCTAACATATATAAGGATGACATAGTAGCGCAAACATTTTTGAGTCTTCCTCCGGAAGAACAGCGTTTAGATGGTATTTACATGATTCAACATCTCATCATATTGTACGAGAGTCAGCATTCCGATCCAGGTCCCCTGTTTAAATTATTGGACGATTTACTCCTAGCAAGATGGAGAGGTCTAGGCACCGAATTAATTAACGTCATTCTAGATCAACGACATAAATACATGACATTCCTGACCCCACACTCGATTCCTGTTCCACACCGAGAAAGAAAGACCTTTTACATAGACAGACAGAATCCCCTACGAGAAGTTCATCCCGTTAGAACAGACGTGGGTGTGCTTCAACGAGTATACGTTTACACACCCTTGACGAAAATGGAATTATTGGAAATGAAAAAATTATTGCCCTGTCATGATAAAGACCCAGCAGGGTTCCACCGTGAATTAAAATACATGCTCCGCATGGGGGAGTATACATATGCTGATACCCTTAAAATGTTGAAAGTCCTGTTACCAGCAGGCATTTATGAAAAACTGAAAGAAAAAGAATGGGAGGTGGGAGAGAAAAAGATTAACTGGGCTGAATTAGAAGACGAGGATAATACACGAACGCCTGGTACTGGTCTCGGGGATAAAGCTAAAGAATTACCCGAGCTATTGATACAGGTTTTGCCGAGATTATTGACTACTAAAAAGGAAGATTGGGATGCTATTTCAGCCTGCAAACAGAAACAAGATGAAGACACTAGTGATTTTTATTCTAGATTTGAAAAATGTTTTCTTATTAATAGCGGCCTGAAGACAAGTAGTGAATCGTACCCACATCTGTTTGTGACCAAATTGGTAGAGAATTCCTCACCCCAGATTAAAAATAGAGTACTGAAGGTTGAAAGTACCTGGCAAGCTAATAGCCCTTCCCAAATGTTACAAATGTTACAGTACCACCAAAACCGAATTAGAGAAGAACAGGAACATGAAAAGAGACGCATGAAAGACACGAAAATGAAAGTACTAGTTGCACAATCAGTTCCAGCCGTCGATGGCCAGAGAAAGGGCATGGCACCTGTCAAAGGGAACTGCAACTACTGCAAACAGCCAGGTCACTATATAAACGAATGTGCTGTCCTGAAACACAATATAGCTACAGGCAAGACGAAAGAAAGACCGCGTCCTCCTAGACAGGAACACATCCCGCAGAACACGCAATCTCCACAGAACGCACAACAGACAGTAGCTGTACCCCAACCCATAGCTGCCACACAACATGTCACGCAACAAATGTACCAGTACGCACAGTCAGATTACCCAGATTATCAACAGTATTCATGAAACGGCCTAGAGAGGGAGGTTGGCTTGCCCCTTATAGAGGTTCCTGTAGATCAAGAGGGTCCCTATGTACACAGTCATGTATTAGGGAAAGACAGAAAATTTCTGATTGATACAGGGGCGAGCAGGACTACGATCAGTCATGACGAGGTTCCAGGGGCACCCCTCTCAGGCTCACAGAATATTTCCCTGGGATTTTCAGGAAAGCCTATTGTTAACAAAGTGTCAAAGCCAGTTTCCCTAGAAGTTGGTCCACTGTCCCGCACTACAGACCTGTTGCTTACGAAATCATGTCCAGAAAACTTGCTTGGCATAAAAACGTTGAAAGAACTAGGAGCAGTGATTTGTTGTTCTCCGGAAGGAGTGAGATTGTTTTTACGTGATTTTAAAGGTCATTATGTGTTGAGAGATTTTGACCCCAGACTTCAGAATGTACCACAGCATTTATGGGCGCAAGGTCCGACTGACGTAGGTTACATGCACATTACACTATACCGTGTCACACTCAAGCAAGGAGTTGTACTGCCACGAATCCGACAATACAAGTTACCACCTGAGGCTGTAGTAGCATTACTGAAAATTGTTGACAAACTCATTACACAAGGAGTGGTTGTAGAAACTGACTCCAATGTATGTAATTCTCCTATCATTCCGATACTTAAACGAACCGACCGGAATGCACCACCGGTTTACAGATTAGTGATTGACCTCCGAGAATTGAACAAATGCATAATACCACAGTACCCAGTGGTCCCAGACATTTCTTCACTATTGACTGCAATTGATTCTGAAGCGACGTTCTTTACTGTAATTGATCTCAAGAACGCCTTCTTTAGTGTCCCGATCCATCCGGAAAGCCAATACGTTTTCGGATTCTGTTTAAATGGCCGAAGCTTCAAATTTGCGAGGGCTCCTCAAGGGTTCACAGAAAGCCCTAGTATTTACAGTCAAGCACTGAAACGACAACTAGACAGTATTCACATGCCTACTGACACTGCACTGCTCCAATACGTTGATGATCTTTTGATCACAGCACGAACTGAACGAGACTGCGAACGTGCATCACTGACAGTCTTATACTTCCTGGCAGATAAGGGACACAAAATGTCCCCTTCAAAGCTACAATTCTGTGTCCAGCAAGTTGTGTACCTGGGTCACTTGCTGTCCAAGAGGGGTAGACAGTTGACACCTGACCGCATTCAGTTAATTGCACATCTTCCACAGCCCAAGACACAAAAGGAAGTACGGGCCTTCATTGGCCTCACTTCTTACTGTAGACAATGGATTCCCCAGTACGCATATCTAGCCAAACCACTCATACAGTTGACAACACAGGAGGCAGCGACTTCGATTGCCTTCCCTTGGACTCAGGAACATACACTTGCTTTTGATGAATTGAAGAAAGCTCTATGTCAAGCACCAGTCTTAGCGACACCATGTTACAGCAAACCTTTTACACTTTTTGTCACTGAATGCGATGGCACAGCATTATCTGTCCTTACACAAGATCAAGCAGGAAAACACAAGCCTTGTGCATACTTTTCTAGTACATTGGATCCAGTGGCCCAGGCTCTGCCTGCATGCCTGAAATCAGTTGCAGCAACAGCTCTAGCAATCAGACAAAGCGACTCCATAGTGTTAGGACATCCTTTGACAGTACAGGTTCCACATTCAGTGGAAGTTCTCTTGAACCGGACACAGACACAACACCTGACTATAGCAAGACTGACAGGATATGAACTGACATTGTTCCAGCCACACATAGAGATCAGACGTTGTAACATCTTAAACCCTGCGACACTTTTACCCTCAAGTACACCAGACCCTACACCACATGACTGTGTGGAAGTTATTAACACAGTAACAAAGCCAAGACAAGACTTGACAGACATTGCATTACCTGACCCAGACCTGACACTTTATGTGGATGGTTCATGCATGAGAACAAGCACATGAGTTAGTGGCCGCGTATGCAGTGACCACTGATACTGAAGTCATAGAAACACAACGAATTGACACCCTGTCAGCCCAAGCAGCAGAGCTCATTGCTCTGACTCAAGCCTGCATACGAGCCAAGAACCTGAGAGTAAACATATACACAGATTCACAGTACGCCTTCGGAGTCATTCACGACTTCGGTGTCCTCTGGCAAGAGAGAGGTTTTCTGACCTCCCATGGAGCCAAAATACAGCATGGTCCCCTCATTCACGCTCTGTTAGATGCAATACACTTGCCTACAGCAATAGCAATCATGAAGTGCAAAGCACATACGAAAGTCACTGACACTATTTCCCAGGGTAACGATCTGGCAGATCGAACAGCCAAACGTACAGCACAGACTCATACAGACATGCCAGCTAACACGACAAAAACTGATGTATCATCACTGACGAATTGCATGACAGTCAGGGATCCCTCACAAGATGTACTCGATATACAGACACATGCCACTCCAGACGAAATCAAGAAATGGACTGAACAAGGAGGGGTCCAGACAGATCAGGGATGGATGACAAAAGGCAAAGCCACATGGTTTCTCCCCGATTCCATGGTTCAAGCTATCATTAAATTTCAAAAGAGAGGGTACCCCACTGTCACCAGGGAACAGGGTGCAAGGACACAAAGTCAAAAGGAAATCCCTGGGATAGGTTTGTTGGGCTGTGATGTCTATACCCTTGCAGTTGCACTATAGTGTCTAGTTTACAGACTACTATAGATCACTGTCTGGCAGGAAAGGATTAACATAATGATTTCCACAGAGAAAATGTTTGTTAACAATCTAGTACTTTATTAAAACAAAGAATATTTTACAATAAAAAAAAGCATACACCAAGAAAGTAGTACACAATGGAACCACACATAATATTACTACACTAAATAACTGCAGAACTAAAAATGCAGTATACATGATCCTCTGTCCATGTGAGCTAGCTTACATAGGCGAAACAGGTCGTGAAGTAAGAGTTAGGATCAGCGAACACAAGTCCGCGATCAAAAACAATAAAGAAAATGCCCCACTGGTAGCACACTGGAAGGAGAAAGGCCATAACGAGAAAGATATCAGATGGATTATCATAGAACGTATAAAAGAGCTGACTAGACTAGGCGACAGCACCAGCAGGCGCAAACAACAAGAACAGTGGTACATGATTAAATTCAATACAATTAAGAAAGGCCTCAACTCAAGAGAAGAATGGGAGGCACTAATATGATACACACAAAATAAAATCAGGTGGAACCCAATAGCCCATAGAACCCGCACAATAGAGGTAATACGAATAGGCATAAATAACTTAAAGACAACTCCGGCAATCTAGAAGAAAAACAAAAATTTGCACTACTATGTGGCTTTACAAAACCATACAACACGAGGTGTAGGTTGAACTTTTCTCCCTTAGATAATTGATAAAATATTTTCCCACTCCCCCAATCTGACGATAGCACGTTATTATATATATATACAATTGACAATAATAAAAAATCTCCCGCATGACCTAAGATTAGAAAGGGTACGGCAACCCCAAAGAATAGAGACCCAGGTCTTTTATGTATGATACAGCTTAATGAACCATGTAGTTTTCCAAAATATGGATGATCGCCGCTAACAACGGGTAAAACAAAAATGGGACGAGAGATCATATACTTTAAAATTAAAATAGGACGCCCCCTGTCCAAAATAAATAACCAATGTCAATATAAAAAGAGAAGGATAAAAGTAGACTCACATAATATACAGGTGGCCAATACCGTCTTAAGATGGCGCCATAATAAAGCGGAACAACGTGCGGGATAGTAAGCTATCAGCCAATTATTAAAATACATGAAAAAGGTTAGGGATAGTTCGGTTTAGCCAAAAAGCGATATTAAATACACCTTATTTTAGCACAAACGGCACCTCGAGGGTAAACAGTGAGAGTGAACACACAGCACATTGGGCGTAGGACGTTATAAATCACCACTCAAAGATGGCGGCGCTACCTACATAGAGTACGCCCCCAGCAGAAGTAAACTAACCAGCTGTTAGTTATAATCAGACATCAAGTAGATATAAATAGAAGGCTGTCCGACATGGACGCCAGAGAGCGGTTCAAACGAGGCAGATGCACGGCGCCACAAGCATTAAGGTAAGGACGAGCTATTGTAAAGGAGCAGTCTCCGCGAATGGGGGGAGGAGATCCCAGATTTAGGTAGAATAGCCGTGGGGTAGTGCCTGCCAGGATGGGTACGCTCTAACCATTCAGTAACCATTCACCAAATAATGGAAAGAGGGCTGCTCGACCAATTTAAAAACGGGAGCGGGTGTTTTTCCTCCCCATGTAAAAAGAGAGCTTCTCTCGCTATGTAAGAAAAGCGGGATGTGGCGTTTTTTTCGCTTCACATGTAAAATCACTTGGCATCAGTCACATCTTAAGGAGCATATCATAGGATGCGCCTAAATTTAACTTGGAAGCACAGGCTTGGAGAAGGAGCGGTGACGTTAGAGCCATATAGCAAGACCCGACTGCCACATGTGCCCGACCCCGAGTCTTATAAAATGATCGGGGGCCTACTAAATAACACATTAAAAATAAAATTCGGGCTTTGGAGATCATTTCCACTTGAATTAATGATTAGCCTAAGAGATCGATGCTTTAACCCTAACCGACCCACATGTTCCTTTGATTCTATTAGAACGTATCCAGTTCCTGCAAGGCCCCCAGTCAATATATGCCCGTTTGAAGTGGGTTTTAAAACGATTTCAGGTAAGATTTCAAGTAGAACAAATAAACATAAAACAATTTTTGGGGCAAAAAGAACCAATAGACATACAACCAGAAACGAAAATCCCCTTTTTCATTTAATTAGATACATGGTTTGAAAACAAGAAGAAAAATACCAGACAAACAGGAAGATAAAAGAATCCCATATGAGGAGTCTTTCAAAAGACAAAAGGTAATTACTAACCGAGACCTGTCAGCATGTGGTGTTAGATTAAAAATTAGAATAAACAATCAGAAATATACTTCTGTTTTCTATTAGATACATGTTCCTAATAAAGAAAAAGACCAGACAAACTCTGAGATAATAGATCCCCGAAGAAGGAGTCTTAAAGAAGATAAAAAGGTAAACAATGCCCACAAGCTGTCCACCTAGATTATATGGTGTTGACCTTCCTTCATGCAACTGAAACCTATATGTTTATCCTCAGGCCAAACCAGCCAGACCAAAAAAACTTTTTTAACTTACTGTCCTGGAACGACGCCATTGGCGCCCAGTCACTATCTGTTGCTATAGGATTCAAGGATCCATCCTTCCTCCATCCCAAGGAGAGAATTGGGGTAAATCCAAAAACGCCATAACCCTTTCACTCTGAATCTAAGAGCTCCTAACTATCGGTTTCCACAATGAATTATGTTTGGAGGACGCAAGGGCCTTTGTAATTCAGAATATAGAATAAAGAAAATGAGTGTAAATATACAACGAAAGATAATTTTTATACCATGTGTATACTATACTGTTGATAAGATCCCTAACTAGGAGGCAGATACCTGGGAGGCAGTCTCCCATAACCCAACGGAAAACATATAGATAACCAGTCGGTAGATAAAGGTGTGAATGACATACAAATCCACGATGTATGAATGTACCATCATGACAACTGTGGAAAAATGAGACTATTGAGACAATCTGTCTACAATATAAACATGTAATCAGAATAATAGACACTGATATGATATTATTTTGCCCCTCATAATAGGGAGAGCGAAGTCCTGCTTGTACAGGGAAAACCCCAACTAAGAAGTCCTGAAGAAGGTGCCACCATAATAAGTGGATAGCACCGAAACGCGTCGACGCAGTTGTATACGAGAGAATCCACTTAAGCCTAAACACACACGGGATGTACATGCAATTTTGTCGCACTTGTGTAAGATCGCACATGTAACGTTAGGCTAGTGGATCTGATAATCAATTGTGGTGAAAATATTTAAGTACCACTGTTTTAAAGGGGGTCTGTTTGCTTTGCTGTTGATTTTGGTATCTTTCATTGTGTATGATATAGAATGTGTTGTGTATGAACTTATATGCTTTACCACTGTGTTGTCTGTTCATATTTTATTAACTTTTTACGTTTCAGGGAAAGATCCTTTGAAATTTTAAATGTATGCTTTTTTTTATTGTAAAATATTCTTTGTTTTAATAAAGTACTAGATTGTTAACAAACATTTTCTCTGTGGAAATCATTATGTTAATCCTTTCCTGCCAGACAGTGATCTATAGTAGTCTGTAAACTAGACACTATAGTGCAACTGCAAGGGTATAGACATCACAGCCCAACAAACCTATCCCAGGGATTTCCTTTTGACTTTGTGTTCAAGCTATCATTAATACTGCACATAGTCCAGCACACTTAGGGGAAAAAGCCATGTTAGACAGCATACAGAACATCTGGTTCAACAAGCATTTACGTTCAGCAGCGAAACAGAAAGTGCGTACCTGCATGATCTGTTGTCAGTTCAATCCAGGCAAAGGCATTCCCGTGGAACAAGGTGGATTTCATCCTCCTGATCACCCTTTTGAAGTCCTCCAGATGGATTATATTCAGATGGACAGATGTCAAGGTTTCAAGTATGTCCTTGTAGTTGTATGTGCCCTATCTAGATGGACAGAAGCGTATCCAGTCCCAGATTATACTGCTGTGACCACTGCCAAGCAGTTGGTCCGTGAATTCTTCCCGCGATACGGCTTGCCCCGTGTCGTGTACTCCGATAATGAACAGCCATTCTCTTCTGAATTAATGAAACAGGTATCTCTCCTGTTAGGGTACCAGTGGAAATTCCATTGCGTACGACACCCAGAAGCAGCAGGTCTCGTAGAGAGACACAATCAGACTCTAAAAACACGACTAGCGAAGATCTGTAAAGAAAAAGGCGTAGATTGGATGGTAGCCTTGCCGGTTGACCTCTTTTACATGCGTATGGTAGCTCATTCCAGAACCGGACTATTACCGTACGAGGTGATTTTCGGTAGACCACCAAATATGTGGGGTACGCCTATGCCACGCAAAATCACCGATGTCGACAGTAATATGCTGACAGATTACCTGGCTTCCTTGATGTCTGCACTACTTTCTTGTCGTTCACAGGTTGCCGCTGCTTTCCCCGACAACACCCAGGTGAAAAGTCCCGAAATCGTTCCAGGATATCTGATTCGCATCCGCAACTTCGACCGTTCAAGCCCTCTGGAGCCCCGCTGGCGTGAGCCGAAGTTGGTATTGCTGACCACGAGGACCGCCGTGAAGGTCGAGGGAAGGAAGGGCTGGATCCATGCCCACCACGTCAAACGATTCCATGGACTTGGCCCGGTAAAGGATCCCAAGGACTGTTTTGCGAAAGTCTCTGAGAACTGTTCCGATATTGACACTAAACCCCCTTTGCTAGAAAAGACTCCGCAACAGGAATATAAAATGAAACTACGGTCTAGTAAGTCAGATAGCGTTTAATTGTTTAAGTCCCCCTCGGGTGAAGCGGTTAGACAGGTTCCTGACATGTATAAGACTGTAGACCCAAATAGTGAGAGAGATAGGCAGAAAATAATGAAAGAGAAGTACTGCAAGAACTTACGCAGCAGATGCATAATAACCCTGATCATTATGTTTTTTTTTAGTGTATCTAATATATGTATAAGCTTGACGCTACATGTTTTCTTTCCTCCTCTTGATTCACATATACATTCTTCCTTCAATGACACTATAGAACACATTTTCAGCGACCTGCCACCTCATGAATTGTCATATCGACTAGCACTGCGCAACAATACTTTTATTCGTATGTTACACCATTCTCACCAGACCAGTAATGTAACAAATTGCTGGGTATGTGGCCGACTCCCACCCTACCAGAAAATGAAGGGAGCTCTGCCCCTCTTTCCTTTTCCGTTTTCGCACAATGGCTCGTGCGGAGCATGGTTTGCTTTAATGTCATCACTAGATAGTAAGTCCACAGTTTCCCAGGACGATTGGATATGGGGAGACCTGAATACAGTTATGAATAAAGCATGTTTTCCAGACAAGGACGGTCTTCCCCAAAGGACAGGGACCGATCTGGAGAATGAAGTGTACAAATTAGGGAATGTTTCCCTTAGCCTCATGGTTCTGAACGTCCAGTCCGAGACCAATACAGGTTCATCGTTTATAACAGTCTTACCAGTGAAAGGTGTATTATGCGTTAGGAAAAATGGTTCAGTACACCTATGACACAGCGATTGTACTACTGTGGTCGAATTTAATGATAAAGGAAAGTCTACTTTCAAAGCTTCCCGCCATTCCTATTTTATTTGTGGTCAGACAGCTTATGTACGTCTGCCCTTAGACTGGGGTGGAACGTGTTATATTGCGTTCCTTCTGCCACCTGTTTTTCTAGCCCCACCCCATTATCACCGAGATTCCCAACTTGTACATGTAAGGCAAAAGAGGGAGATCGAGTCCCCAATCGTCGATCAGACTGAGACAACTCTGGAACAATATACAGATTTCAATAAAGGATTCTTTTTCTTCATAGGTCCCATTCAAAATAGTAAATTAATACGCAGGTTAACCAGAACTTTGGAAGCAGTAGTGAACGAGACTACTTCTGCCCTAGGTAACTTAACCGAAGAGCAGTCTGCTATGAGACTTGTTGTTCTTCAGAACCGCCTTGTTCTTGACGTCATCCTGGCCGATAGGGGCGGAGCTTGTAGAGTAATCGGCTCCAGTTGTTGTGTGTTTATTCCTAACAACGCACCATCAGTGTATTCAGCAATAACAAGGCTCCATAAGATAGCTCACGAGATGCACCAGAACCCAGGCACCTGAACTTGGTCCGGTTGGCTCTGGAGCGTGATATCAGCCTGGGGATGGAAAGTATTGTCATTCCTAGGAATAATACAGCTTATAGTACTCAGTTGCTGTGTCTGTCTGCAATGTGGCCCAGCGATTTGCGGCTTGTGTGCCACTGCTTGTATTCCCCGTCCACGTTCACGTTCCCATGCTCGAATGAAGAAAGACGAACAAATGATGCTATATGAACAGGTAGATGGCCTCATGAAAATAGATGTATCCTGAAGGGCACAGTAGGGAACAAGGAGGGAATGAGGAAATAGAAATTTACGTGGCCAGTGTGTACCCTACATGCACCCTATGTATGTACCTTATGCCCCATGTATGTCCATATTATCATGTAATTCCTTTCCCATGCCTGCAATAATAATGCCTCTGCATTTCCGTTCAACATTAGTATGTCAGTTATTAGGCCCTCCATGAATAATACGTTAATTCTGCACTGAGGCCTGCGTTGCCAATGCATTTACATGGTACACGTTTAAATATCGCGAACGTTTTCATGGCCCAGCCGTGCCAGGCCCTGAATTCAGGCTCCGAGCCTCTTCTGACTCTGAAAGCTGCAGTTTAGGTATGCATCCCTGACCTCTCCCCTACTTCCTGCTCAGCCGAGAGGTGCCCGGCCTGGCCTGGCCTGCCAAGACGGTATTTTTCCTACAGTTATCTGCTCAGCTCCGCGAAAACACATTCCAGTCTAGTGAAAGCGGTAAACATATTCCGCCTGCAGAGCATAGGGCCTAGCCTTCCTGTCTCCATATAAGTGATTTACTGACCCCGTTGCCATAGTAGGCCCATGGTCCCCACGCAATGCACGAAGAAATATATGCACACACTAGCATTTAGTGATGAACGGCCTCTGTTCGAGAGACCTTTACTTCAGACAATACATCCTCCAAACACAAGATATCAGATATGCAAAAGGCACAGGTCATTCTGACATCCCAGACTCCAGACTCCTCTACTAGTGCTAAAGTCAACCCCCAGCTCTCTCCAGTTACACGTCAGTTCCTCGTCATGGACAGTTGCTCGCACATACAGGGTAAAGGTTTCTGCTGACCCTGCAGCCCTCTTTCATGCATCCACCCACCTATGACACTCCTATGACTCATCAAGTGAACATCCACGTGTACGCCTATTTACACGCCTTCTTTCACGCCCATGTGTTCTTATCTCTCTCTTTTCACTTGCTCCGCCTGGAGTGTTCCGCCTACTGTATTCATTGCAATTATGTGGTTTTACTATATATAATGTGTGATGTTAATAAAACGTTAGATATCCCTTCCTGAACCTTAGTGGTGATGGAACCCGATTCTCCCCTGGCTCGAGCCATTGCAATAAAGCCCTTTTAACTCAGATACCACGGACTCTGCCTCTCATTTTATGAGCTATCCTTATTGTTATTTAATGTATAGAAAAATAGTCCTGGTAATTTTATTTACCACAGGGTTAACAACCTTCATCACGACATCAAGGTCTCTGGCTATCTATGCAATTTGTTGTTAATCAGACATTAGCACATGTATAACACGTTATTGAATGCAACATAAAGAGAAATGAACAGAACCATAACAATGCATGGTTGAGAGTTACTGACACCTGGTATGCATTTCCACCATCGGATATTTAGTGTGGATGAGAGAGCACACAGTGTAATTACGATGTACCATTTTAGCCACAATATTTATTCTCTGGAGATTTTCCTGAATCCAATTTCACTAGTGACACGAGACACAACACACACTGAAGCACAGCACAGTACATGCACAACTTGTGTCCATCAAGCAATGTTTTTTCAGAATAACATTACCCAAGATTTGAGGTTACTAGTTTTAACTCGGGCAATCAGGGGAGCATCACCCTGTAGATACACACTGTGAAAGAATTTAATTAAGTCAATTCATGCGTTATCCTTAATTGGGAAGTGTGAAGATGGCTGTAAGTGCTTGGTTCCTGTTATATTATAATATGGTTCAAGAGAGGATTAGTTTACTGGGACTTTGAGTGTTAAGTACCCCAGAAGTTTGATCAAAATATGCTGGTTTATGCATTACTGTTATCCCTGCGCACAAGCATGACCCTTTGTCATTGTGGCTTGTGCTTTTTGACTTAATTATAGCAGAGCATCAAGGAAGTGGAGGAGGCTATTGGGGACTTGCAGACGGGAAAGGCACCAGGACTCAACGGATTCTCGGCGGAGGCATTTGGGTGTGTACCACAGACAGCAGTGGTTGTGGGGATGTGGAAGCGGGCGACGAAATTACTGGTATGGAAGACAAAACTCACGGAACAAATGCCGCTATGGGCCTGCAATTCCCTCCCGCAAGTTGCGAAACTACGGGACCTACGACAGTGGAGTTTCATCGGTATAGATGTGTTGGGGTACGTGTGGAAAAGGGGTAAGATGGTGGACTTTGCGGCCCTGCAGGTGGAATTTCAGATGGGGGTGGAGAATTTTTGCATTATCAACAGCTTAAACATGCCATACACGCACACATGAGCCAGGGAGATCAGCTGCCTGAATACGCCCGCTCGAGGATAGGCTACTGTTAGATCCCATGATTGATAAAGCTATTTCCCTTACTTATAAAAAGCTCATAAACAACCTTCCAGACCCACTGGGGCCCCTGCGAGAAAAGTGGGAATCAGACATAGGGCTGTTGGAAGATGATGATTGGAGTGAGGCCCTGCAGTGTCCCAGAGAGGTGGCGATCCATGCCAGATTCAGGCTGGTTCAGTTACGTATCCTCCATAGGTCCTACACCCCTCGTACGGTACAGTACAGGATTGGGTATGTAGCATCACGATTTTGCTTGCGGGGTTGTGACAGGGAGGGAACTTTCTTCCACATACTATGGGACTGCCCCAAAATGTGAGCGTACTAGATTAGGCTGACAGGTATAATGGAGGAGGTGGTGGGGGCGGAGGTCCTGCTAGAGGCCTGATGGCATGTCCTGGGGGTGACAGGCGACATCACATGGCCAACATGGGACATGACATGGCTGGCCCTGGCTAGCATGGTGGCCAAGAGAAATATAGCGAGGTTATGGGGGAGTGATCTATTGCCAATGGTGGAAGAGTGGGAGCGTGACTTGGATTGGTGCCAGAGGGCAGAGAAGGTTATCTATGAAAGTCGAGGGTGCCCCAAGAAATGGGAGAAAATATGGGTGACGTGGAGGCGGTACAGGGGGAATGGATGGACACCCAAACTGGGTCTGCAATGGTTTAATGGGGTGCATGTTAATATAAATCGTCCTCATGTGTAAAATGTCTATAGTGAAGATGTGGGTTGCCCTGTCCCATGGGGCCCAATGGACTGATGACTTGGAGGGAATTGGACACATTATGACATGGGTGGGATGGAGGGGGGGTTGGGGTGGTTGATTGTGGGGGGGAGGACTAAAGGTGGCCTTCTATTGTAGTGGGGATGTTCATAAGGGATTGTTTGTTGTGGGTAGGCTTTTCTGGGTGATGATGGATGGTTTTCTTTTGATTGACATTGACTGTATTTGCCAATGAACTTCCGATGCTGACTGATGTGCACTATTATGGAGCTGAGTTTTACATTCGAAAGATTTTTTTTTAAAATCCCCCAAAAATTATAGCAGAGCAGGATTGGTGTCTCCATATCAAGGACCCACGATTTTTGTGCAGGTGTGGCTGCCACTATTGCATTTTGCTCTCTTAAGGTTGATTTATATGTGTTAATCTTGCTATACCAGATAGTAGACACATATAATATGGAGAACCCAATAGTTGTGGGTATCTCTTCCTGCACAGTCTATAGATCCTAAGCGCTGCACTCTACTTACTTTGACAAAGAAAATAACTCCACCTTATATTTTTTTTACATGACACCACTGTACCTGAGGGACCTGAGAGTTGGAGCAGCAGAGAGACAATAAGTAAATATTAGGATTATCAACTTAAGTGCACATTTATATTTTGAGAGTAGCGTTCTGCCAAGAGTTCATTGTGTGCTTTGGTGTAACCTTTCATGTTAGTTTTAACACGTTGTTTTTGTGTGATGGTGTAACCTTTCATGTTATATTTAACGAGTTGTTTTTGTGTGCTATGAAAGTTGTGAAAGTTAAACTTTGCTAACGTGTGTTTATTGGAGGAGGAAAGTATCAATTGTGCTGGATAATAATTACAGAAATACACACAAACTGTGGTCGTGCCACTGCCCGATGGCACAGTATATACCATTTGTTCAATGGAAGCCAGGAACACAAATCATAATCAGATACAGCGTTAATTTTCCCTCTTGTAAACACATAGTCTGGTCTTGCCACTGTCTCTTAGTACAGTGTAAATTCAACATACAATGGAGAAATGTATTAATTAAAATCAATGTAGGTTTCAAATGGAAGAAATCAAATAAAAATCTTTGGACATATGTTTTCTTGAAGGAGCACTACTGCTCTTCTCAACTCCTCAGTTCCCTTATTCAGTTTTCTGTCTACATAGTACAGATGCCCCTTTTACTTGCAACCATACCGCTCTGCTCAATTCTATGTCTTCCTGTAGACATTGTCAACTACAATGCAGCAGCAGGAAGGAAGTTGGAACTCACACCAGTTCCTGTTCAATGCCTCATTTGCTTCTGTTGATCACTTTCAGATAATTTAGAACACATAGCACCACGTAATTACAGCTATTGCAGACAGTGGAGTTGCTAGGCACTTTCTACCCCATGGCGGTCCCTGCCTTTGCCACCCCGCAGCTGCGCTGAAGAGCAGGGGGGGTGCTAAAAATGAATTCTGCGCTTGCATACTCCTGAAAGAGCAGGAGGAGCCACCACAGCCCCCAAAACTCGTGCCCCCTGCTTGCAGAGGCAGGAAATATTCTCAGACACGCTCACTGATTCCATCCTCTGCAGTACTCCATGAAGCACTGCTGTAGAATGTCACTGGTCAGCAGTCGCGGCCGGCATGAGTCGCGGGGGGGGGGGGTTGCAAGGGGTCACAGGGGATGAGGCGGGACAGGTTTAATGTAAATTATAAAAAACGTACCTTCTCGTGTTCTGGCCGAGTCTTGCTCTCCTGAACAGGAAGCAGCCACAGGCAGCCCCCCCAGCCGGACACAATGCTGTAATGTCAGCATTGTGGTTGGTGGGGATGGCGCCTAGCCGTGCGCCTATGGGGAGGCCATTTTCTCTATGCATGCTCCATGCAACCTACATAGAGGAAGGGCAGACTGTGCATGACTGGTTTGGTCTGCCCCAGAGGGCCGACCAAATAGTCAGGGCCCACAGCATTGGGCAAACCACTCCTCCCGGACTCGCCCACCTGCCCGCCCCCAACCAGGCATACCCGTCTGCTTTCTTACAGTGCGAGAAGCAGAAACATAAAATGGTATTTAAAATACCATTTTATACTTCTGCTTCTTGCACTGTGAGAAAGCAGTGGGGTGAAGCTCCTCTGCCCTAATTGAGAAAATGACATTATCCCAATCAGTAGAAATGGAGATATGCAATTTTAAAGATTTAGATAAAAGTAGTGCCAAAAGATGCAATGCGCCAACTGAGGGTATCTGGTGGTCATGCTGGACAAAACAGAGTCTCAACTTCAGGCTGACCACGATGGAGTACAGGTCGAGAACAGGATCAAGTTTGGGCAGCTGAGGATTGTACCTTATGTCCTTGCTGCGCGGTCTGTGCAGTGTTGCTATGCATGGCTTTGGTTGTAGGGTGTTGATTCTGATGAAGTTATGCAGTGAGGTATTGCGTGGCTTTGCATCACTCTGCGTGAGTTCCAGTGTGTTGTGAATCGAGGCTTTGAAGGGCTTTGTGTCTGTCAATGTCGGTTCTGATGAAGCTGGCAGCTATGCAGCTAAATCTTGTGGGGCTTTGCTTTGCTCAGCATCATTTCCAATGAGGCTGGCAGATGTGCAGCGAGGCTTTGCATCCCTCTGCGCTGGTTCTAATGAAGCTTTTAGTGGTATGGCAAGGCTTTGCAGGGCTTCGCTTTACTTTGTGCTGGATTTGGTGTAACCTTAAATTAGGCCAGGAAGAGCTTCCGGAGATTCAAGCCAAAGGCTCACAACTAGAGGTGGGTGATGAATTTCGCTCAGCCTGTGGAGTTTTAGGAGCTTTGCTCTATTCACGCTCAGCAAGAAAAATCAAATGCTAGTCCAGCTTCTGGCATGATTTCTCAAAGCGAAAGGTCATGGCAGGTTAATACCCCTCACGTTGAAAAACCTGAAGCTGGCGTTGAGGGAGCTGCTGCTCGAATAGAACATCTACTTGAGTGGCAGAAAGAAGCAGTGCTCTCTTGCACTGCATGTTGTGCTGTTTGCACTTCTTTTTCAAAGCAGGACCAACTCCTGGCACTACAAATCAGCGCAAGCAGTCTAATTTACAACACTCTGTTGCTCATGGAACTCCGTTCTTTTTGCATATGTTGCCGTAAGTGGGAAGGGTTTGCCCAGCCATGGATCCCGTGCTCGCTATGCCACCAGATTCAAGCTAATCTGACTAACATGGGGTGATACCCTAAAGCCGGTCCCAGGAAGCTTGTTTCTGGTCTAGGGTGTGCCTTGCCCAGCAGTTCAGGCTGAACTGTTCCCATGGGGAGCAGGGTCAAAACTGACGTATATGTATTAAAAAGGTAGCGTTAGACTTGGCGAAAAGTTTATATTGCCAAGTCAAATTGGCAGTTTAAACTGCACTACAGGCTGCATTTGGCGGACATGAGACATGTTTAAAGGGATACTCAAGTGGCTGTTACAATAAATGCTGTAGACCCACTAGTAGTGTTTAGTGTATTGATACTGTGTATATGGGGTATATGGGGTACCACTTTACTAGGGACTTATAAGTAAATTAAATATGTCAATCAGACGTGAGCCAATTTTACTCAGTAATAGGGAAAGAGCACAGGCACTTTAGCATGGGTTAGCAGTAGTAAAGTGCACGGAATACTAAGGCCAAAAAAAAGGAATTCACCCAAAATTTGGGGAGTAGGCAACGTTTGGGGGTAACCATCCTAACGCTGATGGGTCTAAAACTTTATCTAACCAAGCCCCAGTGAGCACCAAACCTCACTCCACCAATATTAATTGTAAACTTTATTTCTAAGCTTTAATATTTATAAGTAAGGCTCCCAGTTTTCTGTTTTTGCTGATATTTGCAGTTAACTACAGATATAAAACAGTGTGTTTCCTGACTGTATTTATTATTAAAAGGAAGAAAATCCAGAAAATAGTTTTTCTTTTGTATGACTCTGCATGTTGTCATTCATGAATTCCATGTCAATAGCTATGCAGATTAACACCACAGAGAGTTCAAACTAAACATATGATATTTCTTTAAATGACTGCATATCTCTGTTTTGCCTTATTTGTTAGAGTCTCTTCCTCCTTGTTCCCATTCTTTCTCTGTGCCCCGTGCCCCTTGCACCCTGCCCCTGTCTCCTCCGTAATTGTTTCTGTTTTGCCTCATTTGTTTAGTGTTTCTTCCCCATTTTTATTCTGTGCAGTGTGCCCCTTGACTTCTGCACCCGTTCTCCCGCTGCTGCGTCCCCTGCGGCCCGCTGCCGCTCACCCATTTGTCCACTCCCTCCTCTCAGCTGCGTCCTCCCTCCTACCTCCCCTTCTTATGGTGGCCACTGCGCGGCTGCACAGCAGACGCGCGCAGCGAGCGGGCCACTGGCGCAACAAAGGAGCACCTAAGGCAAGCCCGTCTGTGCCCGTCCGTGCTTGGACCGCACCCAGCTCCAGAACCCCTGACCCACGTGAACGCCATGACACCTGTTTCCGCTACAATGCCAGCACCCTCCACGCACTCAACACAGGACGCACACATACCTGCTTCCTGGCCACCCCGAAGCGCACCCAAGGACCCTTTTCCTGCCGGAACTGCAGTTTCACCAGCATCCGACCTACAACCCCACCCACCAGGAAAGAACCCAACTACCTCAGATGCATTCTTCTCAACACCCGCTCTGCCCACAAACACGCTGTTGAACTCTGGGACCTACTCGACTCAAACTCACCAGACGTCGCCTTCCTGGCGGAGACCTGGCTGAACCCCTCCTCAGCACCCGATATTGCCATAGCCATCCCGGACGGCTACAAGATCTTCCGCAAGTAGGAGGAGGAATCGCCATTGTCCACAGGAACACTCGACCAACACCGACGACACCCTCAGCACTGCCGAACATCTGCACTTCCAGATCCACACCTATCCCAACACCACCCTCAGAGGAACCCTCGTCTACAGACCCCCCGGACCCCGACCACAATTCAGTGACTCCATCGCCGACTTCGTCAGCACACACGCCCTCGCCTCCACTGACTACATCCTCCTTGGGGACCTGAACTTCCACGTCAAGAACAACAACAACACCAACTCTACCACCCTGATCGACAACCTCGCCAACCTCGGACTCAGACAACTCGTCACAACACCCACCCACTCCCCCGGCCACATGCTTGACCCCATCTTCTCCGCGAGCTCCCACGTCTCCTTCAACCACACCACCGAACTCCACTGGACCGACCATCGCTGCATCCATTTAACTTTCCAGAAACCCACCACGCACCAAAGCACTCAACAGATCCACCGCCGCTGCTGGAGCAAAGTCACCGAAGACCAGCTAACCACCACCCTCACCCGTAGCCCACCCGAGACCCCACCAACCCCGACACCGCCGCCTGCAACCTCAGACAGTGGATCAACAACTGCGCCAACACAGCTGCCCCGATCAAGAAACCCTCCAACAGTCACCCCAGCAAGAAAGCCAGCTGGCTTACCGAAGACCTCCAGGCCTCCAAGCAAACCTGCCGAAAGCTAGAGAAGGAATGACACAGTTAACGAACACTAGACAGCCACGCAGCCCACAAGAACAACACCATCACCTCATCAGATCCGCCAAAAGGGCCTCCTTTAAAGACAGCCTAGACACCAATGCACACAACAGCAAAGAGCTCTTCAACATTGTGAAGGAACTCTCCAACCCCAGCTCCAACACCAACCACATCCTACCTTCGCAAGACCTGTGCGACTCCCTTGCCACCTTCTTCCATCGCAAGATCGCAGAAATCCACGACAGCTTCAATACCACGACCGCCCCGACAACCATTGAGACATCTGCCCCCACGTCCGCAACCCACACCGACTGCCTGCTCTCCTGGATCAACATAAGCGACGACGACACAATCAAAATCATGAACACCATCCACTCCGGATCTCCGTCAGACCCATGCCCACACCACATCTTCAACAAAGCCAGCACCACCATCACACCCCATCTCCGAAAAGCCATCAACATCTCCTCTGAGACAGCAACCTTCCAGGAGAGCTGGAAGCACGCCGAGATCAACGCCTTTCTAAAAAAAATAACAAGGCAGACCCCAAGGACCTCAAGAACTTCTGGACCATCTACGTCCTCCCGTTCCTGGCGAAGGTCATCGAGAAGATCGTCAAAAACAACTGACCCGCTACCTCAAGGAGAACAGCATTCTGCACTCGTCCGGGTTCCGCAGCAACCACAGCACCTAAACTGCTCTCATCACCACCACCAATGACATCAGGGTCCTGCTAGACAACGGAAAAAACGCGGCCCTCATCCTCCTGGACCTGTCAGCCTCCTTTGACACGGTGTGCCACTGGACACTGCGCACACGCCTCTACAATGCGGGGATGCAAGAGAAGGCCCTGGACTGGACCACCTCCTTCCTCTCCGGCAGAACCCAGTGAGTGCGCCTCACCCCTTTCTACTCCGAAGTCACCGAGATCATCTGCGGCGTACCCCAGGGCTCATCCCTCAGCCCAACACTGTTTAACATCTACATCGCACCGCTCGTCAATGTCGCCCGACTGCATGACCTCAACATCATCTTCTACGTCGACGACACCCAGCTGATCCTCTCCCTCACCAATGACCCCCACACCGCCAAAACCAACCTCCACAAAGGAATAAAAGCCGCCGCCAAGTGGATGAAGAACAGCCAACTGAAGCTAAACTCAGACAAGATGGAAGTCCACATCCTCGGATCCACCCCCTCAGCCTGGGACGACTCCTGGTGGCAGACCGCACTGGGAACAGCTCCAACACCCACCGAAAATGCATGCAACCTAGGGTTCATCCTCGACCCCACCCTCTCCATGACAAAGCAGGTCAACTCCGTCTCGTCCTCCTGCTTCAACACCCTCGGCATGCTTCACAAGATCTACAGGTGGACCACCACCTAAACGAGAAGAACGGTAACTCAGGCCCTAGTCAACAGCAGGTTGGACTACGGAAATGCCCTCTAAGCAGGAGCCTCAGCCTCAGCCAAACTCCCGAAACGACTTAAACGCATTCAGAACGCCTCTGCACGCCTGATCCTCGACATCCCTTGCCGCAGCCACATCACACCCCACCTAAGAGACCTGCACATGCTCCCCGGTCAACAAGAGGATAATCTTCAAGCTCCTCACCCATGCACACAAGGCACTCCACAACACCAGACCAGCGTACCTCAACAAATGACTCAGCTTCCACACCCCCACCCTCCAGCTTCGCTCCATCCACCTCGCCCTCGCCACAGTCCCCCGCATCCGAAGAGTGACCTCCGGTGGGGCGGATCGTTCTCCCACCTCGCCGTCAAGACCTGGAACACCCTCTCCATCCCCCTACGGCAGACCCAAGACCCAAGACCTTCAGAAGACTCCTCAAGACCTGGCTCTTTGAGCAGTAGCAGCTTCCCCCTCCCCCCAAGCCCCTTGAGACCCTCACAGGTAAGTAGTGCGCTTTACAAATGCTCTGGTTGATTGATTGATTGATGTTTGTACTATAATGCTAATATTTCCACATGGGTGTCATTTTTCATGGATGCGTAATTCACAAAACATAGCTTAAATATGGATAAAACCTGATAAGATGGTTGAAAATTAAATATGGATAAATACAGAAGAAAATGTTAAAAAATAAATACCATAAAATCAGAACCTCTAATTATATTTAATTTAATATATGTTACATTGTTTTTAATATGGTGCCCTTACTCTAGGAAAATTACTAATTCTGTTACCAAATCTACAAAGGTCAATATTTTATGATATTATTTTTATGGTATTTTATCTGTTCCTTTTTTAAATATTTTTATTTGTAAATAAAAATTACGATAAAGTGAACTCTTGTTAATTTTCAAATACATATGAGCATTTTTAATGGAATAATGGCATAAAAGTGCACAAATTTATGGAACACAAAGTAATGTTGTTATTGTATACTGGTGTGGAGGTGGTGGTGATGAGAAGACAGAGCTTCATTCACAAAGGTAAACATGCACTAACGTGCAATTTTACAATTGTTTGCCCTTCACAAAGCCATTTTATGAGTTATGTCCATAGGAGTACAGAGTCTACTCATGTAACAAGATAGGACTTTCCTATCTTTTTATGTGTGGAGACTCTGTACTCATGACAATACTACTTGTATAAAGTATAAGTTTACCTTGGTGAATCAGGCCGAGAATGTCCGATAGGTAATGTGGCAGGCTTCATAACAAACTGCTATCTCACCCCACTCTCTTAGCAGAGATATGGGGAGTTAAAATACCTGCACAAATGCTGGAAACCATTCCCTCTTTTAAGTCCCCCCCCAAAAAGTTGGGCTCAGAACTGTGGCTACTAGATGACTTTATAGTCCTACAACAAGCTATGCCTAGCTGCATTATTTTACTATAAAAAGGAGCTGTTAACTTCTATATCCTACTTAATACAGAAGAATATAACTGGCATGAAATGTAAAAGGCCAAACACTTGGTTCACCACGCTGAATAAACTTTTGTTATGTCCCTCGCATAAAAAGTTACTCTTTTCAGTGTAACTAATCTAGACATCAATTCTTCAAACATCACATATTTTGTGCTCCTTTCCATGTCTTAAATTGATATTTTTTGGTTACAACTGGCTAAATAACTGGGTGGTACCAGGCAAATAGTTATGGTCATACATTATGCCCACTATAATTGGGGTCATTAGATCCCCCCTCAGCCCCCCACCCTCAATGCCCCAGGTGCAGGGTGCACCTATAGAGGCACTTACAATGTGATCCCAAAGCGATATTTCATGAAGAGGGGTCCCTGGAGAATCAATAAGACTTTCCCTAACGAATCTCTGACAAAATATTGATTACAAAAATATCTACCCACAAAAATATCGCAAAACAAATATATTGATTACAAAAATATCGACATGCTATCTCTATCCAGGTAAGTACAAAAATATAGAAAAAAATATTGAAGTCAAAAATATTGTTCTTAAAAAAATATTGTTTTTAAAAATGTAATATAAATAAAATAATACTTATAAATGTAATAAACATAGTTAAAAATATGTTATAATATTTAAAATTAATAATTAATACATAATTGATTTAAAAAATGAATAATATAAATATAATACATATCATATACTTCTTTGATTCTAACTTTTAAAAATAATGTTAATAACTTATACATAAATAAAAATATTATAAATTACAAATACATGTATACACATAAAAAATTAATACAAATAAAAATTTATAAAAATGTAAAACAAATTAAAAAAAGTAAGTAAATGTTGGATAGTGTAGAGTTAAAAATTACTATTCCCACTCCAGAGAGTGCAACAGTAGGGAAAGTGTTGGATAGCGTAGGGGTAAACATTACAATTCCAACTCCAGAGACTGCAACAGTAGGGAAAGTGTTGGATAGTGTAGGAGTAAAAATTACTATTCCCACTCCATAGAGTGCAACAGTAGCAAAAGTGTTGGATAGCGTAGGGGTAAACATTACTATTCCCACTCCAGAGAGTGCAACAGTAGGGAAAGTGTTGGATAGCATAGGGGTCAAAATTACTATTCCCACTCCAGAGAGCGCAACAGTAGGGAAAGTGTTGGATAGCGTGGAAGGTAAAAATAACATACTTATAAATAAATTAATAATTTAAAATAATACAAAAATTAATTATTAAATTAATATAAACTATTTACTAATACCAAGACATAATTATTAAAAACATGATTAGCAATAAATAATTAAGTAAAAATAAATTATTAATAAACACCAATAATAATAATAAATTACGAATTAATAATTAAATAACAATAATATAATTAACAAAACAATAATTAAAATAAATTATTACTTAATCACAGTTAAATTACTTCACACTCTATTCCCCTATAAACCCATAACCCACTAAAGAACATAATTATCAATTAATCAATGAATTACCAATTCATAAAAATTAAATACCAATTAATTAAAATTAATTTATATTTCCTAAAAATTAATAATTAATTTAGTATAATTAAATTGCTTCCCGCCCTATTAACCCATAACCCACTACAGAACATATTTCTCAATTAATCAATTAATTAAAATGAATTACCAATTAATAAAAATTAATTGCCAATTTATTAAAATTAATTCATAATTCCTAAAAATGTATAATTAATTTAGTTTAATTAAATTACTTCCCACCCGATTCCCCTATAAACCCATAACCTGCTACAGAACATAATTATCAATTATCAAATAATCAATTAATTAAAATTAATTACCAATTAATAAATATTAATTACCAATTATTTAAAATTCATTTATAATTCCTAATAATTAATAATTAATTTACTATAATTAAATTACTTCCCACCCCATTTACTTAAATTACATAAATAAAAATTAAATACATAATAAATACATAATAATATACATAAAAATCATACAAAAATCGATATTAGTAACATTGATATTACTAACATCGATATTAGTAACATCGATATTAGTAACGTAGATATTACTAACATCGATATTAAACATATTGATATAACTTAACTTCTATATTATGTACCTTCGATATTTAAACATCGACATTATTGTATGTCGATATTTAAAACTCGATATTTTGTCTGCCTAATAGCACAGTAAATGCCAAAATGCAGTTTGTGAACTCTGACATCAACAATTTATACAATGATACAATGTGAAAACATAAATTCATTTCTCAAAAAAACTCATAGATTGGAATGAAGAATTAGACAAACATATTTTAAAATAGGAATGGAGGCACTATTTACATATATATATGTTATAAAACAGATATATAACATCTAAAGCCTCCCCAAAAAGCAGTTTTGCAATAGTATCAGCTTCACTTAATGGGGTGTAACTGGCATGTGAACGCTAACATTTACATCAATACCTCTCATACAGTCAGAAGATATGTTTTTCAGACTTAGCAAAATAGTCATCCGGACTGAACTTTGCTGCTTCTCAAGAGGCGTTAAATATCGTTGACCTCAATATAGAGATATGCAACTACTGGTTGGCATCCTATGCATAATGGATGAAGATGATGTTAGTCTCTTGGTGCATCTTCACTTGCAAGCATACTCAAGACAACTGATGACACAATACATTCTTAAAATTCTGTCAACAAGGAAGGACAAAGAGGGTGGGGCCATGGACATATTATGTTCTTCTAGCAGAGATCTCAGATCCTAAAATCAGAGCTATTCAGATCACCCATCCACTGTTGAGTAGCACCAAACTAATTGATATAGTCCCCCTTTTAATTCAATCTTTACATGGAACTACTCAATCAAATGCTTAAGGGAAAATAGATCATGTTATAGAAATATGCCAGTTATGCCCAGCATTACCTAAAAATGTCAAACAATTCTGACTTACAATCCTAGAAAATGTTCAGGATCAACAAATCTTTATATAAATGCGTCTCCCTGAAGTTGCAAAAAGCCAACGCGTTACTCGAAGCGACCTCTATCCCCCAGTCCAAAAATGTTAAGAATAACTCTCACTAACAGACACAACTCCTACATTTGTACCTTTTGCTTAATTGTTTATCTTCCTCATTGACCACAAATAATGTGTACCTCCCATATACAAATTAGTGAAAAAGGCTTCCATTCAACGTCCTCATCTCAGAAAACGAAACCTTACTTAACATTCCTCCTCTCCCTCCTCCTCCTCCAAACTCCTTGACAGTACAGCAGCAATGCTTTACAACCAAGCACCCCAACACAGCTAAACACCATTCTGCATACCACAGCACAAGAGCATGGAAATTGGACAATTTCATCCTCATTCTGAGAGACCTTCAATTGTAACTCCTTAAGGCCACAAGTCTTCAAAATTGCGTGCATCACAAATAAAGAACTGCACTGCAACTTTCTCAGTTATTACAAAAATAAACTTTGTATCAGAAAAGGAGAAACAATGTATAAGGGTAATCACACTAACCAAAGTGAAAAACAACCACAACTCTAAATCTAGCCTTCGATGTAATACAAAGAATATGCAACAACCTGCTTGAAGAACTGAGACTCATTCCAAAACTTTTAACCATCTGAAATGACATCCAAAACCCCTTTTCACAAAATAGTCAAACTAATGATGCTATTCTCTTTTCTCTTTTAACAGCATGATGTTGTCATCCTGGGATATTTGCTGTCATTTGTGATGTGTTCAGCTACATATATATGTATATATCTAAGTCTGGGCTGTACAAAACCTAAACTAAATAAATACATAGATATATAAGTACATACATACATAATCTAGGGCTATATGTACTAACATTAGCAATATACATTTCCTAATTGAGGTTCTCTCCGAATCATAATTAGGAAATCTATATTCCTAATGTTTGAAACTGTTTAACGAGTCCTAGTGGGTTTGCAAATAGACATGCCTCCTGCATATTAATCAGGTAGGTAACAATTTGCGACCCAGTAGGAATCACAGCCATCACAAGGATGATGGCCTGGTGGGGTCAGCAGACCACCATGTCTGTATCTGCTTTTTTTTTTTTAATGCAGCCCGTTTTTCTTAAAGGAAAATGAGAGGCATTTAAAAAGAAAAAATTGAACTTTCATTTTTTAAGAGTAGTCAGTGGTCTTTGGGACCACTGCCTGCTCTTAAATATATATATTATATAAGATAAGTACCTTGCAGATATATTTTGTCTAAGTACATTGTAGTATCTTGTGTATTATAGAGCATTGGACCCTTATGTTCCCTAATGATCTCCATAGTCGAGTGACATGAGCGATTGGGTGTGGTTAATAAGATTCATGACGCAGTACGTTTCAGTTAACGGTTTCACCTTAGAGAATAAAGACATGCAATACAGAGCTGTTTGTGTGACATGATTTGGTTACTTTCTATCGGGCTGGGGAGGAAGCCAACCGGTGACAACATAGGGGATATGTAAACTCCGCAACCCAAAGTGTCACGAATTCTCTCTCAGAGAGTTTGCTGAGGTCCAGCAAACAGCTTGTGCGTGCCACCTGCACCTCAGTCGAAGTTAGGAATCCATAGTTGGTTCATGTGGATTCAAAGTGCAACTCCAGCCAGTAAGAGATATGCAAAGACAGTGAAGGTCAGACAATTTCATTTATCTTCTGTAAGAAAATTGCTAATACAACTGAGATAAGAAGTGCTACACCACAATTCAACACAGAGCAATCATTCTTTGAGTATGATAACGCTAAAGGCAATGACAACCAGGCACAAACAGCGCAACAAATAACCACAGTAAAGTGCTGCTATCAGAAGTCGATAAAGGCAAAGAAGTGCTAAAGGCAGAGATCAACCAGTTGTTGGAAAGCAAAGCCTTAAATACAATTTCACTCACCAGAACCAGTGTAAAAGAAAGTACTCCGATCTTAGTTGCGGGTGCAGCAGGCCAAGTGAACACACCAGAGTTCTGCTTACCGGGCTGTTGATACCTGAAGAGGCACCCTACTGGAGCAGCCGGATGGGGCTCAGATCAACTCCGCAGATCTTCAAAGAGCTGAAGAATGTGCTGGCAAACAAGCCACTGACAGGGAGACCAGAGGAGCCCAGAGTAAATCAGCATTGGGTATGAAAAGCAAGAAAAAACACAAGGTAGAAGGCCGCAAAATGATGCTTCCGAAGAAGAAGAAGCTGTGTTTCTGATGTGGATTTTCCTTTCCAAATGAAGGTAAATGTCCCACAATTGGGCAGATATGTGGAGGTACGGGAAAGAGAAAAATGTTATAACAGTTTGCAAAATGAGATAAAAAGTGAGTGCGACAAAATGGCTGCCAGAAAGTTCCAGAAGGCCAAGGTGTCCCCTTGCATTTAGAGGTGGGGGCTGAGGCTACAAGACTATGAATACACCATTGTGCAACCACTAGGAAAAGATCAAAAATCTAACAATTACATTTTTCGAGTCCCCATGCACTCGAAAAATGTAGTGCACCATTTTCAAATATGGCCAAGGCCTACTTTAACTTTATTGTGAGATCCAGCACTCCTGCGGGTGGGTTCATGGAGCAATTAAGTGCTGCTACCAATGCAGACAGTAATATGGTCTTCCCCAAAGACATTATTATGTATTAATCCTGGAGAACACATGCTCGACCTCTTAGTAACGACAGTGAATATCAGAAATTCAAGAATGTGCATGATTAACACCTTAGCTGCGTGTAAACATCCCTCCCCAGTGCTGCGCTGTCCATTGGAACCAGTGCTGAATGGACGTCCAATGGTCGTGCGCAGCACTGGGGAGGTAGCGCTGCTGACGACCGTTGGCCGTCAGCAGCACTTAAGGGGTTAACTGTCCATTACACAAGAAGGGATTATCTTGCCAGGGTAAAGAATTGTCATTCCTGAAAGTGTACAACAGCAAGTCCTTGAAGTGGCACATGAGGGACATCTTGGAATTGTCGCTATAAAGCAAGTCCTGTGAGACCATGTTTGGTTCCCTCATGTTGACGAGCAAGTTGAGAGAGCGCTCTGAGCTTGTCATTTGTGTTCATCTCCCAAAACAACACAGAATCCTTTTTCAGATCGTCCAAAACACTGCTTGGAAAAAATTGCAGTTGACATCTTTGGAACCCTTGAAAATGGGCATTACCTCATGGTAATTAGAGATGAGTACTCCCCGTTTCCTCCGGTGGAAGACCTTTTGTCAATCACACATGATCAAGTAATTGAAAGACTAGACATATTTGCAATCCAGGATGTTTTTTCCATTCTAAAATCTGACAATGGCCCACCATTCAATGGTTGGGAATTCAAAGACTTTCTTACTCATTCGAATATAAAGCATCACAAAAGCACACCTTTCTGGCCCCAGGCTAATGGTATTGTTGACTGTTTTATGAGCACTCTTAGGAAAGTTGTCCAGCACGCTGTGCTAGAGGGACTTGAGCTCAAGTCCGTTCTTCATTCTAGTCTTCGTGCCTACAGATCTACTCCCCCATTCTACAACCTTCAAAAGCCCAGCCACCCTAATGTTCGGGAAAGCCATGGATACCAAACTTCCCCAGTGGTCAACTGAAAGAATAATTGATTCTCAGGAAGTTTGAATCCCTGATTCAACTCACAAGTACAGAATGAAAACGTATGCAGATAAACGTTGATGTGCTCAGTACATTACGTTTCAGAAAAAAGACCGTGTCCTGGTCAAGCAGAGGTGGAAACGTAAATCTGGTACTCCATTTAATGTTAATCCATTGCAAATTATGACTGATAAGGGACACATGGTGACTGCTTACTGTCCTGTAAGGTTCATTATGAGGGACTCCTTAAATTTCAAGCACCTGCCTCAGAGTCTGCCGGTTCCAGACTTCCGGTGTGTGACTTTGACATCAGAGGGCCGTAAAGTGATGAAAAATAACATAACACAACATAACATAATTGTTGAGATATTTAAGTAAGTGAAACCAGAGCATTGTATGGGAAAAAATGTTTCAAGAACAAAAGAGACATTATTTTTCTTTGTGCGCTTCATATTCATCTCTGTATGGTAAATATGTTTTATGAGAACATTAAAATGAAACAAATCAACTACAGTCATTTGACATTTTAATTATTTTTGTCTCATTGCCTAAGGGAAAACACTTGTCTTCTTGTATTAAACATTTCCAGACATATTCACTTCATAGAGCAGAAGATGCTAAGTTGAAGGTAGCACATCATTATCTGCCCCGACTTTCTGAGCACCAAACGAAATGTCTTCAATATTTATAATAGGTGTTAATTAAATGCTCCCAAATCTAACAACATTTCATTTTCTAGCGGTTATTATGTAATGACTGTTCTGAATATAGCTGAGGGCAATGAGAGCACTTTTCTATTTTTAAATATGCAAAGTGAAGAGGAAGACAGGTTACCATATGAAATATGGCATGCAGTGCGAAACCAAAGACCTTGCCATCATCAGATCGTATTGTCTCTTACCACTACTGCACCACAAAGACATGCACACACGCAAATACAATTTCAAACTCTCCATGTTTAAAAATATAACTTTCCTAGTATCACAGCCCTCTAAATATTAATCAGAAAGGTAAGATGAAGAACTTCTTTTTGTAAACTGTTTCAGGCAACTTTTCTTCAGAAATAGGCGAGCGCCCCCACAATTTGTTAAATTGCTTGCAATGAATAGCAACATAGTGTCAGAAATATCAACCACACATAGAAAGGTGTAATGTGTACATGACACAAACAGTGCTGTACAATTTGTCCCTTCCCCATGAGATCTTCGGAATGGGGCATGATGCTCACAAGAACCTTCCAGTGCTCCCATGCTTGGCGGCAATTATGGACTGCAACACCATGGATCCTGGGTCCTTTCAAAAGTAAGGTTTTGGGTTCCCTGTTAAGGAGTCATGCATGTCCTATGGTTGCATCCTTATGATTCCCAAACCAGCATAGGGAGGGCTCATGGGCACATTGTTAGCGAAAGGCACACATAACTCCCAGTCAGTCGAGATCCACCTGGCACCATGAGGTGAAGCTGCAATCAAGTTACAGGCTCTTATGCCCTACATTTAACAGCGCTTATGAAACAGTACACTTTGGCAACGTAGGACATTTATCTGCACCACTGTCACCCTCAGTGTGGCACATATCATCCAGCGGAGTAGCTAGTTTGCCATGGGCACTAGTTCAAGAAGAGTAACTTGCCCCCTCACTGGGGTGACATCTCAGTCTGTCAGCAGTTCTCAGCACTTCTCAACCTCCTTCGAGAGAGTCTGCAACTGCCATTTCAAAACTCTCTATCATTCTCATATGCACACTATTGTATTTGCAGTCTCTGCACTGTGTTTCTGCAAGTCAAGGCCATATCTTAAAAAAGCATTAACAAAGCCAATATGTTTGGTCTTTCAAAAATGTATGAACACACAGACACAACATGCAGGAATCCCAAATTCACATTGCTACCCTCACTAGGCACATTCCTGCCACTGCAATCACAAAGGCATAAGCATCACTGTGTACTCAAACAGGCACAAATTGTAACCTGTAGACCACCTACCCTGCACTTTCAAAAGACAATGCTAATCCTGCATTCTCACAGGCACACACCTCATAATGCACTCACTATACATGGCCGCTATCTTGGACTCACACAAGTACACTGCTCACACACAGTTACACCGCTCACTAGGAAAGAGCAGAGCTTGGGTAGATGGTGGCATAGGAGGCACAGGTTGAATGTCTGATCCACTATCCAACTACCGGTGTGATTCAAAGCTGTTGAGGTAAGCTACACTGTGCATGAATGCCCACTGAGGTAATCAAATCTTCATTAGCCACAGTTGGACCAGCACTGCAGACCTAGGGCCAGATGTATCAAGGCTTTTGCGACTCGCAAAGGCCGAAATTCGCATTTTTTCTTATGTATCAAAAAATCGCAATTTAAGGAATCGCATTAATTTGCGATTCCTTATTTTGCCATAGCATTTAAGGAATCGCAAATTTTGCGATTCCTTAAATGATATGTATGAAACATTTTTGAATTGCGAATTTGTTTTAAGAAATCGCAATTTACCACCAACTTGTAGTTGGTGGTAATTTGCGATTTCTTTAAAAATGCCCTTGGCATGTGACACACATACATGCCCATAGGGCATGTATGTGTGCCACATGCACACACATGTAGATTTCAGGGGTGCAGCAGGGTGTCTTTGAGACACCCCTGCATCCTTGAAATAATTCTCAGATTGCGATTAGCAAATTTCGAATTCGCAATTTGAGAATTATTGCACTATCATTCCTATGGGCCTCCTGGCCCATAGGAATGCATTGGAAATTATTCTTTATTTGCGAATTCGCAAATTGCGAATTAGCAAATAAAGAATAATAAGGAATCGCTAAAAAATAGCGATTTTGTACATACATACCGTTTTGCGCATTCTAAATAGCGATTTGCTAAAAATCACTATTTAGGATTCGCAAAACGGAATCTTGATACATCTGGCCCTATGTGATTCTGATCTTTGTGGATTAGTGCGGAGAACAGCCTTGGCATTAAAAAATTTCCCACGTATCATCTAAAGAGCAAGGTGATTGTTTTATTCGTATGACAAGCATATGCTAAAATAAATAAAGAAAAACAAAAAATGTCAACTAAATGTGGAGGTCAGGTGCCTCAATAAAAATGGAAAAGTAAAGTTTCACCCTGGTCTGCTATCTTGGAACTGTAAACAAATGTTTACAAAGTATGCAGAATACCGTTTCAAGATGGTGGCCTGGTTTTGAAGGTTGCAGGAGTGACACCTAGTGCTCCGCATATGATAGTTGAGGTCCAGTAGCAATAGCATTACTGTTTCTGGTAATTTCATTACTCAATTAACACTGGTTTGCATTTGCATAAGCTACTGGGGATAAAGGAAATATCTCTGTCAGAAGTTAGCCTGGCATATGATGTCCACTAGTTCTAGTGGGCACCTTGCACCATTCTAATCGACCCTTATTGATGGTGGTTGTAAAGTCAACCTTATAGAAAGCTATCCTAGTGGTAGCATGGACCAGCAGTCATCAGGCTAAGACTTCAGAGAGCATATTAAGCAAGTTGTTTTACCAATTTTAATCCCTTGAGTACAAAATGAAAGGACACCACACAAGGTATATATCAAATATATATGTATTTATTCTAAACACACCCCTCTCCCTCTGCACTCTTTATGAGGTCAGAGGTAAAAGTAAAATACAAGTTACTCAATTACTATACGATAAGTTGCACAGTATACGTTATGCTCTAGGCGTCTCACAAACCATTTACTAAAATAGTGGTATAAGAACCACGAGATAATAAGAAAGCAGGCCTGGGACCTGTGGAATCGCAGGGGGCTACTCTAAACAAACAAAGGTTAGGAAGTAGGAGGCCCACAGGAGACACGTGCAGAGTCTAAATACAGGCGCGGTTTACCATTGACTTTCTATGGGAAACGTACAAATATACAATTTAAGAACACTTCCCGATGGACTACAATGGAACCCTTTTAAACTAGGACACTTCGAGAGTCAAAACCCACGGGAGTACTGGAGTACTCGTGTTCCTCACCCAGGGAAGCTGGGTGCATAGGTGTCTTTTCGTGTCGGGTTTCGTCATCGTTTTCAATGGTGAGCTGCAAAGAAATGCTACAGGCAACCAGAGGAAAAGTGTCCGGGTGGATCCAAGGGTGGATCGAAGATCTGTAGAACCTGAAACCAGAAGGGACAGAGTCTGGCTCACTTGCCAGTGACCAAGATGGAACCAGGAGGGACCCAGGCGATGTCGGGTGATTTCAGGTGAAAAGGTGAAGCTTGACTCTTTAGCCACGAGGTCCGGGAGGTGTCGATGACAACCAGGAGCTGGATTCAAGCTGTCCCACAAAGGATCTAGTTGACTGCGGTGTCTGTATCTGGATTGGACCCAACAAGCCTTGGCATACGCAATCCACGCAGAATGTTAAGTTTGGTTTGGTGCAGACCAGCAAGGTTTGTGTGCATCTCCTTTGTACGGAAGCTGGAGCTAGCCTAGAGCAACCAGGAAAGCTAATTAGATTCAAAATGGAGTCTTCCAGGGGCTCACTAGCCAACCGACAAGCTGAAATGCAAGAGTGGGCCCCACAGGACACTCGTGGAGTGTGGGGGTCTGAGCTTCAGTGTAAATGGTGCTTGGGGTTGGGGCTTCTCGTACCACAATGCACTACTGTGAGATACCTTGGGAGTCAATGCAGTTAGCAAAATGCAGGATGTCCAGGAGTTCCGGACCCACGTCTCTTATGTCCGCCACGGGTCTCAGCTTTGCTGTGAATGAAGGTCAGGGTCAGAGATGCCTGAAAGTCCCTGTCCTGTGTCGCAGATTCTTCGGGATCCAGCGGGAGCCTCGAAAATGCAGACCAGGAAAGTTGCTGTAGGTGCCTGTTTCAACAGGGTGGTCACTCCTTGACCACAAGGGAGATGTCTTCCGTCTTCCAGTCAAAATGGAATCTCGAAGGTCCAGGATTTATGTTTCAGAGTTTCGTCCAGGGTAATCTAAAGTCCTAGTGACTGGGCTCCTATACTTATACTAAGTTTAGGGGCTGGACTACGCTTAAGGTCCCTCCTAGAGGTGGACCTGGGAAGAGGGTGGCTACACCCCTTTTCCTTTGTCCAGTTTTGCGCCAGAGCTGGGGCAGAGTGCCCCAGCAACCGGTTTGAACTGGGAAATGCATGGAGCACTTTGTGTGCCCCAGGCAGTGTCTGGAAAGCATTCACTGAATGCAGCCCTCCCTGCCCCAATACACTAAAGCCTGTCTGGGGAGGTGCTGGCACCTCCCTGGACAGGAAACCAATTGTCCAGGCCTCCCCTGGAGCCGGAGTTTTGTCCAGCAACAGGAGGTCAGACTCGTGTCTGTGGAAGTAGCATCCATTTTGTGATGCTGAGGCTCTGTTTAACTTTAACCGGGTAAACCAGTAATTACATGTCTTCTCCCTCTAGAAGGGTGGAATGCTACCCCCGCTGCCAGGACTGGCAGGGGGGGGAGTATTACAAAGTGTTTGAAACCTTACACAACATGTTTTGACAAAGCCAAACCAAAGTTAGCATTAACCGCGAGGATTATAATGCACTTAAGAGTATATGGTATGGTTATATCATAGAACAGCTATAAGGAGATGGTTCCGAATGCTGCAGAGGGGCTCAGCTCATGCTAGGGCACCCTCTCACATAAAACCAAGCACTCTGCCTCCAGGATTGTTAAGGCCTGCCATAGGAGTGACTTATAGGTGTATATGTGTTTTTATGTGATGGAGCAAGGATTTGCATTTAACGCGACTTGCTTGAATTCAGTCCATTCAACATAATGTTAATAAATTAATCAACATGTTTGTTCTATTAATATCGCATTTTACATACATATTGGGTATCCAGATGAAACTTGTATATGTGTTTTACTAACAATAACTTGCTTGCATTAAAATGGCTGCTGCTACGTGGGATTTTCTATTGCGCATGCATCTGTCATAATGGCGTATCTTTCGCTTGGGGGGGAACCTTCGCTTCTGCGCACTAGAATTAAAATGGCTTTTTTGTGTAACCGCATGCATGAAGCTTGCACTGATGCTTTTGCTAAGCTGTTCGTACTGCTTAACCATAATGCAATAGTTAAAAATAAAGTAATGGGAATAGAGTAGAAATAAGTGGTATACAGTACAATCATTTATTCTGTGTTATAAAATTGTTTTTTTTCTACTTTTCATGCATCATAATCTTTGGGCCTGGGAGATGTTAATACTCCATCTTGAAAATAAACTGTGCATGTCAAACTCCAGAGGGAGCTGAAGCCATTTGTCATTGAAACTCAGCCAAAGGACAGTCTCAGCCAAGATGCGCCTGGGAAGATCAACTAATGACCCCACGAAAGGAAGACCAAATGTACTAATATTAAATACATTGTATGCCATATTAAACTCCTCCATTTTTGGGTGGAATAAAGATTTCATGAGAACCTAAATTAATGGGCGGAAACATAAATTTAAATATGAGACAGAAAAGATTTCATTTTGGTGTGGTGTGATGACCTCTCCTCCTCTTTTGTCCAATCAAAATTGGGGATTCTTACACTTGCAACATTGGGGGGGTGGGTCACTGACCTGGAAAACAATATAACTAGGGTAGGTTTAGTTAGTTAATTTGTCTGACTTGTCCGAATAGCTGACCTGTCACTGACCCAACGCACTCAATAGGTGATCGAGAGCAGAGGTGCTGCGAAGCACTCTGTCAGAAGATTCGCTGACCCAATCGGGGTCCGGGAAGCTGAGGTGCTGGCAAAGTACTTTGTCGGTGAAATTGATAACCCAATCGGGGTTCTGACTGTTAGCTGCAGAGAGGAAGTAGCGCAGGCGTTGAAACTGAACTGCGGGTGCCGGTCTTAACCTTTAGTGGTCCTGTCCTGATCCAAATCTGTTTTTTCCTGTCCCGATTCTGATCTGCACCTGCTGGCCTACTGGCAACTGCAACTTTTGGGGTTTTTCTGTTCTTCAACTGACCGGTGGCCAGGGTTGGTCTTCACACCATTTTAGGTAAATATAAATCTGTGTGGGTTTGTCATCATATATTTTGTTCCTTCTCTTTACCCTCCCTAAACGTGAAGTTTTGATTATATATGTATGCATATATACGTCCCCTTTTCCTACCTGTCTTTGTTTAAAATCTTTAGAAAATCATTTGATTAACGTGTCCTTTTCTTACCCTCCCTTCGATAAATGCTCAATTTGTTTGATTATATATCGTGTTCCTTTTTCTTACCTTCCCTTATTGATAAATGATCAAAATCAGTTTAATACATCTTTTGCATAGTTACATTCTGGTTCTGATTTTCATTATTGAGAGTCTTGTGGTGTTCAATCTTTGGATCATGACCATTTAAAGAAACTTAGATAAAGAGTTTAAAACTTTCCCGAGTCTGTGGTTATTATATGAGTGCAAATGTTATTTTCCTATTATGCTAACACCCTGATCCAATAGGTTTACATGTACCAGCGACAAGGATTGGTAAGTCAATGGTATAGGACTTAGTAAATAAAATAGACTGGTAGTAGAGCGAAAGTTACCTGGTTAAGTTGTGAGTATGGTAAAATTACAGTCGGGTGACCTGCGCGCTCTATCATATGTATATATAGATATAGGTATACTATATCTAATTAAGGGGTGATTTCACCACCTTACCCACGATGTATGAACAGACCTGTGGTGTCAATTTGGAAGGCCAACCAGGGATGGCATAATACATGCTGCAGCCCCTGGTAGGCCTAGGGTGCACCTATACCCTATGGTACACTATACAGGGGCTCACAAGGGTGGCCCAGTAACCAATCTGGTATGTACCTAAAGTACATGGTATCAATTTAGAGAGAGAACAACTGGGCGGTGGGCCTGATTAGCAGGGACACAGCCATACTAAAGTCGAAATACCAGAGGATCACAGCAAACAGTGGGGGTAACCATAGGAAGCAGACCCTACTCTCCTACACACCCCCCCCCGCCCCAAACACAGGGACATTAAACTAACCTTGACCAGTTGAGTCTTCATGTTCTAATGGGAAATATCTGGAGAGTCCATCTGCATTGGCATGGTTACTCCCAGGTCTATGTTCCACTGTAAAGTCCATACCCTGTAGGGAAATGGACCACCTGAGCAATTTGAGATTTTCACCCTTCATCTGTTTTAGCCACACAAGGTGCTTATGGTCTGTCTGAACTTTGAATTGAGTACCAAACAAGTTTGGCCTCAGCTTCTTCAGTGCCTAAACCACAGCAAAGGCCTCCCTCTCAATAGCTGACCAACGTTTCTCTCTCGGGGTCAGCCTTCTGCTAATAAAAGCTACTGGCTGGTCTTGACCATCTTTATTCAATTGTGATAGCACAGCCCCTACTCCCACCTCAGAAGCATCTGTTTGAACAATGAATTCTTTGGAGTAGTCTGGACTTTGCAGAATTGGTGCAGTGCACATGGCCTGCTTCAGGTCATCAAATGCCTTTTGACATCTGACTGTCGACTGAACTTTCTTAGGCATTTTCTTGGAAGTTAAGTCATTAAGGGGTGTCACTATAGAACCATACCCCTTGACAAATTTCCTGTAATACTCAGTCAAGCCCAAGAAAGCTCTGACCTGAGTCTGGGTGGTTGGAGCAGTCCAGTCAATTATGGTCTGGATCTTGCTCTGCAATGGTTGAACCTGGCCTCCACCCACAAGGTGGACCAGGTATACAACCTGACTCTGCCCTATCTGGCACTTGGTAGCCTTGATAGTTAGGCCTGCCTTTTGCAGGGCCTCCAAACATTTGTCAGGTGGAACAGGTGATCTTCCTAAGTGGAGCTAAAGACAGCAATATCATCTAGATAAGCTGCACAGTAGTCATCCAGGCCTGAGAGTACTTGGTTCACCAACCTTTGAAATGTGGCAGGTGCATTTGTCAGACCAAAGGGCATTACCACAAATTGATAATGTCCACCAGGGCTTGAAAATGCTGTCTTTGGCTTTGCCTCATCAGGTAGTCTGATCTGCCAGTAGCCAGCTGTCAGGTCAAATGTGCTCAAAAACTTGGCAGATGCCACTCTGTCTATGAGCTCATCTGCCCTGGGTATTGGATGGCCATCTCTCCTAGTGGCAGCATTGAGACCTCTGTAGTCCACACAAAACCTCATCTCTTTCTTACCATCTTGGGTGTGAGGTTTAGGCACAAGGACTACTGGACTGGCCCAAGGGCTCTCTGAGGGTTCAATGACTCCCAATAATTCCAACATATTTTGGACCTCTGTCCTGATACAGTCCCTGACATGATCAGGTTGCCTGTAAATCTTACTTTTAACAGAATGTCCCCAGTGTCCACATCATGAGTGCAGTATATGGTGTGGAAGGAAACTCCCTCCTACAAATGAGTGCGCTCAATTTACAATGAAACACTCTGGTTTCTTCACCACATTTTTGAGTTTCATCCGTATTTATTCCGAATGTTTACAAATCAAAAAATCCATTTAGTAATCCATTTGATTATTGTTTTATAACACAGTTCATTGCAGGTTATCTTGCCTATGGTCAATACATCTTTAACACCCAATGCATTTCGGGTCCAAAGGAATAGACCCTTCGTCAGGGGACTATAAAATGAAAAGAATGAAAAGAAACAGGACCAATTAATTCACTGTCCAATAGTCACAATGTCAATTAAGTTACAACAGTTACGAAACCAATAAGATAATATAAAATTCCTAATGAAAAATGACTAACTGCCTCACGGAAAAAACTATACTAATGGTACAATTCAAGATCGCTTAGCTTTAAGCATACAGTCAAACGGCAGTTCTACTTACTATCGACCATCGGGTCTGCTACACGAAGTGTACTAGCTGTTGTCGTTTTGGCGTTCTCAAGAGTTACGCGCCAAATGTTAATAAGTAAGCGGAAGCATTATAGTTCCGGTCACGTGATCAGAAAGCCTTCCAATCACGGTCACGTGGCAGGGTCTACTGTGGCTTCAAGGAAGTAAGCTATGTAAACATACTGTGGGCGAACAATACACTATATTCAGAAGTAAAACATATCTGTGATAACTCTGCTGAAAAAGGCTATTGACATTATATGTGCATGTAACAAATACAATAATTGAAAACATGTTTTTAAATGCAACCAAAATTAATTAACGGGTCTCGGATATAGTACAAGTCTGATGTTGGGAAAATTTACAAAAAACACGAGTATTCAATTCGATCATTAAGCCCAATGGGGTGTGCAGAATTAAGTTTTTTGATCCAAAAATATTCACATCTGAGTCTCTGCTTAGAGGGATCCAGGTCTCTGCGTGGTGAGATTCTCTCCAAAACCGTGAAACGTAGTTGAGAAATTTGGTGTCGAGCTTCTAGCCAGTGACATGCGATGGTGGATTTAGAATTCATGAGTCTTATATTGCTCTTGTGTTCAGTTATACGTGTTTTAACTTTTCTTTCGGTCTGACCCACATATGTTTTTCCACAAGGACATTTAATTGCATATATACAGTTCATTGTATCACATGTGCTGTTATGTTTCAGTTCAATTTGGTGTCTTTTAGTGGGGTGAGTAAATTGATTTCCCACAATAACATTTCCGCAGTGGGTACAATTTTGGCATTTTTGCATGCCACGGTAGGTCATTGTATATTTCTTCGGAGTATTCAAGAGTTCTTTAATGTTTTTGGACCTTTGGAACGCAAAGGTTATTTTCTCGTTGTATAAGTCTTTTAAATCAGGTTCTTGCTGAATTAATCCCCAATGTTTATTGACAATTTTTTTAATTTTAGGTGCATCCGTGGAAAATTTCAATACACACACTGTTTTTGCTTCTTGGGTTTTAGTTGTCTCTTTTAACATGCTGGTTCGAGACTGATTAACCACTTTATTTGAAGATGTTTGCAACACATCATCTGGATATCCTCTTGATTGGTATTTGATTACTTGTTCTTGCAAAACATTAGTCAGCTCTTCCTCATTGGAGGTAATTCTTTTCATTCTGATAAATTGTGAAGTTGGTAAATGTTTTTTCAGAGACATAGGGTGGAAACTTTGAAACAATAGTGAGGAATTTTTATCTGTTTTTTTTATATGGACGCTCGTGCTGATGGTGTTATTTGCAATTGCCACTTTTACGTCAAGGAATGCTATTGATTGTTCATCTATGGTGTGCGTAAATTTGATCCGTTCATTACATGAATTAAGTGCCATGATGTTATTTTCCAAGTCTTGTCTTGCACCTCTCCATATTATAAATAGATCATCAATGTACCTTTTGTACATAACCAAATGTTCTGTCCATGAAGGGTTTTCAAGAATGTAATCAGTTTCAAATTTGTTCATGAAAATCTTGGCGTATGAGGGCGCCCCCCCAAAACCCATAGATGTGCCACTACTTTGATTGTAGAATTTTCCTTCCCATTCAAAATAACTGCAATATAATGCAAGTTGCATGAGTTCTATGATGAACAGTTTCTGTTCCTCCTCAAGATCACTGTTTATTAGGCTCCATTCCAATGCCTCTATACCCTCGTTGTGGGGGATAGAGGTATAGAGGGCCGTAACGTCAATGGTCGAAGAAAGTTCAGTCGACAGTCAGATGTCAAAAGGCATTTGATGACCTGAAGCAGGCCATGTGGAGAAGTGTGGCTCAGGGGTTAGAGGCGGCAGACCCGGAAGCTGAGATCGGCCCTGGACCAGGGTTCAATTCCCTGCCCCGACGGGGGTTGGGCTCAATAATTCCACGGACTCGATAATTCTCGCTCCGGTGCCTACTCGACTCACGGGTTCACACTCTGCGACTCTGGGCAATAGCTTGCTTAATCTCCACAACGGCCCCTCACGGCGGGATGCCTGGCTTTCACCTTGTGGATACCCTGCCGGGGTGTCTCACAGGGGAATACCAGGACGGGTTCCCTAAGCAAGCGCATAGATGCCTGCGATGTGGGCGATTTGCGCTATATCAATACATGTACATGTACATGTACATGTGCACTGCACCAATTCTGCAAAGTCCAGACTACTCCAAAGAATTCATTGTTCAAACAGATGCTTCTGAGGTGGGAGTAGGGGCTGTGCTATCACAATTGAGTGTTTCATTGTAAATTGAGTGCACTCATTTGTAGGAGGGAGTTTCCTTCCACACCATATACTGTGTTTTGCAAGACAAGGGCAGGACGCCTTGTGACATGAGTTGCGCCAACTGTTAATTCAAGTATACTTTGTTAAAAACTCTAAAGAAATTCGAGTGCACAAGGATAACAACTTTCTAGTTATTCTTTTCACATCATGAGTGCACCATGTAGTCTGACTTGGAGTCAGGAACACATGTCTGTAGGCCTGCAGAACTTGTCTGCAGTCGTGCTGCTGTTGGTCAGTGAGGCTGCCTGCCAAGGCTACACCATCAACTGAACCATCATCAGGGTTCTGAGAGAGCAGGTCTTTGAGAGGGTCACTCTCTTCCTCCTGTCCTTCATCAGCAGCCATGGGCAAGCCCATGTCTGCCCTGCCAACATATGGGGTCAGTCTGTTGACATGAAGCACCCTGTGGGGGCTCCTGGGAGTTCCAAGGTCAACCAAATAGGTGACTTCTCCCTTCGGTTCAACAATAGTGTGGGGTCCACTCCACTTGTCCTGGAGAGCTGCTGGGGCCACAGGCTCCAACACCCACACTTTCTATCCTGGCTGGTAAACAGTCAGCACAGCCTTTTGGTCATGCCAGGCCTTTTGCAATTCCTGACTTGCCTCAAGGTTTTTGGATGCCTTTTTCATGTACTCTGCCATCCGGGAGTGGAGACCAAGTACATAGTCCACAATGTCTTGTTTGGGAAGTTTGAGAGGTAACTCCCATCCTTCCTTCACCAAACAAACAGGTCCTCTTACAGGATGTCCAAACAAAAGTTCAAAAGAGCTATAGCCAACCTTTTTCTATAAGAAAACAAAATGCAGGGCAGCAGGATGTCCCATCTCTGCCTGAGCTTTTCAGGGAGACCCTTAATCATGCCCTTTAAGGTCTTGTTGAATCTTTCAACTAGACCATTGCATTGTGGGTGAATGGGTGTGGTGAACTTGTCGTACACTCCACATTCCTTCCACATTGCAGTCAGGTATCCAGACATGAAGTTTGCACCTCTGTCTGAGACAACCTCCTAAGGGAAACTTACTCTTGAGAAAACTCCCCGGAGGGCTCTTGCCACAACAGGTGCTGTTATGGTCCTAAGGGGAATAGCTTCTGGGTATCTGGTGCATGATCCACTACCGCCAGAATAAATCTATGCCCAGAGGCTGTTTGGGGATCCATTGGTCCAACAATGTCAATCCTACACGTTCAAAGGGAACCCTCACCACAGGTAGTGGTATAAGGGGGGCTTTTTTGGTGCCACCTTATTTGCCACTGGCTTGGCAGGTGATATTTATTGTGATATTTGTGATATTTATAAAGCGCGTACAATTACCCTTGGGCGTCTCGGCGCTAAGATGCATTGTAATCTCGGCAGTACAGGGATGTGGATTACTGATTAAATAACCACGTTTTCAGTTTTTTTCTGAACTGAATAAGAGAGGGACAGACCTTCAGGTGATTCGGGAGGATGTTCCAGAGTCTAGGAGCCGCGATTGAGAAGCGGCGGTCACCCCATGAAACTGTTCGACTACGTTGAACCACTAGTTGGTTAAGCGAAGTGGATCGGAGGGTTCTCGATGGATTGTAGGGAATCAGTTGGTGTTTAAGAAAAGAAGGTCCTTGATCCTGTAGTGTTTTATACACTATGCATAAAACTTTGAATTTTACCCTGTTATGGATGGATAACCAGTGGTAATTTTTCAAAGTATCTGAGATAGGTGCAAATTTGGTTTTTTTTGATAGTACGCGAGCAGCAGCATTTTGCACGGTCTGTAATTTTTTGATGACTCTACTCTGAGCATTGAGCAGCAGACCGTTGCAGTAATCCAATGATGACAAAACTAAAGTAGTGACTAATGTTTTGGCTGCTGAGTCTGGAAGAAACGGTATAATTTTCCTTACCGTTCTCAACTTGTAGTGTGCGTTGGCTGCCACCTTGTTTGCATGGGCCATGAAGTTGAGTTGGTCATCGAAAGTAACACCTAGGTTTCTAACTTTGACCGTGGGGGATGGAGGTGTACCCAAGGCTGATGGCCACCATGCATCTGACCATGCTGGTGAGAGATTACCGAAGATGACCACCTCCGTTTTATCGGAATTGAGCTTTAGGCAATTCCTTGCCATCCACTCACCGATGGTGATCATCCCCTTCTGGAATCCCTCTGCCACCTTCTGTCCATCGCCCTTAATTGCCAGCACCAGCTGAGTGTCATCAGCATATGAGGTCAGGCTCATCCCATGCTCTTTGATGACACTAGCAAGGTCCGACACGTAAATGTTAAACAGTGTCGGACTAAGGGATGAGCCTTGGGGGACCCCACACGGTAGCGACAGAGCAGCCGACTGGTAGGGGCCCAGTGTAACCGCCTGGGTTCTGTTGGCCAGAAAAGATGCAAGTAAATCCCTCGCAGTGAGCTGAATGCCCATCCTCTCGACACGGTCGACCAAGATCTTATGGTCAACCGTGTCGAAAGCCGCTGAGAGATCCAAGAGGACCAATAGAGCAGTTCCTCCTTGATCACGGATGATTCTTATGTCATCAGCCGCTTTGATGAGAGCTGTCTCTGTGCCATGATTTTTGCGGAAACCAAACTGGGTGTCATCTAGCAACTTGTGGTCTTCTATATAGGCTGATAGCTGCTGGTTCATGGCCTTTTCTAGGACCTTAGCTAGAAAAGGGAGGCTCGCTATAGGGCGGTAGTTTTTTAATTCGCCTTTATCAGAGCCCGGCTTTTTTAACAGGGGTTTGATCAAGGTGTTTTTTAGTGAGTCCGGGAAGATTCCAGCTGTCAGGATAGTGTTACACACGGCGGTGATGATGGGGATAACTGTATCTAATACAGTTGCAAGCACGGAGGTCGGGCAAGGGTCCAGGACTGAGCCAGATTTTATAGTTTTGACAATGTCCATCACTTGGTCAGTGGTAAGGGGGCGGAAACAGGTCATAGAATTTTTGGGAATCATCATGGAAGTGGTGGCTATGCCACTAACCTGAACTGAGCTGAAGGCTTGGTAGATGTCATTAACCTTTGCAAAAAAGAACTCCGATAAGGCATCACATAAAGCTTGTGATGGGGAAGGATTGAGATCGGGAGAGTTTCCAGCAAGTGTTTTGGCCACGATAAATAATTTTTTGCTGGAGTTTTTTGCAGTTTCAATCTGACGTGTGAAATAATCTTTTTTGGCTACTATTATCATCGCTTTATAAGTGCCAAGAGCTTTTTTATAATTTATCATATTCACAACATCATAAGTTCTTCGCCAATGTCTTTCCCTATTCCTGGTTAATTGTTTTTGGGTTTTTAATTCTGGTGTATACCACGGGGCTTTTGGCGAATTTCGGTTTTTTGAGAATGTTTTTATAGGTACCAGCTGGGTCGTGGCATCAACTAACCACTTTTGAAATTGATCTGTGGCAATGATGGGATCGGAGGATAATTCGGGAATTGTGGTGTTAAGAAGCTGTATAAGGTCATTGTCATTAATATCCTTCCAAGCTTTGAACGTAGCCTTTTTTTCGTGGTCTGCTTTTTTCCTTTGTGGATCTTTAATAGAGAGTCTACTAAGGATGACCGAATGGTCAGTCCAGGTCATAGGGAGAACTGAAATAATACTAAGTCCATCCGCATTTGTAAATATTCCATCCAGTGTATGGCCTGCCTGATGAGTAGGGGTCGTGACCAGCTGCGTAAGTCCCATTGTGTCTAAGTCAGACAGAAGGGCTAAAGTGTCCCTATCACTGGGAAGCTCCAGATGGAAGTTAAAATCTCCCATAATTGTAGTGGAGTCTTCTGTAGGTGACACAGGAGTGACAAAACTCCATGGTGTCTTCTGACATGTGAGGCTAGTGAAAGTGAGGGACAAGCCTGTCCCTAGTCTTGTTCTGGCCAAGATGTCCTGCGAGGCGAATATTATGGGCTAGTGTTAAAAGGAAGCCCCTGAATGCCAAAGGTATGACCAATCTCCTAGAAGCTCCAGGATTGGGGTCTCTAGCCTCTCAATACACGAGCCCTTCATCCCAATAAGTCTTATGGGTCCCACTAAATTTCCCTGCATTCTCAGCAGCAGCTCGCTGTCTGAGGTGTTCAAGAGAAAGGTAGTCCAACTGCGCCTGCCTCAGATCTGCCCTGGAAGGTCCCCCTGTCCAAAGAAACCCAACATGATCAGGCTCAAGCTCTTGTAGGACAGTACCTTTCTGGGTCTCACAATCAGCTTCCTCAGAAGGCTGATCCTCTTCCTGAGGCATGGGGGAAGGCACTGCCTTAACCCTACTACTTCTCCTCCTGGTAGGCAACTGGTCCATTATTCCCGAATCCAGGGCCTGTTCAGCGTTGCAATTTTTGACCTGTGACCTAGTCATAGCAAGGACATGCGCTGACATTCCTAACATTTCTGCATGGGTCCTAAACTCCACTTCAGACCAGGCTGAAATCTCAAGGTCATTGCCAAGCAAACATTCTACAGGAAGGTCAGAGCTAACCACAACCTTCTTGAGGCCAGTTACCCCTCCCCAGGAGAAATTAACAACTGCCATAATGTGAGTGGTAGTGAGATTGCGAGCATTGGTCACTAGGTAATTTTCACCTAGTATGATCTTTCCAGGGTTCACAAAGCTGGGTGTCACAATTGTGACACTAGCACATGTGTCCCTGTAGGCCTGAGCCACTTTATCATTAATTAAAGGAGTTTGTCTGTACTTGCCCAAGTTATTGGGACTCACAGTAGAGGACATGATTATGTCCCCATCACAGATCAAAACAGCTTGAGTTGGTATTCTGACTAGGCCAGAATCCATCTCAGTTCCCAGGGTTAACCCTACTACACCCTTCTGTTGGGAACCACCACTTGGAGCTGAACTAGGGGGAACAGTTGCCTTAGGGTCAATGGTGGCTGGAGCTGTCTCCTTCTTGGCACAATCACTGGTCCAGTGAGTATTTACTTTACAAATCTTGCACCAAGCTTTCTTTGGGCCTTCTTTCTTCTTAGATTGTTGGGAACCCCCACCATTAGAAGCTTTTGGGGGACCTTGAGAAGACTTCTGGGCTTTTGCTTTCTCCAAACCCTTTTGGTCTTGCTTCTTCTGATCACCACCTAGGTTCTGTACCTTCTGCCTCACCCTTGTTCTGACCCATTTGTCTGCCTTCTTACCCAATTATTGGGGAGTGGTCAAATCAGAGTCAACCAGGTGTTGATGCAATAGCTGGTGCTGACAGTTATTAAGAATCTGTTCTCTCATAACAGGGTTATACAATCCTGTATAGTCACTTACTTTACTGCCCAGTAACCAACTTTCCAGGAGCCTTAGCAGCACAATCTACAAAATCAGTCTAGTCCTGAGTGTCTTTTGGGTATCTCTGAACAGCAACCGGTACTGCTCAGTGGTTAGGCCTAACCCATCTATCAGAGCACTCTTCAGGTCATTGTAGTTGTCAGCATCCTCTTCTCTAACAGTGAGGAGCTTGTCCCTGCCTTTGTCTGCAAAGGAGAGCCACAAGATTGCGCCCACTGACTTTGGGGTAACTGCTATACTTTGCAAGCCCTGTCCAAAGCAGTTATTCACTTGTGGATGTCATCCCCAATCTGATAGGGAGGGACAATCTTGTTCAGTTTTCTATGGTCATGAGACCTTTCCCTACCACTAGGGTTGTTTCTGCCACCAGTGGGCTATAGCCACACAATTTCTTCTCTCTTTCAAGAGCCAGGGTATCTTTGGCAAGGGCAATTTCTTGCCTCTTGATCCTAAGCTTGACTTCTCTCATCCTAGCTTTATGCTCTCTTCTCTGAGGGGAAGTCATTCTTCCTTGAGCAAAGGCATTGGACCATACTGATGAGTCAGAATGCTCAGATCCACTGGAAAGGGATCTGGGCCTTCTAGGCACACCATTAGGCCTATGTGGCGGAATGGAGGGAGGCCTTCCTAGGCCATCTCCACCCTCAGGTAGTCCTGTGTTCAGGTTAGGTTCATCAACCTTATCCTGATCTACATCCTCATCATCTTCAGAGATTAGTGTGGCATCCCCATGGTTACTTTCTTCTGATGAAGGATGGCCCCCTCTCCCTGCTACCATGTGCTTCTGGGTCTGATGCTTTTTCTAAGTCATCTGCCACTAACAGCCCTATCAGGTGCTGGGTGGTTAGACTCTGTCCTTGTCTTAATTTTCTGACTACACACAAGCCTCTCAGTTCCTGAAAGGAGAATGTGTCATACTTAGTTGTCTGCAAGTTGCTGACATCTGGCAGAGAGGCACTACCTCCTGCTCTCAAAGACATGGCCAGTGTGGTGCTCTCTTCTCTGAGGGGAAGTCATTCTTCCTTGAGCAAAGGCATTGGACCCTACTGATGAGTCAGAATGCTCAGATCCGCTGGAAAGAGATCTGGGCCTTCTAGGCACACCATTAGGCCTACGTGGAGGAATGGAGGGAGGCCTTCCTATACCATCTCCACCCTCAGGTAGTCTTGTGTTCAGGTTAGGTTCATCAACCTTATCCTGATCTACATCCTCATCATCTTCAGAGATTAGTGTGGCATCCCCATGGTTGCTTTCTTCTGATGAAGGATGGCCCCCCTCCCTGCTACCATGTGCTTCTGGGTCTGATGCTTTTTCCTAGTCATCTGCCACTAACAGCCCTATCAGGTGCTGGGTGGTTAGACTCTGTCCTTGTCCTAATTTTCTGACTACACACAAGCTTCTCAGTTCCTGAAAAGAGAATGTGTCATACTTAGTTGTCTGCAAGTTGCTGACATCTGGCAGAGAGGCACTACCTCCTGCTCTCAAAGACATGGCTAGTGTGGTGTGGTATGTGAACCTACCTACACTACTTGTTTTCCTACTATAACCTCTCCAGGAGTTGTAATCAGGGTGTGCTAAGCCCTTACCACCTACTACTGCTACGTTCAGTAGAACTTATGTATATAAGACTTGATTCATATGCACCTACAGGTACCTTGATATGATCTTTCAAATGATATTCTCAAGATTATTTGGTAAACCAATGCAAGCTCTTATCCCATCTGCTGCACACCAATGTGAGAAGTTAGCCTGGCATATGATGTCCACTAATTCTTGTGGGCACCTTGCACAAGTCTAATCAACCCTTATTGATGGTGGTTGTAAAGTCAACCTTATAGAAAGCTATCCTAGTGGTAGCATGGACCAGCAATCATCAGGCTAAGATTTCAGAGAGAGTATTAAGCAAGTTGTTTTACCAATTATAATCCCTTGAGTACCAAATGAAAGGACACCACACAAGGTATATATCAAATATATATGTATTGATTCTAAACACAACCCCTCTGCACTCTTTATGAGGTCAGAGGTAAAGTACAATGCAAGTTACTCAATTACTATACAATAAGTTGCACAGTATACGTTATGCCCTAGGGGCCTCACAAACCATATACTAAAATAGTGGTATAAGAACCACGAGAGAATTAGAAAGCAGGCCTGGGACCTGTGGAATCGCTGGGGCCACTCTAAACAAACAAAGGTTAGGAAGTAGGAGACCCACAGGAGACGCGTGCAGTGTCTAAATACAGGCGCAGGTTACCATTGTCGCTCCAAGGGAAACGTAGAAGTTACAAATATACAATTTAAGGACACTTCCGGATGGACTACGATAAAAACCCTTTTAAACTGGGACACGTCGAGAGCCAAGACCCACGGGAGCACCGGAGTACTCGTGTTACCTCACCCAGGGAAGCCGGGTGCATAGGCGTCTTTTCGTGTCGGGTTTCGTCATCGTTTTCAATAGAGAGCTGCAAAGAAGTGCTGCAGGCGACCAGAGGAAAAGTGTCCGGGTGGATCCAAGGGTGGATCGAAGATCTGTAGAACCTGAAAGCAAAAGGGACAGAGTCTGGGTCCCTTGCCAGTGACCAGGATGGAACCAGGAAGGAACCAGGCGATGTCAGTGATTTCAGGTGAAAAGGTGAAGCTTGTCTCTTCAGCCACGAGGTCCAGGAGGTGTCAACTATAACCAGGAGCTGGATTCGGGCTGTCCCACAAAGGATCTAGTTGCAGTGTTGTTGGTATCCAGATTTGACTCAACAAGCCTTGGCAGATGCAATCCACGCAGAATGTCAAGATTGGCTTCGGTGCAGACCAGCAAGGTCTGTGGTACTTCGCCTTTGTAGGGAAGCTGGAGCAAGCCTGGAGCAACCAGCAAAGTAAGTTAGATTCAAAATGGAATCTTCCAGGGGCTCACTAGCCAACGGACTAGGGATCTTGGAAGATGTGTCAAGCTGAAATGCAAGAGCGGGCCCCACGGGACACTCGTGGAGTGTGGGGGCCTGAGCTTCAGTGCAAATGGTGCTTGGGGCTGGGGCTTTTCATACTCCAATGCACAGCTGTGAGATACCTCGGGAGTCGATGCACTTAGAAAAATAAATATGTCCAGGAGTTCCGGTCCTACGTCTCTCGTGTCCGCCACGGGTCTCAGCTTTACTGTGAGCAAAGGTCGGGGTCAGAGATGTCTAGAAGTCTGTGTCCTGTGTCGCAGATTTTTCGGGATTCGGTGGGAGCCTCGAAAATGCAGACTGGCAAAGTTGCTGTTGGTGCCTGTTTGAACAGGGTGGTCACCCCTTGACCACAAGGGAGATGTCTTACATCTTCCAGTCAAAATGGAATGTCGAAGGACCAGGATTTATGTTTCAGAGTTCGTCCAGGGTAATCTAAAGTCCTAGTGACTGGGCTCCTATACCTATACTAAGTTTAGGGGCTGGACTACCCTTAAGGCCCCTCCTATGGTTGGACCTGGGAAGGGGGTGGTTACACCCCTTTCCCTTTGTCCAGTTCCGCGCCAGAGCTGGGGCAGAGTGCCCCAGCAACCGGTTTGAACTGGGAAATGCATGGAGCACCTTGTGTGCCCCAGGCAGTGTCTGGAAAGCATTCACTGAATGCAGCCCTCCCTGCCCCAATACACTAAAGTCTGTGTGGGGAGGTGCTGGCACCTCCCTGGACAGGAAACCTATTGTCCAGCCCTCCCCTGCTGGAGTTTCGTCCAGCAACAGGAGGTCAGACTCGTGTCTGTGGCTGAAGTGGGCTTACCCAAGCCCATTTTCTCTAAGCAATTATTATTTTTGCAGAAATGGGCAGTTGGTGAGACAGCTAAAACAGTTTTTTGGTCAGACCAAAAATACAGAAATAGACCGAGCACAGGGGGTGCTTGTCTTACATGCATAAGACATACAGCACTGGTCAAGAGCATCACAATTTTCCCTGAAGGACACTGTGGTACTGCAGGACCAGTGGAAGTTTCCTTCAAAAGACATGGAACAATTGTGGTACTGCAGTGCCAGCAAGTGCAAGATTCCTTTAAAGCCATGGAGCAAATGTGGTTCTGCAGGGCCAGTTGATGCATCATTCAAATATATGGAATAAAAGTGGCATTCAAGGGACAGTGCAAGCTTCCTTCAAAGACATGAAACAAGTGTGATACCGCAGGACTAACCACTGCAAGCTTCTTTCAAAGACATGAAATAAGTGTGGTATTGCATGGCCTCTAAGAGCTTCCTTTGAAGACATGAAACAAGTGTGACAGTGTGGGGGGCATGGCCAACATGGCAGCCAAAGCAGACACGCTTTAACCAGCTCCGCAAAGCGCCAGTTAAATATCCTGTCTTAAAAAGCATGCTCGGTCCATGGACCTGGCTGTTAGGGGAAGCATGGTGCTCCTGAGCCGTTCTGGACTTGGCGGAATATTAGAGCAGCCCTCGCCGGGACACTGCGACTGATTAAACATATCGGAGCGGTTGTGACAGACCTTTGCAAGTAGCGAGGCCCGGATCTGACATGCCTTCCTGGGTGGGCGGGACTGCAACGGAGCCCCAGCGGGAAAGTTTGTGTCAAGCACAGGACGTCGGGCGGGCCGCTGGCCTGTCTTTGCTTGGCGGGGAAGCCCTGACAAGCAGGCTGAAATGTTTGAGGACACTCTGCAATGGAGGGACACTGCCCGAGGCCCTTTGGATGTAGCAGGCAGCTGGTCCTTGGCGCCGCTGCCATCTCATGCTGTTGAGTCTGATTGGGCACACCAGGTGGTGCCAAAGTGGAGCTGGTGCAGTGGATTATGGGAGGCCTTAGGGACAGAGAGTCTCACAGAGTATGAAACTAGCCTGAACGTCAGTGAAGTTGCACAGGTGTTCGATCCTAGTGAACACTCACCCTTGACCACGATACTCCTTCACAGTATCGCAAACAATGGCACTGACAAGGTGCAAAAAATCCCCCCGCCTTCCCCCGTTGCACAGGCACACAGAGCTGTTACTGGGGGTAGAGCACGGTGGCCAGGGCTAATGGGGTGGCCTTGGGCTCCATTGCTGCTTGAGACCTCGGCTGGCACAACTGTCTGGCAACTAAGATGGACCCTTTGTCAGGCACATCTGAGCCCTTAAACTGGCATATGTGATCCAGTGCCAGACCAGCGAGGGTGCAATGTGTGCTACTCCGGGTGCAACGGCCTCTGTGATCGGCAACAGGAATGCAACACAGCTCCCTCCCCAAGCCGGGGGTGCAATGGAACAGGCAGACCGTACCGGAGATACTGTCCAAACTTCAAAACTAACAGCAGCCGACCAGGTAAACCACTCGCAATGTTTTGACGAGCTTCTGGCGGCAGTCATGGACATTTAAACAACCCTGGGCCCCAAAATAGATACACTATGATACACTATGTGCAGAAATGGGGTTCCTATGAAAAGGCCACAAAAAATAAAGAACAGAGTTGAAGAAACTGAATCAACCCTGGTGACTATGAGACCCACAGTGGCGTCTGCCTCAGAACAAATCAAAGACTGCAAAAGTGAGTTCTTAAGGAACTGAGCAGAAGACCAAAATGGTAGATCCAGAAGGAACAACGTGCGAATTGTGGGCCTCCCAGAGCGCATTGAGGGCCAAAGTATGGAATTATACCTCGAATTTTGGTTCTCTGTCAACATACTAAAGGGTAAGCATTCCAAGTTCTCCGTGGAATTGGCCAACAGGGTACAAGGTGGACCTCCCCATCCAGGTAACCTCCCAGGCTGGTGGTCGCACACCTCTTCCATGACTGTGACAGAGACCATATCCTATAGGTGACGAAGGCTCGTGGGCTGTGGCTGATATAGAGCACCAAGATTCACATATCCCCGGACTATACGCTCATGATGCAGCACTGCAGGGCATCCTTCTTGGAAGTCAAAAATTGTTTATGGGGATCACGAAGTAAAGTATGCTTTACAGTTCCCAGCTACATTGCAAATCCAATACAACGAGAATAATGCAGTCTGCTCCATCCTGGAGGATGCCTGGAGCTGGCTGGAGCAAAACGGTGTGGCTAGCACCCCGGGATCAGTGGCGGGACCACACCAGAAATGGCAGCCCCAGAGAAGACATGGGACATGGGGTGGAGGTCAACTACAGCATCCCACTAAAATCCAGGCAGCCAAAGAGAGAGAGCAGGCACTCAAAAGCGTGGAAAGGTCAAGTCTTCTGGCTCCCCCATGCAGTCAGGGTCGGATGCCGACAACACATTGGATCATGCCTTTTGTCTAACAGACTCGCAACAAACAGTAGCATTGCTCGGTGGACCAGTTGTAATTCCTCAAACCGCTGATGACTTAATGTGAACCAGCGCTGACAGTCCCAACACCGCATCCTGTCTCTGTGGCAGTTGCCGCCATGAGGCGTGTAAACACAGCAACCTAAGCAGCGCAACTTGGGAAGGACCTTGAGCTCAGCATCAAACAACCACCAAAGCGGGCCTGTTGAACTTGATACGTCTTCACACCCCACTCACAATAAGTCATAGAAACAACCAAATGTTATTTTTATTCTCTACTTTCTCTTCTCTTTCTTCTCCACTGCTTTTCTTACAATACATAATTCTCTTTTATTTACTATTATGTTTGTTTTCAGTTAAGTGTGTGTGGCCATCTGCCCATTGGCAAATTAGCCTGGGATTGGGAGTTAGGTATCAAAATTGTTTTAAAAGTTCTGTCCACACTAATAAATTACAGATAGTACACATCAATCGCACACCTGATAGGGCTTCCCTTGGGTTCCTTAAATTTGCTGGGATGGTACATGTGAGCAGTTGGTAATCAACTGCTTCTAATGACATGGAATGTCCAGGGATTGGCGGGTAGAGCCAAATGACATGGGGTATATCAATACCTTCTTAGATGCAGGGTCTCTATAGCACACCTGCAAGAGATGCATCTGACCTCACAGATGCTCAAATCACTACTACAACGCTAAAAGGGCACAATAATAGGGATCACCTACTTTGGCTGTGACAGAGATTCCTTAATATGGGTTTCACCCGGACCCCGTTGCAGTCGCTTCACACAAGCATTGATCCGAAGGGCCGCTACGTGACACTAGAGGGTCTATTAAGTGGTTCCTCATTTGCACTAATCTCTTTATACCTAAAGCGGGACAGTCTGCGTTTATGCATACACTGACTCCATCGCTGCTCAGAGACCCATCTGCTCCCGCATACTGGGGTGGGGACTACAATTGCGCTCAAGACCTTGATCTAGATCTGTCATGCTCACCACTTCTGCGGAAACAGACAATCACTCTGACACAGCACAGGCGGATGTGGGCCACTAATATGCATCTGCAGGATGCTTGGAGGGGCATGCATCCCACAGAATGGGTGTACACTCAATATGCAGGCTGCACGCCTTACACGCAAGAATATATGCAATATATTGCTCTGGCAGGGCCCTGCCAAGGATGACTCAAGCAGAATACCTCACTCGTACACTAATGGACCATAGCCCCTTACTGTTACAATGAACATGGGACACACCCAGAATTAGCATCCCAATATGGCATCTTCCCCTAGAAGCACTTAGGGATGCACCTCTGCGTGCCTCCCTCTCACAATTCATCACAACATACTTTCAAACTAATGAAGGCACAGCATCCCACGCCGAAACAGAATGGGACACATTCAAAGTGGTGTGGCGCCGGCATGCAATATGAGCAGTATATGGATCTCGCATGTCCCTCAACAAAGAGCTGCAAGATTTAGAAGCCAAAATCCAATGCTGCGAACGTCCATCCCCCACTGATCCAAACATAATACCCTCCCTGACTAAAGCTAAGGGCCAGTTGTACAACCATTGGCAATTGCGCCTCGCAAATTGTGCCAAATTGCGAGTCGCAATTGAGTCTAAATTGATTTTAAATCTTATATCATGCCGGTCGGGCTTGCCCAAAGAAACAGTACCCCTTTAAAGTGGGTAATGAGAAAGTACCAATGACTATGATATTCTCTTACCTGGGTGTTTTAGTAGATGACCGCCTGAATTGGGGCGGCCCTGATCAAGAGGAAAAAAGCAGAGGTCATAAGGACGAATGCTGTAATTTTCAACTTTGCTGTGAAGAAAGGTAAGCGCCCAACTGCGACAATGCTGAAAATATACCAGGCCAAAAGTGTTGCTGTGTCTAGTTGTGGGAGCGAAATTTGGGGCTATGCAGCAACTGATGCTTTGCAGGTGGCGTAGAATGCCTTTTTAAAACGTCTCCTAGGAGTGCCCGGCGGAACATTAAACCTGGTAGTACATGAAGAATTGGGCTTGCCATTTATAGGTGATACCTTGGCTAAGCACCCCTTGTTGTTTTGGTTTAACTCCTGGCTGAATAAAGATCTAGTTCTTAACCATCAGATTTTAAGAGAAAAGATGAGCCTCGATCATATGACACACGCTCCATGGTTAAAATACATTAAGGGATGTTTCGAAGAGCTGGAGGAGCCGGACCTTTTTTTAAAGCCTGAATCTATTACTTTGAAGGATGTGGAATTTGTAAAGAAAACTTTCACTACCCTAAAAAAGCTTGGTAGAGACGACTTAGAAATGGGAAAATCTAGCATCTGTAAACATATGTTGCTTAAAACAACCCCATCCATTGAGCCATATCTCCTGGGGCCACTGTCATCTCATGAGCGGTTTTTATTGATCAGGTTCCGATTGGTCTATTTCCATCTGTTGCTTGCTGTCCTAAAAGGGAGCTGCAGGGGTCAGGTGTTAGCATCCTGTGGCTGTGACAGAGTGTCTCCTCAGGATTTGCTACACTTTATGTTTTTTTGTAAATTTTATGAAGTACCTCACAGATATTTTTTTTAGTCAAAAGTGTTTTTATTGATAGTTAAAGACAAATGAAAATATGCGACAGTCCCGCACAACTTCCCACGCAGGGGGCAATATAGAATCAAGGCAACAAAGACCCCTTATCCCGGAGTAACGTCTTGAGTCCAGGTCTAGGAAGTCTTTGTCATCTGGGGAGCAGTATTAGCTCTACCAGCACCTCTCCCTAGTCAATGAAACATAGTTCGCATTGAGGAGAGGGATGAGGAGCGATGATAAGCATTGAGGCAATGGTACAAAGTTCAACGCCCCCTCATGAGGGAAGGGCTCCGTTAAATCATAGTGACGGGACTCCGTTCGAACAAGGAACATGAACCCCCCTCCCTGTGCCCCCCTCACCCTCCCCCCTCCCCAGTGGTGATAGCGAGTTTTATAGGCAAGACTGTACTTGAAAGGGTGAACATTACAGCTGGAACAAGTGGAGAGCACGCACACTGGGCGGACAAACTGCGGAAGGGAGTCCCTTGGAAAAAAACTGAACCAGTGGGCCCCAGCCAAATTCAAAATTTTTAAAATTGTCTCGGAATATGTCAGCCATTCTTTCCACACTCAACAACTTCCATAGTCTTGCATACCAAAGAGAAATCGCAGGGGCTCCCTTTTTCTTCCAAGCTGCCGCCAGGGTGAGTTTAGCCACGCCCCCACACATAGCCACCATATCCTCTTATCAGCCTTGGTTTGATGTTTGAGCTCCGGGTCCCGAAGGCCCAGCTAAATGTGAGCTATCGAGTCCTCGATCGGGTAGCCCAGTATCTCTTTAATGTGGGATAAAATCCCTTCCCAATAAGGTCGAATGATGAGGCAGTCCCACTAGATGTGGCGGAAGTCCCCCAGCAGGCCACAACCCCTCCAGCACCTATCCGAGGGTATCGGGAAAATCTGTTGCAGCTTGGCTGGATAGAGATACCAGTCCATCATCATTTTGAGGTGTGCCTCTCGAAGTTCTACCGAATGGTTATGTTTCGCCACATCGGCCCACAGGTGGGACCACTCCGCCTCAGTGACGTTCCGGCCAAGCAGACCCTCCCACATGGACATGTAGCCAGGTCTAGGGGACACAACACTTGACAGAAGAAGGTTATAAATAAAGGCGATGACCCCCGCATGGCAGAGGTCCTTGAGAGAAAGGATTCAAAAGGCCTGGTGGCTGCATCTCTCACCGGGGAGGATAATGCCCAATGTTAAAGCTGGGTGTGGTGGTATCTCTCGGTTTGTTGGATTCCGTAGTCCCGCATGCAGTTATCAAACGTGAGAGGCGCAAAGCCATGGAAAAGGTGCGTTAGAGCTAGGCATCCCCCCTCCCTCCAGCTGTCAAAGGGGCCCTCAAGTGCCGTCGGCGGGAAGGCTGGGTTAAAGTGTATAGGAGTAAAAGGAGAAGGGAAGGTTGTCCATCGGTCATCACCAGAGATCAAGTCCCAGACCTTAAGGGTAGTGCTCGTGGGGGTGCTGATGTAAGCATTCCTGGGCCTGTCGCCCTTGGGTTTCCACACTAGATCCCAGATCGTCCTCCCTGCTATGCTTCTGTCCATGTGTAGCCAGTGTTTTTCTGACGCAGGTTGGGTCCATTCCACCAATACACAGAGTTGCGCCACCTTGTAATACAGGTGCATGTCGGGAAGGCCCGTCCCCCCTTCCTTCCTCGGACAGCGCAAAGTAGCATAGGAGAACCGAGCTCGACCACCCTGCCAGATGAAGCGAAGCATCAGTGTTTTGATGCGCCGAAAGAATTCCCCATCTGGAGTAATGGGTAATGCTTGAAAGCGGTATAAGCGCTTACGGAGAAGGGACATCTTGATCGAGTGTATTCGCCCTAACCAGGATATGAACATCGGTTTCCACCGAGCCAGGGTCTTCTGAATGGATGTGAGCAGTGGGGGAAAATTGGTGGAGTCGAGCTTCTCAACCTTGGGAGTCAGGTGAATCCCCAAGTATTGTATAGAGGAGAAGGTCCAAGGTAAAGCCGTGAGAGTTTGGAGGTGTGCAACGTCTGCTGGGGACAAAGTGAGGTTGAGGACAAATGATTTCCCATAGTTGATCTTAAAGCCTGCCACCCCTTCGAAGCATAGTAAGGCTTCCTGAACGTGGGGGAGTGAGTGGGCGGGGTCCGAGAGGGAAAGCAGGACATCATCCGCGAACAGGGTGATCTTGTGTGACTCCTCAGTGAAGGGAAGACCCCGAATGTCCGGGTTCTCCCTCACTGCCAAAGCCAGTGGCTCTATGCTCAGTAAGAAAAGCAGGGGGGAGAGAGGGCAACCCTGACGAGTGCCGCAGGAGTGTGGAAAGGGTTCAGACATGTGGCCGTTGACGACCACTCTAGATCGGGGAGAGCTGATGTTGGCCTTAAGCATCGTTAAAGATTTGGACGAAAAGCCGAATGATGACAAGGTCTGAAACATGAAACCCCAGTCCACCCTATCAATGGTTTTTTCGGCGTCGAGGCCCACCAGGACAGCAGGGATCTTAAACTTGTTGGCTTTCTCGATGAGATGCACCACTCTCCTGGTGTTGTCATTGGTTTGGCGTCCCTTTATGAATTTGGACTGATCCGGGTGAATAAGTGCCAGCATTAAGTCATTCAGCCTGCCGGCAATTATGGACGTGTAAAGTTTGGCATCCAGGTTGAGCAGAGCGATCGACCTGTACGAGGAGCACGTCGACGGGTCTTTCCCGGTCTTGGGAATAACTGAGATAATCGCTTCTGCCATGGACCCGGAAGTCACACCTTCTTCCGCCATGCTATTAAATAGTTGTACCAGAAAGTAGCCTAGTTCAGAGGAGAAAGTTTTGTAAAAAATCGCGGTAAATCCGCCTGACCCCGGGGCCTTGTGAGGCTTCAGGGCCTTGATGGCTGATAGGACCTCTTCCCTGGGGAAGGGGGCGGTGAGCAACTCGTTCCACTCCGCCGATACCTGGGGAAGCGGGAGCGCCCTCAAGTATTCTTCCTGTGCCCTGGCATTATGGGCTACTCAGGTGTAAAGCGCTTCATAGAAGTCGCCGAAGAGCCCTGCTTTGGAGCCATCGTGGTGTATGAGGGTCCCCACTGCGTCTTGTATACCCCCAATATATTCCTTCTCCCTCTTGTCTCGGAGTTGACTGGCCAGATGTTTCCCCACCTTATTCCCCTGGGAGTATGAGAGGCGCCGTAATTTCAGCAACGTGAGCTCCGCTCTGTTATTATAGTGAGCTCCCCCTCCCTCATCCTTAACCCCCTATTATAGTGAGCTGGCGCACCGCCTGCCGGGAGGGATTCAGCTTGTGAGCGAGTTCAAGCACAGAGAGTTCCTCCTCCAGTTGTTCCCGCTCTTTCCTTCTCAATTTGTTAAGGGCCGCATTAAGGGCTAAACAGCTGCCGCGTATAGAAGCTTTGAAATCGTCCCACGTGTTAAATATCAAAGTGTCGCCCGTGGCGTTAAGGTCAAAGAATTCGTTGATAGCTTTCCTCAACGCTTGGCAGGAGGGTGTATCCTGAACCAGGGAGGCCGGAAAGTACCATTTACGGCGGGTGGTATCGACCGCTTGCCAGTGGAGGCAGATAGTAAGCAAGCTATGATCAGAGACTGATAAAGGGAAGATCTTGGATTCGCTTAAATCCCCCTGAAGAGATTGGCTAAGGAAGAAATGGTCCAGACGGGAGTAGGATCGTTGGACATGCGAGAAATAGGTGTAATCTCTGGAGTGCGGATACAGAGACCGCCAGCTGTCAACTAATCCCATGTGCAATCATTTGCTGTGTTTCAGTGGAGAACTAGCCGGTTTCAGATCTCTGGTGATGAGTACTGTCCAATTCCCTCTGCCAAACGAGGTTAAAATCCCCCATAACAATTAAAGGCCCCTCAACAAAGTCTAGAACTGTCTTTAGGAGACCCTGTATGAATCCGTTCTGACCCACATTGGGAGCATAGAGGACCAGAAACATGCAAAGCGTACTGCGTAGCACCCCCTTAACCGCCAGCCAGCGCCCCTCCTTATCATTAAGAACTCCCATGGGTTGGAAGTGCAGGCACGAGTGGAACATGAGGGCCACTCCCCTATGCTTTGTGGGGGCTGAGGATCTATATATTAGGGGAAATTGCTTGTGCCGAAGGCAGGAGTCTTCCAGCCTAGCCAAGTGTGTTTCCTGAAGCCCCACCACATCTAGAAGGTGATCGAGTATGTACTTCCAGATCTTTTGGCGCTTTTGGGGAGAGTTCAGCCATTTCACATTCCAAGTCCCCAAAGTGAGGGGCATCATTGCTGTGGTGATAGGTCGTTCTCTATATCGGGGAGCTCTGGGGCCTTCCAGCCTCCCACTCCCCAGCCATGATCCGCTCCAGCTTCACACACCCCAACCATCTGTGTACTCAAGTGCAGCACAATCCATGCATATCAGATATCCTCCCAGCTTCCCCATTCAGTCTCTCCGTGTCTCCACACAAGCCGTGTCTCAGTTGTAACAGAATTCTCGACCATCCCCCCAGCTATCACCACTACCTCCCGTCCCCCTCCTTCCCCCCATTCCCCAACAGACCTCCCTCCCCCAACCTTAGCTCTAAATACAATCAGGCCTAGCCAAACAAGGCAGCTTAAAATGGTGTAAGGGCCCGAGGAAAAAGTCCCTGGGAACGAACACGAGGGTCGGGGTTCATATAGGCGGTGGGTGTCCCTCCTGAACCCACTAGGGTAGCGTGTATTCAGGGGTAACATTAAGCACTCTCAGTACCTGATGAAGAGGTGTCCCTCCGACGCTCGCGGTTCTGCCTCACAGGACTCACTCAGTGGTAGGGCCATCCTGCGATGCAGAGTCTGTCACCAGCGCTACATAGGCCACTGCAGCCCCTCTCTCCTGGAGGCCGGTAGAGGTGTCTGGTCTCCCCACAGCTGCAGCACCGCCCACTCTCTGCCATGCCGGGGAGCGTTGTTGTCTCCTCGATGGAAAGTTGTCGGTCTTGGGTGCCGCCGTAGAGTCGACTAAACCAAGGCTGTGAGGGATCTGACCTGGACCAGCTTGTTCTGCAAGAGAAAGATGAGGCTGAAGGGGTGGCCCCAGGAATAGGCCACCTTCTGGTCCCGAAGGAAATTAGTAAGGGGCAAAATTTCCGCCATTTCTGCAGGGTCGAGGCCGCCAGGTCTTGGAACAGTTGGGGATGATGATCCCGGAATTGCAGAGGGTTGATGTCTGGTGCTTTTCTTAGTATCCGTTCTTTCAATTGAAAGTTGTGCACACACACCAGAATGTCAGGGGGTGGTGCCTTCGGGCCTCTAAGTAGTCCGACTCTGTGGACCCTGTCCATGCGAATCTCCTGCGGATCTTCCTCACCCAGGATAAACTTAAAGAGGGCGTTCACATATTCTCTTAGGTCCTTGCCTTCTCCCGCCCAGGGCACCGCTCGGATCCTGACGTTATTCCGGCGGGACCGGTTCTCTAAACCCTCGGCATGAGCCGTGAGCCGGAGGACGTCTTGCTGGAGTTGGTGTACGTCCTCCGCTAAACCCAGATCGTGTTCTTCCATCTACGTCTCTCCTCACGTCGCGGAGGTCTGATGCCAACGATGAGCGGAGTTCCGAAATGTCATCCTTAATGGCTGTAAAGAGTTCGACCATAAAGGCCTTAGTGGCTGGGGCCTCATCGTCATTCTGCGGGGGCGACTGGCTGGGTCCTGGTGATGATGAAGATGGCACTACCTTGACTAGCCCCTCTTTGTTAGGTTTGTCCTTACGTTGTCTGCCCGCCATGGCATGGCTCCGGGGCCCACAGGATTGTTAGTCGCCCGTATAGTCCAGACCTCAGGATTGGTCCCACCAGACGGTAATCAAGCCTTCCCGACCTCCTGGGGGTCCGCCCCTCCGCCCGGGCCGTTTGGAAGCTGTTCCTCGGATCTCGGGATCTTGCCTCCTGCTGCGCCCCACAGGCCTCCACTCTATTATTATGTAGGCCACGTCGGGATGGCAGAACCAGACAAGTCCTGCAGGGATGTTTGCTCGGAGCGAGTGGCCAGTAGCTAGCCGTCAGCCGCTCTCTCTAGTATGCACTATGTAGAGGCCCAGCGTGCTTGTGTTGCAGCTACGATGGCTGGAGGTCTTTAAAATCCAAAGCTCTCAGTCACGCTATTCGTCGTTTGTAATCCTTTCTCACTCACTTGATGCCCTACACTTCTCGACGTTTTTTTAAATCCACGACAGTCACCAATTTTACATGCCTAGCAGCATTCATGTTTATCAATTTATGTGCTTTTTGTTTCCTCCCCATTTTCTTTCCCTGTGTCATTTATATGTACAGTAATGCGATAAAGGCATAATGTAATTGTAATTCCTAAAGACAACAATGAATCATTAGTTGTCCTGAGGTTGATGCCCAGTATCTAGTGTTGGCATTGAAACGTCGTCGACACCTAAAAAACGTCATATGCAATATGATTAAACAATATTGTAATGTGCAATGGTGTACAAAATAATGATTTAAGTCTGTTAAAATTTCCAAATACGAGTGTACAGACGTATTTCACCATGCCCTTTGGCCATTCTGCGTTTCGTTGTTTTGTCTCATTGTTCCGTGGGTCACGGCTGTGCCCACTTGTTACTAAGTGTTACTAACAAGTTAATCTCCTTTATATATATGGAAAAAAAATTCTTGTCCGGCTGGACAAAAGACATACTACCTATTTAGAGTATGATTATTGTATAAATGTGATTCTTCTTGTGAAAATAGGGACCAATGTTCTCTATAACATGATACTGCCCAAGGTCTCTATACTATACCTTTTGGGTTCCCTTGTTTTTTGTAACAATTGCCTGGAAGTCAGCAATGGTGCCTAACATACATACATGGCGCACTGACCTCCGTAGGAAACTAGTGGCAGAACACAGGATACTCCAGGCCAACACCATACATATGCCCACCTGTGGAACGGCACAGATATCTAACCTTCATAGAGTCCAAATTAAACATTGCAAACCCCGCCCTATGACAAGGTTGTGATGGAGCTGACACATATGTATTGTTAACAGCCACTAACACAGCATTATAATGATCTCAGGGGTAGTCCCGCTCCGAGCCCCCCCCCTCTTCGATCTGCTATGCTACTATATACCCAGAACGATTGCTAGTAAATCACACAGGCCCCCGGTTCCTGACATACATTAGTTAAAACCTATATTAGGGGAGAGCGCGCAGCAGCAGCGGCAAGATGGCCGCGTCCTGAGGGAGCTCCGCGGAATCGGCTTTTACTCTGCCGTGAAGGAGGCTCTATTTGACGTTCCTCTTGCTTCCTGGCCGCAGATTACACGTCGGAAACCGCCTGGACTGCTGTAGTGGGTTTCCGACTCCCGATATGTGACTCTAGGTTAGTTTCTTCTGACTTTTCCTTTCTGCCGCTTTTGCCTCACACTCGCGCCCGCCATTTTACGCACGTTAGCAGAAGCGCAATGAACCTCCTCAAATTTAATAGTGGCTGCCAAATTTTCAATGCCAGTGATGTTTGCCGGTGTTGTGGAGCGGTAACAACAACTATTTTGCCCTTCTCCGCCTTGTTCAGCACTGATATTTTTTCGACTTGAGTACTCTACTGAGTTCCTTGCAAGTGTGGCATTCTCTTGCCTCAGCTCAATAGAACTGGCAGCTATCTTTTCACAGACATCTTTAGTGAAATGGGCGTTTCTTCCTCTGTTTAAGTGCTACTTCTTCCACTGCATGTCTGTTTTTATTAAGATACGTCCTTCTCTGAATTTTTGGCAGTGCTTTTCAGCCGGTATTATGAGGGCATAAATATCACTTGGACTTACCTCACATAACTGCACACTCTGATGCTTAGACAATAAATCTTCTTCAAAAGTTTTTTTTTTCTTCCAGAACAGCATCTCTATTTGTACTAATCTGTCTCCTCGTGACAGTTGGATCTTTTAGTGCTATTTTTTGCATGCCCTTGGACAATTTCTCTGATACTACCTGCATAGTTCATATGCGCCTGAGTTTCACGCTGATATCCTCTTGGCTGCATGTTTTAGCTTTTATCCTACGCGCTGTGTTACCACAGTTTACTTTATCAGGCACTGCGAGTTTTGGTCTTTGAAGATTTCAATACGCCAGTATTTCGCTGCCCTTTGCATTCATCCAACATGGAACCCAAGCAGTCCAATAAATCACATAATGCTTCAGGATCTGCTTCTGGGTACCGTAAGGATTCTATCGGCAGTAACAGCAAATGTCTGAAGAAAGATTCCCCTTCTCCAAATAAATCTCCTCTTCCTATAACATTAGAGGATATTATGGATGAACTACGTCTCTTCCGCCCATTCATGTCAGACACTACTACTACTCTCCAAAGAATTGAAGAAAAATGGTCTGGCCTGGACATGAGACTAACTGATGTTGAACAAAAAGTAAGCGATGCTCAGGATATTATTGCTAAAGTTGACACTCTAACCAAGGAAGTTAACCAACTGAAGAAATCTACAGAGGACTCAGAAAATCGAAATTGGCTTAATAATTTACGCATTTATCGAATTCCTGAAGGTTCTGAGGGGTCTGACATGATAGCCTTCTTGAAGTCTCAAGTCCTACAGATTGCTGGCCTCCCAAAATCATCTGACTTCAACATCCAAAGAGCTCATCATTTGGGACCCCAAAGTGCATCCTCTGCCACCAAGCCAAGGGACATTATTGCCTATTTTTTGTTATACTCTGACCTAATGACTATTCTCATCTCAACTAAACAAAATAGGCAGATGTTCTGGTCTGGCCATAAAATCTTTTTCAGTCAAGACGTGTCTAAATCAACTGCTACTAGGCGCAAGGAATTCCTAGATCTCAGACCGGCTTTGAAATCCATGAATGCCCGCCATGGCCTTATACATCCTTGCTTTTTCAAAGTAACTTACAAAGACAGAGCATTTTCATTTGACGACCCAGCTCATCTTCGGAAGTTCATCCACACTCATCGAGAGGAGCATATGGAATTGGGCAAACAAATTGACTTGTTAATTTTTACCAAAGTTACTAAAACTAATGTTTTACTTCCTTTTTCTCTTTAGGTCAACGGGAAGTTCATTTACACTTCTCGGAAAGAGTAGATGGAATTAAGCAGACACTAACATTTTTTATTGTGGTGTTCTACGTTTCCCTCTGTTTGTACCCTTTTGTTTAACGCTTCCGATTGGTGCCATGGCTCATTGTTCCTTGTTTTTGTTTTTTATTTTGTCTGATTTAAATCCGTCCTTTATTGTGATTTTTGGATTCCTGTATGTATTTTTCGTACCTCTGCCTACTACTCCCCGTTGATGTTCACCTATTTATCCTGGTATGCTCTCCTTTTACATTGTCTTTCGTATTTATATGTTATTTTAGCCATGCTCGTTTGTTTTAATTCGTCTAGATTTTTTTCCCTTCATATTACCCCATGGTATATTGTCGATTCTATTCTATTTCCCTCTCAGTGACGTGGCTGTCTCGGTCTTTCCTATCCGCCCCCCCCCCCCCCCCCCAGTCCTTTATTGCTTGTTCTCCTTTTTTTCAATATCATGACTAAAGCTTCTTGGCTTTTTGTCATCTCCTCTCTCTTAACTTTTTTGGGAGTTTATGCTCCCGAGTTCCTACCCCTCTCCCTCCTTCCCCCCCTTTTCTTCCCCTCCGTTCATTTCCTTCTTTTCCTTGTTTTAACTCTCTTTACCCCTCCTCTCTTTCTTTATCTTGCTTTTCTGGCACCCCTACCCTTTTTTTCTCCTTTCTACATTTCTCTGCTTTTTTTCTTTTTTCTTCACTCATTCACTTTTTTTTTACTATTGTGGTGGCTATTTGTTTTTTCCTTTGGCTTCCTTTTCTTACACTCTCTCATTTCTTTCCAATATACCTTATGACTTCTATAACTCTTTTGCTCTGTTCTAGTTCTCTTTTTTACTATTATCTATTTTGAATATTTTTTCTTTGTTTTTTTTCTTGCAATACCTTTTACTCTTCTTTTTCTTCCCTAAAATCTTTTTATCTTTTCCTGTAAACTCTCCTGTTGGTTTCACTTTTCTTTGCCTAATCTTCTTCCACTTTCATACATGACTGGTCTTCGAATTATCTCATGGAACGTTAAAGGTATTCAAAATCCTTTTAAAAAGCAACGTGGGGGGGCGTGGCTAAGATGGCGGAGTGAGCGGACGTGCTTTGTCGAGCTCCCGCCGCCGGCCGCTATTTCTCAGCATTATCACAGCAATTGTCCCGGCCCGAGCACTTCCCTGGCGGGCCCGAGGTCAGCGTTGCCGCGGGGGTGTGCAGGACAGTAGCGCTGCCGGTTCCCGGCGTGGGGCCCCGGCTGACCCTGCCCGGAGTTTTGGCGGCTCCGGCGGCCTGAGGAGAGCGGTGCAGGGAATCGAGGCCGTAGTGGTCAGAGTCCGAACGCCGCCTCGAGTGCTCCTGAACCCGGTGGTTGCAGCGACAGCAAGCCCGGCCCGCGCTGCTGAGCGCGAGGCCCCCGTGGTCCCTGGTCGGGGGCTTCTGCGGGCTTGCTGCACCACCTTGCCGCCCAACGGATCACCCCTAACGGCTGCGGACAGTAACGGTGCCAGCTAGAGGGGCGTGCGGAGGAGCCCTGAGAGCGGAGGTGAGGAGCGGGTGTGGACGGGCACCCCCCCCGAGGCCCAGCAGACCTACCTCTAAGCGTGGGGATCATCGGGGGGCGGAGGAATCTGAACGGACCCCCTCACGAGCAGGAACACCGGTGGCGTGGTGAGGCTGTCGGCGGGAGCGGCTGAGGGTCGCAACACGCCTGGATTGGGCCTGGCCTCGTGGCCTTCCTTTGCCACCGGCCCCCGCTGGCAGCACTGCCCCTGCGACATAACGCTCCATCCGCTGCCAGGACATCGAGACGGTGGGCCCGGTGGGGGCTGTGGCGGCCTATCGGCCTGAGTGACGGCTGGGTGATCTGCAGGGGCCCTCGCACATGGGGTGGGCCTGGTGAGGCCTTCTGATCTGTCCACATCAGCGGCGCTGCCTCCGGTGCAACCCGCGCCGACGGCTACGGCCCCAGCACGGGGGTGAGCGAGGCCCCTTGAGACGTTTGGACGGGGCTTCTGCAGGCCTGCCGCACTCCCTCGCCCCCTGGGCGGCGCAGCCCTGAGAGCCACGGGCGCCCTCTTGGACAGTAGCCCACCCTGCCTGGGCCTAGCCTTGCGCCTCCTCCCTCGCCGCTGGCTCCGGCGACCCTGCCCCCATCACACGGCCCCCGCCGAGCGCTGCCGCGGCTTCAGGGTAGAGGGCCCGACGGGGAGCAGCGATGACGCAACGGTCTACGTGGAGGCGGCCAGCTTGGAGACATAGAGAGACGCAGCCCCGTGGTCCCGGCCCTGTGGGACCTCCCGCTCCGACAGCTTCGCTGGTGGCCGCCTGGGTCCCCTAGGGGCGACTTACCGCACTGGGCCTGGAACCCGCCCGAGCGCGGCACCCACGCGCCGCACAGGAAGCACTGGTCGGCCCGAGCCCGGTGGGACAGCACGCCCGCGAGATCTAGAGGCCTGTACGCAGCTAGCAGTGGAGGCGACCGACCGGCGCGGCTGGGGGCCCTGGAAGGGACATGTCCGGCGGGAGGCCCAGGAAGGACCGCACCATAAAGGATCTTTTCACCCCCACGGCCATGGGGAAGCGGAATGGCCCCGCGGCGTCCAGCCCCCGGGGAGACACAGAGAAGAAAACGGTGGCCACATCGCCCTCCGGAGGGCCGGACCCCGAGGGCCCAGTCACACGGTCTTTCCTGGAGTCCCTGTTCACCGGTCTAAGGGAGGACATCCACGCCTTAAATAAGGAGCTCCAGGACGAGATCAAAGAGGTCCGCCGTGACACCGACGCCATAGGGGAGAGGGTAGCAGACCTGGAGACAAAAAGCGACGCACGAGACACTGAAATGGAGGCCCTACGGCAGGAACTAGCCCGCATACATGACCAGCAGGTGGATCTCCAGACACATGCCGAGGACCTGGAGAACCGCTCCCGGCGGCATAACATCAGGATCAGGGGTGTGAAACCGTCACCAGACACGGAGGACCTTTTTCAGTTCACGCAGGGTCTCTTCAACCACGTTCTGGGCCGGCCGGCGGACACCCCCTTGCGACTGGACAGAGCCCACCGGACGGGTCCACCTAGAGCCGACGCAGCCCACCCGGCAGACATCCTGGTTTGTGTGCAGGACTTCAGGACAAAGGAGGAGATCCTGAGCAAGGCGCGCCAGTTGGCGCAGATCGCCTATGGTGTCCACTCCCCGACTTTGTACCAGGACCTAGCCGCGATCACCCTGGAGAAGCGGCGCATCTTTCGACCAGTGACGGCGAAACTGAGAAAACACAATATCTCTTACAGCTGGGGTCACCCCTTTCGTCTGGTGTTTCGGTTTGGCAATGTACTTCATCAGCCGCGTTCCCTCAGGGACGCCTGCCGCTTACTGGGCCTGGATGAGGCAGTGGTCGACGACGGATCACCGGGAGAGGGGGCCTCCAACGAGGCAACCCCGGGACGCTGGCAACAACAACGGCGCCGACACAGGCCGAGATGCCCCGCAGCTACTGAGATAGAGGAGGGACAGCGGGCTGCGGTGGAGACCGTGGCACAGGGCCTGGTGCAAGCGAACAATGGCTGACCGCTGGAGGAACGACACGCTAGTCCTGCAGAACATGGTTGGGCCGGGCTAGTCTAGACCGGCGGCGGGGGCGAGAGCAGAGTGCTTTCCGGCCTTCCCCGATGGAGACACTGACTCTTCGCCTACAGTGGAGGACTAGGGGTGGGCCCACCCGCTCGCACTGTCGCCACTGCTCCCATTCTACGGACTTACTTTACCACGGGTCCAGTGGCCTTTTGACTGGACCTGGGACTATGTTGGACCAACTTTCTTTCACAGTTGGGGAGAGGGGTTGGGGGGTGAGGCAGGAAGGGGGTGTTGGGCAGGAGGGGGTTGCAACAGGGCAGTGGGGGATCCGGGAGGGGGGAGTTGCACCAGTTGGGGTTGGGACGGGGGGGAGTTGTGGGAAGAGGGGGAGGGATGGGGGGGGCTCTCCTTGTCCAGGGGGTTCTAACGTCACTGACGGAGTCAGTAGACATACACGCGCAATGTCTGTCATGGTCTTTCAGCTCGCGCCCATCGCCCACAGGTGGGCCCTAGCATCTTCCCTACTACTTCAGACATGACACGTCACCTGACGGTACTCTCACTTAATGTGCGGGGCCTTAATAGTCCAAACAAGCGCAAAGCGATACTATCCTTTTTGGAGCGCTCCAAGGCAGACATATGCCTCCTCCAGGAAACACACCTTGTCCGCAGTGACCAACACAGGCTCAAATCAAGCGCCTTTCCCTGGCAGTTCTTCTCCTCCTCCCAGAAAAAAGTAGCCGGGGTGGCAATTCTAGTGGCCAAATCGTTTGAGGGGAGGGTCCTCCAGAAAGAAGCGGAACTTAAAGGCAGGCTTCTACTTTACAGCTTCCAGGTCGCAGGTTGCACCCTGCTTGTGGGTTCGGTCTACGCCCCGAATGAGGGACAGGAAAAGTTCTTGCACACGGCACTAGAAACCGCTACATCCACCACACACGCACACTTACTGCTAGGTGGGGACCTCAACATCGTGTTTCACAACACAGCAGATCGCTCAGGTCAGAGATCCGGGCAAGTAGGGGCACTCACGGCCGCAGGTCACGCACACATAGCAGACTTGGGTCTCATAGATTTATGGAGACATACTCACCCCCAAACGACAGCCTACACATATTACTCAGCGGCGCGCAAGTCCTACGCGGGGCTGGACTATTTTTTGTGCTCCTCTCAACTGGCGCCACAGGTCAAGGACGTGGAGATACTGCCGGCCTCGCTGTCGGATCATTCCCCAGTCGTGGCGACATTTCGAGTAGGAACCACACCTGCTCCTCAACGGCACTGGAGGCTGCGAGATGGCCTTCTGCAACTGCCCGACACCCAAAAACGTCTCAAAACCGCGATTGACCACTTCTTGGAACACAACGCTAATGACAACACTACAAAGGCCACTCAGTGGGCAGCACTCAAGGCGGTCCTGCGCGGTGAACTTATTTCCATTGCCACCGCCAACAATAGAGAAAGGGCTCTAAAGCGAGCAGAACTTACCCAACGGGTGGCGGAGCTGGAACAAATGCACCAACGTACAGGGGCGGCGCGGGCATGGTGCCAATTATGCGCCGAGCGGAAAATGTTGGCGGCCCTAGACCAAGACGTGGCGGAATATGCCGCCATGCGCCTCAAACATGCATACTACACCGGAGGCGACCGCTGCGGGAAGCTCCTGGCGAGCAGACTACGGGCGCAAACCCAACGGCAACAGGTGCGCTCCCTCCAATCTGCTAGTGGCGGCCAGATCACGGAGGATGCGGCTATAGCGGCAGCCTTCGGCAACTTTTATGCGGCGCTTTATGACGCGGACCGCCTAGACCCCGATGCCGGACCGGCCTATCTGCAAGGTGCTGCGCTCCCCACCCTTAATCAGGCCCAGGCGGACTTCCTAGAGCGGCCTATCGGCCTAGAGGAGGTCATTTCGGCGATATCTCGCCTCAAGGTGGGGAAGTCCCCGGGACCCGACGGCTTTACTGCGGCCTTTTACAAGACCTTTTGTCAGCAGATCGCCCCCCTCTTGCGCGACCTGTTTAACACCTTCGATACGCCTGGTGCCATACACCCGGATCTGCTGGAGGCGTCTATCTCGGTGATTCCCAAACCGGGCCGCGACCCGACCAACTGTGGCTCGTACAGGCCCATCTCGCTGCTGAACGTAGACCTGAAGCTCTACACCGGCATACTCGCAGGTCGCATGGCGCCATACATGCAGCAGCTGATAGACCCTGACCAGTCGGGCTTTATCCCCCAACGGCAGACCAGTGACAATACTCGGCGGGTGTTACACCTCATTGAGGCCGGGTCGCGCACTAGACCGGGTTGTATGCTCCTCACCATCGATGCTGAGAAGGCATTCGATAGGGTGCATTGGCCCTACCTTGACCAAGTGCTTTGCCACTTCGGGTTTGGGGAGAAACTCCGCCACCGCATCTTCAATTGCTACCGCCGGCCCAACGCCACGGTGCGGGTGAACGGTCATACCTCGCCGAGGTTCGACATTGGCAGAGGTACGCGCCAGGGCTGCCCACTATCGCCGCTCCTATTCGCCCTCTACATGGAGCCGATGGCACAGAGGGTACGACAACACACGCTCATCTCTGGCATGCGGTTCGGGGCGGACACACACAAAATCAGCCTTTACGCTGACGACATACTACTGTCCCTCACCGACCCGATGCAATCCCTGCGTGCTCTCTTTGTGGAGCTTCATGCCTTTGCCCTGGCCTCCGCCTTTAAAATCAACGAAGCGAAATCGGAAGCTCTAAACGTCTCACTGCGACCTGATGTGGTGGACGAGATCAAGGCCGAGTTCAAAACGCAGTGGTCGGACGCCTCCGTCTCCTATTTGGGCATCCGCCTGTCCCGACAGTGCGGGGCACTGCACGAGTCAACTATGAGGCACTCACGAGGAAAATCCGGGAGCAGCTCAGGCGTTGGAAACCACTATCATTATCATGGCTAGGCAGAATTGCCGCAGTCAAAATGACGCTGCTGCCGCGGATATTATATCTGTTCCAGACGCTCCCCTTGAATCCCCCGGCTGGGTGGCTTCAACAGACCCAATCGGAGCTGTCGCGATTCATTTGGAACGGCCGTCGGCCACGGTTTAAGCATATTCTCGCCACTCTGCCCCCTGCCAATGGGGGGGTTGGTGTGCCTGACCTCACCTTGTACTTCCAGGCGGCACAGCTACGCACCCTAGTGGAGTGGTATCAACTGGAGTCAGGCAAGCACTGGCTCTTCCAGGACCAGGCAGTGGCCGGCCGCACACTTCAAGGCGTACCCTTCTTGCCGCGCCGGCATAGACCCCCTAACCTATACGCCTCTGAAATCACGAGCACCGCACTGAGGGTATGGGACAGAGTGGCTGTGGTCAAGGGACTGACCACCTTCCCCTCGCCTATGACCCCCATTTTCGAAAACCCTGACTTCACGCCTGGCCTGGACACCGGAGCGTTCACGACTTGGCGTGCGACGCCCTGTAAAGCGGCAGGCCACATGTTTGACCTCAAGGGGATTCTCCCGTTCCATCAGGTCCGGATGGACTACTGAATTGCCGAATCGGAACGCCTACAATACCTGCAAGTGCGACACTGGGTGCTCCACCCCTCGATCCAACCTGGTGCCCAACGACACCTCACGCCTTATGAAAAGTGGCTGCTGACACGCACCTCGGATAAAAAACTGATTTCGGACCTCTATCAACAGTTGCTCCTCACTCAGGCCCACACATACAACGCGGGGCAAGCCAGGTGGGAGAGAGATCTGGGGCGACAACTCACAAGGAAAGAATGGGAAGGGGTGTACCACAGGGCCAGACATTCGGCACACCACACCGGGCTCACCGAGACACTAACCAAAGTCGCCACGTACTGGTATCACACCCCTGAGAGACTGCACCAATGGGATGCCCGAGTTAGCGATAGGTGTTGGAGGGGGTGCGGGGAACTGGGAACGCTGGAACACTTGCTATGGAGCTGCGAGGCGCTTCGCTCCTATTGGAACCCTGTCCTGGATCTCATAGACTCACACCTAGACACACAGCTGCCTCGCTTCCCTGCCTACATCATATTAGGCCTCCCAAACGCTCTCATGTATCCCCTGAAATCCTGGAGGGGACGGCTGATCGCACTGGCTCTGGGGGCAGCGGTCCAGAATATTGTGGCCCATTGGAGGGCTGTCCAGGCTCCGCAGCAACTGGGGTGGCTGCACCGGCTCTGGGCGATCCTGGGGATGGAGAAATTGTCACTGGCAGCGGCGGGGAGGGGGGCGGACTTTGCGGAGCTCTGGCGGCCCTTCCTCACCCTATTGACAGGGGAATTCCGTGAGGTGAGCTGTCCACGCTACCTGCGTCTGCTGCGCCTCGCAGAAACACCTCTCCCGGAACCCAAGACGCGCACCCACAAGCGCGCAGCCCCGACACGCGCAGCGTCAACTGACCTATAGAAGGCAACAGTGGCCTACTACTTATCCCCAATAATGGACAAGGGTAGGGGAGGGAAGGGGTGGGAAGGGTAGGGGGGGTTGTTTACAGTTCTACGTTTTTTGCACTGGTACGACACAGCCTGCACCTCTGTAGCACCTCTTTTGACGGGGCCGGCCCGGTTGGGTTGTAGGCGGCTTGCTGTGTTAACGAACAGTGTGCCCTGCTTGACGTGAGTTGGGCGGCATTGGGGCTCTAGACTTTGGCTTCCCCAGTTCGGCGCCGGCCCAAGTGATGTTTCTGAGGTGCATAATGCTTATCTGTGCTCAATAAAAGATTTAATACATAAAAAGCAATGTGTTCTCTCTCATTAGCGGTATTAAAATGTCAAGTTTCTGCTCCTCAGCTGTTAATCACAAAAATGGTGTTATTATTTTGTTTCACAAATCGTTGAATGTTCAGTTGCTAAATGAGTTTCACGATACTAATGGCAGATGGTTGTTTTTAGATAGCAATGTTAACAATGTACAGCTCTCTTTCCGTAATGTTTATGGCCCTAATGGTATTGACCCTACCTTTTGGAATGACCTTTCTTCGTTACTCTCTTCACATGTATCTGATGTTTTAATTGTGGGTGGTGACTGTAATCAGCTAATGGATCCCTTTTTAGATAGGAAATCAAAAACTAAGTATATTCCCAATAAGATGCAAAAATCCTTTCATAAAGCAATTTCTTCCAGAGGCCTTATAGACTCTTGGAGAATGTCTCACCCTGACTCTCTTGAGTTTTCTTTTCTTTCTCCAGTGCATGCCTCACACTCCAGTATTGACTATATTTTTCTTTCCCAGCACGCCTTTTAGTTTATGACCAAATCAGAAATAGGCTCCATCCTTATCTCTGACCATGCCCCTGTTATTCTGGACATGGAATATCCCTCTTCCACCCCTCCTTCTCGGTGTTGGCGCTTTAACAACTCTCTGCTAGATTCCCAGTTTGTCGATCACTTCACATTTTGTATGGATGAATTTGTTCGGACTAACCTTCCCTCTACTTCTGAGTTTCATTTTATCTGGGACGCCTTTAAAGCTGCTGCTAGAGGCTGTATTATTGATTATGTATCCCGCAAGAAGAAAAAACCTCTCTCCCAATCTTCTCAAATCCTGAAACATATTAAGGAGCTTGAGCATCTTTATTTTACTACTAATTCCTCTGACACCTTGTCTTCTCTAATTAAAGCTAAAATGCAATACAACAAACACTCTTGGGACTCTGCTTCCAACAAACTTCTCAAATGTAATGCTAAAATGTATGGCGGGCGTAATAAGGTAGGCAAATCCCTTGCGAACTATCTTAAAATTAAAAAAACAAAAATCTAAAATTGTAGCCATTACTGACTCTCAGGGCATTTCACAGTCCGCTGATGCCAAAATTCTTGAGTGTTTTGTACAGTACTACTCCTGCTTTTATACCCTGAATCCAATCCTCCCTCTGCCCAAATTGATTCTTTTTTTCAATCCATCCCTAAACCCCTTGATGATCAGGTAGACCTTTCATCTCTGGACATTCCTATCTCGAAGAAAGAAATTGTAAATGCCATTACTCTTTTGCCTAAGGACAAAACACCTGGTCCGGATGGCTTTACAGTGCGTTTCTATCTTCATTTTAAAGCTGTTTTAATACCACATTTACTTTCTTTGATTAACTATTTTCTCACTAAGGGTGAGTCTAAGGGATCCTTTACGCAAGCTATGCTTTGTCTCATCCCTAAAAAGGATAAAGACCCTTCCTCTTGCAAAAATTATCGGTTTATTTCCTTTATTAGTACAGATTGTAAAATTTATGCCAAGATTTTAGCCATTCGTATCAATAAAATTATCCCTGAACTTGTCAATATTTATCAATCCGGATTAGTTAAATGTAGATCAATCACTGATAATTCGAGAACCCTCCTTAACATTATACATCTTGCTTCTAAAATGGATTTTCCTATCACCCCTATTACATTAGATGCGGAAAAGGCATTTGATCGAGTAAACTGGGATTTTATGTTTGGAGTGCTCAGATGGCATGGTTTCAGTCCCCCTATTATTCATTATATTCAATTGTTATATTCAGCTCCCTCTGCTTCTATTTGGGCTAATGGCTTACAGTCTAACTATTTCCTCTTACATAGGGGTACTAGACAAGGTTGCCCCTTAACGTTCCTTCTTTTTGTTCTTACTCTAGAACCTTTTCTGGAAAAAATATGGCTTTCCTCATCTTATACTGGCTTCATTTACAAAAATGTTGAGATTAAATTCACTGCTTATGCAGACAACATTTTACTTTATATATCTAATTTAGTTTCTTCTTTACCTGCACTTTTCTCTCTCTTGCAAGATTATTCTTTAGTTTCTGGATATAAACTGAATATAGACAAATCCGAAGTTTTACCTCTTAATACATTTTTTCTCTCTCACCTGTTTCAGGGATCTGGTTTCGAATGGAATCCTAACAGTATTAAGTGTTTAAGTATCCTTTACACTAATACTTTTAGAGAAACTATAATTATTAATCACAAAGCTATACTTAAGAAGATCTCTTCACTTATAGATGGTTGGTCCCCTCTTTTCTTATCTTGGTGGGGGAGGCTTGCAACTGTTAAGATGATGCTACTTCCTATTGTTAATTTTTACCTTTCCATGCCTCCTATCTCTCTTCCACACTATTTCTTTAAATCCATTAATCGTATTCTTACAAAATTCTTATGGAATAATCGTAAAGCTAGGGTTTCTCTCTCTCGCCTCTAACAACCCAAAAATTTAGGTGGGGTTAATTTTCCTAATATTTTTTGCTTTCATTCGGCCTTTACTCTCAAACAAATTTGGTCTTTTTTGACCGATACTCTTCCTCCCCCCCTTACTGCCTGGAGTTCCCTAGAACTTGCACAGCTTGCTCCTTTTTCCTTCCTTACAGCAACTTGCTTATCTCAACCTCCAACCAGATTTCTCAACCTTATTTTTAAACACTCCAAAGCCCTTGCCCTTTCGTTGTTTCGCTCTTTTCTTTCACAAGCTGAACTTCATTCTCTTACTCCGATCTGTTATAATAAATCTTTAAATATTAATAACAGAGCACTTTTTTTGAAAGAATGGATTGATAAAGGTATTATCACTTACAATCATTTAAGTACTGATAACTCCTTACTTTCCTCCTCTGAGATTCGTGATACCTTTCATCTCTCCAATGCATATTCTTCCCGTTATCCCTTGCTTCAACAAGCCCTAACTGGTATCATTTCATTACCCACTACTTCTCCATCTCTTTCACCTCCACCTTCTTTTACTATACCCCTCAAAGCTTCTGCTATATATAAATTACTTTCTCGGCCCACTTCTGATTAAATCTAAACTTGAGTTATTATGGGAACAGGATCTAGCTCAAGAGTTCTCCTTACAGGTCTGGGATAGCATTTGGTCCAAAATACACACAGTTTCTCGATCTGCTAGCAACTACACAGACCTTTTATTTTTTTTACAATAGGCTTTTTTATACTCCTTCTGATTTACATAAATTTAAGTTACTTGATTCTAGAAAATGTTGGTCCTGCTCACATGACAATAGCGATTTTCTACAAATGTTTTTTTACTGTCCGTTAGTTAGATCCCTTTGGTCTCGTATTTGGTTAAAATTAAATGATATTTTAGTTACTGATTTCCCCTTTGAGATTGTACACATTTTCTTGGGTGGTTCTTCACCTATTTGGAATGATCACTGTAATGTTCGTAAATTTATAGATCTTTTTATAGCAATTTCTTTGCAGATAAACACAACTAACTGGAAGGATACATCCAAGATAACCTATACTGCTTGATGGAATCTGTTGTGTCGTCATCATAGGCTCAACTGAGCTTTTGCCACCAATGTTCCTTTATTAATTAAGAGAGATTTATTGTGGTTGCCATTAACTGATTTTCTTTCTAGGAAGGTCTTGTGATTGTCTTTCTTATTTTGTCTTATTCCAATGATGCTTTTACTGTTTTGCACTTTTAGAAATGTAGAATATTAAGTTTATTTTCCAGGTTATCCTGCCCCTTTCCCCCTCTCTTCTTTCTTCTTTTTCCTTTCTTTCTCACCTAATACCAAAATACCCTTTAAAAGCTTGTTTCTTAGGTACATTTAATTTATCCTATTTGGGTTTGTTGTTTGTATTGTTCGACTTTTACTAATCTCCTGATTCTTTTTACTGCCATATTTTGTTGTAATAATGTTTTACTTTGGTTTACCTAGATTAATAAAACTTTCTAAACTTTAAAAGAAAACGTACATTAGCACACACCATATCATATGAATAGCTAAACCACCCTAAATCCCAGGACACTAGATGAGCATAAACACCAGGTTGCGATTGGAGATCCGCCCAAGGTTAGCAGTTACCGTACACTCATGCTAAATCATGCAACAGTTGTAAACAATGTTTATTGTAATGTACTTGAATAACATATGCAACCGTAAGATCCCTTAGAGACTCTAACATTGCATTATTGTGATATTGTTAAGCACACTGATGTCTGTAGCATGTTCACTATCTTCTATCTGTAACCATATATAAGACAATATGCACAATTTATACTGTCAAGGATTGGTGTTCAAATACATGCGAATCGATAAACAGCATTTTAGAAAAAAGTGTGGCTGTGTGAAGCACCATTTAATGCCTCCCTTAGATACTGTCAGAGGTTCAAGAGCTGTCCTGCAGGTAGCCCCGTAACAGACTTTCCCTCTCCCCTACAGGACTGGGCTGGCCCCTTTAATAACTGTGTGAGCTACGATGAGGCCAGCTCCGCCCCTGTGACACAGCGTCACGTGCACCTATCAGGACCGGCTTCGCCTGAGAGAAAGGCGGATGCGGAAGACGCCAATGCGTTTGTGTCCAGGGACGCGAGGAAGGCGGATGAAGGAACTGCAGCAGAAAAGGACCCAGAGGACGATACAAGACGGAGCCGTATCCAGGTCAAGGTCCCGGGAGCTGAAGCGGTCTCGCCGAGTGAAGATCCGGAGGTCGGGAGGAGCCACGGCAAGACGGAGAAGGAGGACGCAATCGCAGAGCAAGGAGAACGGGAGCAAAAGGATGGCCAGGAGAAGCCAGGAGGCCACCGGTATCACTCATCACCCAGCCACGCGAAGGAGGATGCGTGGCTAAGCCAGGTGCGTGAACGTTTGCGTGCCTTACTGGGGTTTAAGCGGGAGGGACCGGGTAGGAGGGAGGCAAAGACTAATTTGCCGTCTCTACTACACTTCACTTTCGGGCCAAAGGTCATATTGGTGGTGGTAGCTGTGTGACACGAACGTACTCCTCACAACCCCTTCCCATATCACTTGATACTAAGTGCTGTGCCCTAACAGCCACGTTTGTTTCTTTTGTTTTACGGTGGGCGAGCTGAAGGAGTACCCCGGAAGATCAAGAAGGAGGTGCACTGTGACAACGAAGCTCCCTGGAATAACCACTGTGTTTCTTTGTGTTAATCCTGCTCTCTTGTGAATAAACAACACTGACCCTAACATTTAGTCATGGCTCCGTCCCTCCTTGTACCCAAAGGTTACAGATATAATGCACAATCAGGATTGTAGATTTGATAGAAGTGTAAGGAACAGCACTGGGGTGTGTGAATGCAAACTTGACTCACATGCATTACAAGCTTCCCACATACAAAATAGGTACAGTGCTGGGCAGATGTACACGCTTCCCTCACACCCATAGAAAGTTTAGAGGGCGTTAAGCGACTGAAGGGTCAAGCCATATGCTAAACTCTGGTTCAGCTTCAGTTCACCTAGAGTCCCTGAGACGAAAAAATACCCTGAGCTTTCTTGTGGCTTTAGCTAGTACCAAGCCCTCTAACCTAATGCACCACGAATGAAAGACAAATCATTAAATTTGATGTCAAACAGAAGCAAGAAAGGGAAACTAATCTAGTGTCTGAATTATAGAGTGAAACCAGAAAAACTGCAATCAAACCTGACTTAGCCACTTGATCCAATTGTATGATTCTAGGCAATCATTTTATTTTATCATTCCTCCTATTTTTTTCATTACCCATATGAGAAAACTTGGAAATACGTGGGGATGTGTGCTGTACAAAAATCTCTCTTATGTTTGACTTAATGAACTATAATGTTGATCCATGTAAAATGAGATTATAGCCCACATAATGGATGCACATGACAACTAATTTGCATCAACTAATTTGCATCTTAGTTCACTAATGATATTGTGGTTGGAGTGGGGGGGTGGGAATGAAAGTTTATGAATTTGCGATTAAAAACCTTTAGTAAACACCTCTCAATGCAGTCATATATTTTGATGCACTAAGGTGAAATGCCTGTCAAAGAAGTGTACTTTTTTGAATTATGATGACACTTTATCATATTTGAATGTAATATCTATTGTGGGATCTCTATGCCAAAGGCTCCCACCATTCAACTCATGCCTGGGCTCTTAAAGCCACGACAGAGCATTGGTTCAATTCTCTCTGTTCATTTGCTGGCTTGCCCATTTCTGCTACCGTGCTGGGTAGGGTGTTTAAATATCGATTACAAAAATATAGTTGACAAAAATATAGTTGCATAAATATCGTTTACAAAAATATCGACACCCTATACCTAAACAGGTAAGTACATAAATATCTACTCAAAAATATCGATGTAATAAATATCGATGTTAAAAATATCGACTTTTTAAATTATTTAAAATTACATTAAATAATTAAAAAATATAAGTACTATTAACAAAATACATTAATTTACTTTTATATTTTAACTATTTATAAGAAATTAACTACACTTTTTCATTATAAACTTAATAATTGTGTACATATACCTATATTTAACACATACAATTATATAACAACAATAATACATACATTTAATTAAAATATACAAAATATTATTAGTTAAAACATTTGATAGCGAAGGGGTAAAAATTACTATTCCCACTCCAGAGGGTGCAACAGTAGGGAAAGCGTTGGATAGCCTAGGGGTAAAAATTACTATTCCCAATCCAGTGGGTGCAACAGTAGGGAAAGCATTGGATAGCGTAGGGGTAAAAATTACTATTCCCACTCCAGTGGGTGCAACTGTGGGGAAAACGTTGGATAGCGTAGGGGTAAAAATTAATATTCCCACTCTAGAGGGTGCAACAGAAGGGAAAGCGTTGGATAGCGTAGCGGTAAAAATTACTATTCCCACTCCAAAGGGTGCAACAGTTGGGAAAGCGCTGGATAGCGTAGGGGTATAAATTACTATTCCCACTCGAGAGGGTGCAACAGTAGGGAAAGCGTTGTATAGCGTAGGGGTAAATATTACTATTCCCACTCCAAAGGGTGCAGCAGTGGGGAAAACGTTGGATAGCGTAGGGGTAAAAATTACTATTCCCACTCCAGAGGGTGCAACAGTAGGGAAAGCGTTGGATAGCGTAGGGGTAGAAATTACTATTCCCACTCCAGAGGGTGCAACAGTAGGGAAAGCGTTGGATAGCGTAGGGGTAAAAATTACTATTCCCACTCCAAAGGGTGCAACAGTAGGGAAAGTGCTGGATAGAGTAGGGGTAAAAATTACTATTCCCACTACAGAGGGTGCAACAGTAGGGAAAGTGTTGGATAGCGTAGGGGTAAAAATTACTATTCCCAGTCCAAAGGGTGCAACAGTAGGGAAAGCGTTGGATAGCGTAGGGGTAAAAATTACTATTCCCACTCCAGCTGGTGCAACAGTGGGGAAAACGGTGGATAGCTTAGTGGCAAAAAGTACTATTCCCACTCCAGTGAGTACAACAGTAGGGAAAGCGCAGGAACTCAAAAAAAATAATAATCCATCTGTCAAATTTAGTATTAAATTTAATGTAGAATATAAACTTATTTAATATATACATTAAAATATATTACCTACACACCTATAATTAATTACTCAATTACATTTAATATTTACTGATTAATTATTGATTAGTATTGTATTTTCAAAATATTTACAAAATTAATTATTTGACAACTTTCACACCATATACACTTAAAAACACCACAACACAAACTTAAATTTATTCACACGTTTAAAAATAAAAATTATTTAATTATAATTAATTAATCATTAATTAATTAATTATTCAATTAAAATGTAATTACTTCACTACATTTTCAAATTAAAATTCCAGTATACACACCTAAAATTAATTTAATAATTAACATAATTAATTACCTTAATTAATTATCAATTAACTAATTGAAATTAATTAACTAATAATTATTAAACTATTTATATTAAATTAACACATTAATTAATCAATTATTTTATTATATTTAAATTACTTCCCACCCTATTCCCCTATAAACCCACAACCCGCTACGGAACTTTTAACCCTAAATTCTACATAAAATACATTATTAACTATTAAAATGCTAAAAAATATACTATTTTGACAAAAGATACTCATTAAAAACACTAAATTACTTATAAATATTTAAAAAACGATATTTTTGTAAACTATGTTTTTGTAAACGATATTTATTACAACTATATTATTGTTATCGATATTACTTACCTGTCTGTCGATATTCTTGTCAAACTATATTTTTGACATCGATATTTCTTCTTGTAGATATTTATGTGGCGATATTAAAGTAACTCGATATTTTCCCGTCGATATTCCCGCTCTACACCATTTTGCTAGTTGACGTAGTCTACCCTCCACCTGTCAGGCTGAACACAGTGATTACTGTGACTGTCTTGTCTTCAGAAGTTCCCCAGCAGCATGAGTATAACTTCTTCTTTGACCTCTGTGCGCATCACTTAGCAAGTGTTGAATGGCGCGTTCTGTATTTACAAAAGTGAGCATGTGCACTGCTCAGCCATTCAGTGTGCGCACAGGTACTTAAGTAGATTCTGCTGCTTGGACTCTGACTCCTGCAATTAGGAGGGAATCGGTGGGATCTAACGGCATGCTCCCAGTGCTGTAAGAGCTCCTGTGGCCCTGGTAGGCAGTGAACTCATACAGCTTCTGAAAAATACAAGCATCTTTATCAATCTTTCATGCAGCGCACCGCTGCAAGCCACCTTGCTGCCCTGGGTGAAAAGGAAAGGGCAGACATACAGTATATTTAACATCATACAGCACATTCCTTTCATTCCATGTGCTGGCACACTTTTGGCTGCCTAGCGCCAATGCAGGTACCCTTGCATTACCCCCAGGTCCCTCCTGACCCCGTCCCATTCCTTAAAATAGGGAGATAACCATCTCCATGACAGAAAAAAGAAAAGGAGCATGCTGGGATACCCTACCTGCTCCCTCCCACTGGGAGTACATAAGCAGTACCAACCCAGCATGCAGCCTGTTCTTTTTTCTGTCTCCGACAGAATGGATTGTTCGTGTGTGCTGTGTTTCCTTACCTGGATTCTTCTTCCGGACGGCGCCCGCTCCTGCTGGGCTGGGGTGGCGTGCTGGTCCTTCTCTACTCCCCCTGCCCGGCTGCCTGGCTTCGCGGGCAGGGGTGCTGTTCCTGGTGGTCTGCATCCCGGTCTGCCTGGCTTGCTGGGTTGCGAGGCTTCTTCCTGGCTGCTGTTCCGGATTACCGGCCCTTTGCGGCTGGTGCGCCGTCTCCCGATGGAGCTTCCGGGTCGCCTGTGCACGTCTCCCCGAGCTTGGCCGGGTGGGAGACGCGCTGCTCCTGCTGTTGGTGCCACGGCGCTGGATTTGCTTTGTGGATTCTGGTGCCTGCTGGGTGTGTGGGGGCCTGGTTCGTGGTGCTGCGGCCCCCACTCCGGGTGAGTCCCGCTTTGCGGTGTTGGCTTTCTCTGTGCCCTGCGGGCGTCTTCCGTAGTGTGTGCTGTGCTACCCATGGAGCTTTGGCTCGATGGTGAGTCTTGTGCCTTTGGTGTGGCCTGCCCTCACAGACCTGGGTTCGAGTCCTGCCACTGCTGTTGGGATATCCGAAGGTGGGATATTTTCAGACAGTGATTTTCTCGATGCCGGCCACTTTCACGGGCGCCTAGGCTTCTTTCCTGGTTCAGCCTGGGCTTTCCTGCTCTGTCGGCCACCGTGCCCTGCTTCCGGTGGGTGTGTTTGCCTGGCTGATGCTGGGTCTGGTGGCTCAGCGGACTGATGCACCTGCTGCAGTGGACTGTGTTCGACCTCATGGTCACAGGTTCGTGTCCCGGCGGGTCCACTCGGACTTTCTTCCATCTGAGGTCGATGGTGTTTTTCAGCTCCATGTCTCCCGTGGGGGTGACCGTGCGCATTACGACTGCACATGTTGTGTTGGCACATTTCGACTGCACATGTTGTGTTGGTTTCCACCTTTCTTCCCCAGGTGTTTTCCGCTGATGTCGCGGTGGTGTCGTCTGCTCTGCCTGGCGCTGTTGTCCTGGAGGGCGCCTGGGCAGTTTCTTGGGGGGCGATGAGCTGTTGGGGCGCTCCTCCTGCCCTCCTGGTGAGTACCGCATAGCGGTCCCTCTTTGTGGGTTTTTTGCCCGCTTTTTCCCGCTGTCTTTCTTTTGCAGGTTTCCTCCTGGCCTGGTCCTTGGCTCCCTGCCTGTGGCCACTGTGGGTCTTGCTGTGGCCTCGGCAGGACGGACTTCTCTGCCCGGCGCTGGGTTCTGGTGGGCGCCTGGACAGTCTGTTGGGGCTATAGGGGGGGGGGGTGCTGCTGTGGCCCTCTTCCTGACCTCCTGGTGAGTGCCGCGTAGCGGTTCCTGTTTCCTGCCTTTTTTTCCTGTGTCCTGTGTTTCCTGCTGTCTTTCCTTTGCAGGATCCTCCTGGGCCTGGCCTGGGCTCCCTCCCTGCGGCCGGTGTGGTTCTTGCTGTGGCCTCTTCGGGGGGGGGGGGACTTCTCTGCCCTGCGCTGTGTTCTGGTGGGCGCCTGGGCTCCCTGTTGGGGGAAGGGGGGGTGTTTTGGGGCCCTCTTCCTGCCTTCCTGGTGAGTACCGTGTGTGGTACGCCCCTATTTCCTTCCTGTTCCCTGACCTTCTTTGCGGTGTGGCGGTTGGGCTGGGTATGGGCGGGTTGGCCTTGATGGGCTTGGTTCCGTCTCTTGGCCTGTTGTCCATGGCTGTTGCTGGTGGGAGTCGTCCTTTGGGCGTCTCTCTGCCGGTCCTGTTTGGTGGATGCTGTTTTCCTCAGTTTCCTCCTCTCGTTTCCGCCTTGGTTTGCCTTCCCCGTGCCTCCTCGGCTGGTTGGGTTCTGTTGGTCGAGGCTGTGGGCTGGGGGTGCGTTATTCCTGCCTCCTTGCTCTCCTTTCTCCTCCTCTGGAGTTTCGGCTTTGGAGTGGCCCTGGGTTTGGGTGGGCCTCCTCCTTTTGGCTCTCTCGGGGGTTCTCCGGCCCTTCTTTCTTGCCGGGGGGGGGGGGGGCGTCCGCCTGTTGCTTGGACTCCCCTGCTCTGCTGTTGTTCTGCCCCTGGTGTGGTGCGCTTGTGCCTTCTCCTGCTGCTGCGGTTCTCTCTGCTTTCTGGTTCCAGGGTTCTTGCTGCTTTGCTTTGCCGTTTCTGTCTGGCCTGCTGGGGCTTGTCCCTTGGTGTTGGTCGTTTGCCGCTTGTCCTCTGCGGCTGTGTTGCCTTGTGGCTTTGGCTTCTGGTCCTCCTGGCCGTCCCTGGTGGGGGGTCTTCCTGCGGGGCCGGGGCTTGCTTTCTGGGGCCTGCTGCCCTTTGGTTCCTGGCGTTCCTGTGGGTTCGGTCCTGGGGCGTGCCTGTCGGGTTCCTGCGGTTTTCCGCTGCTGGTTGCTTCTTGCTCCCTCTGGGTTCCCTTGCTTGGGTTCTGCTCCGGGCTTCTGGCTTTCGGCGGGTTCCTGTGTCCTCCCCTGGTTTCCTTGTCGGGGTGTTGTTGGGCCCTTCCTCTGTCCTGGGGGCGCCTTGTCCTTGTTCGGCTGTTGCCTCCGGACCGGCCGGCTTGGGCTCTTGTTGGGTCCTGTTGTTGGGGGTTTTTCCTCTCCCCTTCTGCTTGCTGGGGTTTGGTTTCCGGTTGTGGTTGCCTTCTCCCCTCTTGTCTCTCCGGCTGGTTTTGCTTGGCTGGCCGCTCTTGCCTCCGGTGGTGGCTGGGTTGTGGCTCTGCCTTGGGTGGACGCTTGTTCTTCGTCTGCCTGGCTCCGGTGCCCCGTTCTGTTTACCGGTTCTGCCTGGACTGTGCCCTTTCCCTGCTGGTGGGTTTTTGGGTGTTGGTCTCCCCGGGTGTGTGGCCTTTCTGCTGCCTTCTGGTGGTCCCTCCCCCCCCCCTCGGGTTTCTAAGGGGGGGGGGGGTTTGTGGGGCCCTTCCTCGGTGCTGGTGGGCCTTGGCCTTTTTTTGCTGGTGTTGGCTTTGCCTGCTGTCCTGTTTCCCTCTGGTGGGGGCTGGGATTTGTTGGTCGTCCTTGGCTTTTGCTTTGGGTGGCCTCTTGTTCTTGGTTTGTTCGACTCTTGTACCCTTTTGGCCGTGCCTTGTCCCTGCTTGTGGGGTTGGGTGTCTGCCTTTCCGGGTTTATGGGCCTTTGCTCTCTTGTCGGTGCTGGGGTGTTCCTTCGCGCTCCCTTCTTGAGTGGTGCGCCTTGGGCTTCTCGGGGCTCCTCTCCTTTGCTTTCGGGTGCAGGGGTTTTTTTTCCCCGTGTGCTCTGGTGGCCGGGGCTCTGCCTCTGTGTTTTTGCCTCACGGTCTCCGTTTTGCCTTCCCGTCCGCTTTGCGGTCGGGTCGCTGGTGGTCTTCCTTGGTGGTGTTGAGCTTTGTGCTGTGTGGCCCTTCTTTGCTTGGGGTCCTTTTTTGGTCCCTGCTGGGGTTCTTTCCTGGCTGCTCCTTCTCTTGGGCTTTGTCGCGGTCCTGGGGTGTTCTTCGGTCCCTTCGGGGTCCGCTCCCTTCGGTTGGCTTTGGCTCTGGGTCCGTTTTGTGGCCTCTGGGCTCCCACCTTCGTTTTCTGTTTTCTGGGGCGGGCTGGCTCTGGTTGGCTGTTGTGCTTTCCTGGCCTCCTTCCTGGTGGGTGGTTCCTTTGTGGCTCTCCGTCTGGGTCCTGGTGGTCCACTGTTGTGTGCCTCCTGGCTGGCTGGCCTGCCTCTTCTGGGGCTGGTTTCTTGGGGTTGGGCTGTGGGCCTTGTTGTTGGTCCTCAGCTTTTGGGGTTTCGCCTTCGGTGGTTCCGTGGTGTCCCCCTTTTCCTCCTGGGGGTCGGTGCCTCCTTTTCCGGTTCTGGGGTTTTGGTTTCCCAGGTTCCGTGTGGTCCTTTGTTGTATTTCTTGGTTGTGCCCTGGGTTTTTCCGGGTCTGTTTTTGGTTGGGCTTTTTGCTCTCCCTGCCCTCTGTTGTGGTGGTTGCTGGTTCTGCTGGGGTTGGCCTTTGGTCGTCCCTGCCCTGTGGCCTGGTTCCTTTGTGGTTCCTTGTTGCTGCCCTCTTTCGGTTCTGCTGGGGGCCTCCCCTGCTGTGTGGGGGTCGTTCTTCTGCTTTGTTCCTTCCTGGTCCTTCGGCTTCTCCGCCCTGTGTGGGCTGTTCTTTCTGCCTTTGCCCTTTGGGCTGGGTTGGCCTGTTGGTCTCTGGTTGTTTGGCGGCCTGGGGGGCCTGGTTCCGGGGGCTGCGCCCTTGGGGGTTTCTCGCGGGTTGGTTGCCTTTTCCTGGCTCCTTTCTCCGTTGGGTCGCGCGCTCTTCTCCTGGCCTTCCGTTGGTCGGGGGGGGGTCCTTGGTTTTGGCCCCCTCTGCTTGCTCCCTTGGGGGCTTGGCTCTGCTTCTGTGCCTTCCTTCCGGCTTGCCGGTTTGGTGGTTTTTGTTTTCCTGGCGGTCCCTTTCTGACCTTTGGAGGTCTTGGTTCGGGTCTGTGGGGTTCTGTTTTTTGGTCTGGTGCCCTTGTTGTTGGTGGGGTTCCGGAAGGCCGGCTTCTCTGCTTTGGTATTCTCCCTATTTTAAGGAATGGGACGGGGTCAGGAGGGACCTGGGGGTAATGTCCTATTACTTACCGGTAATCTTCATTACTCCTGGTCCCGTTGACCCCGTCCCATTCCTTACTTCCCTCCCTCCCTCCCTTGCGGCCGGCCTTCCTGTTGTTGGCTTGGTGTTTTTCAGGCTGCATGCTGGGTTGGTACTGCTTATGTACTCCCAGTGGGAGGGAGCAGGTAGGGTATCCCAGCATGCTCCTTTTCTTTTTTCTGTCGTGGAGATGGTTATCTCCCTATTTTAAGGAATGGGACGGGGTCAACGGGACCAGGAGTAATGAAGATTACCGGTAAGTAATAGGACATTATGTTGCAGACAGGATTCTTTTTCTGCAGGAAGGGAAACCTTCTGCACAGAAATCGGAGGCATTTTCCACTTTCTATGTGTGCTGCAGAATGCAGCACACATAGAAAGAGGAAAGAATTAGGAGAAATAAAGATGTTTCTCCTCGTTACGCCTGCCCTGCTGCAATGTAGCATTTTGAGGCATTTCCCCGGTCTATCTGGGAATGTGCAAAAATCAATGGGTGGAATGCGTTTGAACACTCACGCTCTACCCATGGAATGCCTCCCTGGGGCAAAGCAAAGCAAGGCCCCGATTTGCGCTGCCTTGCGTTACTCCTCATTTATCAAGCCATTCAGGACCATAAAAGGTGGCCTTGCGTAGCTTCATAAATTTGACTTAAGTGTTGAGTCACCCTTGCGTGACACAAGGGTGATGCAACACTATGATAAATATCCCCCCAAGTGTTACAGATTTGCCAGGCACGTTTAGCAGTAGAATGGTAACTGTGTAGTATGCAGCTTGTGTTGCATTTAGGAGCACATTGTCACAAATATGTTACTAAAGTTTGATGTAGTAGCCACTGTTATCAACAGACAGCGCATTTTCCATTTAAATGACCACTAAAATTACACAGGCATGCAGTTCTACTGATATAACATCATGGTGCATAAGCGGTTTTAATGCGTGAAAATTTTGTCTCAGTGAATATTTGTCATTTGTGAATCTCCATTTGTGTATCGCCAAGAAAAGTGTTTTGATTGTTTTGATCCCTTTAAAATCTTTGTTTCCATTACATTTCGGAACTAGCAAAAAAAGTGCTACATTTGTGCTTTTCTAAATGTTTATTCATTTTGAAATATTTGTACTATTTATTTATATGTATTTAAATGTTATTGAGTTAAAAGAAAACATCATCCAACCTTCACACCAGTAAGATTGTCACATAGTTCACATTACAAAATACTCAAACATGGCCGTAAGTGAAAGAAAAGAAAACACCAGTCTCCATGTTAAAAGAATAAGCAGCGATTTGTTAGTAGACTATACTGACATTTTATCTCTGCCTTTGAACGCACAGCAAATGTGACATTGACCTTTGGAACAGTATGATTATTTAGGTGCCCACTCAGGGTTCAAGGGACTGCTTTAGTTGGGCACTTCACAGCTCTGGTTCATTATGTGTTGCACCGACTGCACCACTGGTAGCTCGGATAACATACCACCTGTCCTTATTATTTAGGACTTTTCTGTACAACCAGCACCTAAGAATGTGTTTAGTGAGATGGTAAGCATATGTGTAATAATTTGAACCACGGAGACCCTCAGTATTTTTTGCTTTTCAACCTCTGATTTTGGACTTCGGCTGTGAGTGAGTTTTACCCACTGTGAGCTTCTGATAAACATGGATTTTAGCTGCATTTGTCAGTGTCTACCTTTTGAAATTAGATCTCTTGCTATGTACAGCTGGGGTCAAGAGGCTCTGAGCATGTTGTTTGTGCATGTGCCTACATGTAGAGGCTGCCGGACTGAATGTTTGTCAGATACAACCTGGCATCAGTACACAGGTAGCTTTGTGGCACATGGGATCCAGATTAAAATGGCTATAGACTAATAATTCAATTGAGAATCCTATAAGAATTGTTCCCGATCCTTTCAGCTGAAGAGTAAAATCTGTAGTGTTTAATAAGTGTTTAAACTTTGGGTAAGGTGCACCTAAAATATAACTTTGGGTTAGCACGTGATAGGAAAGTCACTGAAAAATCTTTCTCCTTAAATTTCTAGGTCAGAAATGCATATCCATGGGGGCGTGGCTAGCAGCATGGCGGAGTAGACGTGTTTCACGAGAGCTCCGCTGGCCCCACTCGTGATCCTGACGTTATCCTGTTCCTCTTCACCATCCGATCGGCTGCCCTGCAGGAGAAAGCCAGTGGGCGTGAGGCGTAGCAGCAATCAGGACCGCGAGCTCTGTCTGGGGCACGAACAGAGCAGATTTCGGACCCCGAGGGCCGAAGCCCGACTGCCTCCAAAATGGCGCGCTGGCATGTTGATCCAAGCCCGGCCCGAGAGAACGCTGCGCGGATGGAGCGCCCTCTGAAGAAAGTAGCACGGCGCCGCTGTGTGCTCCGGTGACTGGCCTGGGATCTCCTATCGGGGTGCGGCGCAGAAGATGCCGAGCGGAGAGACGATTGTGGAGCTGCGGCTAATCCGGAGCCTGAGGAACGGGGGGTGAAGCCTGCATCCACGTCTATGAATGCAACGCACCCGACTGGCCGATGCAATTTGTCATGGACGGCAAAGGCGTGATGGGTGCTCCTGTGCTCCGGTGCTCCCCCTGGGGGGGCTGCCCTATGTGGGTGAGGATTCAGAAAAGGGGGTGGTGATGAATAGAGTGTCTGAATTAAGCAGACCACTCTTACCCAGTCCAAAGATCAGGGCTTGATCCATCACCGTTATTTATCTCACTGCACCATCCCAGCTCAGAACCTGGCTATATGCAAATCAGTCTGTCCCTGGCCCAGTGCATCATGGGAACAGGGCAGACTAAACTACCAAGCCAATTCTTCACCAGAAAGGAGACAAGCTACCGGGGACCGGTTTCTGGCATTTCAGCCTTCTTCGGCCCGGCTTGCTTGAATCCTGATGGTGCAGTGAGAAAGGGACTCATGTCTGAGTATACCCTGCCACACCTATAGTGGCCAAAAACGATTCAGAAAAGGGGGTGGTGATGAACATAGTGTCTGAATTAAGCAGACCACTCTTACCCAGTCCAAAGATCAGGGCTTGATCCATCACTGTTATTTATCTCACTGCACCATCCCAGCTCAGAACCTGGCTATATGCAAATCAGTCTGTCCCTGGCCCAGTGCATCATGGGAACAGGGCAGACTAAACTACCAAGCCAATTCTTCACCAGAAAGGAGACAAGCTACCGGGGAACGGTTTCTGGCATTTCAGCCTTCTTCGGCCCGGCTTGCTTGAATCCTGATGGTGCAGGGAGAAAGGGACTCATGTCTGAGTATACCCTGCCACACCTATAGTGGCCAAAAACGATTCAGAAAAGGGGGTGGTGATGAACAGAGTGTCTGAATTAAGCAGACCACTCTTACCCAGTCCAAAGATCAGGGCTTGATCCATCACCGTTTTTTATCTCACTGCACCATCCCAGCTCAGAACCTGGCTATATGCAAATCAGTCTGTCCCTGGCCCAGTGCATCATGGGAACAGGGCAGACTAAACTACCAAGCCAATTCTTCACCAGAAAGGAGACAAGCTACCGGGGACCGGTTTCTGGCATTTCAGCCTTCTTCGGCCCGGCTTGCTTGAATCCTGATGGTGCAGTGAGAAAGGGACTCATGTCTGAGTATACCCTGCCACACCTATAGTGGCCAAAAACGATTCAGAAAAGGGGGTGGTGATGAACAGAGTGTCTGAATTAAGCAGACCACTCTTACCCAGTCCAAAGATCAGGGCTTGATCCATCACCGTTATTTATCTCACTGCACCATCCCAGCTCAGAACCTGGCTATATGCAAATCAGTCTGTCCCTGGCCCAGTGCATCATGGGAACAGGGCAGACTAAACTACCAAGCCAATTCTTCACCAGAAAGGAGACAAGCTACCGGGGACCGGTTTCTGGCATTTCAGCCTTCTTCGGCCCGGCTTGCTTGAATCCTGATGGTGCAGTGAGAAAGGGACTCATGTCTGAGTATACACTGCCACACCTATAGTGGCCAAAAACGATTCGGAAAAGGGGGTGGTGATGAACAGAGTGTCTGAATTAAGCAGACCACTCTTACCCAGTCCAAAGATCAGGGCTTGATCCATCACTGTTATTTATCTCACTGCACCATCCCAGCTCAGAACCTGGCTATATGCAAATCAGTCTGTCCCTGGCCCAGTGCATCATGGGAACAGGGCAGACTAAACTACCAAGCCAATTCTTCACCAGAAAGGAGACAAGCTACCGGGGACCGGTTTCTGGCATTTCAGCCTTCTTCGGCCCGGCTTGCTTGAATCCTGATGGTGCAGTGAGAAAGGGACTCATGTCTGAGTATACACTGCCACACCTATAGTGGCCAAAAACGATTCGGAAAAGGGGGTGGTGATGAACAGAGTGTCTGAATTAAGCAGACCACTCTTACCCCGTCCAAAGATCAGGGCTTGATCCATCACCGTTATTTATCTCACTGTACCATCCCAGCTCAGAACCTGGCTATATGCAAATCAGTCTGTCCCTGGCCCAGTGCATCATGGGAACAGGGCAGACGCCGCGCCCCTCTCCTGTGGCCTGTTTAAGGTTGGGACTGAGTGTTATGCGGTATTCCCTGTTGCCATGTCATTGGTACCCAGGCTACCCCTTTTTCTGTCCTGAAGATGACCCGCGGGCAGACGTCCTCACTTACCCTTGATCCCCAACAGGGTCGAAACGTCGACGCCCCTTCCACCTTGCGCCTGGACCACTCCTTGTACATACTACATACCAACATATGAATTAGGAATTCATTTCTAGTTTTTATTGCTGTAAATCAATGATGTTGAATTGATATTACAAAGTCCTGCGGCCAGGTGTCCACAGAACTGGAAGTGTATGACCAGTTGTTAAAAAATCATTGTAATATTCTCTCTATGTCACTTTTTTGATGCTTTCACGTCACCCCTTCTTATCACTCAAGCGCTCTCTTTTGCACGTTCCTGGACACACTACATTCTTTTGTACCGATAACTGTTGAAAAAGCATAAGTATAACTGAGCTAATAGGATGGAGTGACTTATTAAACTCTGTTTTTTAAACTTTCTTTGTCTTTTTGGTCGGTTGTTGCATATATCTAACACTAAATTTTTGGATTTATACGACATGAACTTACTGTCCAGAGGTTCCAAAAAATGTAAAACATTATTGCAAGTACATATTTGTTGTATATATGATCGTTAGTCTTGGACCATTGTTTTTGATACCAAGGAAGGAATACAGCAGTGCGTCACGCTGCAATTACGTACAGTGTGATAGAAAAACAATGTAATCTGTACCACCACCAGCATGCCCTGTGCAAGGAAGGAATAAGGTAATGCTTCACAGTGCAATTCAGTACAGTGTAGTAAACAACCAATGCAGTGCTCTATGCTATGATCCTGTATCCTACAAGAGAAACATACCGTAGTGTATAGCACACTAACCCCTGAGTTTGCTAGGCACCTCTAGTGTCAGACGTTGTCCAATAGTTCAATAGTTATTTAGCAGCAAATATGCAAAGTGTTAGACTTTATTTATTTATTTTATTTATATAAAGAGTTTTATATAGCGCTGGCTAGACCCTAAGGTATCAGAGCGCTTTACATGAGAATCAACAATGTAACAGAAAAAGTTCAACAATTACACAATACATAAAAAAAAGGCAATATAATTAGGAGGGGCGAGAAAGGAGACAGAAAAGTAGTGGAGGGGGCAGGGGAGGTGAAAAAGGGAGGATGAGGAACGAGACTACAAGGAGAGACGAAAGGAAGTCTGTCTAAAGACCGACTGGGTAGGTGACGACCAAGGAGGAATCAACTGCCCATCTCCCCTATAGCTAAACCAGGTAGCTCCATCGGGCATCAGACAAAATAGTTCAGTCTCAATACATTGGGAGAGGAGAGAAGGAGAGACGTAAATAGAGGCAGGATGCGGGAGGAGACGACAGGAGAGACGAAAGAAAGTGCATCAATGTGGTTCAGCAATATAACAGGAAAAGATCAACAATTACACATTACATCAAACAATCACGAATGCATTAGGAGAGGAGAGAAAGTAGAGAGAAAAGTAGTGAAGGGTAGGGGAAGTGAGAAAGTGAGGGTAAGGGAAGAGACAACAGTAGAGAGGAAAGAAAGTCTGTCTAAAGACCGACTGGGTAGGTGACGACTAAGGAGGGAATCCACAGCCCATCTCCCCGTTAGCTAAACCAGGTAGCTCCATCGGGCATCAGACAAAATAGTTCGGTCTCAAGGGGAAGAGGTTCACAGAAAAACAGGGTGGGGACAAAGGGCGAGACTACAAGGAGTTCCACTCCGGGCCCTAGCCCCTCTGCTGCCCCGTCCGGGACCAGCACAGACCGAGATCTGGGCCGAAGCAACAGGCATACACAGCTGCCAGCAGTGAGAGGCCGAGAGAGTGTCCCTTCGGACCAGCACCCCACCTCAGGAGATAACCTGCGGGGCACAACCCCACTCTCCTCTCCTGTCACAGCGGATTGGCCTCATTCCAGAACTTTCACACCACGGGCAATGCGCGCTCGGGCCAGAAGTTCAGATCCTGTGGGGCTGCCGGTCCGGCCCGCCAACGTTCAGCACAAACTCCTTCTATGAAGCCTTCCACATGACGCTGGAGCTACATCACATTGCCTTAGAGGGCCTGATAACTTGGCCTTCCTCTCCAGCACTGTTAGGACTTCTTTGCTCCCTGGTGCTCACTGCTCCCAGGTACTTCTCACCAGCACCTCCGGTGGCACTTTCGCCATGTACCCCCGGCGCGTCCGAGCCGCAATCCATCTCCTGGTGCACACGGTCTCCAGGCGCTCTCCACTAATGCCCGGGTCTACCACGACACGCACACTGCGCGTCTGAGTCTCACCTATCCATCTGGTGCACACGAGGTACCAGGCACTCTCCACTAACGCCCTGGCTGCACCACCACACGCCGACCTGCGTGTCAGAGACTCACTCCCTCTTAGTGCCCATGATGTCCCGGCACTGTTCACTAGTGCCTGGACTGCACTGCGACACGCACCCCTGCGCATCCTCAATCTTGGCTCCTTCCATGATGCCCACAATCCACAGGTGCTCCAACACCTGTAGCCACACCAAGACACACACCCTGCGTGTCAGAGTCTTGATTCGCTCCGGGTGCCCACGATCACCTTAGGCACCCCTTCAGAGGTCTCAGGCTGCCATGACTCGGTCCCACCACCGCACCACTTGAGACTTCCTGGAAACTTTTATGTTCCTGTTTTCCCGAACAGGGAGTCAGCTCACCTCGGGCCCTTGGGGTACAGGGCGCAGCACACAGCAAAGTCATGCTCAGGAAGAAGGGGGGACACGACCCACTGCTGCCCCACTTCAGTCTATCCTCCCACAGCCTATTCAGCAACTCTTCCTGAGGCAGAGGTTTTCTTCCCGATCGGAGACAGGTCAAAGCTGCCAGAGACTCGACCAGTCCATGGCACCTACAAAGTGCTCCCAGCACTTCTCTGCAGGATACTGAGACCGTTCTCGACGACACCATCAACATAACCAAAGTCTTGGAGTTACAGAGTTACAGTTATTCCAGTTATACCAGTTAAACCCCTCATTGTCTTTGAAGTTTCCTTGTGGTCAGGGGTCCCCGGCCCCTCCCTAAATCAGTCTTGGTTATCTCCCCCACCAGTGTCACCATCCTCTTTGGATACTGGGGGCCTGTATCTTTAATCACTCAGAGGGAGATGGGTCAATTGTTTTATGGCTCTGAACCAGGCCTCTTCACCTTGCAAAGCCTCTCCTTCTCCCCACTCCAGGTGCAGGGCAGCCTGGCGCCATCTCCACCCCTGCCCTAGGGCACGACCTCCCTCAGCCTTTCCCACCTCTCCCAGATCCAGGCAGGCAATTAACATTTTGCTGAGACACACAAAAAGGTCTAAAGCATAAACTCACCCATTTTTTCAAACAGCGGTTTCTGGACACACAGCGACAAAATCATCTATCCAAAAATATGCGCTATGACTCTGTGAGTTCAGACATTCCAAACTTCACTGTTCCATCTCCAATTCTTCAGACACTAGGCTAACAATACTACACCCAGCCTTCCCCATTCTGTCCTATGGGCAGGATGGCCTTTCACCAGGGACAATGAAATGGAGTATTTTCCACTCTCAGAGCCTAGCACCCACACTGGCACCGGTCCTGCCTTTTACCTACACTGCACCTTGGCTAGGGGTTACCCAGAACGTCCTACAGGGGTGCCCCATGTGTATGCAAAAGGGAAAGTAAGGCCTGACAAGTGGTACCACTTGTCAGGTCATCATGCTAATTTAGCATAATGCACGCACGCATGCCCTACACTGAAGACCTGTGTTCCCTCTCTGCGCATTTCTTTAGTACTATGTCTGGCACACACAGTGCACATCACTTAGGGATCTGGCTAGTAAGGAAAAAATACCAATCAGAGACAATCAAACACCACTACAATTTATATAGGGAACATCTGTACTTGCACACTGGTTAGCAGTGGCAAGTACCTAAAGCATCCAACTTCACAGCTTTCTGTCAGGAAAACGGTCTAGGGGGAAAAACAAAAAGTTGAAGTGAACTTTAGCCAACAAGGCCACATTCAACACAACTTCAGTAATAGTTAACATATGCCCATTTGTGAAAATACTGCCCTAGCATGGGGCGACCGCAGTTTCCATGCATCAACGGCAAAACTCTGGAACTCACTTGAACCCGACATCAGGTCTGCCCCCACTCTGATCATTTTCAGAAGAAAAATAAAGACATGGCTCTTCAACCAATAACGCTCTCCCCTCTTCCTTTCATTCTGCTCATCCACAGCGCCGAGACGCCCTTGGCCAATTGTTTGCGCTCTACAAATTGCATAAATAAATAAATAAATAGTACTTGCTCTCTGGTACCACAGGCACCATGTTATGTAATGTTAATGTTATGCTACCTTATGTGTATGTGTAGAGCCCACTTTCACCCTCAAGAGTATCCCGGAGCTGAGCAAGTCTTTAGGCTTTGTCCTGAGGTCATCAGGGTTACTGGAAGAGCCAAGTCTTTAGCTTCATGTAGAAACTTTAAAAGAAAACGGGAGGCTCCAATGTGTAGTAGAAGGTTGTTTCATGCTTTTGAAGGTGCAATCACTGGCTCTGTTTCTGCCTATGCATGTCAGGTATGCGCGTAGGAGTCAGGTTGTGTGGAACTGTATGGCTGCTTGGTTGAAGGAGATGTTATTGTTCAGGTTGTCCGGGCATGTGATAACTAACGCTTTGAATGTGTGGGTGATGAGTTTGAACTGATTGTGCTTGCCTGTTGGGAGCCAGTGGAGATTCCTGAGGTGTGGAGTGATGTGAGTCCTGGTTTTAAGGTTGAGGATAAGTCTGGCTGCCACATTCTGGGTGGTTTGTGGTGTGTCCATAGTCCAGACTGCTGTTGACGAGGGCATATGTTATAGTTTTCCTGATGTTGCACAGGAGCCAATTGATGATTTTCCTCAGCATCCTCAGACAGTGAATCAGGAAGCAGTGATAGCATGTGTGGACATGAACAGCATGTTATCAATGACAATGCAGAGATTCCTGGTGTCTGAGCAGTGGGTGGATGTGTGTCCTAGGTTGGCAGGCCATCAGATGGAATCCCAGATTGAGGTGCTTTTACCCAAAGATCACTACTTCTGCCTCGTTAGTCATGAGGGTGGTGAGATTTTTCTTTGTGTCCAGGGTCAGTATAAGTTATTTGTCATCGACTTTTAAGAAGAGTTTGATGTCGTGGGTGCTAATGATGTTGGCTAGTGGAGTCATATACGTGTTGGAAGAATTTAGAACTGAGGGAATAACCTTGAGGTACTACGCAGATGAGTTTCTGGGTTTCCCAGATGCACAGTGTTGGGCTGATCGCTTGCATGATTTCTGTAAAATATGAACAGATCCAGCATAGAGCGGGTCCTTTAATGATGATCTTCTTAAATAGGTGTCCGATGATGGTGGTGTTTGATACTGTTTTGGGATGTGATACTGTGTCGAAGGTCGCCAAGAGGTCCAGAAGAATGAGGGATGCAGTCTTGCTACTGCATTATCCATGCTTTAAGTTTAAAGTAATGATTTCATTTATAACTATAGAAGTAAAATATGTCAAAATACAAAACAAACTCCAATTACATCAAATATCAAATCATTAGGTATGAAAGGTAAACTGGAAGAAAGAAAAAAAATGACATTCATATATTATCTAGAAACAAATAACCACTGTATAATAACCAATTTAAAAACAAAGCAACAATGATTATCAATTACCAATAAGCATAATACAAAATAATTCATGGGGGTTTAGGTATACTTCTTCAATTTGAGGATTATGGAGACCTGTTTTGTTTGCAGACAGATCTAGAAAATGTGTTATGGGTAACCAGAGAAGATCTCCTTTGATAGCAAGGGAGACTATATAAACATAGGCCCTATCTAGTCTATGATTGTAACACACTCTAAACCCAAACCACCAAGCTTGAAAACGTACAGTAGAAATATCCTTCCATACCCTGGTAATCCGTTGGAATGCAACTACAAGGAATAAGTCCACTATATGAAAGAAAAGCCCACACACCGACCTGGGAGACCAGCCCATTGTGCACTGCTGGATGCCCTATAGGTCAGTCCTACATTGTATGCACCTTCATAAAAAATGCAAGAGGCAAGACCAAAAAATACCCTTCTCTTTATCCTCTGAGAAGTTCTGGTAATAACATTACTTAAGCTAAACAGACACCCCACAAAATGCAAATACGATAAGCAACTGTCTCTTATTAATGCAGATAGTAAAATTTTAGTAAGAAAATTGAGCAGGCTTCAGACCAACCCAGCTTGGTATTTGGACAAAATATCGAGTTGTAAATATCGAGAGACAGGAATATCAGAAAAAGAATATTGTGATACGAAAATATTGTGATGTTGAAATATTGTTATCAAGAATATCATTTTTTCCAGTTAAGTAAGATCGTTGTTAAGAATATTGTTGTTATTAACATTGTTTTCAATAATATCGTTGTAAAAAATAATAGATTGTTTTTAATTATCTTAATGTTTTTGAGTTCATATATTTATTTTATGTAATATTGTTTATATATTTATGACTATTATTTTTAGATAAAGTTTTTTAATTTTAAGTGATTTATATTTTTTTATTTAATTGCTAATAGTAGCTTATAGTGTCATAAAGGGTTGCTGGGATTGTAGGGGTATAGGGTGGCAGTTAAATTAAGTAATAATTCATTAACAATTTAATATCAATGTAGTATAAATAATGTAAATGATTATTAATTATGTAGATTATGTAATAGTTATATTTTTTAATTATATTTTAGATGCGGGCTGCTGGATTTGTAGGGGTATGGAGTGGGAAGTTAGTCAAGTAATAACAATTAATTAATACATTATTATTATTGAATTGATTATTGATCTTGTAAATTGCGTACTGTTAGCCTTATATGGATATATTATGAAAAGTCATAAATAAATTACTTTATGTTTAATTGATAATTAACTATTAAATTGTTTAATAATCATGTACATTGTTTAATTGTTTTTATTGCATGTGTATACTTTTTTTAGTTAATTAATAATGTTAATATTAATTGTTTAATATTTATTCTAAATTAATATGTTTATTCAAATTTTTTATGTGTTTGAAGGGAATTACTTCCCCTACTGTTGCTTAGACTGAAGGGGGAATAGTAAATTTAACCTTTCCGAAAGTTCAACGATATTCCCTACTGTTGCATAGACTGAATTGGAAATAGTAAATTTTGCCCCTCCAACATCCAATGCTTTCTCTACTATTGCACAGAATGGAATAGGAATAGATATTTTACCCCTCAGAAGTCCAACTCTTTCCCTACTGTTGCACAGATTGGAGTGTGAATAGTAATTGTTCTTCCTTCTATGTCCAACACTTTCTCTACTGCTCCACAGAATAGAAAAGGAACAGAATATTTTACCCCTCTGAAGTCCAACTCTTTCCCTACTGTTGCACAGATTGGAATGGGAATAGTAAATTGTATTCTTCCCAAGTCCAAAGCTATGTCTACTGTTGCACAGAAATGAGTAGGAATAGTACTCCTATAAAGTTAAACACTGTTCTTACTATTGTGTTGTTTAGAGTATGAATAGTAATTCTAAGCTCTCCAAAGTCCAACACTTTCTTGACTGTTGCACTGATTGGAGTGGGAATAGTAAACCTAATGTATACGAAGTCTAACACTTTTTCTAGTGTTGTCCTATTTGGAGTTGGAATAGTAAACTTAAACACTGTGAAGTTCAATACTTTCCGTACTGTTGCACTGACTGGAGTGGGAAAAATAACTGGTGATAGGCACTGAGAGTTTACTGTAGGAATCTGTCAGCTTCTACTCTTGGTTATACACCTTCTTTTGGCAAATGTCCCGGACGTAAAGACACTCCGATTTGGATGTTATCACATTGGATTGCATGGGAGGCATGCATCAACAGCCTCAATCTTAACCAACCTCACTGATTGAAATTAAAGCTGTAATTCATAGTATGCACAGTGGCAATGTCATTAGCAGCAACGCGCTCTCAAACCAAATTTTACACCAATGTACTCAGGATCGAACTGGGACAGAATTCCAGCACCAAAATATAAGTGGCCCCCATTAGGGAAGTAGGAAGCTGAAAAATTGCCACATGTTTGCAAATTGAGGCTTATTTTAACTTATAAAGGTGTACTTTATAAGTGATTTCCAACGTGTGGAAAATTGTATGCACTTGCTGCAGACATTGTTTGTTTAATATCCCAGAAATCAACAGGAAAATCCAGTGGAGCAGACCAAAAATCAGGGCCACAAACAAACATAAAACAGGACCACAGACTGACCTGGGAGATCAGCCCATCAGCATTGCTGAATCCCCTATAGGCCATTCTGACATTGTATGCACCTTCTACAGGCTCTGGTATTTTGGTAAAATATGGAGTTGTAAATATCAAGTGCCAGAAATATCAGGAAAGAAATAGTGTGATACAAAAAAATTGTGATTCAGAAATATGTTTTTCAAGAATATCGTTTTTTAGGGAAGAAATACTGTTGCTAAGAATATCATTTTTGATAATATTGTTTTCAATAATGTAGCTACAAAAACATACGTTTAAAATTATTTTCATGGGTTTTAGTTCATATAGTAATGTATTATTATTGTTTGTATAATCGTTAATATTATGTTTATATTAAGGTGCTGATTAAGATGGCTGTGAGACCATCACCGACAGGCTGTCGGTGGCGGTCTCACCACCATCAGACCCATTTTTACTTCCGCCACATTAGGATGGCAGTCGGTCCGTTACTGTGCCTGAATTTTTCAGCCTTAACGTTCGTCCTCCGAGGCTGGAGGACTCTCCACCCGGCTGTATTAACTAAAACGGGACTGCTTGGCTGTTACTTTTCCAGTCTGGTAGCAGAGTTCGAGAATTGTACATTTGGGAGCTATACCTGATGCCTGGGGTCTACTGGAGGGTTGTCAAACGAACGTTAAGGCTGAAAAATTCTGGCACAGTAACTGACCCCAGCAAGGGGAATAAATTGGACAGCAACTCCCAGCATACCTCACCAGAGAGAGTATGCAATAAAAGGGAAAGTGATGGTTGCGGTCTTTTAGTCATGTGCTGCCTATTTCCCCCTGAGGCCGCAATTCTTTAAAGAAAGCCAAAAATGCGTTGAAAAGGATATCGCCCTATTTACTAGGTGACGCTAAGATGCATTAATGCAAGTTAGCAGCTGGTTTGCTAAGGGCTCGCCTCGATTCTCCAATGAGTTGCAGATGTAGGTGTTCTCAGTGGCAAGGTAGGTGTTTATATGAGAATATAAAAAGGAAGAGGGAGGTATGACAATAGCGTTGTATTTACAAGGCGGCCCTGGATTTGAGAACCGATAGAAAAACTCTCGCTAATTGCGGTTTATGTTGGATCCTAACATCTGTTGTGAAGTAGACTTAAGCATGTTTAATGTGCAAGGTGAATTGATATGTTGAGTCTTATATTAATAAGCTTTTCACTTGCGAACATAAAATATTGCTGTATTTCTCGCGATAACGGGGGCATATTTACAAGGACAGTGCTAAAATTATTGTCGCTTTAGCGTTAGGAAAGTATTGTAAATAGCAATGTTGAAAAAAATCTTCCAGTAAGATAACAAAGGATTTTGAAGTCCATTATCGCCGTTTTGGTTGTAGTTTGCTGCCGTTACAGCAGCGACAATTTTAACGCCGTCCTTGTAAATATGCCCCTAAGTTTTGTGATGTCGACAATCCTGTCTCCCATTTAAATAGGCATGAAGTATTTAGTGAAGTGCATTGTGAATCATAAATCAACACTGTCTAATTGTAATCGATAAAGAATTCAAAGAGTTGTGTACTTCTTTTGCTCGTAATGTACATAGGGGCAGATTTTCAAGTTCCTTGCATCACTATTGCATCACTTTTAACATAGGAAAAAGGGTTCTCTCTTAGTTTGCTTTCCTCTCTGTCATGTAGAGGATCATGGGTAAATATAATGGTTTCTGTACAGCCAGTACCTTTTAACTCTACCCCTAAACTGCTTACTGCCTGTTCTCATAGTAACAGTTCATGGAACACGTAAGTGAGCACACAGGTTATAAGTTCACCACACAATGTTGCTAATCCAAACAGTTACTGTGCTGGAGTTTTTAACATTTTCCATAGGAACCGTTAATCGCAGCTACAGACTCTGGTAAAAAGCTGGTAAAGAGTTAGCCTCAGTATTATACTTCTAGTTAAAAACATAATTTCTATTTTTAATTGTTTATTGTTTACTAAGCATATGATTATCACACTAAATAATAGTGAAATGTTGTCAGAAAAAGAAGAGGAACATACTTTTTTTTAAACTTTTATTAAAACAACAATAAAGAACTAGAAACGTAACTTTAAGATAACAATATAATAAATAACTAGAAACATAACTTAAACATTACAATATATTAAACAAAATGTGAAATGGACTCCAATAGAAGGAGGGTAGGTACCCTGCAAAACAATAATGAAAATAAGTGTTTAAAATTCGATCGATGTGACTGAATGAGGTCAAAGAACACAAGTTAAGGCAACACTTGGCAATGTTTGGTTATTTGCACGTCTGTAGTGTGCCTGATGCATTTCTCCTCTCCTATAGGCCCGCATTGAAGAGTTGTCTGTACGGAAGTGCCTACTGCATCAGATTTACAGTATGGACCAACAGGTATTTAAAATGATTCACAGATGAGACAGAATTAGGTGAGAGATCACATCATTATGCAGAACAATATTGTTTATTTTGAACGCATTTAATCGGAGGCATTGTGTATCTAGGCCGCTCTGCTTACCTTGTGTAAACACTGTGGTGAACAGAGTTCACAATTAGATTTTTTCTTTGGTTCTACACTGCAGACTGTATTAAATTCAGCTTTGATTTTTTTATCGGCAGAGTGGACAGCAGCGTCCATAACTTTAAAAGAGAAAGAGAAACAATGTGAGAGAGAGAGAAAGAGAGAAAAAACTCCATTGAAAGTGTGAGAGAGAGAGAGTAATAGATGGAGCAGGAGAGGTAGTGTTAATACTGGAGAAAATCTTCATAGCTTACCTTTTTGCCTCCGTTGTGTGTCCAAGCATGTGCCAGTTCATAGTGCACCCTCAAGTTTAGTGATCTGAAAGATAGAATAGAGTTAGTAATAGCAGAGTACATACAACTGCACACGTATATATTTCTGTTTTATGTCTTTGCACAGTCAGGATACTGTTTTTCATCAACTTCCACTGCAAGGAGTTGTCTGTGCGCTCTTTTTCTCCCAAAGTACTATACCCCATGCACTCCTACTGCATAGTGGTGAGTTCTCATTACTGCGTACCCAGACTGTTGCACCCCATTGACTCACAGAGTCCGGAGGTGAGTGCCTTTTCTTACGCACTCAGGGGCAGATTTACAAGCTCCTTGCGCCACTTTTGCGTCACTTTTCCCATTTTAAAAGTGATGCAAATGTGATGCAAGGAGCTTGTGAATCTGTCCCTCAGATGTTCTCATTGCCCGGAGGTAATTGTACATTCCTACGCAGTCAAGCTGCTGCCCACTACCCACTCTCTCTGCCCACAGGTGACTTCTTGTTGCTTCAGAAACAAGCTTCTTTGCTCACCTTGTGCCATTGGTGTGATTCAAAGAGGGTGCACCACGTGTCGAAGCAGTCTTCTCAGGCCTTGTTACGATGGCCACGCATCATTGCAGAATCCTCGAACGTTGAGCTTTGGAGGTGTTGAGGGGAAGCCAATTTGTGAAATACAACCTGTAAGTTTAAAAGCAAGTTAACATTGTGCGTCAATTCTTGATCAAAGGAGAGAGGAAGTGAAAGAATATTCCCAGCTCACCTTTCTGTCACCGGTGTGTCTTTCACCACATGCCGGGACATAATGCACCCTGAAGCTTTACATCTAAAAGATAGTAAACGAAATATGTTATGATTGGTAATTGTTACTATCTTAATGTGGAGTAGAATTACATAGCCCTTTGACACACATTCCCTCCCGCATTTAAAAAACAACTTTTTGTACAGTTCAAACTTGTTTAATAAGCTTCTATTTTTGTACAATTACTATAGTAGTAATGTTTTTTATCTGGTTGTGAAAGCAAGTGGTGTGCACTGATACATGTGGTTTCAATCATCACCAGCGACAGACATTTAACCGACTTTAAAAACTTTCCTGCTATTGGAAATACAAATGCAATAAGATACGGTATATACAACTGCGTACGCCTAAATCTAATCCCTCCGCTGGGCACCCAGGCCTGACTGCTAATCTTTTCGTGGACAGGGCACCTTCTACATCATGCAGTCCCGCTCTGCCACCAAGAAGTCTCACATATGGTGCTGAGTCTTGATATCGCTATGGCAAAGGACATACTCGTGCTCCCATCATCATCGCAGGTTGCTCACGTGCTCAGTCCGTGCGGTACCACTATCTCAGTGACCAAAGAGGCCACGCGCATGGAAGGTACGGGGTATCACTGACCCTATATTCATCCATAGATGCACACAAAAAAGATAGTGGACATGACGCATTTCTGCAAATATTAATGTTTGTTGTACATTTAGTGGAGTGTTGTAGCTGTAGTAATACAGAGCTGTGAAAGGTTTAGGTTACAGATCTTGGCACATGAAGGACAGATAATATATTTATGTATGTGGTCATTCAGGTATACTGTCGAACTTTGTGCTGGAAATCATTGCTCGAGGCTCGGAGTCGTGTCCAACTCCTGTTATTGTAGAGTAATGATGTAATCAACGCGTTCCTGAAAATGTACTGTAAATACGGTGTCATTTAAATTGTTGATATAGTTTTAGGTCGACTTCGCGCTATATAAATATGCTAAAAAAAAAAAGAAATAGTACACATTTATAAATTGACTATATGGTTTCTTTGCAGTATGGTAATGATCCACTTTGTACATTCGTATTTCTAGAATGAGCGAGAGAAAGTTATATAATTGAAGTTTTTGTTATTGTCAGAGGTAAGATGGTTGCATACGCTGTTTACAGCACAATATAATGTGGTAGGGCGCAGGAGCTGTATTTTACAAACATAATAAGTACACAGACACAGATAGATAGTTAGTTGAAGTGGGTACGGGCACGTGTTCTCGACTCCATTTTATTACGTTGCTGTTAGTAACAAGTAGAATAGTAATCATGATATCATACAGATATTCAATCATAAACGGATTATGGCTTCTGCTGTGCAAAGGTTATACTAGTGTATTATGAGGTGTATCTGATTGTCATGTGGATGATGTTATCAGTGATGTCATTTGAGATGTCATCAGGGATGTCATCAGTGACTTCACTAACCATGTCATGAATTATGTAATATGTGACATCATCACCAGAGGATTGTGGACGCAAGAGTTTCAGTTAGTACAACTAACTATAATGGAAGAATTTCAATGGTTTTGTATGAGTGAAATGTCCACCTAACTATAACACCCCTGAAACCTCCACCAGTCGCCAGTAGGGAATATATATGTATATGTATATATATATATATATATATATGTTACCTACTGGCGGTCGCCAGTAGGTATATATAGTTAGGATTTTTTTGAATAGGGATTTCTGAAAATTCTATGTTGAATAACTTTGGCGTTAATTGACGGAATTGGCTGAAATTTTCAGGAAAATGGCACATTTTGTTTCTGAGCGTCCCCTGAAGGTTTAGAGGGGTTCCGTCAAGCGGAGGCCGAGAAAAAAGGGGGTCCCAAAACGTGTTTTTAACATTGAGTTTTCCATAGGCTGGTTGGACTCACTTTTAGCTGGAACGGCTGAATAGATTTCCACAAAACTTGGCAAAATTGTAGGGACTGGTAGCCCGATGTGCCTTTGCTATGTCTTAAGATATATGCTCCAGTGGTTTTTACGAAAATTAACTTTGAAAAATATATATTGGGCTACATTGGGCTATATATATGTTAGAGCCCAAATGTAGCCCAATGTAGCCCACTGTAGCCCAAAGATGGCCACCAGAGACAAAAAAAAACCAAATGTAGCCCAAATATCAGCCAGATGTAGCCCAACTATAGCCCAGTGACAGAATGTCCCAGACTGTTCTAAAGAACAACTAGAGCGCTAACAGTCTTACTTATGACAAAAGAATGGCACACCTGAAGTCATCTTGATTGGAATAAAGTGTTAACACTTAAAACATTTAATTTGCAAAGGAACAAAATGAGGGGGTTCATTTTGGCATAGAAATTATGGTTAGTGCTGAAGAAAGAAAAATTAGGGCGCATTTTGAGTGACTTCTCAAATCCTCTTATATTTCATTTAAAAAATTCTGATATGCAGTCTCCCAAGATGGCCACCAGAGACAAAAGAGCCCAAATGTAGCCCAAATATCAGCCAGATGTAGCCCAACTATAGCCCAATGACAGAATGTCCCAGAATGTTCTAAAGAACAACTAGAACGCTAACAGTCTTGCTTATGACAAAAGTATGGCACACCTGAAGTCATCTTGATTGGAATAAAGTGGTAACACTTAATACATTTAATTTGAAAAGGAACAAAATGAGGGGTCGCCAGTAGGTATATATAGTTAGGATTTTTTTGAATAGGGATTTCTGAAAATTCTATGTTGAATAACTTTGGCGTTGATTGACGGAATTGGCTGAAATTTTCAGGAAAATGGCACATTTTGTTTCTGAGCGTCCCCTGAAGGTTTAGGGGGGTTCCGTCAAGCGGAGGCCGAGAAAAAAGGGGGGTCCCAAAACGTGTTTTTAACATTGAGTTTTCCATAGGGCGGTTGGACTCACTTTTAGCTGGAACGGCTGAATAGATTTCCACAAAACTTGGCAAAATTGTAGGGACTGGTAGCCCGATGTGCCTTTGCTATGTCTTAAGATATATGCTCCAGTGGTTTTTACGAAAATTAACTTTGAAAAATATATATTGGGCTACATTGGGCTATATATATGTTAGAGCCCAAATGTAGCCCAATGTAGCCCAAAGATGGCCACCAGAGACAAAAAAAAACAAATGTAGCCCAAATATCAGCCAGATGTAGCCCAACTATAGCCCAGTGACAGAATGTCCCAGACTGTTCTAAAGAACAACTAGAGCGCTAACAGTCTTACTTATGACAAAAGTATGGCACACCTGAAGTCATCTTGATTGGAATAAAGTGTTAACACTTAAAACATTTAATTTGCAAAGGAACAAAATGAGGGGGTTCATTTTGGCATAGAAATTATGATTAGTGCTGAAGAAAGAAAAATTAGGGCGCATTTTGAGTGACTTCTCAAATCCTCTTATATTTCAATTAAAAAATTCTGATATGCAGTCTCCCAAGATGGCCACCAGAGACAAAAGAGCCCAAATGTAGCCCAAATATCAGCCAGATGTAGCCCAACTATAGCCCAATGACAGAATGTCCCAGAATGTTCTAAAGAACAACTAGAACGCTAACAGTCTTACTTATGACAAAAGTATGGCACACCTGAAGTCATCTTGATTGGAATAAAGTGGTAACACTTAATACATTTAATTTGAAAAGGAACAAAATGAGGGGTCGCCAGTAGGTATATATAGTTAGGATTGTTTTGAATAGGGATTTCTGAAAATTCTATGTTAAATAACTTTGGCGTTGATAGACGAAATTGGCTGAAATTTTCAGGAAAATGGCACATTTTGTTTCTGAGCGTCCCCTGAAAGTTTGGGGGGTTTCGTCAAGCGGGGGCCGAGAAAAAAGGGGGGTCCCAAAACATGTTTTTAACATTGAGTTTTCCATAGGGCGGTTGGACTCACTTTTAGCTCGAACGGCTGAATGGATTTCTATGAAACTTGGCAAAATTGTAGAGACTGTTTGCCCGATGTGCCTTTGCTAGGTCTCAAGATATGTGCTCCAGTGGATTTTGAGAAATTAACGTTCAAAAAAATATATATATCTGTGACAGCGTCCCGGTTAGCGCCCCGGTTTGCGTACCAGACGCGTAACGGAACTTCGCGAGGAGAAGCGGATTGGCTCTCCGGTGACTGTCAACATTCTAAACAGTCCGGAGCGGCCGCCATCTTGTCTCTCGGTAGGATCAAGAGACAAGAGTTGGAAAGAAACGAAGGGGGAAATGAATGAAAGGGGGCAAGGTAGACCCCTCCTGACCCCCTAGGATTGATGTGGGGGCTATTAAAGGGCCCCGCGGGGCAAAAAAATAAAATACATTTTTATTTTGATTTTTCGCGGTGGAAGCGCTACCCGGTACGCGAACCGGGTAGCTCACCGGTAGCGTAACGGGAGTCCGCCATCTTGTGTTTCGGACTAATTAAGTCACAAGATGGAGGATAAACAATGTTGGGAATGGGTATAAGGGGGCACGAGAGACATATCCTGACCCCCTAGGTTTTCTGAGGGTGTCATTTGAGATGTCATCAGTGATGTCATCAGTGATGTCCCTGACCATGTCATGAATGATGTAATATATGACATGATCAGCAGTGGATTGCGGTTGCGTGATATATAGTTAGTGCAACTAACTATATATGCGAATTTCAATGGTTTTGTGTGAGTAAAATAAGGTTTTGTAAATGCTAATTCCTAACTATATATGGTCTATAACCTATGGTTTTTTTCAGTGAATATATATATATATATATGAAATCGAAAATAGACTCTGAGTACACTGCCAATACAGTAATCAACCTCTCTGATGTCGCATTAAATAAGGCTGAATGTCAAATACTGTCTCTTGGCCTCTCTTTCAGCCCTGAAAGCAATTTCAACTATTCTGAAACCCGAATGGACGTGTTCAGATTTATCCGTAAATTGAAATTTCAGAAATATCACAAAACGAAGGCTAATAAAGAGAAAACCAAGACTCCTCAATATGCAACTAGTCCACCGTTATTATCCGCTGGTGATGTGGATTTGTTCTTTGATCTACAGCAATTACAGGAAGATCAAAATGAACCCATTGGTGCATTGGGATTGGAAGGTATGGATTTTGGTAGCACCATAAAAACGCCATTTAAACCAAAATCTATTTTTTTGCCCATTATGATGCATGACAATTTTGATCGTTTTCATGAACTTGTTACTTCTGACTTGAAAGATCTATATAGAGTCACTAATCATGGTGGCACCAAAATGAACTGTAAACAACGGTGCTACATTGAACTGATGAAGAAATTACAGGCCAATGAGGAACTTGTCATCAAACAATCAGACAAGGGGGGCAATATTGTCCTGTGGCCGCGACTCATATATATGGAGGAGGCTTACAGTCAACTAAATGATGTATCTTGCTATAAACGTAGTCATTTACAAATGATGAAGTCATCTTGGTTGGATTATTATGGCAAGTTGTTAGCTTGGAAAAGCAGTGGGCTAATTAGCAATGATGAATACCTTTTCTTGCACAATGATTATCCTACTGTACCTTCTATATATTTTCTTCCCAAGGTGCATAAGAACATCCAAAAACCCCCTGGTCGCCCCATAATTTCAGCCATTGGCAGTTTAACTGAAAATACTTCCAAATACGTAGATTATTTTCTACAAGAATGGGTGCTCACATTACAATCTTATGTTAGGGACACCTCAGACTTCCTAAGAAAAATTCATGACAACAACTGGTCTGATGACTTGATTTTAATTACCATGGACGTCACGTCCCTCTACACCTCCATTAGTCATCGGGATGGGATCAAGGCGGTTGAACATTATCTTAATCGCAGACCTGCATGTTTTACGCTTCATAACAAAATGTTGATTGATATGATCAAAATGTGTTTGGAATACAACTATTTCACATTTGACAACACTGCCTTTCAGCAGATAAGGGGGGTTGCCATGGGGGCCTGCTTCTCCCCCAGCTACGCCTGTCTACATATGGGCTGGTGGGAGGAGCAGGTCCTGAAAATAGAGCATGAGACAACCTTGAAGGCACATGTCCCTCTCTGGCTGAGGTATATTGATGACCTCTTTCTTCTGTGGAGGGGGTCAGAGGACCTAGCCAGGGACTTCATCAACAGGTTAAACATCAACCAACTAAATTTAGAGTTCACCGCTCACATGAGCAAGGTGTCTGTAGTCTTCCTAGATGTTGAGGTGTACATAAGCAATAACAGTATTTGTACTAGACTACATCGTAAACCGACTGCCGGGAACTCAGTCACCATCCCCAACATTTGATCAACAGCATCCCATATGGGGAGATGCTGAGGATCAAACGTATCTGTAGTAGTGTGGAGGAATGCAAATTGGCACAAAATAGTTGCAAAGAAAGCTTCCTTTCAAGGGGCTATAGTCTATCTATTATAGAGAAAGCTATTCGCAAGACCGAGTCTTTGACTCGCGAAAGTGCTTTGGCCCCTAAAATCCCAATTACTGGCAATGGTGCTATTAACCCCTTAAGTGCTGCCTCGGTGCATTGGCCGACGGCAGCACTACCTCCCCAGTGCTGCGCACGACCATTGGACGTCCATTCAGCACTAGTTCCAATGGACAGCGCAGCACTGGGGAGGAATGTTTAATAGCATCTATGAGGCTAGCAAGGTGAGGGTCATTGTCACCTACAATAAACAACAGGCAGCCATAAGAAAAATACTTAGGAGGCATTGGGATTTATTGTTAAAGGATCCAGTCATTGGTGAGGATTTGATCAAGAATAACCATACCCCACAAATGACATTTCGCAAAGCCAGGTCCATGGGTAATTGCCTTGATAAATGTAATCCTGAAATCAGGCCCCCATCTAATTGGCTTTCTAAGCAAAAAGGTTTTTTCAAATGTTTTACTTGTAAAGCATGTAAACATGCTAAAAATGTCAAGGAATATAACACCCCTTTTTTGCCCCAACCTGTTAAAATCAAACGACGTATTACCTGTAAAACTGAATACGTTGTTTATGTGTTGGAGTGCCCTTGCGCATTACGCTACATCGGCAGTACTAAACTACCCTTGCACATGCGGATCCTGCAACATCTTCGGGCAATTAATAACAAGGATCAGTCATATCCCGTTGCACGGCATTTTGAGGCCAAACATGGCAGTGACAATACTTTTCTCCAGTACTTTGCCATTGACTGCATACCGCCGTCACGCAAGGGTGGGAATAGAGACAGTGCCTTACGGGTATTGGAGACCAAATATATCCTGGAATTAAATTCCAAATCTCCCATGGGCCTTAACACCACGGAGGATTTATATACTTGTATATAAATCAGATTTTTTCTGCACTGTTAGGAATTGGTTTCCTGCTATTTTGATTAAACCTACACTATGGGATATAGAGACCTGCATAGTGTTGAAATGCCAACTTAATTAGGATATCTCGAATATGAAGTTGAAGTCCTATTTAGTGGCACTGCATCAGTTTAACTTCAACCATATGTCTAAATATGTTTCCTATATATACATCTGCGCTTTATATACTGAAACTATGTACTGTTTTTAAAGACACTCTGTCACTTATTCTTTATTCAGTTTACACAATGGTGTTTATATGTTTGAATTAATTATGATTTAATTCGGGTTCACTTTTTCACTTTTGAGCATATCACGGTAGTTCTCGCCTTTTGACATTCAGGCAGTTGATATAATCGATCAAATAGTTCTTGGATTCGGTTGCCTATTATAAGTGCTTGACCACTTGGGCTGTATTATTTCAGCAGCAATTTACAGACTGCACTCATGTACGCAAACTGTGTGGCCAGTGGTAATTTTACATAATAATTAATGTGTTTGAAACTTCGTAAAGTAAATTGAGGAGTTCCATATAAACTTTATTTATTTATAAATATATATTTACAAAATGTATATATTTTTGTATATATGAAGGTGTACATTAATGAAATCTATTTATGATGATTTTACCCTTGTACATTCCACTGTAGCTATTTTAACATCATTTGCAGTCTGGTTTTTGTATAGTACATTACATAGTCTGTTTTCCAGTTTTATAAATGTGATGACACAGCTGCTTGTAATCTAGTGAACTATGCACTTTAAATTTGGCGCCTGTCCATGTGTAACGCGTTATGTGATCAAGGTCCAGGTCGGACCGAAACGCGTCATGGCGGCATGAGATGCGGGGCGGAAAACTTTAAATAAATGAAAAACGCAAAAAGAAATTGGGTCCGTTTGTCTATCTGAGTCCGTGTTGTCCATTGGATTCCTGAAGGATAGAGTACTGCAAAATATATATATGTATATATATATATATATATATATATATATATATATATATATATATATACACATATACATATATCAAGTCCTAACTGGGCTAACCGGACGAAAATGCGTCATTTTTGTTTGGATGGGAAAATAAAGCACTTTACAAATTCGAATCTTGCTGTGTGGTCCGTGTCCTGGTCGGAATCTGTTGGTGCAGTGAATACTGGGAAGTGTTTGGCGTATATATATATATATATATATATATATATATATATATATATATATATATATATACACCAAACTCCTCTTTGCGAGAGTGCAGAGGCCACACAAAGGGAAACATCTTGGAAGCACTTTATTGATGTTTGGCGGCGAATGCATTTCGGCATATCTGTAGCCTTCCTCAGCGCCTAAGTGTCCAGGAGGTATGCAGCAAGCTCGTGGTAAGTCCTGCCTCCTTTATCTTGCTGGTACAAGCCCGCTCTGCCCCTGATTGTCCGCTCACCTGCATTGGATTACGTTGGTTGTGGTGAACTACAGGACCCAGAATCCTTTGTTAAGAGATCCCGGTAGAAGGTGTAGGGGTGAGATTAACGCCAAGTGGTTGTGCTGGGGTGCAGGGAGTGATGTATGCATTTTAAAACCATATTTTCCTGCTTGTAAGTCTCAACAGAAGCGCCTCCTCGGGTCCTTTCGACCGCTTCAACCCCAAAGACCAGGATTCTTTGCAGAGGGGGCAGCAGTTGCAGTGCACACCACCCAGCATGAGGTTAATAACCTCACTACCGCCTTCCATCTTCCTGATATCCGGGGCGGGCCCAGATCAAAGAGTACTTTGGTTCACAAACGATGCTGCCACAGCATAGCCAGTGACGTCCGGGCCAACTTGTGAAGCGGGGGCCTCTGTTTCGCTTCTCTGGCTGATGGGACATTGTATACACCAAACTCGTTCTTGCGAGAGAACAGAGGCCACACAAAGGGAAACATCTTGAAAGCACTTTATTGATGTTTGGCGGAGAATGCGTTTCGGCATATCTGTAGCCTTCCTTTGCGCCTAAGTGTCCAGGAGGTATGCAGCATGCTAATAGTAAGTCCTGCCTTCTTTATCTTACTGGTACAAGCCCGCTCCGCCCCTGATTGTCCGCTCACCCGTATTATTTCACGTTGGTTGTGGTGAATTACAGGACCCAGAATCCTTTGTTAGGAGATATCGGGAGAAGGTGCGGGGGTGAGATTAACGCCAAGTGGTTGTGCGGGGGTGCAGGGAGTGATGTGTGCATTTTAAAACCATATTTTCCTGCTTGTGAAGCGGGCGCCTCTGTTTCACGTCTGGCTGACTTGACATTGTATACAACAAACTCCTTCTTGCGAGAGAGCAGAGGCCACACAAAGGGAAACATCTTGGAAGCACTTTATTGATGTTTGGCGGCGAATGCATTTCAGCATATCTGTAGCCTTCCTCAGCGCTTATATATATATATATTCCCTACCGGCGACTGTTATAGTTAGAACATAGTTTCCATACAGAAAGCATTTTTTGATTTGCTAATCACTTTGGTGTAGTTTGATAAATCTTTGTGAAATTCCCCCCAAAAAAGTCTATCCAGGTCAGCTCCTATCCTGAAAGGTTCGGGGTGATTCATCGAGTGTTGGCTGAGAAAAAAGGGGGTCCCACAACAACTTTTCCCCATGTTAATTTCAATCGGAAATTTTGCAATGAGCTACAGCCCGAACTGCTGAACGAAATTACCCCAAATTTGGCGGAAAAGTAGAGCTTGGTTCAGAAAGCGACCTTTTTTTTAAATGGTGTAAATCCATTCAGTAGTTGCTGAGAAATTAGAAAAATAAATGTTTTGCTATCTAGGCAGAGCCTAAGTCGCGTGCGCGATCTTCAGTGTGATTGACTGCTAGTAGTCCAAACCAGGAAGTGTTGGCAGCCATCTTGTGGGTCGGTAGAAGCGAGTCCCTTGAAAACAGAGAAACAAAGGTATAAAACAAGGGAAGGGGCAGGGTAGAAACACCCCAACCCCCTAGGCCTGCACAGGGCCCAAATAAGTATTTTTCTATTTAAAAAATCGCCAGAATTCGCGCTGGGGTCTTTAGTTTTAATTTAATGAGGCCCTCGGGTTGGCTAGGTTCAGGGGCATTTCTTAAAAATTAATAGCGGGGGCTCGCAGTGGTTGCGGTGGCCCGCTGGGGTACGCGCAGCCCCTGGGCTTTAGTCATGTTGGGAGGGAAGTTGCGCGGCCCCCTTCCTGGAGGCCTGTATGTGCTTATAACTTTGGCGTTGTTTGACAAATCTTTATGACATTATCCAAAAAGTTTCTCTTTTTTTTATTAGGTCCTATATTGAACGTTTGGGGTGAATGGTGTAAGAGGGGCTGAGAAAAAAGGGGGTCCCATCCATGCAGTTTCGATACAAAACTGTACAGAAGACTACAGGTGAAACTGCTGAACGGAATTACTACATATTTGGCAGGGAGGAAGGTGAGGATCCATAAAGCATGCTTTTATTTAAATGGTATAAATCTGTTCAATAGTTTTTAAGAAATATCAAATTTTAAAGATATCGACATTTGAGAATTCTGACTTGATTGGCTGAGGGGTTACAAGCACAAGCGTGCAGCTCATTGGCTGCGAACTGTTGAAACCAGGAAGTGTTGCCAGCCATTCTGTGATTTACTCCGTTAGCTCACATGTCTCCATTTAGAAGCCATTGGGTCCGTAGTTTTACCTCTGAGAGGCAAAAAGAAAGATACAATGGTGCGTTACACCTCCAGCAAAGGAGAAAGAGAGAGAGAGAGAGAGAAAGAGTGAGATAGAGAGGGAGAGGAAGATAGAGAATGAGAGAAAGAGTGAGAGAAACAAAGAGTAAGATACAAGGAGAGAGGAAGAGAAACAGTGTGAGAGAGGGGAACGCAGAGAGAGAAAGAGTGAAAGAGAAGAAGAGAGAAAGAGTGAGCTACAAGGAGGAGAGAAACAGTGTGAGACCGAGGAAGATAGAGAAAGAGAGAAAGAATGAGATAAGAGGAAGAGAGAAAGCGAGAATCAGTGTGTGAGAGAGAAAGAGTGAGAGAGAGGAGGAGAGAGAAAGAGTGAGGGAGGAAGAGAGAAAGAGTGAGAGAGAGGAAGACAGCTAAAGAGCAAAAGAGTAAAACAGAGAGGAAGACAATGAGACAATCAGTGTGAGAGACAGGAAGAGAGAGAGATAAAGAGAGAAACAGTTTGAGATAGAAGAAGAGAGAGAGAGGAGGAGAGAGAGAACGAGTGAGAGAGAGGAGGAGAGAAAGAAAGAGTGAGACAGAGAAAAAAAGAAAAAGTGAGAGAGAGAGAAAGGAACAGATGGAGAGGGAGTGTTGAGACTGGAAAAATCTTTGCAGCTCACCTTTGTGCCACTGGTGTGTCTCCAACCACGTGCCGGGAGATAGTGTAGACCTCAAGTTTAGTGATCGGAACGATAAAGAGAGTACGAGTGAGAGAGAGAAAGAGTAAGATACAAGGAAGAGAGAAAGAGAAACAGTGTGAGAGAAAGGAAGACAGAGAGAGAAAGAGTGAGAGAGAGGAAGAGAGAAAGAGGGAGCTACAAGAAAGAGAGAAAGTGTGAGAGAGAGGAAGACAGGGAAAGAGAGAGAAAGAGTGAGATACGAGGAAGAGAGAAAGAGAGAATCAGTATGAGAGAGAAAGAGTGAGAGAGAGGAAGAGAGAGGGAAAGAGTGAGAGAGAGGAAGAGAGAGAGAACACGTGAGAGAGAGGAAAAGAGAGAAAGTGAGAGAAGAAGAGAGAAAGAGTGAGAGAGAGAAAGAGACAGAAAGAGTGAGTGAGAGGAAGAGAGAGAGTGAGAGAGGAGAGAGAACAAGTGAGAGAGAGGAAGCCAGCCAAAGAGAGAAAGAGTGAGGCAGAGAGGAAGACAACGAGAGAAACAATGTGTGAGAGACAGGAAGAGAGAGATAAAGAGTGAGAGAGAGGAGGAGAGAAAGAAAGAATGAGACAGACAAAAAGAGAAAGTGTGAGTGAGAGAGAGAAAGGAAGAGATGGAGAGGGAGTGTTGAGACTGGAAAAATCTTTGCAGCTCACCTTTGTGCCACTGGTGTGTCTCCAACCACGTGCCGGGAGATAGTGTAGACCTCAAGTTTAGTGATCGGAACGATAAAGAGAGTACGAGTGAGAGAGAGAAAGAGTAAGATACAAGGAAGAGAGAAAGAGAAACAGTGTGAGAGAAAGGAAGACAGAGAGAGAAAGAGTGAGAGAGAGGAAGAGAGAAAGAGGGAGCTACAAGAAAGAGAGAAAGTGTGAGAGAGAGGAAGACAGGGAAAGAGAGAGAAAGAGTGAGATACGAGGAAGAGAGAAAGAGAGAATCAGTATGAGAGAGAAAGAGTGAGAGAGAGGAAGAGAGAGGGAAAGAGTGAGAGAGAGGAAGAGAGAGAGAACACGTGAGAGAGAGGAAAAGAGAGAAAGTGAGAGAAGAAGAGAGAAAGAGTGAGAGAGAGAAAGAGACAGAAAGAGTGAGTGAGAGGAAGAGAGAGAGTGAGAGAGGAGAGAGAACAAGTGAGAGAGAGGAAGCCAGCCAAAGAGAGAAAGAGTGAGACAGAGAGGAAGACAACGAGAGAAACAATGTGTGAGAGACAGGAAGAGAGAGATAAAGAGTGAGAGAGAGGAGGAGAGAAAGAAAGAATGAGACAGACAAAAAGAGAAAGTGTGAGTGAGAGAGAGAAAGGAAGAGATGGAGAGGGAGTGTTGAGGCTGGAGAAAATCTTTGCAGCTCACTTTTGTGCCACTGGTGTGTCTCCAACAATTTGCGGGGAGACAGTGCAGCCCTCAAGTTTACTGATCTGAAAGATAGTATAGAATTAGTAGTTACAGAGTACATACAACTGCACACGTGTAATTCTATTTTTTGGTAATTCGCAATAAGGGTAGTGCACCCCATCCACTCCCACTGCTTGGAGGTGTCTGTGCATTCTTGTGAGCACAGATTGCTGCACACTATCCTCTTCCACCACCCAGAGGTGACTTCCCGGTGCTGCGTAAAGAAGTCTCTCTGTTCACCTTCCGCCACTGGCGTGTGTGTAAGAGGGTTCACCACGGTCAGAAGCAACCTCCTCAGCCGTTGCGTACAAGCGGTCCTGCTGAACTCACAACTCAGATTGGGTGTTAATTGTCAGGATGGCCACGCATCATAGCAGATTTTTCGCACGTTCAGTTCTGGTGGTGTTGGGGGGGGTGAACGTTGATTCGTGATTCACAGCCTGTTAGATATAAATCGAGATAAGATTGTGTGTCATGACTCATCTCAACTCTGACTATCTTGAGAACTATCTCTAGCTAGTTCAGCTGCAATAGCTCTTTCTTGATTAATCTCTTTGTTCAAAATTTGGAGATAATTTGGAAACATTGTACATTCAATGCTATGTTTACATGCATTGAAAGAATCCTCATAGCAGTCATAATGTCCAAGTAATTCCATTTCAGTCCGCCAAGGTTTGAAGAATTGCAGAAGAGCTAAATACAAAAGCTCTCTAGAGTATCACAACTTAATTTCCTGTGATTAACCAGATTTCCTTTGTCATGCTTTGCCAAACATCTTTCAGATCCGATTACAGCGTATTTTCCTTCATTTATATTTTCTGTGAACATTTTTTTTTAACTGTAATGTTTCAGTATTTCATATAGACAGATGTTTTCCAGGTACGGACTTCTATTCGGAAAGTAAGTATGCAACATATTTGTTTTCAGAATATCTGTACTTTCCGGTTCATTCATTGCCAAGTATTCAATTTCTTGTACAGATTTCAAAACTCGATTTCATGCTGCAGGAAGACCGAGACTTATCCAGATGATCCCTCTTGACTTTGAATATAAACTTGCAGATGTCAATCGATCCAAACATTCGTAGAATCCAATTGATCGATGTGAAAGCATCTTGAGTCTGAAGCTGTACAATTTTTTGCTAAGTGTCCTCTCCTGCGAAATTTCCTCTCACATTTCTTTCAATTCTGCCTTCTCAGAGTTGGTAATATATGACTTGACATAGCGAGCAGCAGCAATTGAGTTATCTGCAACATATTGTATGTCCATATTTGCATTCCACATCTTTAAAATCACCGGATTGTAATCATTAATGTACTTCAATTCTTCTGTTCTTTTTAAATTATACGTTTTTTTGGGTGATTTTTGAGTGATGGTAAGCCTCAGTTCAGACATAAAACTGTTCACTCTTCCTTTGGAAATTGCGGGACGTGGAAAGTCAAATCAACATTTTGTGTACAATTTATCCTTTGACTTACTTTCCGATGGTAATCCTTTACACATCGATGACTTCCATATGCAAATAAGCCTCTCTAATAAAAGGGAGTTTGGTGCTGTGATGGCTGCCATGAAGTTGGGGTCACTACCATTCAGGACTCAGGAAACAGTTCCACATGTAGGATTGGCTCGTGTTGAACAGGGTTAGTGGCACCATGTGTTGCGCCTTGTGTTGTACAGGTTTAGTGGCAACATGTATCGCCGGACTTCCATATGGAAATATGCCTCACCGATCGAAGTGAGTCTGGTGCTGTGGTCGCACCACGGACTTGGGGTCACTGCCATTCAGGACTCAGGACACAGTTCCACATGTGAGATTGGCTTGTGTTGAACAGAGTTAGTGGCACCACGTGTCGCCGGCTTGTGTTGAACAGGGTTAGTGGCACCACGTGTTGCGGCTTCTGTTAAACAGGGTTAGTGGCACCACGTGCCCGAAATTCAAATTCCGAGCTCTGCTGTCCGCAGTGTAGACTTGTATTGAATGTTCGTTTGCACTTAAAGATGAATTTAGTGATTGTACTAAAGCTATAACTGATATAAAAAACTTCTTGAAGCAAGGATACTAAAAGGATATTATGTAGGTTTTAGGTCTGTGATAGTTACTTGCCTAATGGACTATGTAAATAATGAATCAAAACTTAATTTTAATTGTGAGCTCTACTGACCGCAGTGTAGGCGTATCATGAAAAGATTAAAGATGTATAGAATACACTGTCGAACTGTTGTATTTTCTGAGTACAATCTTGTTGTTAGAAATTAGCATTACAAATTTGCATTGTGCTATTGAGTGTTTGTTTGCACTTGAAGATGAATTTCGTCATTGTACTAAAGCTATAACTGATATAAAAAAGTTCTTGAAGCAAGGATACTAAAAGGATATTATGTAGGGTTTAGGACTGTGATAGTTACTTGCCTACTGGACTTTGTAATTAATGAATCAAGACTTAATTTTTATTGTGAGCCCTGATGGCTGCAGTGTAGGCCAGAGGTAGCGGTCAGCAAGGGCCCATTGCCATGTGGCATTGAGTTGAAGTGCACAGTTAGTGGCACCAGAAGCATTGAGAGTCTATGAGCCTGTGATGATGCTTGGTGTGGACGGGGCGCACTGGAGCAATGTCTCTTGTCTACTGGACTGCGTCATCTGCAATCGCGACTCTATTTGAATTGTGAGCCCTGCTGACCGCAGTGTAGGCCAGAGGTAGCGGTGAGCAAGGGCCCACAGCTACGTGCATTGGTTGGTGGCCCCACTGGCCTGCATAGTTCAGGTTCAGTGGCACCATGTGTCGCCGGCCTTCTATATGCAAATACGTCTCACTAATCGAAGGGCGTCTGGTACTGTGGTCGCTGCGACAGACTTGGGGTCACTGCCATTCAGGACTCACGGCACAGCTCCACATGTGGGATTGGCTTGTGTTGAATAGGGTTAGTGACATCACATGCCACTGGCCTTCCATATGAAAATACGCCTCACTGTTTGAAGGGAGTCTGGTGCTGTGGTCACTGCCATGGATTTGTGGACACTGCCATTCAGGACTCAGGACACAACTCCACATGTAGGATCTACTGTGCTGATGATAAGTTGACCAGGCAGGCCGTACTGGTAACAATGTCTGTTGCCTACTGGACTGCGTCATCTGCAATTGCGAGTCACTCTGAATTGTGAGCCCTACTCACTGCAGTGGAGGCAGGAGGCAGTGGTGAGGAAGGGCCCACAGGCATGTGGCATTGACTTGAACAATGTCTGTTGCTTACTGGACTGCATCATTTGCAATCGCAACTCGATCTGAATTGTGAACCCTACTCACCGCAGTGTAGGCTGGAGGCAGTGGTCAGGAAGGGCACACAGCGACATTTTGTTGACTTAAGCAATGTCTGTTTTTTTTTTAAATATATTTTTATTTTAGCTTGTTCGTGCACATAGCAACACAGCATGTTACAATCATAATTCCCACAGTCATAAAATAACTATCCTTAGAATATAGATCAGGGACAAGGCACTACAGTATCATTTCGTAGAAACAGCAACTATCCGATGCCATATACTGTACATCCCCCTAAATAATAGGATCTAAAAGAACAGCATCAAGCACCTATACAAAAAAAAACAAAGAACTTCCTTACTCCCCACCCCCCAGGGTCAATCAGATACAACCCACCCCAGTATGGAACCAGTGCGATATCCCAATTTCACCATGTGCCCCCTAAGCCACCCGAGCGATGTACCCACCCTGTTGTCACACTCAGATTGCACCCCCAGGGTCCCCTCAGTATTCCATGAGGGGGAGGCTTCAACCTCCTCCCGAGGCGGCATCACGAAACATTCCCTGCCATGCACTCACGTCATCTTCTAACTTGTCATCTCTTCGGACTCGTCTCATACGAACTACCTCCGCCGTTGCCCGCACAACCAGGTCCGTGGCCCAATTCTTTAGTGTAGGTGGCTGCGCACTCATCCAATGAATCGCCACCCGCCTTTTTGCCAACACTAAGCACAGCTGCAAAAATTGTCTTAAAGTTTCTTGCCCTTGGACCAAGAGATAAGTCCCAGTAGTACCTGCCTACTTGAGCATTGGACTTAAGCAATATCTGTTGCCTACTGGACTGCGTCATCTTCAATCGCGACTCGATCTGAATTGTGATCCTTCCTGTCCGCAGTGCATATCAAAGGCAGTAGTTTGTACAGACATTAGTCTGTGGTGCTGTGCCGCTGGGGGCCTGTGTGGCGGAATCCAGCGATCAGCTGAGGAGGCTGCCGTCACGACGACGGCCTCATGAAAGGGTGAGGGGTACCACCCTGGCAGATGCTTTGGCCTTCCCACAAGTGAACCACACCCAGAGCTCCGGCCTATTTATTCACATTCTTACGCTACAGTGGTGTACATTGGACCAGCCCTCTCCAGTTATGCTTATGCTTACAGGGAGGGATGACATAGCAACATGACTGAGATCTTCCCTAGTGTTTGACGCAACATGGTTGGGTCCACTGTCCACAACACTACAAGCACCATTAGTATTTGTGCACATGAAGAGGTGTGTGTTCTGCATACTGAGATGTGTCCAGCACATCACCGCTACACTTTGCATTGTGTGCATTGTTATTCATGGGGGAATTGCTTCCTTCACATATAGTTTGTTCACACCTGTCCCAATATTCAGCCATTGTGTGGCTGAGGGGCCATGCTGTTTTTGGAAAGTTCTCTGTCTTGTTCTGTGCAGCCGCTGTGGTAGAGGTGGAGGTCCTGGGGATGGTGGTGGGTGTTGTGACCTTCGTGGGTGTTGGAGTTGCTTGATCAGGAGGTCTATGACATGTGTTGGTCTTCAGATGTGGCTCTGAGCTGGGTTCCCTTTCATACTGTATGTAGTTGTTTAATATTTTAAAAACAAGAAGACATTATATCGTTTAAATAACAAATAAAAAAAATACAAGTAATATTTTTAGGATATTAAAGTTAAAAAATATTTTTAAAAAAATCAAAACTACTGAGAAAAACATAGGGTTTTTTAAAGTTTATAATTAGAAATTAGTATTTAAATAACCTTTGAAATTCACAAAAAAACATATATGTGTGAGTGTGTGTGTATGCTTATATAATTATATATTTTTCTATATAGTGTTAAATATTAGTTAAACGTCTTTAATGTACATCATATTAATGTTATATATTAAATATCAGGAATACCTATTGTAAACTCTATATATTAATAAACAATCATTTTGTATGTTTTGAACAATATTAGAGTGAAATGATATCTTATTTTTGAGATGTTTGTCCTTACCATTATAGATATAGGGATATTGATATTGTTTTAACGATATTTTTGACACAATATTTTTGTTACATGGTATTGTTGATTTTGATCATTTGTCAGTGATCCTCTGGCGTCGTTCCAGGCTGATTCAGATTGCATAACCTGCTTGCTTTATTTGCAGTTATTAACCATCTTCACTAGAATAAAATGTGGCAGCACTTTTCCTGGAGACTACCAAAGCATTTTACTCTCTAAGGGTCGAAATTATTGTTGCTGGATTGGAAGGAATGGGGTTAGGCGAGTAAATTATAAGCTGCAATAGGCTGCTGTATGCACGTCCCAGGCCCCACATAAAAATTAATGAAGTAATATCCAGGCTATTTGCAATCTCTAGAGGGATGAGGTAAGGATGCCCTTTGTCACCTCTTATATTAGTGATTCCTGTAAAACAGGTTGCATACATCCCCTGACTACACCACTTTGCTTGAGAATTACGTTTTAGATCACACAGACTATTATTATCAGTGTATGCAGATAACATACTGCTATTTGTCAGAGATCCAGCTTTCAATTTAGCTCTCATCATCTGTGAAATTAGTAGCTTTGGCAGGGTGTCAGGCATTACAATAGATTTGATGAAATTCAATGCAGCACAACACAATATGTGATGTGGAATTCCCATTACAATGGTATGAGTCATCAGTTAAATATCTTAGCATTTAAATTCACAGAGGTGTAGACAGTTATTAAATATGCTGGGGAAGACAAACAACAGACGAGCAGAACAGATAGAATTCAGGACTCGCCTACTATTAACAATAGCCTACTGAAAAGCCATGATGAAAATGGTGCTATTTCCTAAGATCCTGTATTTATTCCTCAGCATTCCTTATCCAGTGTCATTCCTGTTGTTTGCCAACAGGAAATCCCTTCAGAATAAAATAGCCTGAGGAGGTACAAAACCTTGAATAAAATGGGACACACTAACAATACCTTACAGACTGGGCGGTAATACAGCAACAAACTTTGAACTGCACTGCCTGTGTGCACAAGCTCACTATGCTCATTACTGGTTTCACCCTTCTCCATTCCTCGAACACATGGACATTGCGCATGATATTACATTAACCTGAAAGAAGACTTCTGGGTACATTTATTGAATGGCCTTAGTAACTGGGCCTGTCAAAGACTTAATAAAGTGGTGGGCAACTCATTATTATACTCACTCGCCCTGCCGCTCCTCGATACCCATTCAGTTGCCCCTGTAGACAAAAATTACATCTAAAACCTGGCTACAAAAACTAGTACTGAGCACCATGAGGGCTTAGAAAGAGCGATGGAGACAATATTGCCAGTGCTTTGTGACCTACTTATTAACTCTCTTGAGTCAGGTCTGGTGCCCAGGTGTTGAAAATATGCTATCATAGTTCCATCCCTCAAATAACCTCAACTGGACCCCTTGCAGCCAGAAGGATTTTGGCCCATTTCCTTGCTTCCACCTTCTCCAAAGGGGTGGAGATGCACATAAATAAACAGCTGTCAGGTTTCTTTGAGGCTAGGAAATTGCTTCATGACATCCAGTCAGGATTTTGCCCACAGTTTAGTACAGAATCAGCATTGCTGCTGGCATCAGAGTTCCTCAGGTAGATTGTTGACTGGGCTAACATTGCAGCATGATAATTTTGGATCTCAGTGCACCCTTCGATACTGTGTCCCATGGCCTTCTTCTCAAATGCCTCTGGAATCTCTGTATCGGCTATGCAGTGATTAACTTCTTTCTTGGTAAGCTGCACCTTTCAGGTGGCTAAATAGCCTTTTGTATCTAAGTTTTTTCGGCTGCAACAAGGAGTGCCATAAGGCTAAGCGTAGAGCCCTAACTTACTCAATCTTTACATGTGCCCCCTAGCCAACATCATCTATTGTTACGGCTTAAACATTGTGTTGTACACCGATGATACTCACCTTATTATCACCCTGTCCTATGCTGAAGGAAACACTGCAGCTCTCTTAAGATCCTGTGTGTCCGAACTGGCTGAGTAGATGGACTAAAGCTGTTTCAAGCTTAATGCTGGCAAACCAGATGCTCTCATCTTGGAGAAGCAGCCATCTATCTGTTCCTCTGCTTGGTCAGATTTACTAATGCCACCACTGACTCTAAGCTGATAGTTAAAAAACCTTGGCATCTGGTCTGATGTGGGACTCCTGTTTGACACTCACATTATCAGGCTAGTGGGGAAACGGTTTAGTATTCTGAAGACCCTGAAAACGATCCTGGGACTCCTTCCAGTGGCCGCAAGAAAGTCAGTGGTCCAGTCCTTGGTAATGTCCAGACTGAATTACTGCAATGTGATATACCTGGGAGACACACAATCTAGACTGGTGAGACTGCAGACGTTACAGAATAAGGCGGTTCGGAGGCTGATTAACATCCCAAGGTGGTCAATTATGGCTCCAGCTCTTGTCAAACTGCATTGGCTGCCAATTGATATGAGCGTTACCATTAAAGCTATGTGCTCCTGCTACTGCATTCTGAATAGAAAAGGTCTGTGGGATCTACACCCTCTTGTTAAACCACATGTACCCGGCAGAAGTCTTAGTTCTGCAGGAGCCTTTTTTGCTGCAAACCCTACTGTAAATACAGCATGCCGTGGAGGCAGCTCTTTCAGCCAGTTAGTCTCCAAGATGTGGCACTTAGACAGGAAGAAAAGTATGAACTGGCCTTCTGCAAGAAACTCAAAACCTGCCTATTCAGACAGCCGAGTGGTTAAGTCTCTTGGGAGTCTGCATGGGTTTGTACCTGAGAATGAATTCTTAGCGTATGAAGACTTCGGTCTGAAGTAGCCAGATGCTTTATAAATTACATAACATGTATTCATACAGGGTGGAATTTTTTACCTTCCAAACAATAGCACATAACAAAGCACCCCCATAACCCCAACAATACCTTCCTCTAGTATCACTTGTGTGCTAAATATACATGTCCTCGTGAACCTCCAGCTCCTCACTGTTATAAAGGGGGTGACTGGTTGACTTGGATGTGAGCCCTGGCCAAGCAGCCACCACAAGCCTAGTCAGTGTAACGCACAAGCAGGCACCAAATTAACCTGTGCTCAACCACATGGTAGCTTGGCGCAGAGCAGTCAGGCTTAACATAGAGGCAATGTGCAGAGTATTTGTGCAACACTTCAAACAGTAAACCAGTGAAAACACCACACAAAAAGATCCCACACCAGTTGGTAAAAATAGGGCATAATTTAATAGATAGAGCAAAACAAAAACAACAACAATCCGATTAGTAGAACCAGAGATATTGAATGTTAAAGTTTTTAGTGAAAAATAGCCTAAAAAACAGAAAGCGCCAAATGGGGATATCTGGTAGTGCCAGACCGGGACAAAGTCAGAAGTTCAGGTTGACCATGATGGAGCACAGACCAGCTACAGGGACCTAGTTAGGCCTGCTGAACAGAGTACCTTAACTCCTATTTGCGGAGCATGCGTGGATCCATATCAAAGATGTGCCATTCAGCCAGAGCAGGTTCCAAGATGAGATGAGGCTGCATTGCAAGGTCCTTTTGCGGCATAATTGAGGATCCTGTCGACCCAGTTTGGGATGCAAACTCCGGCCTGGGGGAGGTGGCATGCAGCTTGTGATGTGTCGATTCTGAAGAGCTGCGAGCCTCAGTGATGGCTGGTGCAGGTCAGAGTGGTGAGGCACAAGGGCATGGGGCAAGGGCAGTTGACATATGACAATGAGGGACAATAAAATGAAGAAAGGAAAAACACTTACCTTGCGCTCACTGCATAGGCGAGTTTGCGATACAGTGAGTGCAAGGTAAGTGTTTTTTTGTTTCTTATAATTTTATTTTCCCTCGTCGTCATCTGTCGACTCTCCACCCGACTGATTTTACCTGCACCAGCCGTTAGTGGCGAGCCGGAAATGCAGAGTTTGGAATCCTCATTGAGGCGGCCAACAACAATTGATGTGAGGACTTGGGCTGTGGCATGTGTTGCACCTTTGGGTGATGCGTCAGGTCCAAGGACAGCGGGTGCGATGCTCATCTTTGTGGCAGGTCAGATCCACACAGAATCGGTGATGCATCAGTTCTGCCCGGGGATGCGCTGCTCAGCCAAGAAAGTGCATCTGGTCTGCTTGGTGATGGTCTACTCAGCAGAGAAGATGCATTGGTTCTGCTGACAAACACCCAAGGCCCACTCCAAGGGTCCAGGACTGGGGTTGCACCACTTGGCAGGACAGTCTCCCAGATGGCAGAGCCCAAGTGTAGGTGCTAGGTTGTTGGAAGCCTCTTATGTCCTTGATGCTACAAATTAGTAGTCTGGCCAAATAGCACTTGGAGTCACTCTGGGCTCTGGGTTTAAGAGATGCAGGTCCAGTCCTTCTCACCTAGGGAACTCTGTTCAGCGGGCCTAAATGGGTCCCTGTAGCCATAGGCCTGAACTTGTGCCTTTGTCCTGGTCTGGCGAGACCAGATGTCCCCAGTTGATGCTTTGTGCTTTTTGACGCTAATTTCAGCTGAAAATTTTAAAATTCAATTTCTCTGGTTCTATTATTGTGTTTGTGTGATTTTGGTCTTGTTTTTATTTATTAAATTAAGCTCAATTTTTCAAACCTGGTGTGGGATCTTTTTGTGTTGTATTTTTACACTATACAGTGTTACACAAATACTTAACACATTGCCTCTAAGTTAAGCCTTACTGTTCTGTGACAAGCTACCACGGGGTTGAGCACAGGTAAATTTGGGGATTACTTGTGCCTTGCCCTGACTCGGTTTGTGGTTGCTGCTTGACAAGGGCTCACATCCCAGTCAACCTGTAAACCAATTTCTAACATTGATGATCAGCGGTGAGCCTAGCACGTGTGCTTGTGCAGATACATGCAGTGATTTGGTTGGTGCACGCTACCATCCCATATCTAAGAACAATTTGAGTTTAAATTCTCCCAGATTGGCCTTTTTGCTGTTTCCAAATTTATACTTACTCTAACTGACCGTTGGCGACTGTGACCACACCTTTAAAGATGGAGTTTGAGCTTGTCAATCTAGAGAGCTACACTTCAGCTCAAGTAGTTTTGCCAGCAGAGGGGGCTGCCTGCTAAAAGAAACATCAAGAATGTGGAGCTCCAAAAAGTCTTCAGATTATGGGCAAAGGCACATCAATTTTCAATCACACACAAATAACCAGGTGGGGGGGGCGTGGCTTGGACGCTGTCGGTGATGGCCGCACTCCTGTGAGCTTCCTGACTGAACAGGAGCTTTTCTTCAACTTTCAGCAACTTCCTCATCAGCGAACAGCGTGTAAACCAGCTGCTGCTTCGCAGAAGATGGTGGGAGCAACATGAGTTATTTCTATGAATTCCTGCCATAAGCGGTACGCATATTTTCTTCATTACGGGCCGATGAGAGTGTATTGAATCTCACAGCCGCCATTTTGTTTTACTGCGAACGGCAAATTTTTTCTCACTTTAGAACATAATATTTTCCGGATTTCCTACCTTCTATTTGCATCTCTTCCGATGAATTTCTCTTTTCTTGATTTGTGGTGCCCCTTTTGAAGACTTTTTTGGAGGTATGTTTATTGCTTTCACTATTTCTACTCTCCCTGGATGTTATTTACTTGGAAATCGATTTATGGCAAAATCTCTCTTCAATTGTGACTCCTAATATTTTTTGAATGGTTTTGAAGTTTTTCTTTCGAATTTGCTATATTATTGCTTCTCTGTGACTTTTTTGTATGGGGAGTACAAAGTCATCTCAATGCTCCAAGGTATTGTTTTCTACTTCAGTGATGGATTTCAACCTCTTTACTGTTCTTCAAGATAACATGGCAGACTCGGACCCAGTAGCATCAAATCCATTGGTATCTAACGTTTCAATGTCCAAAGTAATGTCAAAAGTCCCTTTCTCATCAGCGCAATCACCTGTGAAAAGAGTCAAACAAGATCTACCTTCACCAACAGTTTCTCCGACTCCTATATCAATGGAAATAATTCTCGACGCAATTCGAGCACTTAAACCTTAAATGGAGGAGAATAATATATAGGTCTGCAGTAATTGGATGATAAATGGTCTCACACGGAGAGTAGAGTGGTGCATTTGGAGAAAAGTATGGATTCCTTTCAATCTACTGTGGTTCAAGTTCCCTCAATGCAGTCGCAGATCTCAAGTCTTCATAAACAGGTTGAAAACCTTGAAAACCGAAATAGACGCAATAATCTTCACATTTATGGTTTGGTTGAGGGTCTTGAAGGTACGAATCCGATCTCCTTTTTTCAATCTTTTCTTCCAAAGCTGTTAGATATTCCTATATCGCCACCTTTGAATATTCAACATGCTGACCGCTTGGGCCATACCTACATTCAACAAATTCATCATCTAAAACCAGGAGGAGTGATACTGTACTTTTTGGAGTATATGGACCTACTGAAAGTTTTTCAAGCTGCCAAAGCTAAAGGTAGAGTCTCGTGGCAGGGTTCCAATCTTTTCTTCTCACAGGATTATGCCAAAGCTACAACAGATAAACTGTAGCATTTTTTGGACATGAGTCCAGCATTACGGGATCTTAACACTAGATTTGGACTTATCCATCCCTGTCTCTTCAAAGTGATGTGCAAAAATACATCTGAAGATCCTCGCCTCCTTCAAAGATTCTTGGAAGATTGCAGACAAGAAGACATGGATGTTTCCAGATTTGCCGATTTTTAACGATGATCTGTTTCTCCTCTTTGTTATGAAGTCTTGCTTGTGGTTTTGTATGTTGAAACAAATTAACTCAATTTTTAAATCCATAGCCCCTTTCAATTTTATTAATATTTTTCTCTGTAGTGTTTCTGATTATTCGTCAGGCAATCTGGTGATTTTTCTATAATTAATTTACTTTTAGCAGTAGCTTACCACCAGATTACCAATTCTTTGAAAGATTCTTCTCAAGTTTCATTTCAAGCATGGTGGTATGGTGTGTGTTATCACCATAGACTTGATAGGGCTCACGTATATCCTGTTTCGTTGGCCATAAAAAGAGATCTACTATGGCTCCCAGTTACTTTTTTCCAGGACTAATCCGCCTACATTGCATACTCACATAATCCCCGAATTGAAGAGGTACCTAAGCCTCCGTAATGTAGTTAGGAAAAATGTTTCTAATTTATATACTATGCTATTTTCTTCTCTTCAAAATGTTATCAATATTGTATTTTTCGTAGTCTGCTGTATTACTGTTATCGTTTTTCTAGTTTTCAGGTGGTGCTTTTGCATTTTTTGTACTTATTTATATTTTATTCCTTTTAAATTGTATGTATTTTGAACTCATACATTTTTGTTACTTTTTAATTTGTTATTATTGCAAATTCTTTCAATAGATTTTCACTTTAAACTCAAAACAAATAATCAGGAGGATGAGGAAGTATTTAAGCAGTACCCACAGAAGTGTCTTGGACTGTGACCTGTTGTGGATGGTGGTGACCTAAAATTTAATAGAAGTACACAGTTAAAGGTATTTTACTAAAAACACTCCTACTCCTATTAAAAAGAAGTGGGAAAACACTAAACAAACTTCTAAAGAGAAGCGTTCTCGATCCCGGGGTAGGTCTCCTCAAAAGGAGCCCTTTGAAAGGAGGTATAACCTCAGGAACAAGGATAATTTGAGAAAACCTGATAGATATCAAAATACTGATACACGTTCCTCTCATACCTTTCAGACTTCGTCACAGAAATCCGAAAGAAGAGGACGATCAGAAAACAAGGAAGAACGTGTGAAAACCAAAGACGATCAACACGTTCAGAAATACAAGAAACCGCAATTCATCAAAAAGAAAGTGGCAGGTCTAAAAATCAGACATGCCGAGGATCTTGAAGACACAACACAAGAACGGGGAATGGGCTCAGACAATGTTGGACAGTGCAGCAGAATTCATCATAGCGCGCAAGTACTTGAAGGATCATCTGGAGACAGTGGACTTGAATGAATTCATTCAAGTGGAAACTGCAGATACCAGGGTTAGTTGTCCACATAGCAGCGCAGCGGACGAGCGCAGCGGACGAGCGCTGCGGGCGCGACGAAGGCGCGCCGAAGTTGCACCTAAGTTAAGCCCGTCTGCGCCCGTCCGCGACGGGCCGGGACCAGGGGCCATAGACCCTGCCTTTCCTTTAGTGTATTCCTCTGCCCAACTTCGGTCTTTTTCAGTTCCTGTCCCCCTCTCCTCCTCTACAGTTCAACACCTATCTTCACACGGCATCTATGTCCCCCACTCTTCCTGCTCATGTCCCGTCCCTCCTACTTCTCTTTCGTCCTTTGCAACTGGCCCCACTTCTGGTTCCCCAGCCGTCTCTGCTATTCTTCTTAATACTCGCTCCGCCGTTAAAAACCAAATTGCTCTTTTCAATCTCTTGGATACTGATTCCCCGGATTTTCTTTTTCTCACCGAAACTTGGTTTTCTTCTGATTCACTCCCGGACCTTCTGGCCATTCTCCCTAGTACCCACTATGTCCTTCGTGCCGACCGCCCTAACGGAAAAACTGGAGGGGGTGTGGCGATGATAATTCGCTCTTCTATGAAATTCCAGCTTCTTCCGCACCCCCGTATACCCAGCGTCGACTTTCTGGTGGCCCGCTCTCTTAATCTCCCGGCACCTCTTACGGTGGTCCTCATGTACCGCCCCCCTCACAGTATGCCATCATTTGTGTCTACCGTGCAGGACCTCTTGGCCACCTTGGCGGTAAATAATTCCTCGCTGCTCCTGCTCGGTGACTTCAACTTTTGGACGGGTGATCCGAGGGAGGACTCCTCATCTAGAGACTTCTCTGCCACACTTCAGTGCCTTAACTTCTCACCCCACGTCTCGGCCCCTACCCACATTCACGGTCATATCTTGGACCAAATCTGGTCCTTACGCTGTAATCTTCCGGCCATCTCCATTTTTCCTTGCGTCTGGTCGGATCACTTCATGATCTCCTTTTCTATACACTTGGCTCAAGCTGAGAAAGCCCCTTTGCCTAAAAACATCTTGGCTCGAAGCTGGAACAAGACTGATCTTAATGATCTCTCTTCTTTACTATCTTCATCCACTCCCACCCTGACTGACCTATCTTTGGAAAGTCAGGCGGATGCCATTAATACTTGGCTTTCTTCTGCTTGCGACCAGGTCGCCCCACTTAAAAAGATCAAATCAGTTCGCCCCCATGACGCTCACAAGTGGTTTTCCAGCGACCTTAAATCTCTGAAATTAGAGCTCAGGCGCTCGGAGCGTCATTGGCGCCGCAACTACTGCCCCACACTCCGCCTCAAATATAAAGCTCTTCTTAACAACTATAAAAAAGCCATCTTAGCGGCCAAATCTAAATATTTTACTGAGCGAGTGGCCCTTTCGTCCAACAAATCTCGTGAGATTTTCTCACTAGTTCACAGTCTTGCCACTTCCGACCGCACCTGTCTTTCCCCTGCCCCTTCTCAATCTCTTTGTCACTCTTTGAACGACTACTTCATCAATAAAATGATTACCATCAAGGCCAATATTCCTATTGTGTCTCAACCCGCACTGCCCGTTCAGTCTCATCTGCTTCCTTCTGTCCTGGATCGTTTTGAACTTATTTCATCTGAGCTTTTCCTCGACCTGCTTGTCAAGGTCAAATCCGGCTCTCACGCAGACTGTGCCCCTGCACGGATACTCAGAACCCTCTATACCAGTTGTCCCACCCCTCCCATCACCTTTCTCAATGCTTCTTTGGCTTTGGGCTGTGTTCCCTCTTCCTTTAAGTCTGCTATTGTTTTTCCTATCTTGAAGAAAGCTGGCCTGGACCCCTCTCTTCCATCTAATTTTAGGCGATTTCCCTTCTCCCCTATCTAGGGAAGATTCTCGAAAGCTACGTGACATCCTGCCTTTCCACCTATATTGAGGAGAATCATCTTCTGGCCTCCCACCAGGCGGGCTTTCGCCCCGGCCACTCCACTGAGGATGTGGTCCTTGCGGTCCTGGATGAACTTAAGGGGAAGGCCGACTGCAACCTCCCCCAGGCATTGGTCCTTTTAGATCTGTCCGCTGCGTTTGACACGGTCGATCATGTCATCCTTCTCGACCGTGTCAGCGCAGCGGGCATCCAGGGCACTGCCCTCTCCTGGATCGCGTCCTTTCTTCAAGGCAGATCACAGGCAGTCCACCTCTCTGATTTTTCTGCCCCCCCTCTTCCGGTCACATGTGGTGTCCCTCAAGGTTCTTCTCTCTCCCCACTTCTTTTCAACCTTTCACATCCGTCCCCTTATCTCCTCTCTTCTCGAGCTGGGGGTCTCTGTGTACAATTACGCAGATGACCTCCAGCTCGTTTTTGATCTCTCATCCCCAGCTGACTCTCTTCCTAAGTTCTGTTCTACTCTTCTTTTTATTTCCCAGTGGATGAGCTTCAATCATTTGAAGCTCAATCCCGATAAAACGGAGCTTGTCCTCACTGGTGGCTCATCCAATCCCTGGTCCTCAGCTCACTGGCCCCTTTCTTTTGGCCCTCCCCCCTCACCAGTTTCCTCTATTCGAACCTTGGGCATCAAGATCAGTAAGGATCTGTCCATGCACACCCAAATCAGTTCTGTTGTGTCTTCTTGTTTTTCCTCACTCCGTTTAATTCGTAAGATTTCCCGTTTTTTTTCTGTTGATGCCCTTAAAACCATCATCACGGCCCTTATTACATCCCGCCTGGATTATGGAAACGGCTTGTACGTTGGTATCCCTGCCTACGAAACTCGCCGTCTCCAGGCCATCCAAAACCAGGCGGCCTGCCTTATCCTTCGTCTCCCCAAATTTTCCCACATCACCCCGGCCCTCAAATCTCTCCATTGGCTCCCGGTTCATTTCAGATCCCAGTTCAAACTAGCTTGCCTGGCCTTTCGAGCGCATGCTCGTTCTGCCCCGCTCTTCATTAATTCCCTAATTTCTTCTCATGCCCCCAGTCGTACTCTCCGCTCTTCTTCTCTTTCTCTTCTTCACGTCCCCCGCTTCCGCAAATCCCGCACCGGGGGCACCCGATTCTCTGTGTTGGCCCCCCAGATTTGGAACAACCTCCCTCTTTCCATTCGTTCTATCCCTATCTTTTCCCACTTTCGTAAAGCCCTTAAAACTTTTCTTTTCCTTCAGGCATTTCCCGGCTAAATCTCTTTGGGCCCCTTTGTAGATTCTGTTGTGCTCCTCAGCACCAGGAAGCCGCTTGGCCACAGTGCGCTTTAGAAATTTCTTTTTCATTTCATTTCATTTCATTTCACATAAGTTATATGAAAAAACACTCCGGATGGAGGGGACATACCAAGAAAAGTGAGAGCACTCTTTTGGGAACGACTTTCTAAGGGTTATAACATTCTTCTAGCTTAACAAGACTGGCCACTGGAATTTGTCAGGGAGTGCCCACATGGCGAAGACATCATTATGCCAGCCTTCTCTAATCACATTCCAATTCATTTAAAATATATCTATGCCAGGAAATGGACAGTAGCGCAAGCTCCTGCATTATACAAAAATCATGTAGGATGAGATGAGGACTCGCCTCGCCATAAAATCCAACTAAAAAAAATCAATCAACTCCACAAAGGCAGTACCCAGTTAAGCAAGAAGCTAAAAAACAGGTCAGTGAGATCTTAGAGCAACTTGAATACCAAGGGGCGATTGAAACATGCACCTCGTCAATGAACAATCCTTTGTTTCCTGTCTCCAAACCAGACAATACGTATGGTCTAGTATTCGATTACAGACACTTAGGGCCTCATTAGGCTAGTGGGCGGAAAATCACCCTAACCGCCATGGAGGCGGAAAACTACCGCCCGCCAGGCCGGCGGATAAACCGGCGGCCAAATTATGATGAATCACCACAAAAGACCGACCGTGGCGGTAGCCGCCCTACCAAAACCACCCGACGCGGGCATTGAGGTCTAAAATACCGACCACGGCGGTCGGAAAAGCACCGGAAAATCAACAACCCGCAGCAAGGAAAGCGGAGACACCGCACAGGAAATTAGGATATCCCCGAGTGTCCCGCGGTCGGAATCGCTGTTCCCGACCGCCGCGGTCACACACAGGAGTGAATGGGAGAGCTAGCAGAAAAGCAGCCGCATAGCCACCGCAGCGGACTGACCATGAAAAACATGGCGGACGATTCCAAAACACCGCAGTGATGCCAAACATTGCACCAATCAAAGTAGCCATGCCCCTCCCCAAAAAAACACATACAAATAAAAATAAATAATGCAAATTAAAATATAAAAGCACAGGACCAGTCCCACAACACACCTGACAGCCAAATTCTACTTGTATACACCCACACAGCTGAGTATAAAACCACCACCTTCACTGACCACAATCCTTTTTTTGACAATATTGATCCAGCACACAAGTCTCTTTTTTGTTAATATATACAATAGTAACCACAATTTGTAGATCACAATGGAAAAACGTTCTGTAGCAGAATCAAGGATGTTTTTTTTTTTAGAAGTTCAATCTTTATTTATTCTTCACAACGCACTGTAGCCAACGCATTTCGTCCTTCACGGACTTCTTCATGGCTACAAATAATACATATATATACAAACAATTATTATATATACAATATGTACACTATTATACATTTTAAAAAGCACATTTTATTACACTCCTACATGTTAAAAAAGTCCAAATATTAGACTTTACAACATTTTTATCATACACATTTTTTTACAAACCATTTCTAAAAAGTACATTTGTCTAGAAGTTATCATTATTCCAACGAACACCTTTGTCAGAGAATAATCCTTTGTTATCTTATTATGCTGAATCTGCTACTTTCTTTTATATACAAGACAATATCAAAAAGACGGGTGGCTATTTAGAGATGGCAAGTAGCCAGTTATGGGCCTTTAGAACTAGTTACCTTTGCCGGTTACGGTGGGTTTATACATTGTAAAGATAGTAAGTGATCAATTATGGGCTTTTGTAGTTCAAATCTAAGGTTATTAGTTGAAGCCGAGAATTTGGCTTACCAAATAAAGAGAACTCTTCTTAAATGTAAGTGTAGAAAAGTATTCTTCCATCCAGTCAAATGAGTACTGGGTATCTAATAAGGGAAACATGTCCTTAATGACAAGCTTTTGCATCATCTTATCAAGAAATAGCATTGTATCATTAGCAATAATTTAAATTACTAACATACCTTCTCTTATTTAGTGAAAGGCACTGTGTTTTCGAAATCAAGATCACTCAGGTCGGATAGCCCGGTGTAGTTAGGAATCTAAGTGGGAATGAAAAAATGACACGAAAAAATACTATCACTATTTGCAAGTATGGTCTTTGTTGTATATTACAAAAGTTAAATGTCAAATCTAACTAGAACTCGAACTGTAGGTTCAAATTTTAATTAGGTCACTTTCCCAAGCTTCTAATGTGAGTCTTATTGATGAAATGGCATGATAAAGTATGGTTTTTGCCTTTTATTAGATAACAAACTATTTGCAAAACAGATCGGTTTTCCAGGATATTTCTCACATATTACTCCCCATTGTAATCGCTTTTGCTATGACTGTCACATTAAAGGTCTGTAATTTCATCAGTTTTGGCCGCCATGTTAAAAAGTCCCGGTTCTCTTACATTTGTATTCCATATTTGAGGCCCTATCTCCTTGCTGGGAGCTACACACATACATAAAGATGCAGAGTACCCATATTAGATTTTATGAAATCAAAGTGGGGGGCCAAAGAAGTTTTCTATCTAGCAAATAGCATCTACCCCGTCTAATTTGCGAATTTTATTCGAGTGGCGTATTACTTACTTGGGAATGGAGTTAAGCCGGCTCCATCGCGTGGCGTCTTCCGTTGTAGTGTAAATAAACGGAAAACCGGGCAGTTTTTTATATACTAGTTAATTGTCAAATGATGTTCACCTGTGTGCAATCGAGTGTATCTTGGCGTTTTACCAAGATTATAACAGCGCCATCTTGGTAGACCTCGATTCACGTTCTATCTATATATGTTATTTGGAATTTTTCACCCGTGTGTGTTTATTATTGAAATGCTAAGTTGCAGACGCATTTATTAATTTGATGAAAAATAAACTAAAGCTAGTTTTTAGTTCTGTGTCCTAAATGACTAAATTATTTTTGGATGAATCAATGTTTTAACATTTATCGTCAGCTTATAATATCGCATAAGATTATATTAGTTTTCATCTGCACACAAATTATGGCAATAGCTAGGTTGGCCTGATCGTTTTTACGTACGAACGATCACGTCAAAGATTTGGACACGCCATTTTAGATCGGTCTTGCATTATGTGTCTGGATTTAAATCTCGGCGCCATTTTAGAGTGGTCTAATACATTCAATTTAAAATTAAGCCACATTGGAGCAGGTTTCAAATCGAAATATAATAAGCTTTATGATTATCCATGCATTTTTCACTATTTTGATATTCAATCAGGTTGTAAGATTTTAATTTAAGTGATATTTCAAAACTTACTCGTGCACATATGTACAATTTTATTTTATGAGAAAAACCCCCTCAATAAATTCGATTTTTAAGCACCATATTCGAATTTTCAAAACAGTAAATTTTAAATGTATGCTTTTTATGATGGTTTTGGCTATATTAAGCCTACTATTTTCCAGGTAATACCAATATACAATATACAGATAATATTCCAATCATCCTCGGTATAGCTGTACATTATTTTGTGAACACATCAAATCTTTATGGCAAAGGGTTACTGCTGTATTCAGAAAAACATATTTTTAAATTTCTTCATCACTGACAGATTGATATTGGAAATTCATGAACACTCAATGAATTATTCCCTATGTGGCTCCCAACTACAAAAAATGGTGCAGTTCATTATTGGTGTTGAGCCCCAAGGTCGTTGTTCTCAATCTACAAATCCAGCCTGCTTCTGCTTTCCTTAAAAACAATTCTCTATTTCCACCCCTCAAGGGAGTCTGTATTTGTTCCAGAGCATGGAACCAGACATCCCTTTCGGTTGGATGATTTTCTTGCATGTGTATTGCCACAGGGTATCTTACATCATTGCTTTTTATCGCTCTAATGTGTTCTTGTACTCTCATTTTTAAGCATCTGATACTGCTGCCTATATATACTTTGTTGCATGCGCAACCCAAAGCGCATACAGTATGTGTGGTATTACAGTTGATGAAAGATCGAAATTCATATTCCCTCTTGGTGTTATATTTGAATTTTGTTTTTTGTTGAGGCCATATTGACAAATAGTACATGTGCCACAAACAAACAAAAAACACCGGTTTATTGGTTAGCCATGTGATATTATTTGTCTCCTTTTCACCTTTTACATAGCTGGGGCACAGTACCTTTTTCAGATTTTCTCCCCTCTTGTACACAACCTTGGGTTTTGTTCGTATTGTGCCCTGGGGCATTTTGCCTGATGCAATTATGTGTCAATTTTTATGTAAAATATTGTAAACATGATTACTATATGCATCATACTTTGTTATGAACATGATTTCATCTTTATTTTCATTCTTTTTCTTATTCCTATTGGCACTACTCTTTAAGGTGGTTCTACGATCCACCGTGTTGATCCTTGATTCAGCCTTATCTAGGCACTTGTTCGTGTATCCTCTCTCTTTAAAGGCATTTTTCATGGATTTAACATGTTTTTGAAAGTTCTTCTCTTGGCTGCAGTTACGGCGAGCTCTTGTCATTTCCCCAAAGGGTATAGCATTTATTGTTCCCCTTGGATGTGCACTCTCAGCATGTAAAGCTGCCAAGATCAAATCGGGTTCTCCGCTTGATCCATGCCCTCCTGATATAATGAATCAACTTCACAATACCATTTCTCAGCCGCTTACCACCATTTGTAATGCCATCTTCAAAACAGGCGTCTACCCGGAGACCTGGAAGAAGGCCATCGTTAAACCTTTGCTCAAAAAGCCTTCCTTAGACCCCACTGTTACGGCCAACTACAGACCCATTGCTTGCCTTCCCTTTCCCGCTAAAATCGTAGAGGCCATCATGAACCAGCAGCTCTCAGAGTTCATTGAACAACACGAACTCTTGGATGATACGCAGTTCGGTTTCCAGAGGGGACACAGAACCGAGACAGTGCTGATAAAGGCCTCCGATGAAATTAGAAACATCTTGGATTCGGGAGGAGCAGCAGTGCTCATTCTGTTGGATCTCTCGGCGGCCTTCGACACGGTCGACCATGCCATCTTGGTCGACCGTGTCGCAGCCCTGGGGATTAACAATCTGGCCAAAGATCTCATAGCTTCTTTTCTAGCTAACCGCAAACAGGCAGTTAAATTGGGCAATTATTATTCACCGACTTCTAAACTGCCATGCGGGGTCCCCCAAGGATCGTCGTTAAGTCCTGCGCTTTTAACATTTATGTCGCAGACTTGGCAAGGGTCATAAAATCTCATGGGATGCGTCTAACTACCTACGCTGATGACACCCAACTTGTGCTGGCAGTGCATAAGAACGGCCCAATGGTGGCAGCTAAGTTTCAGGAGGGGATACTGGAGGTACAAGCATGGATGCATAGTAATTGCCTAAAACTGAACGCGGAGAAAACGGAGGTTATGACCTTTGGTAACATCTCTCCAGAATGGTCCCCAACTTGGTGGCCTACTCAGATGGGTCCTCCTCCGGTCCCAGTCGCAAAGGTCAGGAATCTTGGAGTGATCTTTGATAAACATCTATCCTTCAAACATCATGTAAATAAGGTTGTCTCAGCTGCCTTTTTTACGTTGAAAAAGATAAAAAAAACTGCTACCGTACTTACCAGCATCAGCTGGAAAAACCCTAATTACCACCTTGGTGTTTTCCAAGCTTGATTACGGAAATGCCCTCTTTTTCAACACTCATAAATATATTCTGAACAAGCTCCAATCTGTTCAAAATATGGCAGCCAGAATCCTTCTTAACATTCCTAGGCGCCAGTCCATCTCGGCAGCTATACGCCATCTTCATTGGCTAAGAGTGGAGAGCAGGATCAAATTTAGGGCCTTATGCATTGCCTATAAGGCCATTCATCATACTGGCCCGAAGTTTCTAAAAGAGGCTTTTCAGGTATACGCCCCTATAAGGAACCTAAGATCAGCAGCTAGTTGTCTACTATCTGTTCCCCGAGCAAGAACCGCCACCTGGGGTGACAGACGATTCTTGGTAGCAACTCCCAGATTGTGGAATTCTCTCCCTTCGCATATCAAAACTGCCCCTACTCTCATCTGTTTCCGTAGGGCCTTGAAGACTTGGCTCTTCAACCAATAAGTTTGTGTGCTGATCACTGTATCCTAAAGTATCTTACTGCACCTAGACACCCTTGGGTATTAGCTGCACATTAAAAATCCCATAAATAAATAAATAAATAAATAAAATGTTATTACATGCTGTGGGTTTTTTAAAAATGTCACTTTCGATTTTATTTCCACTAACATATAATCTAAGATCCAAAAACTCAATGGATTCTTTAGAGTAGTTCATGGTCATTTTTACATTGAATCGATTAACATTTAGATAGTTAAAGTAGGCAATAATTCCATAAGTTCACCATTACACAGCATCAGGATATCGTCAATGTATCTACCATAGAAGATGATATTATCATTCCATGGTTGAGACCCAGTACCCCAGGCATGCTCCGTCTCATACAGGCCCATGAAAAGGCCTGCATAAGACGGAGCAAACCTGGATCCCATCGCCGTATCCTGTTTTTGCAGGAACCAATCTCCGTTATGTAGGAACGCGTTCATCTCTAGAATCATACGTGTCATCTCAAGTAGCATAAGAGTATGCTCCAAATTAGTAGCGCTGCGTTTGTACAGAAAATGTTTTACTGCTTCTATACCACAGTCACTTTTTATGCACGAATATAAACTTTCTACATCTAGTGTAACAAAGAGTAGATCAGGACTATCCCAAACAAAGTTCTCCAGTTTACATAAAACGTCCCACCTATCCTTGAGGTAGGAGGCCAAGTTCTTAACGAAAGGCTGGAGATATTCATCCACAAACTGTGAGAGCCGTTCAGTGCGTCCACCATTCCCTGATATTGTAGGTCTTCCCGGTGGGAACCCACCCCCCCTTATGGATCTTTGGGAGGATATATGTACATGGGTGATGGGAGTCATGAGCCTGTAGGTACTTATATTCAGTGTCAGATAAAAGACACGATTCATGCCAATCCCTTAGAGAAGCATTGATATTTTGTTCAATTTTTTTGGTAGGATTATCTTTTTTATCTAATGTAGCAATCTTTTTGTGCTAATTGTCTATCTATTTCATTCAGAGACTTAACTCGATTCATCACTACAATATTTCCTCCCTTGTCTGCTTCTCGTATGACTATTTTGGGATCTTCTCGCAGTGTGTTCAGTATGTCCCTATCCTTTTTTGTCACATTGTGTTCATGTTTACAATGTGAATGAAACATATGTTTGTCCTCTAATTGATAGATATCTAGAGTTACTTTTTTGTAAAACTCATCAATAAAGGTATCCTGTGGTCTTAACGGTAAAAAACGTAGACTGTATATTTAAACCACTGTCAATAGAGACATCCTCAACAATTTCCAAAGATCTAGCAGTCTCCGTAATATCTACATTTTCATCTTCTTCATTCAAGGTGGAAATCAAATGAGTAACATTTAGATCAGCAATCGACATTTCTGAAACACCGGAATTAATCGATGGAACATTCTGCACACTTTTATTATGTTCAAAGTATTTTTTTATCTCACTTCTCTTATGAATTTGAATAAATCAACATGTAGATCCACAAAATTACAAATATTCGTTACACAAAAATTCAATCCTTTTAACAGCAATGTTTCTTCATTTACAGTCAAGATTCTGTCTGATAAATTGATGATGCTAAGGGCATTATGTGCCACATTAGAATGTATATCATCACTTATTTCTTCATATGTGTCTTGCTCTGTAGCCTGGTTTGTACGCCTTGCTTTATGTTTTTTCCCTCCCCTTCTGATTCTGAGGTTTGGTTTTTCTTTTTGTTTCCTAATCTGTATTGTTGAACTTAAAAAATGAGAGGAAGCAGAGGAAACAGGTGTTTCTTGTTTACTGGTGCCCTCACCCGGGTCACTATCCATAGAGGAGAGGGATGTGCTGCTTGAGGAAATACTTATTGGTTTCACATGAGTGGTCTCATTTGATGTTACTTTAGAAGTTACATCATGATATTTTTTTGAAAAGGTGAAGATTCTACCGTTAGCATAATCCTTTTCATCTCTTTGTAATTTTTTCATTTTCTTATCTTTCAAGTACATTTGATAGGCAGCTTACTCCGTTTTCAAGATATCATAATTTTTGGTGGTTGCATCTTTTAAATTCATTTCTGCAATTTCTTTTTCTAGTTTCACAATTTCATATTTTATTTTACTGACCTTTCTCTCTGAATTAACAATAAGTATTCTCATCATACAGTATGAAGCATCATACAGTCCTTCCTCCCAATCATCTAATAGGTCTTGTTCTAGATCCTCATAATTAGGAAAGAATAAGATCCGTAGACCACGGGGGATTTTTTTGTTTTCAATGTATTTACGCAGGGTCGCTCCGTCCCACCATTTAGCGAGTTCCTGTTTTTTCAATTTTTCTAGTCTATAGAATTGTTCTTTTAGGCCCTCATTTCTTGGAGTCACCTTTTTTGTGACATTAGCGTTGGGTTCTTTAGATTTAAAAAGGTCTCCCAACATCTCCTCTGGTTTCTCATCAAAGTCCATTTTTAATGTATAGGAAGTATATGGCGGATAGTGCTAATCTAACCCAAAGACACAATTGAAAACAAAAGAATAGGGAAAGGGGTTTTAAGCACAATGCTTTACAACACTCCAGAAGAGAAGGCCATACACCACATCTGACAGGAGAGGCAAAAGAGCACAGCACACACACACATCCACCACCACTATCACTACCACCATCACACCAGCACCAACAATCCCCAGCACACAACACACCTCACACACCAACACCACAACCCCCACCCACACACCTGCACCCACAAGCACTTCAACCACCACACACCATGACATCACAGAAAATGGCTAAATTCACAGAGAGTGAGTTGACTGTCATGGTCAATGAGATTGTGAGAGTAGAGCCACAACTGTTTGGAAGCCTGGTCCAACAGACACCATTAGCCACGAGGAAACAAATGTGAGAAAGGATAGTCCAAAGGGTCAATGCTGCAGGGACCACCCCAAGATCCAAGAAGGAGATCATGAAGCAGTGGCCTGATCTCAAGAGGGTGGTCAAAGAGAAGAGGAGAACGAACTGGCATCTGGCAAACGTGACTGGCAGTGGCCCTCCCATCCCACTGAAAACATTCACACTATGGGAGGAGAAAGTGCTTGCCATCCTGCATCCTGAGAGTCTCACAGGAGTAGCCGGGGGAACAGAGGCTGGTAAGTACAAACAAATGGCAACCAACAAACCGAGAACTACTCCCTTGCACAACCCAAACCCCATTACACTGTCCACCCACACCCAACAGGTAGATAGCCATCTTGTATAGGAGGCCTGCATGGGGGAGGGGGGTCTGTACAACAACTCACACCATAACCCCTCTACCACCGCCTACCAAGATCTATAACCCCCCAACACCACCCAGAAGCATGTGTCAGCCATTGCACTGCTCAACAAACAGACTTACAGGTAGGTAGCCATCTTGTATTGGAGCATTGTTTGGGGGTGGGAGGCCTGTATCACTACTCCCAGCATGCCCCCGTCTCACACTCCAGCAGCATGGAGGCCTCCCCACCCAGGAGCATGTGTCAGCCATTGCACTGTTCAACAAACAGACTTACAGGTAAGTAGCATTCTTGTATAGTGGAGAAGTGTGGCTCACTGGTTAGAGGAGGCATACCCTGAAGCAGAGGTAAGACCCAGGACCAGGGTTCAATTCCCGACGCAGCAGGGTCTTGAGCCCAATTGTCCACGGACTCGATAATTCTCGCTTCGGGCCCCACTCTAAGCACGGGTTCACTCTATGCAGCTCTGGGCAGTAAGCTTGCTTAATCTCCACTACGCCCCCCCCCGCGGCGGGATGCCTGGCTTTCACCTTGGGGATGCCCAGTACGGGTTTTCTCACAGGGAAAAGCCAGGACGGGTTCCCAATGCAAGCGCCAAGATGCCCTAGGGTAAGTTGAGCGCTATATAAGAACACACATACATACATACATACATATTGGAGCACTGTTTGGGGGTGGGAGGCCTGTAATCACTACTCCCAGCATGCCCCCTGTCCCACACTCCAGCAGCATGGAGGCCTCCCCCACCCAGGAGCATGTGTCAGCCATTGCACTGTTCAACAAACAGACTTACTGGTAGGTAGCCATCTTGTATTGAAGCACTGTTTGGGGGTGGGAGGCCTGTATCACTACTCCAAGCATGCCCCTGTCCCACACTCCAGCAGCATGGAGGCCTCCCTCACCCAGGAGCATGTGTCAGCCATTGCACTGTTCAAAAAACAGACTTACAGGTAGGTAGCCATCTTGTATTGGAGCACTGTTTGGGGGTGGGAGGCCTGTATCACTACTCCCAGCATGCCCCCTGTCCCACACTCCAGGAGCATGGAGGCCTCCCCCACCCCGGAGCATGTGTCAGCCATTTCACTGTTCAACAAACAAACTTACAGTTAGGTAGCATTCTTGTATTGGAGCACTGTTTGGGGGTGGGAGGCCTGTATCACTTCTCCCAGCATGCCCCCTGTCCCACACTCCAGCAGCATGGAGGCCTCCCCCACCCAGGAGCTTATGTCAGCCATCGCACTGTTCTCCCTCAGCTAACAGGTAGGTAGCCATCTTAACTCTGCCGGATGTGTGTGTGTGAGACCTGCATCCCTACACAAAGCAACAATTTCATGCAATGCATCGACACCTGACATGTATGAGTAAATGATGTTCCTCTGCACTATGAAATTACACACAGTGTGGCCATCAATAATACTAGTGGAGACTTCATAATTGTGTAGTGTACAGACAGTCAATGAAACAAAGATGATACAATACTTGCACAGTGCACAACACTGACCATCCCCCATCTAATCCACAGGTGATGAAGAACTCACTGCTGAGGACCAGAACATCGACCAGCAGAGCCAGTCTCCCGCCCGGTACATGGACTCTCAGATGTTGACTCCCAGGACAGTTTGGACGATGAGCTCCGGCAGCAATCAGTCCTTACATTTTCCGACGATTCCAGTGTAGCCTTGATCACACGTGAGTAAATTAAAACTGCCATAGTTCACGTATTTAAATCCCACTGAACAAGTGACTCAAGTAAAATACTGCAAGTTCCATCATGTACCTGTTATATCCCTATCTCATACAGGACTGGAATGACTGTATATATTTTGCTTTAATAGCTTCTTAGCACCACAATCCCAAAATACAAATATTGTCCAGGCACACAGGACACTTAAAAGTGAAAAGTCATGCATTGAATTTCCATTTCCTTTTATGCAGTTTCGCTCATTAACATGCTAACAAAAACTTACTTGCCATAACACCAGTGCAACAGAGTTAGCAAGTGGAGACAAACGTTCCCCTCCTGTCTCCCTTTCATGCCAACTTGCTGAAGTGCTGCAATACTAGGATAATCCTTTATGTCTGCAAGAGGGCATGTGGGACATGCTCCCCACATTAGATCAACTCAGAATTTCTCCAACTTGGACACGTTGAAATGCGCATTCGCTATTAATAACAAAATCATCAAGAATTAGCTGCAATCGCAGATATCCTAATTTGGATTTCATAAATTTCTCAACAATTATTAAATGATTTACATTGGATAACTGAAAGTGTAATCTGCGAAATAAAATCTACCTTCCTTCCAATTTTTGTGTAATGCCGTCCAGTGGTTCGGCCCATAGCAGTGTTTAAAGCAATATTAACAAATAGAAGGAGTGTTCCCAGGACAGGGCGTCCTAGCACGGAGAACGAGGATAGCGAGAAAAGAAAGTTCTTTCTTTTTTAATAAACCCCTCACTCACCGACCTGGTCGGTGACATGCTTCATCATCGGGGTCCACCTGAGTGACCGAGTGCCACTCAGGTGTGCTACAATGCCTGCAACTGCAGCAGAGCAGTTTTTTTGTGAAATAGGTGAAGTGGTGAAGATTAAAAAGTGTAATGCGTGTTCTCCCTACAAACTTTATTGTGGAGTCAGTATAACACTGATAAAAACAAGTGAGATACTACTAATGGTGTAATTTGGCCAAGGAGTATCAGATTTGGAGTGAAAAGGTGGTCAACATGTTTCAACCGTGTGTAAATTGTCGGTTTTCGTCAGGACCAAGAGAAAAAATTAGCCGGGGGGGTCTGCTGCACGCACTAAGGTGCAACCGTCCCTGACTCACATGTGTGCTAGACCGTGTACTTACGGTTTAGCTTTATTACGAACTTCCATATAAGCGTAATCTGAAACAATAAAACAAAGCATAATGATGGTGCACAGGTTTTTCAGTTGTGGTACAGTATCTTGTTCCGTGCTGTATGCTTAATGTCTCCGTCGTTTTTCAATCTATCATGCAAAAAATACATTCACAATTGCATGCTGTGTCACATCATTTGATGTGCCACGTGTGACCCAGCTGGGTGTTTTTTTGAGTTATCGTACATGCCCCACTATGTGATTACATTCAATTAGTGGGTTTCTAGCATACAACGCAGTGATTTTTACGGACGCTGTTTGACTATATTCAGTCAATGTGCGCATAACGTCAGCAAACATATGTGCACACAATCATGCAAAAATAGGGCGAGGTGACCGAGGTATCCTTCACTAATGTATTTGCAGTTATGATTATTGAGCACACTCAGAAGCGGACTTACTAGTTTCTGTTAAAAAGAATGCCCCATGGATGTCAGTCGGGGGCCGCCTAAGAGCATTCTGTGAATAGAAAGATAGATATTCCGAGCGTTTTTTAGGTATGCTCGAGCATTATTTTGTCGTTAAAAAGAGCACTCGCACACCTCGAAATGGCGAGGTGTGAACCCAGTTATTTAGCATGTCCCCCCGCAGAACTTACTTGTCAGTAGGCTGTATCACATATTGGGGCATGTACTATAACTAAACGTGGGCGCAAAATCCGTTCCGTTGACTTACCGTGATTTTGTGTTCGGCAAGTTGTGTTTTTCCCGGTTTGCGTGTGCTGCGCCATTTTGGATCTTGCTGCGTGATCGCGCGAGAAGTTTTTCGACCGCGATTGCGTCATCGCGGCCTGCCATCTTGCACAGCGAGAGTTTGACAACGCGAGCACGTCATAAGGGTCCGCAATCACGCATCGCCGTAGATGCGGCGTGCAGCTGACTTCTGGCGGGAGATTTGAACAGCTCGCGTTCCCGAACTTGCAAAATTGCAATTCTGCACAAGAAATCCCCCACAGGCAGCATAAACCTTCTTAAAATCATGATTTTGATCAGAATAACTCCTCAGATTGACATTTGGCTGCACTTTTTTGTGCAAGGAGTCCATATTGGGGGGGGGGAGGAAGGAAGTGGCCCAGAGTCTCCAACTTCCTGTTCCTGTCCAGCAGGCTCCCCCCAGTGCTTTGTCCATGTCCTGGTCACTTTTGATTTGGATCTGGAGCTAGAAGGATTACTTTTTGTGGCTGCTGCTGGATATTTGTATTTGAGGACTTTTTGGACTTTGGAGTTTGGATCACTTTTGGATTTGAGATTTTACAAGTACGTTGGTGTTGTTTGTTTGGGGCATTGCAGTTACTGCAACTAAAAATGTTAAACTTTTCCACAACTTAAAAAAATATATATTGTGGGTAGCCACAGTATCTAGTAGGTCCAGGGTTAATCATGGGTGCATGATACAACTGTTTCTGTGAGTTTTTTTTAACTTAAATTGCATTTATGTCATGGAATTTTAGCTCACTGTTATATGTGGATTTTTTTTAATTTTGGGGTGCCTGTAAAGCCTCACTAGCCAGTTTGCCCAGGGGTAGTGAGTGGTGCATGGACAAAGTCTTCTGTGGGGTGTCTTGAATTTAAACATCATTGAGGGCATAAATGGCATTGGATTGTGGTGATGTTTGTGTGTTTTGTGACTTTTTGGGGTATTGTTGGGGCCTGGCCATGTGGGTGGGGCCCATTTTGAGGCCTGGTCCAGGCAGGGCCTGGCCATGTGGCGGGGGGACAAGGGGTCACTTTGAAGCCAAGCAGTGTGCTTTGAGCCATAGGCCTGCACCCAGCCTGCCCTGCTTTCACCAATTATGCCCAGGGGTAGTGAGTGGTGCATGGACCAAGGCTTTGTGTGGGGCCTCTTGAATTTAAACATCATTGAGGGCATGGATGGCATTGGATTGTGGTGATTTTTGTGTGTTTTTTGACTTTTTGCAGTGTTTAACTGATGTTCCTCTGGCTTCCTTTGCTTTTAGGTGCACAAGAGAACCTTCAGTGCCAGGAAGAGGTCCTGCTGCAGTCTGTGCAGCACAATGTCACGTGACGTCATGTGTGGCGACAGACAACTCTGCAACTCGTGCAACTGCGGCCCGCTTTTCCGACATCTGAAGAAGATGGGCCCAAAGAAAGGTGGCCGTAGCTCCTCTACAAAGAAAGTTGCCAGTGCCACTGCCAGTAAGAAGGAGCAGAAGAAGCAAGTGGTACCACTTACCAAGGAGACTGGTGTGCCCACAGACACTTTTTTCAGGAAAAAACAACAATGCATGCAGCAGCGGGGTCTGCCAGGGACCAAGCTGGGAGCGGCACCTCAGCTTCATTAGGCTCAGTGCCATCACGCAAGGTTAGATCTAAGCCCATGAGAGGCAGCCACTGTCATTGCTCAATCACCATCGACCAGTGATGTTGGCTCATCGCAAGAAAATAGCACCCAATCAACACAGGGTGTAACTCAGCTGACGAGTGTTCAACAACCACAGCCGCAACGACAACCACAGGTGCAACTAGTAGAAGCGCAAGTACATGGGCAAGGAGAGGCGCAAGTACATGCGCAAGGAGAGGCACAAGTACATGCGCAAGGAGAGGCGCAAGTGCATTCGCAAGGAGAGGCGCAAGTACATGCGCAAGGAGAGGCGCAAGGAGAGGCGCAAGTAGAGGGGCAAGGAGAGGTGCAAGGAGAGGCGCATAGAGAGGCGCATAGAGAGGTGCAACTAGAGGCGCATGGAGCGGCACAACTGCCCACAATGCGTGTTCCTCCAGAAGTAGGGGCATCAGGAAATCGAGATTCAGGAAGAGGTATCATCCGAGGAAGCCACTCCTCCTGAGGATGATCCATTGTCTTCAAGATCCCCAGCAAGAAAAAGGTCAAGGAGGGCGACTACAAGTTCTTCTTCAAGCCCCCTTCCTTCTGATGATCTTGATGTTGATTGGAACCCACCAAAGCAGTCTGAAAGGGAGGCACGCCATGAGCCGACAAAGGTAGCTAAGCCTAAAAGAAGGTTCCCGCAAGGCTTTCAGTTATGGGTGATGACGACGAACAAAAAGTGGTGTATTCTGCTGCTGATTAACAGTCTGACGACGACCCAGTCATCACAGTTGTCACTCCAGCCCCAGCGGGCATGCAGCAGACAGACATTTTGACCCTACCTCGAATGGCTGCTGAGCGGGATGTGGGCGGCATGACACTGGTACCACCACCAACGCAGTTAACTACAATCCCAATAAGAGCTACAGCTTTCATATTTTCTCATCAGAAGGGCCGGCACTGACCTCCATCCAGCTCGACCTCCATTACCTCAAGTAGTGGTGCTGTAAGTGAACAACAGAGTTGAATTCAGCCACGCCTATCCTCCACTTCATCTGGCATTGAAACTGAAAGTAGCACCTCCACCACCAGCAGACATCTCCAGTCCCCAGTTTGGAACTTCTTTAGTGTTAGCCAAAAGGAGGAAAACATGGTAATTTGTTCGATTTGTAAACAAGTAATTAGTTGGGGTAAGCTTGGTACCAACTATGGCACTGGAGGCCAGAGAGGTCATCTCAAAAAACATGCGCATCTAAGGAAGATCCAGGGAGCCAAAAGTACAACAAATCCAAATGTATCCATTGATATTGCATCTGATGATGATGACGAGGGTCTTATCGTGCAGGGGGGAAGTGAAGAAGTGACAGACATTATTTCTGGTGCACCCAGTACCCCTGGCAGCAGCACTGCAGTGGTAGCGCCCACACCCTCTACCCCTGCAACATGTATGAGGCACACTAAGAGTCTGGGAGAGACACCAATGCAAAAAAGTACATCAGTGAGCCTAACTGGTTAGAAGAAGTCTGCATCATCATCGCGTAAAATGGTCAAGACCACCATTAGCTGAATGTTTTGTCGGATGCGCCATTTGAATGAAACCACCTAAGTGTATAATGCAAAGCTGGCTAAAATGCTAGTGCTGGACCTTCTCCCTTTTTCTTTTGTGGAAGGGGTGGGGTTTCTAGAATTTGTGGTAACAGTCTGCCCTAAATGGAAGGTTCCTAGCCGGTCCTATTTTGCCGGAGTTGCTGTTCCAGCACTATATCAAGATGTGCTGGAGGTGATTGGCGCAGCTATTCAGTGCTGTTCACACTATCCACCTGACAACAGACATGTGGACCAATTGCCAAGCCCTTGATTACATGTGCATCACTGCACACTGGGTTTCTGTTGCAGGGGTTAAAGTCAAGTTAAAAGCAGGTGTTGACACGGACACAATTTTTTCAAGCTACTTGGAAACATGCAACAGTAGCCATGTTTGCCATGGAGAAAACTCATACTGCACCTAACCGTTTGGAGGAGTTTGATAGAAGGTCTATGAATGGCTGCATCCAAGAAATCACATGATTGGTTATGTTTCCACGGATAATGGCAGTAATATAGTTAAGGCCATGCAGCAAGGTGGCTATTTCAGAGTGCCGTGTTTGGCGCACAGTATTAACATTGTTGTGCAAGATTTCTTGAAAAAATAAACCACAGTCAGCAAGTTACTGACCACCTGCCGAAGAATCTGCACACATTTTAGCCATTCTTTTAAGGCCCGGAAGATGCTGAGGAGCATGTAACATGAACGTTGACTGCCAGCCAAAGGACTCCTCCAGGAGGTGGCAACACGTTTGAACTCAACCTTTTACATGCTTGAGCGTCTGTCTGAACAGTGGGGGGTAATCAATGAGTATGTCTATAAACTGGGTTCTACTATGAAAGACAAGAGGCTAGAGTTGGAGGAATGGAAGCTAGTTGCAAGCCTGACAGACATGCTTCGTCCTTTTGAGGTCTTCACGTGTGAAGTCAGCAGGGAGGACTGTTCTTTGGGCAAAGCTATCCCATTGTTGCGCATGCTAGAGCACCGACTGAAGGCGGTGTCTTCAACGTTCCGAAATGATGTTGAAAAGCAAGACGTATATCAGTTGGCGGAGAGGTTATTAAGCTGCCTAGTTGACAATGAAAGGCTTAAAAATATATATACAGAACAACATTACATTTGTGCCACTATTCTGGATCCACGGTACAAAAAGGCTGTGGCCAGCAAAGTATTCATTCCTTTTAATAAAGCAGATGTTTCAAAGTACAAACATTGGCTAGCTGTGTCAGCCACTCGGTTCGAAAAAGAGCAGCAGAAAATTGAAGGAGCCGGCAGAAGTACTACTGAATCAGCAGGCCATCCGGCGTCAAGTTCCACTTCTGAATCTGGGGCCGAAGGAAGTCACTTTCCCTCACAGCCATTAACGACACCAGCAACCGTATCATCATCCTCACCGGCACCAGGCCCAGCCATAATATTGTTGGAAGTGGATTGGCTAACTCATCAAGGGTTTGCTCGTTCCAGTGATGCAAAGGCCACAGATGGTACGCAAAGTGGAGCAACCCTGGAGAACCTTGAGTCGATGGTGCAGGCCTATCTGGATGACCCAACAGAGGTCTTTGTTAATCAGAACCCATTGCTGTATTGGTATGGGAAAAGGCCTCCATGGCGACTGATCACCAACCTAGTTTTCAATTATTTGTCTTGCCCACTAGCAAGCGTGTCTTCTGAACATGTTTTCAGTGCTGCTGGTGCCATTGTAACTTCAAAAAGGACCCGTCCCTTGCCCAAAAATGTGGAGAGGTTAACACTGATCAAGATGAATCAGCACTTCATACCACCAGATTACAAAATATGTGAATCCACGCAGGAAGAAGAGGACACCGACTGAAGTTCTTCTCTGTTACCTGACCTACTCCCGTCTCAATTCATAGAGTTTGAGGACAAGCTCTACTTCCCTGACACCGAGGCCTGAAAATGACTTCCTTTTTTTTGTCCTTATTCACTTTTATTCCTGTGTGTCTTCCTTTGTTTTACAAATTTTACCACAACAAAACTCTAATCACCTCATCACAACAAGTCCATCAGCAGCACTGTCTTCATCTTATTTCCTTATTTCCTTATTGATTTGAAGGTGCCGCAGTTTGCATTACTGAGTTTCACAAGTTCATAACTCAATCATGCTCCTCTATCCTCCTCCTCCAGACTCCCCCTATCCATTTCCCTCAAGGCAGATGGCTGGATTACGCAGAATAAAGAAACTTTGTCTTCGTAGACGAATCCCCTCAAGTGGGACTGGAATTACTGACTACATGCTTGCTGATTGCTGACAGGTACTTCTGAAATTGACAGGAGAGGCTGCCCTGTGGTCCCTCACTTTCAGAAGAAGATGCGGACAAAAAGTGGAACAAGTAATGAATAATGAGAAGAAGATGGCATTAAGTGGACAGCAATGGCTGTCTGGCTCTGATGAAAGCAATTGCTGTTTGTTTGTTGTGCATGAAATGAATCATATGTCTTCTGTTATTATTTAATCTTTTACACACTAAATGTAACTCAAGTCTACTCTGATTTTTTTTACCTTGTTTAATTCAAATTGTACTTCAACTGCAGGGGCCACTACGTTGCATTTTCCAATATGCAAAATGTCCTTGGACTTACTGTTTGCCAACATACCATGATGATTGATTAAATAATATATATTTTTTCTTTACAGTCACTCACTGGGATGGATGAATCATCCGCGTAGGATTACGGAAGAATTATGGCCAATTCGTGAGTGGCAAACAGGTAAACCAGTCTACAACAACTACTACAGCAGAACTACATGTCTGTCTAGTCGTGGTATGGAGTAGTCGAGGCAGTGTAGTGTTGTTGTTATGCCAGGCAGAGTCCAGACAGCAGTTCATGGAAAATTGGGGCTATGTGGCTTGCTGCATAGAATTAGATAGTATGCTTTGTCTGTCTGTGGCAAAGAGCCTAGGTATGCTACATCAGGTTGCTTCACTCAGTGGTGCCTGCCTTGACCGTCTGCATGGCAAAAATTTGCTGTTTTTCGGCGGCAAATTCGCAATCCGCGAATCTCGCAAAATTGCTGAAAATTCGCAAATTCTTGAGTGTAACAGATTTTTGGTCCATGCTTGCGGCAGGGCCATGCAGACGGTCAAGGCAGGCACCACTGAGTGAAGCAACCTAATGTAGCATACCTAGGCTCTTTGACACAGACAAACAAAGCATATCTAGGGTTTAGGGTTCAGTGCGGTTTACTAGAGTTTTTGGGTTTAAATAATTTGGTAGGGTTCCCGGAGTCTAGGGCTCAGTGCCCGATGCAGGCTCGTTCATAATGATGTTGGCATGGTTTTAGGGGGGTTTGGCATTTTTTGGTCCAAAATTGGCCGAATTCTGGCCTTTTTTGGTGTTTTGAGGGCGCATGTGTTTGGGTGAAAACTAGTCGTACACCTTCCAGTGGATCGATTTTGTTCTGCCTTGCTGAGATTCTTGGGAATCACTGGAACAAGTGTCCTGGTAAGTTTGAAGAGGATTGAAGTAGTGGAAGTGCTGAAAACAGCAATTTTTTGTCAAGGTGCGATTTGCCATGTTTTGAGGATAGCAGTATTGCATGTTTTTGGGGGGCTGTTTGGGGGTGTTCTAGATTTTTGGAGTGGGTTGAGGGGTCTGGGAGCACTTCTGGTAAAGTAAATTTTGATTGCAAGTGGTTTGAAGAAAATGCATGGTGGAAAAGGGGGATTTGGGCCTAGTTGCAGAGAGCGTTTTGGCACGATTTAAACTTAGGCCTAGGAGTAATGCATGTTTTTGGGGGGCTGTTTGGGGGGTGTTCTAGAATTTTGGGGTTGGGTTGAGGGGTCTGGGTCACTGCTGGGAAGGTCTAATTTTGATTGCAAGTGGTTTGAAGAACATCCATGGTGGAAAAGGGGGGTTTAGGCCTAGTTGCAGAGAGCGTTTTAGCACGATTTAAACTTAGGCCTAGCAGTATTGCATGTTTTTGGGGGGCTGCTTGGGGGTGTTCTAGATTTTTGGGAGTGGGCTGAGGATTCTGGGAGCACTGCTGGGAAGGTCTAATTTTGATTGCAAGTGGTTTGAAGAAAATCCATAATGGAAAAGGGGGGTTTGGGCCTAGTTGCAGAGAGCGTTTTGGCACGATGTAAACCTAGGCCTAGCAGTATTGTATATTTTTGGGGGGCTGCTTGGGGGTGTTCTAGATTTTTGGGGGTGGGTTGAGGGGTCTGGGAGCACTGCTGGGAAGGTCTAATTTTAATTGCAAGTGGTTTGAAGAAACTCCATGGTGGAAAAGTTTTTTTTTTCTTTAGCAGAATTGCATGTTTTTGGGGGGCTGTTTGGGGGTGTTCTATATTTTTTGGAGTGGGTTGAGGAGTCTGGGAGCACTTCTGGGAAAGTCTAATTTTGATTGCAAGTGGTTTGAAGAAAATGCATGGTGGAAAAGGGGGATTTGGGCCTAGTTGCAGAGAGCGTTTTGGCACGATTTAAACTTAGGCCTAGGAGTATTGCATGTTTTTGAAGGGCTGCTTGGGGGTGTTCTAGATTTTTGGGGGTGGGTTGAGGGGTCTGGGAGCACTGCTGGAAAGGTCTAATTTTGATTGCAGGTGGTTTGAAGAAAATCCATGGTAGAAAAGGGGGGTTTGGGCCTAGTTGCAGAGAGCGTTTTGGCACGATTTAAACTTAGGCCTAGCAGTATTGCATGTTTTTGGGGGGCTGCTTGGGGGTGTTCTAGATTTTTGGGGGTGGATTGAGGGTTATGGGAGCACTGCTGGGAAGGTCTAATTTTGATTGCAAGTGGTTTGAAGAAAATTCATGGTGGAAAAGGGGGGTTTGGGCCTAGTTGCAGAGTGCGTTTTGGCACGATTTAAACTTAGGCCTAGGAGCTTTGCATGTTTTTGGGGGGCTGTTTGGGGGTGTTCTAGATTTTTGGGGGTAGGTTGAGGGGTCTGGGAGCACTGCTGGGAAGGCCTAATTTTGATTGCAAGTGGTTTGATGAAAATCCATGGTGGAAAAGTTATTTTTTTAGCCGTATTGCATGTTTTTGGGGTGCTGTTTGGGGGTGGGTTGAGGGGTCTGGGAGCACTGCTGGGAAGGTCTAATTTTGTGTAAAAGTAGCAGTTTGGTTGTAGGTTGAGGGGAAAGGGGAATTTGGCCCTGTTTTTGAGGTGCATTTCGGCGCATTGGCTAACATTGCCAGTAATGCGTTATTGCGGATGTCACTGGAGACAACTCTTCTGGCACTTTACGGAGCTGTAGTGTAGGAAAAGCACTATACATTTACCCAACGAGGTAGCACTTACTGGATTAGCCACTAGAAAGTACTCCAGTAATAGTTATGCAAATCGCAACAAAATCCACGAGTTTGCGTGAAAATCTGCGAATTCTCCGATTTTTTTGCAATTTCGCACAAATTCCTGGATTTTTTAGCGATTTTGCGCGAATTTGCGGACCGTAGATCCGCAAAATTTGCCCATAGTTACTAATTACTATCCTTGAAAAGGAGACTCAGGGTTCGCACTTTCAAAATGATGCTTGTATGTAATACTGTCACCTCTGAAACTGAAAGTGTTATTTTTGCACTACACAGCGTACCTTATATTTTTTTCTCTGTGGTGTTTTAATATCACTTCCTGTTTTTCCATCAACAATTACAGGCCAGCTTTTACCCTGTGCCATGGAACAAACGATTAACTCAGGCTTATCATTAGTGATCCACAATTACACATCAGGCAGGCAGTGGACAGTGTGTCTGGTCACCAAGATTGATCGACGGTGCGTCAGATGGAATGGAGGAGTATCGCAAATAAAAAGAATGGCTGGATGCATGCAACTTCACAAATTCAACAGGACAGCTACAACATACAGTTTCAGTATCCTCTTAACTTCTGCTTATCTTTTAAATGTTATTGTTGTGAACTTGAACTTCTACGAGTGTGACTCTGTGCGTTTGTTTGCTCTATGCTTCAAATTCATCCCTCCAGCTATTTGATAAGTTTAAGTTAAAACTAATTTAATGTACTAATAAGTGTTTATTCTCTCTGAGGGCAGAGAGGCAAGTGAAATTGCGTAATTATTACTGCAGCCCTGTACTGTCAAATTGTTTCTTCATAGTTACTAGTAGGTTGTAGTAAGTACTACTTTTCAGTAACCTAACCATCCATTCAGCAAACAACTTCATGCATGCAGTAGTGCACTTCCTTTATGTCCCTTAAAAGATTTATGGATATCTTCGAATACAAAGATTTGTTTTTCTTCATTTGTTGTTTGTCCATGCTGTGTTTTTTTTTCTCTCTCCACAAAACTTTCCCAAAAACCCCCATTCCCATCCAATTTTCAAACCCTAACCCTCTTCCCCCGGGCTGTGTGGTTTTTCATTGAGGTGTGACTAAATGACAGCAATAAATTCCACACACTTGCTGGGGAAAATAAGGTCAAATCAACAGAAACATTATTCTAAGCAGAATTTCATGTGCGCCATCGTGGATTGATCATCAACAACATCCTCCTCCTACACGTGACGAATCGAATGCTCAATGCTTACGTTGCTGTGCCCTTTGCCTTAATACTATTTCTTATAGTAGCCATACTCCACATGACGCAATTAGTACTTATCTTTTGAATACTTTAGCACTGCTTAGGCTACAATTTACGGCACTGTTCTCTACCGTACTATCTATTGTACTGTTTCTAATGCTACGCTCAGGCCACTCAATGTTTCATTTCCTTTTTTTCATATGCTGCTACTGCCAGTGTGTAACACTACTACTACCAGCACAACAATGATATTTCAGCCATCCAGGATTCAAGTCAACACCAAACCTTAATCGCCATTTGCCATGCCGCCTGCCCTGTGCCTAGCCCCATTCTCAAACACGAATCACAGGTAAGATAAGCATTTTGGGGAGGTAGAATGATGGTCTAGGACTTGGAGGAGAGGAGAGACTGCCAGTAGTACTAGTAAAGTACTAGTAGGGCAGTTGAATTCACTAACTCTGTTAGTGGCACTTTTGTAAATTTTTGGACGTTTAGATAATTCATGCTGGTAAGTTTGAAGAAAGCAAATGTACAGTAACCCCCGCCCACCATCACACAAAATAATATCAATGCGTATACTATGTTTAAGTATGTAAAATAAATGAATATATTTCCCCTAACAAAAATAAACTAACCCAACTCACCCCTCCCTAACACCAACCAATGTCCAAACGTCCTTCTTCAAGTCCCTTTCCCCAACGCCCAATTCCCACCCCCCAACAGTCTTTAAAAAAGGAGCAAGGGAAAGTCACTTCCTCCGGCGGTGTCTTGTGGACAGGTGGCCCCGCAGCTCTTTGCGGAGGTCCCGGAGCTGGAGCTGTTGCTTCTCTGCCAATCGCTCCAGGTAGTCCACTCTCTTTCAGATGCAGCGCAGACATGCCATCCAGGCTCTGGGGGGGCAGCTGTTGTTTTTGCTGCTGTGCGGCGGCAGCGGGAGGCTGTCGGGCCACGGCGCCGTTTTGCTGGAGTCTGGTGGACCCGGGGGCACTGGAGGAGGATGCAGTAGTTGCTGTCTCCTCCTGCTCCCGAGCCCACAGCCGCCTATATTCGGCGCAAATGGACTCCAGCTTACGGGCCCTGGCCCGGACAGCCTTCTCCTTCCGGGTGAGCTTTTTGTTGCAGAGCGGAAGAAAGAAAGAAAAATACTGTAGCCAATAGTCTTTAACATTAAGTCAAAATAATTCAACAGAAAGTTGTCTCACAGTAACACTAGCAACTTGCAAGCACATTATAACATTTTGGCATGTATCCTTCTGCCGTCTTTGTAGGCCTCTGACATTAGTGGGAGTTTCAGGAATTCTACTAGCAGCACTATGGACTCACTACTACATAGTCAGGGAGTCAGAGACTACACCAGTCTTCTTCTTTTTTTCTCTTGTTTTGCAAAAGAAATTCCTTGTACATGAACTTGTGGTAGCCGGCATAATGGCAGCTCACTCAGCTTGCACCCAAGAAAAACAGACACAAGCCATTATGACGCAGACTTGCATTACTTTAAGCAGTACATGCAGGTGGGGATAAGAAGCTCTTACTTTTCTATAGGGGTGGCACTGGCCACACTCGGTTACATCAAGGGCTACTGCTCAATATCATTTATATTTCTTACTGCCCCCCCCGGGCCTTGACTACTACAAAAGGAAAATGAAGATTATTCATTTCTGATCATATATCCTGCCGATCACATGATCTTTGCTTATATGATGGATGACTTTAGGTGCTTTGTGTTGATAGATTGAGTGAACAACAGCAATAGTCCACCCATGACACAGCTGAAAGAACATTATTAAGTGTGGTACCCATAATTGCTGGAGGAAGGGACTTGACTTGATATAATGTCAACTATACAATACATACACAAATATGCTGTGCTTGCAAAGTAAACTACTGTACTTTTAGTCAAGGGAGTATTTAAATTTTCTGAACAGTCACAATTTCTAGTATTTGGATTTCCTCAGCTTTGCTACTTTGGCAGGGACATGCTGTTCAAAGTAACACTGTTCATCCACTGAGCGCCTGCTCTACTACATACACCTCTGCTATCTATGAGAAAGAAGAATATACCATCGAGGCTTCCAAAGTAAACGTCTACCATTCTTCTTAATGTCTCAACTGTACCAAGTCTACTTTTTCTCAACAACCAACTAACACCCTTTTCATTTTATTTGGTAAACCACCGTCTTGACTTGCATTTGAGTTGGACCCAAATTATATATTGCAATACACACCTCACATGCATTTTCTAATTTACCCACACAGGCAGTCATCTTTTCTTTCTCCTCCAACCATCCTTGCTTCAAGCAGCCATGCATCTGATTCCTTCCTATCAGCCACTCTGCCTGCATTCAAAAACACGTATCATTCTTTACAGTCATAAATGTTATGACTCGATCATCCTTCCTTTCACCCTTCTTTCCCTTTTCGTTCTTCACATCCCTCAAGTTCATCTGATATGACTTGGCTTCATGATAAAAGTTTCCCAGCTGAGTTGAAGTCAATTAGAGGGGGCCATTGCTTACCCGAGAACTACCGCCGCTAATGCTATTACTAAGTCAAGGTTGACTGTCGTCTCCGTGATTGGAAAAAATGTAGTTCTAAATTAGTAACTGTTCTAAACAGTACAGTGTACTTGTACTAGTGTACTGTCTAATGTACAGTACACCATACACTCCTTTGCGAGCCTACTCAAAAATGTCAATAAGTAAGTAGTATAATAACTTTCCACCATCCGCCGCCGCTGAGCCATCCCCCACAGATCCTCCTGGTGGCACTTGTTACGCCTCCGCATCACCCCCTGGAGTGGACCCCTCCACACTGCTGGCCCCGGCACTGGTGGTGTTAGGTGCTGCATCCGATGTTGTGATGTCTAGTAAAAACATGTCATATTTTCAGATGCTTTACAACACCCCCTATTTTGTAATGGAATAAAATGTTAATACATAACCAATGTTTAATTATTGGGAATGAAAAAAAGTGACGGTTTTGGGGAGGGTGTTAACCTTTTATATAGTTAGCCATTAAATGCTACACTTTTTAGGACAACTGATGAATGCCTGCTTTTTAACGTGCACTATTTTTCTAATTAGAGAAAGAAGATTCCATTGCCCTTCTGCCAACAGGACAATTCACCAACTACTCCTCATCACCAGCAGTACTTTAAGTACTTCATAGAAGGTGGGGGCTCCCACACAGTTAATCTAATAATTTGATGTCTTAACTGTTAAGTTGTGGTATATTGATTCAAGGGAATGTTGTTTAAACTTTAACGTCATCTATCACCAGTGCTCACTCGGAGTACTGCACTATTAAAAATAAAGAAATCGTTTTTTATTTCTTATTTGAAAATAAAACTTTAAAACTAACAAACACTGTGTGGTTTTTGTTCACAAGTGAGTGAGCGGAAGGGTTTGAACTACTGCACTTTGCAGGCATGTTTCCGTGACTCTGATAGGTCGGGACTCAGTGGTACTTTTCTTCTGTTCTTTTGGGTCGTAATCATTGGTCAGACACACTAGATAGTCGGTCAGGGGATTGGGGGTTCAACTTCTGTTCGGACTGAGGTATGTGGAAAGTCAAACTGCACCTATCATCAACAATGTCCTATTTCTCCTGTCCATACTTCTGTATGTGCAGAATAGTCCCTGAAACACTAGCGGTATGGTATGTGCTCGTATCAAATAAAAAAAGCCAACTACTAGCTTATTCTTGGTGGACACATTGACATTTTGTTGTTAGAAATTGTCAAAGCACTTACATTAAGAAGACCAGAATAGACAGCAAGGGCAACCCAGAGGACTGCACTCAGTGCCTAGAGCTATTGCTGGATCAGAGTTTTGTTTAACACCGTTTGCCGACTGGGCAAGCTTAGCTACCTCACAGACCGCCTCATAGTAATAGTAAATAGTAGTAGCACAGAGAGTGATGGTAGAGGCAGGATAAGAATGTAGAAACAGTCTAGAAGAAGATCAAAGACTATTTTGTAAAAAGTAGAATTAGGAAACAGTTTGTAATGAATAGGAGCTGTAGGGAAGTATAAGTATTAATATAACAATACAACAACTTACTGGGGCCAGCAGAAGAGCCAGCAGAGGACCGATCCTGCTGCCCACCTGGTTCTGCCGGAGTCTCTGTTGTGGTTGTCTCCTTGCCCCTGGGAGGTACTGATGATCATGAAATAAGCACAGCATGGATGACTATTTTTTTGAAATATTTGATTTCTTTGACCACAATCTAAAATTATCTCGAGGAAACAAATTACCAACAACTGCACTATATGTATTGACCTATCTGATCTGGTCAACTGGTAGGATAGTACAGTATTGCTGGATTTGCAGACCGTCTACTAGGAAAGTTAGGTAAATCACTAACTACACCAACAACAAAAAGGTTCTACTACGACTGCCAGCACTCAGCAGCACGCGACGTGACGTGACAGACACAGTCCGTCATCATGATTGCAGACCACTAAAAAATGTCCTACTACTAAATAACAAGTCATAAATAATATACTCAACGTATCAATCCACCACTATCTTTTCTTAGTTGCAGCAGGAGTACAAAGGAAGGTCTAGACTTGAGTCTCTAGTCTTTCTAGCATTACGCAGTTCTGCTCTCAAATGAGCACAAAGTTGCAAACAAGTAAGCATAGTAGCAACGCCACTGAGCAGGCAAGCACCTGCAATGACAGAAGCTATTTAAACATTAATTTACCTCCAATGTAATCGAATAGGCAGCATTCTTGCTCTTCGGGAAAAATATATATTAGCAATATAACACAGAGCAGAAGAAAACAAAGTAGTTATTAAATAGCTACTCACCAAGGCCAGGGATCTCCACACCTAGCAGGTGGAGCAGGTCCTGCTCCCTGTCAAGGAGGTCCGACCACCGGTGCGTCGCTTGCTGGTGGTTGTTCCGGACTGCTGACTCCCGACGCATGACCCAGCATACTTTATCCCACAGCTGGTAATGCTCCCAGAGGCCATACCCTGAAGCAAGCCTGCCCCCTGCTGCCACGGTCTTGGGGAGGTGGCGCTGCACATAGAAGATGAGTGCGGCCACCTCCACCTCACTAAAGACTTCCCTGGCCTGTACATTCTCTGTCTTCAAGCACCCGCAAGGGAGCCAGCTACAGGAAGCGGGACCCTTCCCCTTTGACTTGCCGGCTCCCTTTGCCATGGTCCTGGGCGAAAGAAGAAAAGAATAGGGGGAAAAAAAATAAAAAAATAAAAGAGAGAGCTAAACAAAAAAAGTAGGTATTAAAGTAACAAAAAGGTGAAAAAAACACAAAATATAATTCTAGACAAATAGAGAGATAGATAGTGAGCAAAAAAGAGCAAAAAAAAGTTCAAAGAAACAAAGGATTGCAAAGATTAGGGAAGGATTGAAATAGCATGCCCAGAATCATAGCAATGAATGAAAAACAAGATGGCCGTGCCAATTGAGGATCGCGTGGGTAAGTTCGCGCAATATTTTCCCCATGAGCATGCAAAAATGCACGCAAACACGTAATAGCGCTCTGCGCACAACGCGAGCATGCAAATATCGCCCGGAAACGGAAATACGCAACGCGAACAAGATGGCCGTGCCCATGTACGACCGCATGGGTAACTACGCAGTCCATGTGCTGCAAGCGGCCCGCGAACACGCAAAAAGCCCTGCAAACACGCAAAAAAAATCTGCAAATTTGCACGAATTCGCGAATTTTGCGAATCACAAATTCGCTTTCACGCGAATTGCCTTACCGCGAATTTGCGCATTTCGTCCATACTTAACTATAACTACCTACTGGCAACCACCAATACGTTGTATATATATCATGTCATGAGTGATGTAATATGTGATGTCATCAGCAGTGCATTTTGGGGGTGCGAGTTATAGTTAGCTCTACTAACTATAACAGCCAAACTTTTCTGATTTCATACGAGATGGCCAACTAACTATAACATCCCTGAAACCTGTGTTTTTTTCAGTTAATGTTTAAGGTTTTTTAAATGCTAATCCCTTACTATAACGTCCCTGAAACCAGTGTTTTTTTAAATGCTAATTTCAAACTATGCCTACATAGGTAGGATATGTGCAGAAAGGATATGTGCAGAAAGAGGAAGAAAGGCGCAGAAAGAAGCAAAGGAAGTGCAGAAAGAAGCAAGAGAGGTGCAGAAAGAGGAAGAAAGGTGCAGAAGGAAGCAAGAAATGTACAGAAAGAACCAACAGAGGTGCAGAAAGATGCCTACTTTGATTGTAACTTATAACAGACTCATACAAAGTACCCTAATCACTAATCCTTCTCAGAAGAATGTCTTAAACCTCACTTCTCTCTAGAAGGTTCACTATTAATCGACTGCTCTGAATGTTAGGCCTGCCAAATAGTGATAAACATATCACTGTTGTTAGTCTCACCAAGTTTGTGAAGGTATGCATGCATGTCTATGCTTTTACCTAGTGACATGTTAAATAAAAATAAACATACACACACTTGAATACCCGTGTTTCAAACAGCATACGCTGAAAATCTGTGTAAAAAAAGGTGTATGCATTTCTTTCTGCTCACAATACAGGGCACATGGGTATTCAATCGTATATTTGAGGGGCTCTATAACACATATATACATAAGACATGTCTGCCTGTGCACCAAATGACAAAGCAGAACTGAGAAAATTTGGCCACCTATAGGAGAAGTTACCATCTTTAGATGCATAACACATGTAAGAATACATGAACAAGTAGACATATACCCTAGTCACGAGAGCATGCATACCTTTAAATTTGACAGCTTGCACTTCCCATTTGAGTACAGGAAGAGGCAAGAGAGAAGTTCAGAAAGAAACAAGAATGTTGCATAAACAGGCAAAAGAAGTGCAGAAAGAGGGAACAGGAGTGCAGACAGAGAAGAGAGGTGCAGAAAGAGGGGTGCATAGATTTGCAAGAGAAGTATAGAAAAAAGCAAGAGCAGTACAGAAAGCACCAACAGAGGTGCAGAAGGAGGCAAGAGGGGTGCATAAATAAGCAAGAGAAGTGCAGAAAGAAGCAACAGAGCTGCAGAAGTAGACAAGATAACTGCAGTAAGAGGCAAGAGAGTTGCAGAAACAGGCAAGAGAGGTGCAGAAAGAGGGAAGAAGGATGCAGAAAGAGGGAAGAAGGATGCAGAAAGAGGGAAGGGGAGTGCAGAAAGAAACAACGGAAATGCAGAAAGAAGCAGAAGAAGTGCAGAAAGAAGCAACAGATGTGCAGAAGGAGGCAAGAGGGGTGCAGAAAGAGGCAAGAGAAGTACAGAACGAAGCAAGAGAGACGTAGAAGGAGGCAAAAGAAGTGTTGAAAGAGGCAAGAGAGGTGGAGAAAGAGGCAAGAGTTGTACAGGAAGAGAGAAGAGAGGTATAGAAGGAGGGAAGAAAGTTGCATAAAGAGTGGTGCAGAAACAGGCAAAAGGGGTGCAGAAAAAAAAACAAATGAGTTGCAGAAAGAGGCTAGAAAGGTGCAGAAAGAGGCAAGAGAGGTACAGCATTAGGCAAGAGAAGTGTTGAAATAGGCAAGAGAGGTACAGAGGAGGCAAAAGAACTGCAGAATGAGGCAAGAGAAGGGCAGAAAGAGGCAAGAGAGTTGCAGAGACAGGCAAAAGGAGTACAGAAAGAAGGAACAGGTGGGCTGACTGAGGCAAGAGAGGTGCAGAAAGAGTGAAGATGGGGTACAGAAAGAGGCAAGAGAGTACAGAAAGAAGAAACAGAGGTGCAGAAAGAAGCAACAGGGGTGCAGAAAGAGGCAAGTGAAGTACAAAAAGAATCAATAGAGGTACATAAAGACGTAAGGAAGTGTAGAAAGAGGCAAGCAAGGTGTAGAAACAGGCAGGGGAGGTAAAGAAAGAGGGAACAGGAGTGCAGAAAGAGGCAAGAGGGGTGCAGAAAGAGGGAAGAATGGTATAGAAAGAGGCAAGAGGGGTACAGGAAGAAGCAAGTGAGGTACAGAAAGAAGCAACAGATGTGCAGAAAGAGGCAAGAGAGGCGCAGAAAGCAGAATAGATGATCAGAAAGAGACAAAAGAAGCGCAGAAAAAAAGAAAGGTGCAGAAAAAAGCAACAGAAAAGCCGAAAGTGGTAAGAGGGACGCAGAAAGAACCAAGGGTGGTTTGCACACCATTAGTACAGTTTTAACACCCACATTTAGCAATAAGTAACAGGTGGCCATTCTAGGTTTGCAAAGGGCATTCCACCACCCTGTAACACTTGTCGCTGCATCTTTAGTAGCGTTTCATTAGTTTGAGCTAAACACAAGTTTTTGGTGTTCAAATCTGCAGATTATGCAGCAGATGATGGTTTATGTGGCAAATGCAGAAAATTAATTTGTGTGCGAAAGTCGAACAGTTGCATAATTCCAATGGCCCTGCTCATACCTCTGACTAGGTCCAGAAGTGCTCCTCAGTGGTTCCTTCTCATTTTGTCTCATTGTGCCCGATTCACAGAATGAACTTAAGACTCAATCCTAAACTTACTACTATTTTGGTATTCACAGAATGCACTTACTCATTTCGGTATTCACAGAAGGCACTTACTCATTTCGGTATTCACAGAAAGTTAGTTGTCCTAACTTTAGGACTCCTAAATGCCTTCTGTGAATACCATGAGTCTTTAAATTAGGATTTTTCTCAGCTTAGTAGTAGTAAAGTTAGGACTCCTAACTTTAGGCCTCCTAAATGCCTTCTGTGAATACCAAAAGTCTTAAAATTAGGATTTTTCTCAATTTAATAGCAGTAAAGTTAGGACTCCTACCTTTAGGACTCCTAAACTGAGAAAAATCCTAATTTTAAGACTTTCGGTATTCACAGAAGGCATTTAGGAGTCCTAAAGTTAGGACTACTAACTTTACTACTACTAAACTGAGAAAAATCCTAATTTTAGGACTTTCGGTATTCACAGAAGGCATTTAGGAGTCCTAAAGTTAGGACTACTAACTTCTGTGAATACCGAAATGAGTAAGTGTATTCTGTGAATACCAAAATAGTAGTAAGTTTAGGATTGAGTCTTAAGTTCATTCTGTGAATCGGGCCCCTTGAGTTTATAGTTTAGCTTCTATGTAAATGAGGAAGACTAAACCTGAGGTTACCGCTCCACAACACAGACTACCATACCACATATTTACTCTCCATAACACATAATCCCACTCTACATAATTCCTATACACTAAATACCACATACCTTCTATCCACATCGAAGTCAATGTCTATCCTCATAATTTCACTGCACATCATACAACATAATTCCACTACACGCAACCTACATCCACTCCACTCCAAGAAACATTAGTAAAACACTTTTACATTTACAATGGGACTTCATCCTCCAACCCATAGTGTGCCAGGAGGCTCCTTTGCAGAGCGGTGGAGAAAGGGTGGGTGGGTCCGAAGACCTCTTGTCAATACCACTGTGTGGGACTTACTGGATGTAACAGGAGGGGTAGTTAGCCCCCGATGACACCCGTGGGGGCCAACTACCCCTCCTATTACTTCCATAAAGTCCCACACAACAGCATTGCTAAGTTCTCATTGCAGACCACGCCCCCTTTTGCCACCACTCTGCAAACTCGCTCCCTGACGCGCTCTTGGATGGGGATTAAAGTCCACTTTGCTGCTTATCTGATCCCTCCAGTATGCCCTAGATAGTGAGATAGCTGACAGTGGACACAGGCCATGCCCCTTTGTCTACCACTCTGCAAACACACCTCCTGGCAAATTCTGGGTTGGGGGATTAAGTCCCACTGACTCCTGAGGGTCCCTGAGGGCCAACTAGCCCACCAGGTATACCTCCAGTAAGCCCCACACAGCTAGATTGCTGAGAGTGATTCGAGGCCAAGCCCCCTTTTTACACCACTCTGCAAACATGCCTCCTGGTGCAATGCTGCCCAGAGGATGAAGTCCACTTTAGTCCTGAGGTCCTTAGGACACAATAATACCTCTTCCCCCACCAGCAATGCATCAAGAGGTGCGCTTGCAGAGTCGTGTAAAAAGGGGCATGGCCTCGGACCACCTCTCAGCAATCCTACTGAATGGGGCTTACTGGAGGTACCTGGTGGGCTAGTCGGCTTCCTAGGGACCCTCAGGATTCAAGGGGACTTAATCCCCCCACTTAAAACACACCAGGAGGCGTGTTTGCAGAGTGGTACAGGGATGGGGCGGGGCCTCCAGGGAGATGCCAGCGTTTCTTTCTTTTGTTTTTTTGTTAGAGGTGGGGCTGTGTGGCTCCCCCTTCTCTTAATATTTTGTGGGCCCTGGGGACCCCATCCCCCAGGGCCTAACCCATTTTAAAAAAATGGGAAGGGGCCGTGCGGCCCGCCCTCCCGAGGCCAATTTCTGCCCCTGGAACCCCATCCCCCGTGCATGGCCTCATTTGTTTTATTTTTTTTTATTATTAACAAGGAAGGGGCGGTGCATGGACCCCTTCCCTGGGCCATTTCTGGCCCCAGGAACCCCATCCCATGGGGCCTGGCCAGCCTTTATTTTTAATTTTAGACGGGGGCTGCCTCCTCAGGCCTTCCATTAAAAAAAAAATAAAAGGGAGGGGGCCAAGTGGCTCCCCTCATGGGATACTTCTGGTCCCAGGGACCCCATCCCCCGAGACCTAGCCTCTTTGTTGGGAACCGCGGGGCGGCCCAATACCCACGCGGTCCCGAGCCGGCTACCTGCATCATGCAAGAGCCGCCATTGCTTTTGAACAAGGGGAGCTGCAAACATGCATGTTCAATCCTGTGACAATGTAAGCAAAAACAAAATGTCATATCAGACCTCTAGATAATATGACCACCACCTCCTCCAAATCGATCCAAATAAGTGAGGCTCAAAGCTGGGACACAAAGTTGTGCGGGTAAGTAATCCAAATAACCTTAGCGTCTACTATAACTTTGTGTTTCGGGCAGGAAATCAGTGTGTACACTTGACTGTGTTATTATATAGGGCTGGATCTAAGAAAAAGTATATGTATGCAGTATAAGATGTCAACATAAGCCAAGATTATCTGCCCAAAGTCCCCCTTTAAATTAAGTGATCTCCTATTGGTTGGCCCCAAAGTTTACCATGAGTAAAACCACACTTGGTATGTGCGAGTACAATCAGTGTGTGCACTTAATGTTGTGATGGGCCGTATCTAAGAAAAAAATATGAGTATTGTATCAGGATCAATGCTAAACAAAATTAACTTGTCCTCCTTAACTAAGGTAATCTATATGTGGTTGATCGCTAAGTTTACCATGAGTGAAACTGCACTTGATACGTGCGAGCAGCCTCGGCCTGGTCACCCAGGTAACATGTGTCCTGCTCAAGCGCCATCTTGTTGCCATTCATACTGACTAAATTCCAATCAAAAAACCAAATGATGATAAAAGATAGACTCCCCATCTCATAATTATCCGGCCACGATCTTACAGTGTATTTTTACTGTCCATTTCAATCTCTGATTCAAGTTTAACCTGTCACAGCAATAATAACTCTCAATCATTACATATTATCACCAATCCAGATGCCTTATCCGCCATATTTCCATATTGTTGGTTCAAGGAAGGTCCATCATATCAACTTGACCAATGGCACAGCAGGAGATGAATTTTCTGTCTGGTCCTTGTACGGCTGCCATCTTACAATGTTTATTTTAAATATTTAAAACTGTCCAAAGTCCATAATCATGGAACGGAAGACAGATTCCTCTCTGTCCTCACACCAATCCATATTCTCATCTGAGTATTAGGTACATAAACACTATTTGTCTTGTTGCCCTGTATCTCGGCATCAAGAAGGTACGACAAGCCCAATCTAGACCAATCACATAAATGAAGACGGAATCCCTTTCTGGTACCTTTTCGCCGTCATTTTCAAACATGCATCTAGATATTCTCGACTACCAGAAAATACAGTGAAAGAATGACTTTTTGTCCATAGTAATTACAGTCACCTTCTAGGACTAACAAATACAGTACTCATATGCTAGCTATACGCCTCCTGACCGTATCCACACCGATAACACCTTTTATCAGAAAAGTCTTTCTTGATGAGAACAACATGGCTGTTCCCTATTACGTAATTTAACAATACAGTTTAAGAATACAGTCTTTATGAGGTACATATATAACTGTGTAGACTCACTTCAACCCCTTAATAACTTGTCTCATATTTGAAAACTAGTACAATTTCCACACCCAAAACTGATGTTACAAGATGGAGAGGCAATGAAAAACCCACCACACAATACAATCAGCACATAGTAAATTACAAAATAATTCAGTCTCCCAAAAAATACTGTACTTCATGGTCTATATTTAGACTGTTTTCTTTCACCCATAGTTATACACCTTGGTTCACATCGCCTTAAGTACCCTTTTCCCACCTCTGGGGTCGCTGGTCACCTGATCAATGCCCAAAAACTTTAAAGTCTTGTGGTCCCTGTGCTTGGCACTCACTCGCATCTATTGCTACTGGGTATTTAGCATCACCGAATTTGACTGCCATCCTGTGTTCGCCACCCTGTCTCTCAGAGCTCTAATGATACTCCCCACGTAGATGCGATTGCACTTGCATATGATAACATACACCACAAATTTAGTACTGCAATTAATGTTTGAGCCTATGGTATACTCATCTTTGTCCCTATTTCTGACACTCTTAGTTTTGTCCAGTGCCAACCTGCACAACCCATAGCGGCTGCCATTATAAAAGCCTAATGTCCGCTGTGTAAGCCAACTTGTTTGTTGCTGCTGTTTCAAATAACTGGGGCTTAGAAGACCCCTCAGAGACCTGCCTCTATGGAAGGTAATAACAGGTCTAGCTGACACACATTGACTCCACATCCTATTCACCTGCAGAAGGTGCCAGTGCCCCTGCAGACATTTGTGGAACCTATGTGATGTCCAGCGGTAATTAGTAATAAGGAGAACCAGCTATGGTTTGCCCCTGTCAAGTGCATTCGCACCTATGGTGTTTATCCTGTCAACCTGCATTATCCTGTTTTTGGCTGATTTAATAATGTGCACATTGTAATCCCGGTGCAGGAATCTAGCCTCCATGTCTTGTAGGCATTTCTGAAGCTCCTGCTCTTCGCTACAGTGGCCTGCAATGTCTCTCCAAAGGATATTGCATTAATCTGGAAATTAGGGTGTGAACTAATTGCATGTAAGGTTGCATTAAAGGAAGCTGGCTTGAGTAAAAGTCTGATATGTATCCTACCATCTTTAATATACAGTTCAAAGTCAAGACAAACAATATTCTCTTTGCTGTATTGATATGTGAATCGTATATTAGAGTCATTGTTGTTCATGTGTTCACAGAAGTGATCAAGTTGTACCACCTCACCTGCCCATTTCATAAAACAATTGCCCATGTAAGCCTTCAGTACAAAATATACTCACTCCATTGGGCACTGCGAGGGCCCCAGATCTGCCCCTCCTCAAACTAACCCATGAGAGGTTCATGTAAGAAGGGGAAAACCTGAAGTCCATTGCAGTACCTTTTTGTTGCCTGTACCAATTATCATTGAACAGAGACATTGTTTTCTAGAATAAGTTCCATTATAGTCAACACCATTTCTGTGTGTTCTAATAACATTATGTGTCTAGCATAACTCTGAGTTCTATCTCATCATCATGTCTCATACTACTGTACAAAGACACCACATCAAGCGTTACCATCAACATGCCACATTCCCACACTACATCATTTATTAGATTTAAAGTGTTTGGTGTCACGTACATGGGGGGGGGGGGGGATTTCAATTTGGTTTTAAATAAGGATTTAGACCGTACCTCGAAAGCAAAGTATAATAGCCCTCTAAAACATTTTCTAGCTTAAAAAATATGATGAGGAAGTTTAATTTGGTCGATATCTGGCGAATTATGAACGGGAAAAATAGAGATTTTACGTTCTATAGCAAGAAATACAGGCTTCATTCCTGACTTGACTATTTCCTTATAGAACAAAAATTGCCAACAGGTCGAGAGGATAAAACATATTCCTGCCATCCTGTCAGATCATTCAGCAGTTGTTATGACTTTGATATTGCAGCAAAAAGAGACACAGAGAAGGTGGACAGTAGATAGGGCGATGTTATTAAATGAAGTGATTTGAGATTTAGGGGAAAAGACGGATGAGTATTTTAAATGCAATTCGGGAACAGCCAAGGACCAGATAGTATGGGAGGCATTCAAGCCCTACTTAAGGGGGATAATGAAGGCTACAACAGCGGGAAAAAGGAATGCTCAGAAGCAAGAAGAGGCAAGAAGAATAAATGATATCAAGGGAAAAGAAAGAGAATTACAGATTGCATCATTGGAGAGCCTAAGTACAGTTATAACATTAGGCTGCAGGCTGAGTTCCAGGCAAAGATAGATAAGAAGCTACTTGAAAGGTGGAAGGTAAGCAAGCACCAACATTTTGAATATGGGGAGAAGTGAAGCTCCTTATTGCCCTGGAAGGGTAAGTCAGACAGGGCAAAGAACACGATTAAGAATTTAATAAAAAGAGTGTCAGGAGTAATGATACAAGCAGATCAAGAGATCCGTGAAGAAGCTCAAAGTTTCATGTGTGATCTGTATAGAGAGGACTTAAAGCCAGAACAAGGAAATATTCAGAAGTGGTTAAAACAGATAACATTACCCCAACTGACTTGGTACAAGACATTACTGAGGAGGAAATACTGGCACAATGTAAAAGAAATGCCAAGAGGAAAAACTGCATGCCAGGATGGACTGCCAGTAGAGCTGTACTTAATTATCCTGGACAAGATGGTGCCAATTTTATAAATCTTGTTTAACCACATGGCTGCTAGGCGTTTTCCCCCCCCTGTGCTGGAAAACGCCATTTTAGTGGCACCATGATGAGCTCAGCTCGTCATCAGCACACGACACCCGTGGGTGATGACGAGCTGAGCTCGTCATCAGCATCGAAAGGGTCAATAAAAACTATACAGACAGGGAATATCCACCTAGCTCATGGAAAGAACCCACAATTACGCTGATCCCAAAACCAAACAAAGACCCCCAGAAGATAGAGTCTTATAGGCCTATATCCATACTAAATACGGATTATAAGATCTTCTCAGGAATAGTCGCTTCACGTGTCTCAAATGTAATAACAGGGGTAGTCCATCCTGATCAAAGGGGCTTCATATCAGGGAGGCAGCTAAATAAAGTAACCTTTCAGGTAATGGGGGCCATTGATTCGGCTGAAACAAGAAATGCCCCAGTGACTGTAGTGGCAATAGATGCTGTCAAAGCATTTGATCAGGTAAATTGGGCATACTTGTGGGAGACCCTAAAAAGTTTCGACTTTTCAAATTACTTAATAAAGACTGTGAAAAACCTATACCTTAGCACTAAAGCAAAAGTGCTAGTAAATGGGGAACTGACAGACTGGTTCGGTATTACAAGGGGCACTAGGCAGGGGTGCCCTATGTCCCCACTCCTGTTTAACCTATATATTGAGCCGTGTGCAAGCTGGCTTAGAGAAGACGCCTTAATTTTGCCTTTCAGGATGGGTGGGTTAAAATTCAAAATAGCACTATATGCAGATTAGTTGCTTTTATATATCACAACCCCTCAAGAAGCAATTCCAAGGCTGATAGAGAAGGCAGAGAGATTTGGTGAGGTTTCAGGGTATAAAGAAAATATGGAAAAAAATTGAAACTATGCAATGAAATCAGGAGATGAGAAGCCCAGGGGTTCAAAACCAAATAGGATACCTAGGGATACAGCGCACTCAGAAATTGGAGGATATCCCTGTCGTTAATTGGAAGAGAATAAGTAATGAGATAACAAGTTTATTTTCACGCTAGGCAAACCTCCCCCTAAACATCTATGGGAGGGTTAATCTCGTGAAAATTATTATTTTACCAAAAGTTACTTTTCTATATAATTCTATCCCACTTTCCATCAGAAAGGCAGACATAGCGAAGGTACAAGGTAAAATACGAAGCTTTATTTGGGCAACGAAAGGTCCAAGGATAGCCTGGAAAAAACGTAGAAAAGGGCTCACTGTTGGCAGATTGGCACTACCCGACTTACTAACTTAATGTTATGCCTTTCATTTAAAAATGTTTTGAATGCTAGCAAACAAGCCCGATACTTCATCATTAGGATTATTATTTGAGGACATGTTAAAAGATGTGGTGCAAGGCCAGGCTTAATTTCTTTCCAAATATGGTGATCCGAAGATCTACAAGAAAGTAAGGCTAAATATTTTAAAGCTGCCTTAGAGTCTTGGGTCTACATCAGGAAGAAAATGGAGATACCATATTACGCAGCACAAGCCCCAATTTGGGACTCCTCAGGCACTCCGGAGTATTTGAGGGATCAACTCAGTCAGCCGTTGAGAATAGGAGAATTAAATAAATGGGGAGATCTTAATAAGGAATTCAATTTAGTCAGCTGGGATGTGCTTAACAATCTCACAAGAGGAACTTTTATCAGATATCCTCTTGGTGGACATCACAGAGCTGGCCCCAGGAGGGGGAAAATCTAAAAATGGATCAAGTAACCAGAATAGATAAGTGAAAAAAAGAAATTTCCTTCTGGTATTGGGCCTTAGTGAATGCGGAGGACAATCGGGAGAGTGAAATCATGTATCTTTGGGGAGAAGAATATGGTAGTGACGACAATAACAAATTCTGGTCTGACTTGTTTACTATCTTACAGGATGTGGTAAAACCAGCATCTCTCAAAATGAATCACCTATATACCGCCTATAGGGTATATTGATCTCCGCAAAAGTTATCGAAAGTTACAGGGAACGTATATAATTGTCCAAGATGTAAATATTCCGCAGCAGATGACAAGCATATGTTTATGGAATGTCCGGATATCAAACTCTACCGGCTGGAGTATGCGATTTCTTTGAAGAAGTGTTGGGGTTACAAATTCAAGTAAATGCCAATTTGATATTCTTTGGTCTTATGAAAGACTACCACTTGAAAGCACTCTGTACAAAGTTTACGTTTTTTGTGATCATCCTAGAAAAACGAGATATATGTAGAAAATGGAAGTCAGAATTTCCGCCAACGTTTGCAGAATGTTTCAAGAGTATCATTTGCACCAGCGAATCTGACATGGCGTGTGATCAAAGAAGCAAAGTCAGGATCTGATCTGCTTTGATAGATTGGAGGGAGAAGGCAAGAGAGTCTTATCATTAAGCAAAGCTTACTGTTGGTCCTAAAATTACGATTTTTCTCAATTTAGTAGTAGTAAAGTTAGGACTACTAACTTTAGGACACCTAAATGCCTTCTGTGAATACTAAAAGTCTTAAAATTAGGATTTTTCTCAATTTAGTAGTAGTAAAGCTAGGAGTCCTAACTTTACTACTACTAAATTGAGAAAAATCCTAATTTTAAGACTTTTGGTATTCACAGAAGGCATTTAGGAGTCCTAAAGTTAGTAGTCCTAACTTTACTACTACTAAATTGAGAAAAATCATAATTTTAGGACTTTCGATATTCACAGAAGACATTCAGGAGTCCTAAAGTTAGGAGTCCTAACTTTACTACTACTAAATTGAGAAAAATCCTAATTTTAAGACTTTCGGTATTCACAGAAGGCATTTAGGAGTCCTAAAGTTAGTAGTCCTAACTTTACTACTACTAAATTGAGAAAAATCATAATTTTAGGACTTTCGATATTCACAGAAGACATTTAGGAGTCCTAAAGTTAGGAGTCCTAACTTTACTACTACTAAATTGAGAAAAATCCTAATTTTAAGACTTTCGGTATTCACAGAAGGCATTTAGGAGTCCTAAAGTTAGTAGTCCTAACTTTACTACTACTAAATTGAGAAAAATCGTAATTTTAGGAATTTCGGTATTAACAGAAGGCATTTAGGAGTCCTAAAGTTAGGAGTCCTAACTTTATTACTACTAAATTGAGAAAAATCCTAATTTTAAGACTTTCGGTATTCACAGAAGGCATTTAGGAGTCCTAAAGTTAGGAGTCCTAACTTCTGTGAATATCGAAATGAGTAAGTTCATTCTGTGAATACCAAAAGTAGTAAGTGCATTCTGTGAATGCCAAAAGTAGTAAGTTCATTCTGTGAATACCAAAAGTAGTAAGTGCAATCTGTGAATACCAAAACAGTAGTAAGTTTAGGATTGAGTCTTAAGTTCATTCTGTGAATCGGGCCCATAGTGTTGAATATGTTTACCAACATTAGAACACTTACTAACACTTCACAACAAAGTTTATGAAATATATTACTGAATTTGGACTTCTTTCTTACATGCAAATTACCACACAAATCTCTTTCAACTTCAGATACATTAACTTCTGCTGAGCACAACTCAAAGAGACTTATTTCTCCAAAGCACCAAGAACACAGTTAGCTATCTCTGGTTTTGAAGGCAATCAATGTCACAGTATTTTTTCAACCATGTGATACAAATGGTAACTATTGGTTGAGCTTTTCACTTCTCCCATACGATCTCATGACACTCCCACTGGATCATAAAAAACCTCATGGAAGGCTCAGTTATTTTCCGTGTGAATCTCACGTGAGGGTCGTAAAACCTTTGCGGCATGCTCAAGAGATCAAACGAACCCCATCAATCTAGTCATTACAATACCTATCTCTTACACACTCTCTCTGAAAAACAAGACCCACAATATGCATTCCTACTAATTGATTTTATTGAGAACTCATCTACTTTTTTTTACTATTCGCGAGCTGGTGAGAGTCCTGCGAGATCATAAAAATGAGTTAAAACAATATACATTTATTTTATTCACAGTAGTTATTCCTTAGACACTTCAGGCCTGATTCACAAAGGTTAACGTAGACCAAAAGTCCAAGTTTATGACTTTTGGTATTCACAAAGGTAAACTTAGACCAAAAGTCTAAGTTTATGGCATTCGGTATTCACAAAGGGCATTTATGAGTAGTTATCTTTCCATCTGCACTTGGGACGAGTTTCCACACCTGAACCGTAATCTCCGCAGTTTGGGTGGAATTTCCGTACTTGAGGTGGAATCTTTGCACCCGGGCAGAGGAAGTTTTATCCACCCTGACACACCTGTGTCATTGCCTACCATCTCTCCAACCAGCTCCAGGTGAAACTCCTTACCCCAACAGTAAATCCCAGCCTTGCTGAAAACATAACAGCAGAGCTGCCACAAAAAAAAACCCTTTCAGACTTTTCAGCATGTCACTGATTGTGTTTGTTGGTTTGCCTCTTGCTATGCAACAGGACGATTTGAGGAGAAGGAGGAGGAGAATAGAGAGGATTTTTAGACAAAGTATAAACGCTGTTGGGATGTGCAGCCTAGATGCCAGGGCCAGATACCATTTTCTCAGGATCTAGACTATATGACCAGATGCTCCCATGCAATCCCATCTATGTCAAGATCCTAGCAGCTCTCTATTTTATTGCTGACTGGCCATTTCAGAAGGTATCAGGTGACTTTGTCTGCATCTCGCAGGACAGCTGGTCCCAATACTTGCAGCAGGTACTGAGATGCATCAATAGGAAGCCCATCTCCACATATGAAAGCCCCATTCACTGGACAGGAAGCAAAGGGTACCTAGGAATTTCTACCTCTTATCCCATTTCCAATGTTTGCTAGGTGCAATTGATGTAGCCCCCAGGAGGTTCTCCAGCATCCTTGCCACAATGCACATGTCTTCTGTAAGAGACACTGCCATCACTCTATTAATATGCAGGGTATCCATGATGCCAGTGGTAGCTTTACTGATATGCATGCAGAGTCCTTAGGCAGTACCCATGACAGCTATGCATTCTGCAGGTCATCTCTTGTCCAGCGGATGGCAACGGTAGAGTTTGCCCATATGTGGCTACTGGGTAAGTACCAAGCACCACATATGACTGATATTTATGTGTGTTTTGTGATATACACAACCATCATATAACACTATTCCTCATGGCACATACATGACCGCAACAGGCATAGCATGTACCATTCCATGTAGTGTACAGATGGAAGAGTGACATGTACAAACATTCTCTCATTTTACTCTTCAGGTGATGCTGCATGTGCACTCTCTCCTCATCTCCTCACACCATACAGATGTCCAGTCACTGTACCTCAGCAGAGGTACAATAGGGTACACATAGGTACAAAAGCCATCATAGAGCGCTGGTTTGGTCTCCTGCAGTCACGATTTAGATATCTTGACTGTATGAGGGAGTACTGTTGTACTTCCCTGAAGTTGTGTGCAAGATTATAGTAGCCTGTTGTGTCTTGCACAACATAGCATTAAATAATGGCTTACACATACATGCGGACCTTCAGCTAAGTCTGAATCTGGGCAACCAGGCCATTGTACAAAACAGAGAACAGGGTATGCAGGTGCGTGACACGCTGGCTGACACTTTTTTCGCCTGAGCGACCTGTTGTGTTATTTACTTCATGTGGCTTGCAGCCTGTTGTCAATGATGATAGTTTGACATTTAACACTCTGTCCATAAATTCCATCCTGAGACTACTTTGTAAGCCATACTTTTGGTCTGTAAACAACAGCCTTTGACAAAAGATAGGCCACACAATACGCACATGAGTAATTAGCGTGGACATTATCTCTAAGGACTCCATTGCCTCAAGGGATTAAATGTCAGTGCATTTGTGAGACCCCCCTGGACAGTTTGTAAAAAGGGGCCTGATTCACAAAAGGACTTTTCCCTTGGGTCAGAGGAGGCACATTTGTTGAGGAGTATCCGTGCTCAGGGTGGAACCACTGCCATGAGATTTCCCAGTGCCAAGATCCCTCTCCAAGTGCAGAGACTCCCCCAAACCTGAGTGACCGCCACTATGAGGGCAGAGGACCTTTGTGAATCAGGCCCCTTACATTTGTGAGTGTTGCAACTAATTTGGCAGTGTGCCCATATGTCTGACATATGTACACCATAGATCAAGTCGCCCTGTGTTATGACATGGATAGTCCTTGCTCATAGCTGCCATGATTGGTAGCTCCGTGTTTGATGTGCCACTCCAGGCCTGTTGGTAATTTCAGTAGAAACTGGGATTTGTGTTCCTGTTTCACTATGGAATGAAAAAGACTACAAGTACCAGAATTCAACGTGATCTTCTGGCCTGGATCTTCACGTCATGAATGGACCTGGGGAACTTGGCAGGGCAGTGCGATTAGAAACTGTCTCCATCATGAATCCGATTAACACCTACTGGTCCAATTAAAACATAGTTAGCTTTTGTATTGTGTGTAATACAGAATGAATCACACACACAGGTCTAATGTACCCCTATGATGATATCTCTCTGTCTCTTGTTATCTTAACAGGTACCTTGGGAGATGTATCACTAGGAGTGGGTACCACTGTCTGAGCTGGTAATGTTGTACTAACACACACACCCTGCTCTAATGGCATATCTATGCCCATTGCAGGTACAAAGACACACAACCCTGCAGCACACAGCAAATTGACTCCAGATCTTGTTGTGCACTGCAGCACTCATCTGTTCCTCTAGCCTCACATAATGTAGAGGGTACCTATCAAGCCCCCCTCAGTTAGCATGGTCATATCAGTAACACAGAATGTAAATGTGCCTAGTCTCCAGCTCCCCCAGCTATTTTGGGGAAGATGGGTTATACAGTGCAGCAGGATGGCAGAGGATCTTGCTTGGAGGTGAGGATGACTCAGAATGACCATAAAGAGGCTGCCTCCACCTCCCTGTATTGAAGTGGTCTGGGAGCGATGCTCTCTACTGATGAAGGAGTAAATCCAGAAATACATGTATGGGTCTGATTTACAAGGGGACCACACAATCGAAATTCTCATTGTGGAGACTTTGCCCGGTGCAATGTATCCCCATGACTGAGTGGCCTCTGCCACAATTGCAGAGGCCCTATGTGAATCAGGGCCTATGTGTCTAGGGATAAACAGCACTGGTTTGGTGCCTGCCCCAACTTTGGTGAAAAACTACAGACAACTATGATGTAAGTGAAAAATGTGGACTGCGTGTACCATAATGCCAAGGGGCAAACTGTGCAGAAATGTGATGTAGAGTGTACCCACATCCTCTTCCTTTCCTGTATTAAAGTTAATGCCATTCTTTCTAACTTTTTTCTCTCATTCTGGGGAAAAAAAATGTTTTCCCGCCTGTTTTCAGATTCTCCACCCTGGATACGGAAACGACAAACCGGAAATATAAGGCAGGAAGTTCATGACAGAAAGTTTCATGCAGCCATTTTTAAGGTCATTCCTAGTCATCCTCACCTCCAAATTGGATCCTCTGCCAACCTGCTGCTCTGTTCCTCCAAACTGCCCAAACATGGCTGAGGGACTTGATCAGAGGGCATCACCTTTCAGTGAGGGAGACTTGAGCATATTAGCTGAGGGGGCGCTTAATAAGTGACCTCAGCTTATGGGGGTACAGAGGACAAGCTGAGTAATGCAGTACGTGCAAGACTTTGCTCTGATGTTGCTCTGCGTTGCAGTGCAGTGGGCGCATTCCACTGGATGGCCCGATTATGTTGCAAGCACTCGGAGGACCTGACCTGAGAAGCTGGGCCTGAATAAAGGTCCAGGAAATATTGACCTGCTGCCCCAGCCCCATGTGCACAGGCCCCACATTTCACCACTGTATAGGAAGATCCTTAGGGCAGCTGGTCAACCCTCCATGCTCAGGTGAAGGAGTATGAGCAGCGAAGACCTGGTAAGCTCATAAATTGCTTTATGTGTCTGGTAGTGTGATGTGAGTGGTAACAGAGCTGTACCATTATGTGTTTTATTTCACCATTCAAGTTATCTGAGAGATAGCTTCAGTTAATATAAGGCCAATGCCTCATTGGAGCACATTGAATCCACTTACCAGAGTACATTCTAGGACTTGTATTGGTTTGAAAAAAACTGGGGAAAAGGACCCTCACATGTTTCATTTATATGAATAAATGCACTCTCAGCACCATGACTGGTGAACCAAAGTGTGGGGATGAGAGGCCTTTGGACGTTGGATGCTATGTCCTGCGTGCATTTTGTGTGTGTGTGTTTTCAGGGAAATATATTTGAATTTGTTATGAAGTAAAGGCTGACTTTGTGATACTTGTCTCAGTCAAAAGGATATCATTTCCAAGGGAGCAGAAATACACACATCTTCCCAACAGGATGCTGCATGTCATTTGTAATGTCTAGGTAGATGTGCTAACTATGCACATGTGCTAACTAGTGCACCGCAGCAACAGAACTGTAATGACATGCTAAATGTGGTGCTTGCCATGTAGAGTGTCTGATGTTTTCAAGGGATATTCAAAAACTTAGATTCACATCTTAGTAAAGGTCACATCCAAAGCTCTGTTTGTGTATGTACACCCAAACCATCATTTGTGTTGTGTTCCATAATGCTACACAACAGATAACATTTGACATTAAGTGTAGGACTATTGAGCCTGCATATTAAAGAATAATCACTGATCTGTGTTTAGTTCTGGATATAGCAACCCAGACTGTGTCCCATCTCTACTGGTAGACTGACATTGGAAGATGACTATGTTTCAATGTAAGGAAGCACTGATTGCAATAATGATGAAGGTGAGGGTTGGTCAGCACAGAAATGCATACTTCTCAAAATTGGGAAAGATGTCAATGTGTGAGTGAATTCAGGACTTCACAGTGATGGCACACATACATTTGGCTCCAAGACATATCTAATTGGTTAGTGAGATCAAAGGAGAAAAGATTCTGCACTTGCGTCATTCATTTATTTATTTATTTATATTTTATTTATATTTTATTTTATAGAGTGCACAGCTACCTGGAGGTTTCCCGGCGCTAGTTACGTGCTTTGTAATGACTTGTACACCAACTCTATATGTTTGCCTTCTATTTCAGTGGACACAGCTGACCAAGAATACCAGGAGCAGGATCAGGGGCTGAGCGGGACGCCCTTTGTACGTTGGCGGCAATGTCCTCTTTCCCCACTGAAAAGGATGATGAGGACGGTCCTAATACATCTGCAGGCAGGGGTAGTGTGTACACCCGGACAGAGCATACAACAACTGCATCAGGCCGGGTGGAGGCTTGAAGACACTGTAGGTGTGGCACTGATCCAGACACCTCTGGCTAGGGAAGGAGGAATGTCACTCTACCCCTGACACAAAAGAACTTCAAAAGCTCAGGTGTCCCTAGAACAGGCCGTATCACCACTTGGGCCTGCAACTGACCCCTCCCTATCACGTGAGGCCTCACTCTATTGGGGCCTCCAGCTGCACCCCCTGCTTCTAATCCCCCTCCAAGTGGCTGCCAAGATGCACCAAGGGAAAGCTCTCCCCCCGACACCGCACACCCCTTATGTGGACCCAAACCCCCTCCCTGTATTGTCACTCCTGGGGCTGCATCCCAGGAAGAGATGGTGGCATCTGATAGGGTATGACCTCTCAGATCCTACTGGGACTTTGTGATGAACTGGGTCGGTTCCAAGAAGAACTGGCAAGAGCCATGGTCACCCTCAATGCCACCATTGTTTCCTTGGGTGTAGCCATGTTGGCTGCCTTAGTGCAGGTTCCCTCCCAAACCACACTCCATGTCCCACCCTGTTCATCTTCCCACACTGTTTTCCCTAGTACCATTTGTGCCCGTAATGTTTCCCAATCCCTTGGGTTGTCTGGTCCTGCATCAGCCAGCCAAGAGGAGGTCACAGAGGCACAGGATCTTTACATTATGAAAAAGGGGGATGATGAGGATGACTAGTGACTGGACCATGTTTGGACTGTGGACATTTTGTTTTCTCCCTGTATGTAGACTGGTCCCCCTGATGCTTGCTGCCATGTTTTCTTTGCCCCACCCTCTCCTAGTCCCCATTATTTGATTTACTTTCTTCCTTTCCAATGGACTGTTATTTAATTGCATTTATTTTTCCAGTATAATATCTAAAGTATTTTTTGTCATCTCTACTTTGTGTAGTTCATGATGTATATGCTGGATTCAAAGTATAGAAGTGTACATTGGGATTAGTTTAGCTGTGCTTTCTACATGATACCTTGTTACACTGATTGCCCTATAAATCGACATGTCTCACTCACACACAAATATTGTCACATTTGTGGCAGGCAACCAGAGTTACCAATTAACCATCATTGCATAATGTGCAACTCAGTATTGACTTGTGAAGAATACATTTTAGGTGACATATATTGTGGGTATCATTTTACAGTGAGGAAAACTCTGCAAACTCTAGGAAGGGAGCGGAGTTCACCACTCAGGCCTAGTAATAATGGGAGCCATCGCCAGCACTCAACGCACTCATCTAGCCTTTTAAGCAGGCGTTCATAGTTGGATTTCCACAAGTCATCAACATCCCTTCTGAGCCACATCCCAAGGTATTTAACAGGACCGTCCACCCAGGCAATCAAGGGATTCCGAGAGAAAAGGTGACATCACGTTGGTCAGTGGGAAAATAATAGACTTTGCCCAGTTAATCTGAAAACCTGATAAGCCCCCATATCTGTTCAACTTCCTGATGAGAGTGTTTAAGTGAACATGCAGATCTCTGACATATAGAGTGACGTTGTCCTCACAAATCCATGCCAGGATTCTACGAGGGGTAAATGAAAGTCCATGATGGGCGTGATGTTGGTGCAGCTGGGCCACCAGCGGCTCCATCACAGTCACAAATGGTATGGGAGACAAAGGGCAACCCTAATGACTGCCCCTCATTAAGGGAAATGGGGTTGATATCCTCCTGTTCATGCGCAGCCAGGCTGATTAGTTTGATAAATGTAGCGCTCAGTATGAGGAGCATCAGTAAGGAAAAGAGATTTGGCCATTCGACAGAATCGAGCGAATTTGCGTGATCCAAAAATACAGCAGCGGCGCGCAGGGTTGGGTCAATGGTGTGAAGGAGGGAAGAAAGGTCCACTGGTTCTGGGACGTTGACCTGCCTGGTACAAAACCGGCCTGATTGGGCCTCACTATTGTCGGCAGGATAGGGAGGAGATGTGAGTCAATGAGTTTGGCAAGGATTTTGTTGTCCATGTTGATCATGGATAGAGGGCCGTCTGAATCGCAGCGTGGCGGATCCTTACCAGGTTTAAGAATTGCTACTATGAATGCTGTGCGCAAAGAGAGAGGCAGGTTTACAGAGGAAAGTGACTCTTCATACAGGGCAAGTAGGTTCAGGGCCAGCAAGGGGGCATATTACTCATAAAAGGTGGTGGTAAGGCCCTCCAGGGACAGAGCTGATGACCCTAATGACCTCCTCAGTAGGGTTCACCTAGATACCTTCTGTGGCCGTCTTCGAGCCATAATAACAGAATCAATTCCAAGTAAGCATTGAGGTCTGAAGGGGTGGTCTGAAGTGGAGGAACTCTGGTGAGTCTGGTACAGAGAGGAGAAAAACTAAATCATTCCCACCTGCACCTTTGTACAGCCTCTGTGCCTGTGTTCACATGAGAGTGATCATTGTGTGTTTCAGTGATATTGCCACTTGCCCATGGTCTACGTAGCAGCTGAGCTAGACACTTGCCCAGTTTGTCATCCTCCACATTGCACTGGGCTCAGGCCACCCTCCTGAGGTAGTGAGTTGCTTGTTGATGACCTTCTCAATCACTTTGGCTAGATAGAGGAGCAGGTAGATGGGTCAGAAGTTACTCAGTTGATCCGGATCGGATGTGGACTTCTTGAGGAGGGTGTTGATTTCTGCAAGTTTCCATTCATCCAGATGTGATGGAGGTGTTGATGATCTAGGTCAGGGTGGTGCTGATTGGTGATGTTCCCATGTTGTGGATGTAGTTGGGCCTGGGTCCCTTGGGGCCCATGAGCCGATGGTCTGCATGATTGCCACTATGTTGTTTCTGTGACGGTTGATAATTCGGTCAGGAGGTCGCTTGATTAGTGGTGGGTAGGAGAGGAACAAGGCCTTTGGGGTTGGGTTAGTGTGCAGTTGTGCTGTGGAAGAAGCTGGATAGGCTGTTGCAGAGTTGATGGTAAGCATGGGCGAATTTTGCGAATCTCGCGTTCGCGAATTTTGCGGATTTGCGAACTCGCAATTCGCAAAATCCGCGAATTCTCGCGAATTTGCAGATTTTTTTTTTGTGTTCGCACGTGTTTCTGCCAGTTCGCGAGGGTTTTGTACAATTTCGCAAAACGCGAACTTACCTGTCGGGTCGCAAGTTTTGCGAACTTGTTGTTTCTACGTGTCCCGCCTGTTTGGGACACTCTTCTTCATCACTGCCACTCTCTGTCACCACTGCCACTCTCTGACTACTCATGCCACCCTCTGGCCCACCCATGCCACCCTCTGTTTCATCACAGCACCCTCTGGTTGTCCAGTCAGTGTACATTATTGTGGCAAAGCAAAGCACACCTTCCCTGCCTCAAGTGACCTGAATTAATTTGGGGCTGATTAATGTGTCACAGAATATTTTTTTAGCTGCCACCTGCTTCCTTAGTGCTTCCTGATTAGTGATCTTTTGCACTTGCTAAGTGCTTTCATTGTTGCGAAATTAGTTACAACACCTGCCCTGCCCCAACTGACAATAATGAATTAGGGGCTGATTAATGGATTTGAACTTCCAGCCTGGCTCCTGCTTGTCTCCCTTAGCTGTAATTCAGGACCTTTGTGGCATATGTGTAACTATTCTGAGGTTCAGAGCTGGGTCACATAATAGTTGCAAGTAGGCAACTGAACTCTGGAGGGGCCCCTCAGGAAGCGCTACAGGAAATGGCTACTAATGATGAGCCTGAACTTTTGAACCAGGTAAGTAGTTTCAGTTTTGCTAAGATCGTATTTCTGCAATTTAGCGCTTATTCGCGGGGCGCGAAGTTGTACTGGGAAGCCGCGAACTCACGCGAACAGTGCGAGCAAGCCATAAAATCCGCTGCTCGCGGATTTGCTGATTTTGCGGGAGATTCGCGAATCTCGCGGATTGCGAATTTACCGAAAATCCGCAAAATCCGCGAGCGAAACGGATTTTCCGCCCATGCTTAGTTGATGGGAGGCAGCAATGTCGTTACAGTGGCAAAGGGCTAGATGAAATCCTTAATGATCAAGACTCTTCTTGCAGCTGTTGGAGCTTTCTTCGATGCAGTGCACTAGTGCTTTTTCTTGATGTCTCTTATTTGCAGGTGATAGCGTCTGAGTGCAGCCTCGTGGGTAGTTCTGCCTGTGGTGTTGTGGATGGCTCTCCATTTCCTTTCTGGCTGTTTAGAGTTTAGTTTGATGTCTCAGAGTTCATCTGTGTACCAGCTGGCCTGGTTGTTTGATGTACTATGCTTGTTGGGTTTGATAGGTGTGAGGGAGTTAGCAAAGTTCTTGATCCAGTTGTTGAAGTTGTTGAAGTCCTTGTTGAGGTTGTCTCTGGGGATAGGTTGATCTGTGCTCAGGTCACTGACTAAGTCAGCTTCTGTGATTTTGCCCCACCTGCTTCTTGGAATGCTGAACCTGGGCTGGGTGTTGACTTGAGGTGTGTTGATTTGGAAGTGGATGATGGAGTGGTCTGTCCATCTGAGTGGTGTGGTGGAGTTGTATTTGATGTTGTCGCTTGTGGTGAAGATCGGGTTCAGTATGTGTCCAGTGGTGAGTGTTTGTGGTTGTATGTCAATACAACGCAGTGTTTACACCGCACTACCATTACAACGCTGGTTTTACAGCGCAAGTCGTTACCACGACTTGCGCTGTAGGGTGCTGGATGTAGGAATAGTAAGATTTAGTATTTCAACACCAGCCTACGTTCAGTAGGGAAGGTGTTGGAATAGTAAATCTACTATTCCTTGGCCTAGAGCGCCCTCCAGCGCAAGTTGTGGTAACGACTTGACTTGCGTTGTAAAACCAGCGTTGTAATGGTATTGCGGTGTAAACACCGCGTCGTAATGGATGTTCCCCGTGTTTGTTCTGGAATGACCTGGGGGAGTCAGATGATACCCAAGCTTTCAAGGAATGCTGGTGAGCAGGGACTATTTCAGTCTCCCAGGTAAAAGTTGAGGTCATGTATGCTCTGGAGTTGATGGTGAGTGGAGCAACGAAGTTGGTGATATGGTTGATAATGGTGATTCTTGGTCCAGATGGTCAGGAATTGATTGTGAGCAGAGTGATAAAAATGGTGATGAGATCGGTACAGGTGGCTTATGATTTGGGTAGTTGATAGGCAAGGGTTCCATTCAGAGTGAAGTTTTCAGAGATATGCAGCTTGAAGTGCAGATGTTCCATGAATGGGGTGACGTTCTCTCCAGATGTTGTGCATTTGATCGATTCTTTGTAGATGATAGAGAATTCGATTCCTCTCTTATTAAGTCAAGCAATCTTGTAGCACTCTGCAATTGCCATGGCAATGTGGGAAAACGATGAGGGGTTGAGCTAGGTCTCTGTGATGAACAGGATGTCAGGCGCATTGCTACTCAGCAAGTACCATATTTTGGTTGTGTCTTTGCTGAGTGATCATGTGTTGAGAAGCATGCATGTGAGAGGGTGTTGATGTGTAGGTTTGTTGTGGCATGTTTTGTAGGGTGGGGGTATAGCCGTTGTTGGTGCTTGTGTGTTGGGAGGGGGTACGGATGGCGTTGTTAATATTTGTGTGGGGGATGTAGGTAGTTGGCTGCTGGAGAACCGGCAGAGGGTGCAGGGGAAAGTTCCTACTGTGGTGTGAGGCACGACATGGCAGCAGTTGGGGGAATGATGTCTGGAATCTAGTGTCTTAAACAGTGCAGTAGCTCCTGGTGCTGGGCACTGGGTGCTGTCCAGATGCAGATAGACACAGATGGGCTCACCTTTGTAAACGCCTGCGACATTTCCCATGTGCACGTCTGCTGCGTATCTGTGTTACAGCTGCCATTAAGTGAGTATTGGGAGGGGTGCAGGGTGCCATGATGTAATTTCATGTGCTGATGTGTGATGGGAACAAGAGAACACTCAGGCTGCGATATCTGAAGAGTCCAGAGGGGCACTCTCTTGAAGACTAGTAGAAAACAAGTGGAGACATCACATGTTGTCAGCACCTGACACTTGTTGAGTAAGTGTAGTGCCAAGACAGATAGTTGAAAAGTGCTTGAAATGAGCATTGATAGTATTACATATTTCAGGGTGTCCAGGACCAACCTTTACCACCTCCCTCCAACTGAGAGGTAAGACTCTACAGTTGGGATAATGCTTACACTACAGAATGTTTCTAAATTCTTATAAGTATGTATTTTATTGATCCACAGTCCATGTATTTTATATGTGTTAGGGAGACCCTTTCATCGAGGTGCCTGCATGACCTTCTCCATGACTGGGGTTTCCTTTGTGGCTGCTAGGATGAGGACTGTAAAGGAGAATGGAACTGAGGCCCCAGTGTGGCTATTTGGCTCAAGAAGGTGCTGGTATGATGGTTTGAGTGAAGGCCCCTGTGGCATCTTGTCTGGGGCTATTTCTCTTGGGAATAGGACACTGGAGGGGTGTGAGTGCTAGTGGAGTGCACAGCTGGCATAGAATAGGGTTCTTGGGAGAGTACTCTTTGCTGTGGTTATTGGCATAAGAGGTTGTCTGTATGTGCTTTCTGTCTGGGACATGACATGGTTGTAGTAGCGGGACAGTTGGTGTGGACACTGAGAAATGGGTCGTCCTGTAGTTTGGCACGTGAGATTTCTTTTGAAGCCTACACTGTCTATCTTGGGTTTAGTGTGGGGAGAAAGTTACATTGTTTTGAGGAAAATTAGGGCAGAGGGTACAACGTGTGTGTGGATGTGCATGTTCAAAAGTCTAATTGGCTGTATGGCATTGGTTCAAAGTACAACTTTTATTAGTTACTCTTAGGTGTACACTTGCATGTCTCCTCCCTGAAGCCTGAGGGTAGACTATAAGAACATAAATCATGACTGTAAAGTTACTATTATAAACTTTGCAACTGTGTTTAACATTCCACACACTTGGTGGAGACCTTCGCAATGGGAAGGATCTCCACATGCAGGAGGGAGACCTCGACTTATGGGAGGAACACTTTTGCATGGAAAGCAATACGAGAATTACATACTTCTAAATGAAATCAAACATACCTGATACCCATTCTCTTCCAACACAAACACTCCTTTCACCATAGGCTCTCCTTTTTTTCTCTTCATCTTTCAGATTGTATATCCATCATATTCTTCTGCAATAATGCAGACCACAACTTTTAAGAGTGAGAATAACTTCAGTTTTTCTATAAGAAGTTAAAATGGGTTTTTATTGATGTTTTTGTTTTCCTTTCCTGTATTTATTCAATGTGTGAGCATTTGGAGTCAAGATCACTTTCATAATTTGTTAATTATCTTTGAACATAATACTTCTCTCTGTAGCTGCCAGATCAGTAGTTACCTTGGCAACACCAAGCACAAGGACACTGGTTCAGCAGCTTACATATTGAAGGTCATTCAGATATGAGAAATCTGTCGCTCGAGCTGGTGAGTTGCCTTTGTCAAAATGTAATATTCCATGTATGGATTAACCTTCAACTTCATATGTTTCTTTATGTTCATATGGTGCTAACTTTATTATATATTTTTTCAGACATAGTCAATTAGAGTACTAAATAGGACTGTAGATACAAAAGTTCATTTAATGTATGTCAAATGGTTATACATTCTTCATTCAAGTACTGAGGACATTGTGCCAGATGATGAGGGTAAAATGTCTACAAGGGGAAGATGGTAGGCAATTCAAGGAGACAACCCAGTCCTCATTCAAGCAACTTTATCAGCAGCCAACACTGTTCAAGAAGAAGAGCAGGAGGAACAGGTGCTGGTTGAGGAAGAGGAAGATTTCAATGATGAGGAGTATATTATTTTCCCCACACAGAAAATCTCCATAAAGATCAATTCATGGCTGGGCAGCAGTATTCCTACAAAATCATTTCTGATGATTGCTAGCCCCCAGCCTTTTTCTAAGAAGCCATGAATGCTTGTTTCAAGCACACAAGACTCCCCTCCAGACAGCCCTTAACTAAAAGGTATTTCTTCACTATCTCTATACACTCCTCCCATGAAGTTTTATCTCTGTCTTCTCTCACTCATCTGAGAGAGATAAAACCCTTGGAAAACGACAGATACACAAATTCCCTGTTACCCCCCGGAACCAATACTAAAGCTAAGGCTCACCCTCCAAAAACTATATTTAACATAAGGTCTCTGTTACCAGATACCTGAGAGCCTTGCTAGTGACTATAAACCATACACAACACTCAATGGTATAGGTCATGGAAAGTCATGCTAGATAGAAAAGGAGAAATTACTCCTTTTCTAGGTGTCCCCTCACTCACCAGGGTTGCCCCATGGTGACATGCTTCATCATTGGGGCCATCCCAGTCCTCTACGGGCTGGGGCGTGCTGCGACTTGCGAGTTACGTAGGAGCACTTACAAATGACTATGTGTGGTGAAAAATGTAATGGTGGAGTGGACTACGTGATGTATTTAAAAAATACCTGCCCAGTAGGTTTTCAATAGACTTTATTCTTGCCTCTAGGTGGTAATATTAAAAATGGGGTGGAAAGATAGGGGTCCCTAAACGTAATGTGTTAAGGTGTACCTATCAACTCCTGTTGTCAACATGTTTCGTGCATACCCCAAGCACTTCTTCGGGACTACACAGGGACCAGCCCTGTGTTCGCCACTCCTTAGCTCTGTGATGAGTTCTTTTCAAAAAAATAATTATATAATTAATTGCTGCAATCTATAATTAGTGCATGCAGTAATACCTACGTATTTAATCCAAACACGTGGTTCCTGTAAAACAAAAGACAACTTGAAAGGTCACCCCGAACAAAACACACATAAACCATATCTTTAGGATTGCATTGGAAAACGTTATTACATTTCCCGTGGTCCTAAACGGACGTTTTTTTATGTAAAACCGTGATTGTTTTCATGCACAAAATGTAGTAGTTCTCATGCATCAAAACGTGATCAAACACCTTACTGTGACACAACCAAACATTCATCTATCACACACTCTCATACATATTTTACATACATGTCATGGGACCTAACTGTGCCCCATGGACTCGGAGGGGTTCAGTATCCCAGCAAATCTAAAAAAAGTAGGAGAAATGGCACATTGTAAATAGCATCCACTGGGTTGTTACGCTTAGCGATGGTTGTTAAACCCGTTAGGTTAAAGAGTAAACACTCTTCGTTCGTCCGATTTGTCACTTACTTGCTTCAAGAATACCTCCCTCTTTTAGGCACCTACGGCGTCCCTCCGGTCCGAATGTTACTTGACCGGGGGCTGAGTTTGTTTTTAAAGAAGCTCTCGATCCCGGTTACTTCCGCATAAGCGCCCACGCTCGATAGAGAGCTGGTGCGTGTCAGTTGCTCTAGGCAATCGTGGGTGGCGGCCATCTTGGGTGTATAGAGTACTGTTTTCTCACTCAAAAGGGGGCAATAGTTTTGATTACGGGGATTGAGTCTGTCTAAAAATTAATTTAGAATTAATACTATCACCCATTATATATTTTCAGACAATTTGCCATATTTTTACCAAAAAATGTACTTATTGTATCTTTTAGGTAGGCTAAAGTCGGTGATAAGGATATTACCTCTCGGGTGGCCCCTTATATGTTTGGTGTATTTTTGACTCATTTAGAGGGTGAATTCTTGGTCCTTCTAATTGCAGAATACTTAGAGGCATAATATTGTTGACCATGTTATATCAACAAATTAGCCCCAATTTTATAAGAAACATATTTAGGTTTACTCAGGCTGATGATGGTGTAAAACACTGCGGTCTGTGGAGAAACTCCCACAGTTGTTAGTTCAGTTATTTTTAAGTGCAGGCATGACTTTGTGACTCTAGGTTGACTACTGCATGTCAAGTGAATTGTCCCCAGGGATGTCATCATTCAGACCCACAATGTGAGAGCGAAGTTTAAAAACCCAGCGTTGTTCCTTTTCAAGTAGTTTCTTCTCCATTTCTGCATGGGGTTGTTGTATTTCCAGGACCACCCAACACATATCATTGGGGGTATGTCCCTTTTCCAGAAAATGAGTGGTCATTTTTGTATTAGAATGTTTGCATCTGAAATTGCTGCGGTGTTCCACCATCCTTGTATTGACCTTCCTGGTGGTCATACCGATGTAGTGTAAATCACAACTACATGTAATCATATACACAACCCCTGTTGTGTTGCAATTGGAAAAGGACTTCAAATCCCAAGTCAGGCCGTTGTTACATGTGACTTGTTTGGTCGCACTAGTTAGATGGCATACACTACAATTGGAACATGGATAGTGTCCCAATGGTAGTGGGTGTAGGCGACGGACGGGGCCCTCCACACTCTTTGGGCGTGTATGGACTACCAAATCTTTCAGGTTTTTTCCTTTCCGGTGGCTAAACATAGGTTGAGTGAGGTTGAGGCCACCACTGTTCAGTGTTTTCCAATGTTTTTTGACAATCTTTGTTACTTTCTGTGAGGCTACTGTATAAGTGGTGACACAGATTGGTCTTCTTTCCGTATTATTTGTGGATTGTTCTCTGGGTTTTGTTTCTAAGAGTGCATCTCTATTGTTATTAGATGCTCTCTTTCTGGCTTTTGAAACAATTTTCTGTGGGTATTGTCTCTGGCGTAATTTCATACTCAGTTCTTCAGCCTGGATCTCATAATCTCGTTTTTCCGAAACAGTTTCGCCGCAGGCGTAAAAACTGCCCGAAAGGTAGATTCTCCTGGAGCTGTCAAGGGTGAAAACTTTCAAAGTTTAGTAAACAGTTTCTCGAAGTTGGTTTGAAGTGTGTCGTGGTGGTTAGTTTACCTCCACCCGCTCTGATGTTTAGGTCCAGAAAGACCAAATGGTCTATACTCATTGTAGAGGTGAATTTTAGAAAAGGGTCTCGCAAATTCAGCCAATCTAGAAAGAGGTTTACTTCCATCTCATTTCCATTCCAGATGAGAATGACCCCCCGGAACCACTCAGAAGTCCCCCTTCTTTGTAATGGTAAACCTGCTGAACATATAATATGGTAACGCAGGCAGGGCGAGAAAGAGGGTTGTCATGGACAAATCCTGCTCTCTATAAGGATATTGTTTACCAAAAACATTCTAATGAGTAGTAGGATATTCATGCATTAAGGGCCGGTCTGCCTGAGATAACTATCTCACTTAAAGGACTCACTTAGATGATTGACAGGCAGACCCATGTTCTGGATAATGTTGCAAGGATGCACAGAGAAAATGTTTGTTGAAGTTTGAATGAACATAGTGAAAGGCAACATGCCTTGGCCATGCAGATGATAGATGCAGTAAGCAAAACATGCTAATGTCATTCCTTATGCCAACACATGTAGATGATTCTGCAGAAGCAACCAAGCTAGGTGGGGCACACCACCCGCCAAACTACCACCTCTGTTAAAAGTAACTGTACCACCTCCGCCACCACCACCAGCAGCTCAACCACCAGCAACTTAACCAAACGCAAAACAAGATCACTCACATCCAATCTCATCTCCAATGTTGCGTAGGCAGAGAAGTAGAATAAATCCCTAGAAACAACTTTTGTTTTTTTAAATTTCACTACTCTATACCTAGCATAGTCTAGTCATGGGAATACCTTAGAAAAACGAAATAGTCTAGGTTTTTCAAACAAAAGCTGACTATCTTTTATCTTGGTTGAATGTTTGATGATGAAGTTAGTACATAGGAAACAAGGTGTATTGCATTACATATGTTATTACAACACTGAAAGCCACTTCAAAATAACTAAACATGTATTTTGCATGTCACACAATGCATTAATTTGCATTAAAAAAAACAGAAATCCATTAATGACCAAAATTTGTTAAAGCGTTTATAGTGTATAAACTGTCATTGGGAATAGGCAATATTAAATAAATGGAATCTTCTTGCAGAGAAAAAATGCAAACTTGCAAGGGGTGGGCAATTATTTCTACAACTGGGTTGATTTAAAGCAAAATGTTGATTAAGAGTCCAAAACATTGTCTATCAAAATAATTCAAATTCTTTTTTTTATAAAAGGCCAACTTTCATAAATCAAGTCCACTGTGTATTCTTACACAGCAAAAAAGTTTCAGAAGGATTGTGTATTATTTTCCATTTTTGTGTAAAAAGTTTGGAAAACATTTTACTAATTGTGTGATTTTGTTTCACACCTTTAGTTTAAAAATATGGTAAATTGAAAAGAGATATGAAAAGACACAATGTCAGCATCACATAAACAAACTTCAACAAAATGGAAATGTTATATATCCCAGAGGTTAGAGTTGTATCTGTGTCACAAAATAGAAAATGTGGAAAGCATATCCTTAATGCCATGATAGGATGATTAGTAAATCAAACTAAAAATACATTTTATGCATATTAGTATTTCATTCCCTTCATAACATACAAATAGCACAGGTTAACTACAACATGGAATGTTAGAACAATGCTAAGACTGCACATATGACTGGGCACTACTTCCAAAACTCATGTTCTCTTAAATCATTATGCAAATATTAGGCTTACTGTCTGTCTGCTGGTCAAACTCTTCCAGTTGGTCATGACATGTTGGTCAGATTTCTCAGAGGAGCCTCCTATATAGTAGTGTCATGAAGGGGTACCGGGAATGTGGCTGGGAGTACATAGCCAGAAGTGCCAGGGGCCTTAACACGAGCCCAGCACCAAACATCCTCCCAAAGCTCCTGAAACTCCTTCCCTGATCAGGTGTAAACATCCTTTGCATGGCAATGTGCCTCCAAAATATGGTCTGTACTGCACTGCTCAAATGGGTCTCTGGACCACCATAAAGCTGAGGGTTCCGTTGGAAAATCCCTCCTACATAATCTCTATTTCCTCATGGAATCGGTTGCCCTCTCATAGAGAATTTAGCTTCTGCTCACACTTAGCAGCCAGGTCAAGGATCACTACAGACTGCTTCACTGAACATCCCAAAGATAGTGATAAATTGCTTGTAAACCCTATCTCTCCATCTCAAATATATATTGCTCAAAATGACAAGCAAAGGAGCAAACACATTTAGCGACATAATTAAGGCAGGAAAATGTGTTTTGTGTGTGAGTTCATTTCTGATGTGGTTAGCCTTGATGTCATTCATTGGTATTGAAAAGGGTTTCACCTGTACAATGGTAGAGGAATCAGAAAACAATCATCACTCGCTATCTGATGGCCATGAGTGTCTACATTCCATTAGAGGAACTGCAACAAATGCTTAAAAACAGATACGCATGAGTTGATGTCTAGTTTCCTTCCAGGAAAATAAATAGTTTGCTAATCTCTTCTAACAACAAGACCTGGCTTTAAAGAATGTTATAGGAGCTAAGATGGTGGGCAGATAGGAGCACTTCTGTGAAGTGCCTCCGTCTGAACATGCTAGCCACCACATTCCACAGAATCTCTACCCCAGGAAGCAGTCCTCAGAACATGTTGAGACTGGGGTGGGGGCATTACTGAGGCTTGAGACCCCAGAGTACCCAAATACGGGCATGAGCAGTCGCACGCTCTGCTGCCTGCTGTGGGTGGACTTATGCCACAAGACCTGAGTGGTGAGGCTGGAAGAGCCTGGACCTGGTTTGGTGACTGTTGGAGATTCTGGTGTTTGCCTGGTCCCCTTGCATGAATACCAAAGAGCAGAGGTGCAGTGCAAGGCCACCATTCCTTGAGCCTCCCCCGCGACCTGTTCCTGTTAGTGTCCGGAGCAGTGCAGAAGACAGGCGACACATGCCTGACCGCCCCCACTTCCTTCAGCTGACTTGACTATGGCCCAGAATGGTCCCCAGCCGAGGAGGGCCCTATGTGCCATCAAGGGCACCAGGGACCACAGAAGAGTCCGAAGAGCAAAACACACACCATTGACTTGAGGTGACTCCTCCCACAGTGATAAAACAATAGGCTGGGGGAACCACATTAGCTCAGGTATTCCCGGGGCCCGTGGCTACCTCCCCTCACTGCTATAACTTGATCCAGCTGCTCAGCAGCCAGCAGATACAAGCACCAGACCAGCCAGGTGGGTGGGGCCCCTTAGTCTTCGCCATTGAAAGTCATCCCACTGTCACGGAGTGACATGTATGCACCTCTCCGGCTACCCCTGGCCTCCATCCACCTGCATCCGCTCCACTAACCAAGCAGTAAGCAATGATCCTGGCATAGAGCATTAGGAGGCACCCAAAGCAAGTGAAACATGCCACGTTGAGTAGTCTGGAGAATGTGATGCTGAGCAAACAGAGAGAAACAAGGCAAATGAAACCCTGAAGATAGTGGCCAACAAAACAGTGATCTCAGCCATACGTCCAGTGCGCTGGCACCCTTCAGATACCGAACTAGGTGACCAGATGCCTCCCCCTCTCCAGCCCCAACACCTGAAGACTAGAGCACCCCCTATGCAACACCATGGCAGCCCACAACACTTAGAATGACTCCATTCTGAAGGAGCTGCTCACCACAGCTGCATCCAAAACAAAGACTTTCTCCTAAAGATACAGCAACCACAGAACATTTGGCTTCAGCTACTCAAGACATAACCCATGAATGCAAGGATACACTGGCCTCTGTCATACAATGTTCATGAAAGTCCTCTATGGCAAGCTAAGAGAGGATTTTGTCGAACTTCAGGATGACGTTGCTTTCAAAGATATATAAAAAGATGTGACGGAGTTCTCCCAATGAGTGGCTACCCTGGAAACTGGTAAAGACACCAGGGAAGAAAATCTGGAGACTCACAGATGCATTGAGCTACTTCAAGACCAGAATGCAGACCAACAGATCCACCTTGAAGACTTAGAGTACAGATCCCACCATTCAGATTAAAAATCCCCATCTCCAAGCAGACTCAGTAGACCTGGAGAACTTTCTCATCCACCTAGGTACTCCACGATCTGGCCAAGAAAGAGACTGCACTCATAGAACTGGCAACACCTCTAATGCAGCCGGTTAACCACAAAATATCCTAGCCTACATTCACAACAGCCACCTAAATGAGCCCATGATACCGGGGCAACAGACTAACGACCAATACTGTTTGAAGGTGCAAAAATATGTTTCTACCAACATCTGTCTCTCATCAGGCTTCAACGCTGCTGCCGCTCCTTCTAAGTATTCATCACCTTACATCATGAACAAGGAATTAATTACAAATGAGGTAGACCCCTTCAGGTGGATTTTTGCGTGGGACAAAGAAACTTGCTCAGTGTGCACAATGGAAGAAGCCAGCTTTCCATACGGGGACTTCGATCACGAGAGGCTGCATTCAGAACCTCTGAAACATAAGGTTCCATGTAAAAGGAACCAGCATTCTACACAGTGGGGTACCCTCAACCCAACTCTAGATAAAAGCCACTGTGAAAGCACAGCAACTCCAAAGCCAAGATGCCGTCCAGAACCAAATCTCATGTTAGTCTAAATTTGCTGACCTAGAGACATGTAGATCCCTGGACGCCCTGAGGACTTAAGGGCCCAGACACTGCAGTCAGACTGCTAAGCCACCAGGTGGGACGATGCAACTGTGATATTTACTCATTCTATAGAGCGGGGCTGGAAGAGCTATTGCACACCCCATTCACTAATAAACCTGCCCCACAAAGACTGCCATGATCCCAACTCTCAGATCACCTAGGATTCCCCTGGAGGGAGTGGTTGTTTCCCTTGTTGCACTGCCCCAGTTTGTCATTCCTTTTAACCTTGAGGACCCACTCCCAGATGAACCTAACATCTCGCAGTTGACACATCCCCATCATATACAGGACATATGTATACCCCATGGCCTCAAACAAACCTCACACAAACCAGGCTTTCCTGTGGGGTGGAGATTGGCCTGCCTGAAGATGGCCACCCAATGAGCGAGCTCCTTCGGCTTCATATAACAATCCTTAATTATCCTGCTTCAAAAAGCCAGATCCATAAAGTCACACATCGGTACAACATACCTGAAGGTTGGTGCCACCTGAGAAGTGCCCCCGGCATGGAATAACAAGCTCTGCAAGTTGATCGGACCGTCTGTAAGTGTGCAGGCGAGGTGAGGCCTAGTGAGCATGGGCGGAAAACTGAGATCTCCTTTCGAGTGCCAGCGGAGCCCGATGCGAGATGAAGAGACGACCCCCACTGCGAATAACCTCCTGTGTGTTGCTAGGGGTGTGCACCCCTGCACAACCACCCCTGCACAATGCTCCTCTTGCTGTGTCCCCCTGGAGAGGCGCTGTGGAACAGATCACCTGAACCCCTGATGGGCTACCTCTGAGATGCACAACTGGGCGGAGGGCCAGGCCGTTCCCGGAGGCCCCCGTACTTAGACCGATGTGAGCAGTGCAAGCTGGGATGGGAAAGTCCGACAAGAGTGAGCAGCAAAGAAGAAGGCGGAGAGACTGTCACAGTCGCACCTGGTGCACTCTGACCGCTAGAGAAGAGACGCAGACCTGAGCCAGAGGAGGTGAGCCCGGGCCCTCTGCTTGGGGCGTATCAATGCGGGAGGGTTTAAACCCACCGAGATTCCTTACTGCGAGGTGATGCCGCAGAGATAGAAGTGTGCTCCTACAAAAAGGCATATTCCCCGGCGAGTCAGTGGAGCAGGCGGAAACATGGCCTAGCTACAGCCCGCTCGTGCCGCGGTATACGGGGAATCCCCCATACTGTGGGAAACTGGAGCCCGACTAAATAAGGAAAAAGCAGCGAGCATAAAGCCTCAAGAGGGAATGGGCCAGCAATGCTGTTAGAGGCCAGTGAATATATATCTCCCCCTCAAACTGCTTCAAAGACCTGGGCGATGCTGGTACACAACATACCTCACAGCCGCAAAAAGGAATCACGAACTGCGGAAAAGCGATACAGGGTGCATAACACTCAGCCACCCTGGGAACACGGAACTACATGGTGATTGCAGAGTAGGAAAAAAGAAAATAAAGACAAGGTATATATAAATTAAGAAACAACACTGAACGTGAGACTGGGTGCCACAGAACCTCCGCACCATATGCACATCTAACCCAGTAGGCAGAAGACTAGACTATTGACTCATAAAACAATGGGGAAAGTGGAGAAGATGCAATTTGAGAAAAGGAAAACAACGGGGCAGTGCTCAGAGGATAAGGAAGCGGTGACCTAAAAAACATTTTAATATTAATACAACCCACCTTATCCAACATAGATGGCAAAATAGGCGCATTGACATACTGGGTAGATCGCATGTTGGAGCGCCTGGATAAACACGTGGAACGGATCGACATGGTGGAGCTCAGAGTATCAGAAACAGAAGATACCCAACAGCAGACCAGAACTAAATATGAGAAAATGGAAAAAACCTTGTCAGCCCTCCAAGCAAAGACAGTAGACTTAGAGGCACGCTCATGCCAAAATAACCTAAGAATAATGGGGATTGCAGAGTCGACATATACAGGCAACATAGAACGATATATAGAAAACCTCTTAACAAGCCTGCTGGGCAGCGAGACCTTCTCTAAAGTATATTTTATAGAGCGAGCTTACAGATCTCTAGCACTGCACCCACCTTCGGGGTCCAGACCACGGCCCATCATAGCAAAGTTACCTAACTATAGAGATCGGGACGCGCCCGAGAGCTACAGAATTTGAGACATGAGGGTGCAGAGATATCCATCTATCCTGACTTTACACTCCAGGCCCAAGAGGTGAGAAAGAAATTCATGGCGGAACAGAAAAAGCTCCAAGATTAAAAAATAGCCTACGCAATGCTCTACCCAGGCTGACTCAGAATCACAGATGATAGCAATAACAAAATCTTCAATGATCCCAAAGCTGTGTTACAATATCTACAACAGAGAAGTCAACAGAACTTACAGTGGAAATCACCAAGAGGCAGAACAGATGACTAAGACCAAATATTGGGCACAGATGACAGAGAATTAGGATTTGACTGGGGAAATTGCAGTGAGACCAGAGAAAAGACCTGAAAATCACAGATAAGTGTTGTTATAACATATAGCTGCATGAACATTGTGAAAAAGCTAAATTCATAGAAATTTACCTGGTATGAAGAGTTTTAGTTTACATGTTTGTTGATTATAGATGCAGAGATGATTCTTGATACTAAATGTTATTAGGCTAACGCAAATACATATCAGAACTGTGTGGTCCCCGAGTGCCTCAACACCGGGGTTCTTGGTTGGCAGCTCCCATCCACATGTATGTGCCCTACCAAGTTTCTGTTGCTAAAAGGGAAATGTTGGGAGGTATGGGAGGGGAAACCAGTTCTTGGGGAATGTCTCTGCTGCAATTGGGGCAATAGAGTGGGTGGGCGGAGGTAGGGGGAAAAGTAAAACCAATGGTCAGAGGCGTGATCACAAACATCATGCTCACTGGTATAGCTGAGTCCTCACAACAATGCACCTGCACACTTAGACACTATGACGAACAGATGGCACCATGACACACAGAACTACACCCTTGACACTGCTGACATGGAATGTGCGAGGCCTCAAAAACCTGCAGAAAACGCAGAAGTTACTAGCCAACCTTGACCACCACGGGGTTGAAGTGGCTTGTATCCAAGAAACCCATCTCACTCAATCCTCAGAAATAAGAGTGGGTGCTCGCTGGGCATCCACCAGAATAGCCTCCTACTACTCCAAATATGCTAAGGGGCAATTATTACTAGTCAAGCATGGCATCTCTTTCACACTACTAAACTCTATCACAGACAATCAGGGACGATACATTTTAGTCCAGGGGAGTTTCGGAGGCACCATCTTGACTTTAGTTAATATGTTTGGCCCGAACAGTGTTGACCCCGCTTTTCTTTTAATTAATCTGGGCAATATTACGAACATTGGCACCTGAAATGGAGGAGACTTCAATACATGTATAGAACCAACAGTAGATAGATTTACGTGCAACAACAAATATGGCAAACAAGCCGCAAAGATGCTGAGAGAAGGTATGGAAGAGTTGGGGATGGTGGATATACGGCAACTGCAAAACCAGAGGCTCACAGAGGGAACCTGTATTTCCACAACCCATAATAAATGGTCTAGAATAGACTATTGGATAGCAACCAGCAAAATGAGTACATGGACAGAGTCTGTGGATCACATACCCAAGACTCTATCAGACCACGCGCCTGCTCGCCTGGTGATTGTGTTTCCCACAAATACTCCCAGACAGTTCACATGGCGCCTACAGACAGCTGCGATTGTGGACCTAGTGTTTCGGACAGAGGTGAGGCAGGCTGTCATAGAGTACTTTGCACACAACGTATGAACAGTCGATAGTGCCCAAATACTTTGGGAAGCTTTTAAAGTGACAATCCGAGGACTTTGCATAGGCAAACATTCAGGGATATTGAAAGACACACAGCAGCAGGTAAACAAAGTAGAAAAAGATATAAAAACTTTAGAGAATGAGTATGCAACCCTTAATGCAGAAGTTGGTCCTGCCGTACCAGTCTAGATTTATTCCAACACAGTCAACAACGCACAACCTATAAACTATCTTTGCATTGTTCCATCAACTACACCCAGATATACCAGCAGCTGCTGCCCTATTGGACGCAGTGAAAGCATTTGATTCAGTGGAGTGGTCATTTATGTTCTCTGTCTTGTGTAGAATGGGATTTTCACATCCGTTCCTGCGCTTTATAGAATTACTATACACAAAACCATGCGCAAGACTCAAGATTAATGGCATAAAACTGCATTAAAGGGGCTTTCCATGGGTGTTCCTACCCTAAACTCATGGAATCTGAAGCATTCCCAGATTTACACGAAACTATAAACCTGTAAATGCGTCCGAATCTAACATCCCCCCAAGGGTGGCATTTGGAAGGCGCAACAAGGATAAATGTTTTAATTTCTCCAATTCTTTTCCTTTTTCTAGGTGTGCAGCAATGTACAGCACACATAGAAAGAGGAAATCGCCTGGATTGACTTATTGTGTGCAGGAAGGTGTCTCTTCCTGTACAACATCACATTACTAGGCTGAAGGGTTGGAGCCAAGGATGAGGACCTCCGTCTTGTCTGAGTTCAGCTTCAGACGGCTGGTCTTCATCCAGTCGGTGATGGCCTTCATTCCTTCGTTGAGGTTGGCTTTGGCGGTGATGGGGGCCTTGGTGAGGGAGAGCTTATGGAAAACTTTTTCCCTGTCACGAAATGCTACAAGGTAATGTACAGTACCAAATCTCAACCTAGTCAGATAAAATCTGTGCTGGGCATTTACAATCATTTTTAGGTACCTTTGTAAACCCGGAACAGAAGGGATTTGGCAATAAGCAGTAAAGCTATATTTGTATTTGTCTTCTTCACTTCTAGCACAGTCCATGAGCGAGATATATCTCAGCTTCAAGTCTATTTTACTAATGTCTCGTATGAATATTGGGTCCCCTTTATTAAAATCAATCTTGCAATCAATCAATAGGTTGTAAATGTACTCAAGCCATAGGATTTCTTTCCAATTATCGAGGGCCAGACAATCTTTAATTATATCGGTCGTAAGTTTTGCCTCATCCTTTGCTCACAGCCTTTGCCAGAAAGTGCGACCAGCTATTCTAATAGTGTCATTTATGTATGGTAAAGCCAGTTCTCTATGTACAATATAGTTGGCTGTGGAGCTAGGTACTGCCAAAACTCTTTTCAGAAACTTGTTTTCTTGTGTTTGCAGGGAATGGGTACTTGCTCTTCCCCATATTTATGCACCATAGCAGGCCCCAGTCACACACTTTGTTCTATACAAAGTAAGTATTTCCCTAACAGGCTTGTTTCCCATTTTGGATGAAAATCTAAAAATTCCCGACTACTCTTAAAAATGTAAAATTACTAGTATCAATATGTGGTCTCCAGCTGCCCATACTATTAAAACGAAGGCCCAGGTAGACAAAATGTGGCACTCTACCTATAACCACTCACCCCCACACTATATTGTCTACTCTTAAGTCTGGTCTAACCGCATGTCATAACAAAGTTTTTAGTAAGGTTTCATTGCATGTCTTTTTCTATCATGTGCTGAGAGAACTTCTCAATTAGACATTGAAGACCATTTGCTGTCCTCAACAGGAGGACAGCGTCAGCCGCATAGAGTAGTACAGGGGTAGAACGTCTTCCTACTTTAGGGCAATCAGCTTTTACTGTAATTGCAGAAGAGAGTCCACATTATTAATATATAAGGAGTACAACAGTCTAGCCATTACACATCCTTGGCGTACACCTCTAGTAACCATAAAATTCCGTGTACATTCTCGTTTATTCCCAAAACGAACTCTAGAAGTTAAAGAATTATAGATTTGAGATAGGAATTTAATAATTTCGTTTGGTGCTCCTATCTCTTTTAAAGTTTGCCACAACTTTGCGTGAGTGACAAAATTGAACATGCTTATAAGGTCCACAAACCATGGGTGGAGGGCCCCATCCTTCGCCCGTGTGTACTTTCCAATAAGGAGTTCCAAATTTAGGCACTGTTCCACAGTCCCCATACCAGAGAATGGTATTCTCGTCCACCCAGTCTTCTAATCTCCCCAAGAGAATCCTACCCATTAATTTTAAAGTAGAGTCCAGAAGAGATATAGGGTGGTAACAGTTGGCCAGATATAAGGTGGTAACAGTTGGCCTTTCCTCTATCTCCCTTTTTGAAAATGGGTACAATAATGCTTTGGGACCATGATGCAGATATAACTCCTCCCATAGCAGCATTTAAAACATTCACTAATATCGGGGGCCAGAATTCCGTATTACTTTTAAAAACATCAATTGGTACGCCATCCGGAGCAGCCACTTTGCCGCTGGCACTCTTTAAAAGGGCTAATTTAATTTCCGTCGATGTGAAGGGGTGCGGAGTTTGTAGGTTCTTCTAATATAATGGTGCTATTTTGCATTAGGGTGGCTTTATATGTACCTGGATTAAAACGTAACTCAAAATGTGTAATCCAGTCCTGCGGGGGGACTGCAATTACAATTTTCGGTGTACTAATATCTTTGAAATAAGGATGATCAATAGTATTCCAAAATAAACCTGCATTTCTACTTTCAGCAGCCTGGATGAGACTCACCCAAGCGTCCTCTCGGATTTTGCTTTTCCTGTAACTTAAAACTATTTTGTATTCTTTCCTCAGTAATCTTATTTTAATGCAATTCCTAGGTTTAGCTTTAAGAGACATTTTTCTTTAAACCTAGGGGTATTTTCACACGTTTTTTCTTCTTTTTACTAGTTAAATCTTTTGCTATTTTCGATGTGATACTATAAAAAGCTTTGACGATATGGACATCTGAGGTGGAGTTATTCAGCCAGATATCAATATCCTTTTGAGTTTTCCCTTTTAGATATTCCAAAAATAATGTCGGAGTTACACCCGCCCATTTACTCGATACTCCATTATTTCCTTGTAAAGTTATATCTGATTGTATGGTTTTACCCCTCTGTTGATGCCCCAAACCAATTCTAAGTATTAAATTAGGTGGGTGATGGTCACTAAACAGGTTTTCGCTAATTATAAAGTTCTCAACTAGGCCTTTACAATATGCTGTTATAATAAAATGATCAATATTTGACGCACCTCTTTTGCCTACATAGGTTGGAATGGCAATATCACCCTCTGCATTTTCTGGTTCTAGGACAATTAAGTTATATTTAGAAGTAATAGTATTTATAGCTTCTCAAAACGGCACATGGGGAAAGTGAGATATCCAATCCCCAAAACAGTCAATAAATCCACATTCTTCTATCGGAATAGCACAAATTTCGGAATTAAAATCCCCACCCCCACAAAATTATATATGACCCGACAAGTTCTCTCACAAAAATCTCTAAATCGACCTCTAAATCATTGATCACCCTTGATTTGGTACAGTCAAAACATTATTATAACAAATAATCAAAATGATTGTTTGTTTCCTTTCTGAATAAAGCTGTATCAGCTGATAAAAATGAGAATTAGTGTTAACGGCTTTTACTGACAGCAGGGCTGTAACAGCTACTAATGTTGCTAAACAACCTTAAGTTCTCCCTGGAATAGACGGTTTGGCATTCGTACAATTTACTTTAAAACCATTTATGAAAAAGGGTTCCACGATCCATGTTTCCTGAATCATGATTATGCTGGACTTCTCTAAGGATTTAAGCCATGCGTCATTATTTGTCTTACTCCTAACACCTGCTATGTTCCAGGTTGTGATAATCGGTGATGTAAAGTCATTACAAACTGTACTTTGTGTGGTCATGTTTTTCTTCTTGCAAACCTCAGTATCACTGGAATTACCAGGATTTTCATGATGTTGCCTACCAGATGTTTGAGGGTGTGTACTGCTAACACTCTTTTTAACATAGGAATGTAGTCCTTTACCTAATTCATGCTCTCTCAAATGACTACAATCCTTACACAGTAATTGCACGCTCGTATTATCAGTCAGTCTATTTACACTTTCTTTACCATTTCTCCAGCATCTGGATGGAATATCATCAGTAGTTCTCTCCCCATTACACTCATTATTTCTCTTATGTCAATCGATTTCACTACATGATCTGAGTGGTTCAAACCTGTTTTGTATGGGGATATTAAAAGATGGCTTATGCGAATTAATCCTATGTAAATTTGGGTGAACCTCATTTGGCCTGCAAAAATATCCTAACTGGACAGCTGTTATATATTCCGTCCTCGCAAAATTAACTCCTTTGTTGTTATTCATTAGTATCTCTAAAAGGGCTTCTACCAGTTTACTACTATGAAAGTTCACCACCACACAATCTCCCGTAGTGAGTTTCCTAGAATTCCCAACCCAGCTCACTCTCCCCAGCATTATAATATTGTGATATAGGATGGTAGTGTCAATGTGTGCATTTACATTTAACCAATGAATCACCTGGTTCTCAAATTTCCCATATGGTTCAGAAAACGTGTTTTGTAACCTCTGGATATTTTTAAGCACAAAAATGTAGGGTATCGCCTGGGGTGGTAGGTGTAAGGGCTCATCTATAGTATTCTCAGTTGTATATGCATAATTATTAGGCCTATCTATAGGGCCTACTCTGTTCACTTCTTTCGCTATACTAGGACTCATTTGATTTTCTATTGGAGGATTCGGGGACTATATCAGCAGTATTTCCTTCTGGCGAGGGGACCGTTGGCTGACAGCGTGTTCAGGAGAAACAAACAGAGCAGGTATGAGATACAGTGAGAAAGAGCTCTCTGTTTTCATATTTAGACATACACATTGTCTTCTGCTTACACTTCTTCTTACATATATGTAAAATATATTTGATATAAATCATGCATTTCTTTGAGACGTTGTTCCAAAGGGTTTATCGCCTATGCCGATGCACATTTCAGTGTTGGAGATCCGCTGACTACCAACCTTCTTCAGGGCACACAGAGTTGGTGTATGATTAAATATCCATAAAAAAACAAGGCAAGGAGGGAGGAAAATATAGTGGCCATAATACAAAATCAATCTAGAATATAAAAAAAAAGTTTTGTAAGCCGAGCAAATGCCCCACAGTGCATCCCAAAATCTAGTAGTCATTCTATCCTACATCCATTCCTTCACATCACTCCACAGCAGTCCGGTCGTTCAGGGCTTTAACTTAGCGGTGGTCCTGAGCGAAACCCTGCGTTTTTTAATACAGCAGCATTTCTTCTTTCCCTCTCAAAAAGAAGTACTCCGGACACACCAAGATGCTCAATTCTGTTTATTGTGCAACTGGAGTCTTCACACCGACACGTTTCGCCTTTACGGCTTTAACACGGTAAAGCAAGTCATGTTACACTTCCGTTGATATACTCTATTTTGTTAAACATAAAAAGTGGACTGGTTTTTCATTGATACAAAACTTTTCCCGCCATCTTTGAGTGGCTTGATAATCGTTCTTTACATGATTCCTCGCAATCGTATTTAAATAGAAGTGCATAGATTAATCCACTTTGGCTTTGCATGCTTTGTTGCAATCATATGAAAACGCATAAATAAAACATTATTCATTAATTGCTGCACGCTTCAATAGCGTTATATTCACAGCTTGCTACCTTCAAGAAAAATTCATCTAAGCGTACCAATAATGCCCAAGTGGGCTTAAATACATGAACATACACTACTGTACACTTCAATAACATTTTGTCCACTACTTGCCACCTCCACGAATAATTCATGTAAGCGCAAAAATATTTGCAAAAATATTAGTTTCTTGCCCCAGTGGGCTTAGGTGGGTTGGGCAATTTATTCAAGCCTCAATGGGCCACTACAAAATCAATGACATTTTGATGTTATTGCTTGTCATGCCCAAGTGGGCAGCTGATTGTCCAATGTTGCTTGCAAAAGCCATGATGATGATGTTTCCTCTTGTTTGTTAAATGCAATTTTCTCTTCAGCTTCTTCTTAATATCCGGGCCAATTATTGTTCCTAGATAATGCACAGTCCTAATAAAAAAAAAATGAAAAACCAAAATTTAGAAAATCCTTTTTACACAAAAAAATAATAATATTACAATGAGAATGAAGGAAGTAATATCATACCAAACTATACTACATTATGTACTCACAATGTTGTACATGCATTTTATTTAATGCTATCCACATATTTACATACTGCTCAGAATGTTATTTACACTTACTACCCTAAATGTAAAGCCAGCTCTTCACTGGAATTCATACCTACAGGAATTAATGTCTCAAAATGTATAATGTATTTAGATTCTAAGTTCCTGAGTTGGAGTTCTCTGTCGCCCCCTTGTTCCTGTGGTTTCACCGCATCTAAGATTACAAAAGATAGCAATCGATCATTTTGACCATGAATAGCCTTAAAGTGATGAGCTACTGAATACTGCTTGTTGTTGTTATGTATAGCTCTATAACAATACAATTGGTAACCAGGTTTAGATTTGGGCGCACTACCGTTAGTCAGGGTAAGCCAAAGATTTCAATATAAACAAGTGCTTCAAAGGGTGGAGGGATTGGTTACCAGACAATCCCACAAGTACCCACCATGTGGGCACAACCCAAACTAAACCACAATTCCTCCCTGAGCACTGAAAAAATAATGTAAGTTATACATGTACGGAAACAAATTAAACAATTCAATTTTAGATAAGGGTGCAGACAGTCTAAATATAATAGATCCCATTTCCAGATGTAAGTTACACAGTATTTAATCTTTGGTTCAAAAGAAAGTCCTTGTTCATATCCTTTAGTTACAAATCCAAAGGGTCACAAATCTTCTTTGCATAGGTTATTGTGCAGTTCCAAGTTATAACTGTAGACTTCAAAAAGCGCAGCCAACATGTGTTTCATCATGCAATTCCTAATGCATTAGGACTTCATCAGGGATTAGGAAACATTACTCACTGGTAATCCTATAACCATCTGTCCAAATAATGAAATAAACCATCAATCTCAAAAAAGGCTTCCCACTGAAGTTCAAATAATAATCACTTCTCAGCTCAACTCTTCTTAATAATGTAGTAATCTCAAATTATGATTACATTCCTTAATAATGTTGTATTATCCAGAAATATATTTCTATTAAACTTCGCAGAATCCATGAGTAGGTGAGCGATTCTTGATGTTTCTGTATCCACGATATGTCTCAGTCAGCTTACAACTCAAGCACCAAAGCAGTTCAAATGATAATCACTTCTCAGCTCAACTCTTCTTAATAATGTAGTAATCCCAAATTATGATTACATTCCTTAATAATGTTGTATTATCCAGAAATATATTTCTATTAAACGTCGCAGAATCCATGAGTAGGTGAGCGATTCTTGATGTTTCTGTATCCACGATATGTCTCAGTCAGCTTACAACTCAAGCGCCACTGCAGTTCAAATAATAATCACTTCTCAGCTCAACTCTCCTTAATAATGTATTAATCCCAAAATATGATTACATTCCGTAATAATGTTGTATTATCCAGAAATATATTTCTATTAAACGTCGCAGATACCACAAGTACCCTGACTGAGACATATCTTTACAATGCATACAACATGTAAACCCAGAACTGTTCAAAAGTACTTATCAAAAAACTGAATCAGTCTTCAAAATATGCCAGTTCTGATTTAGCAGCGTACGTACTTTGTGTGCTTGACTAGAATAGGTGGTTATGAAACTGATATTATCCTCATCCTTACTCTCTTTTGGTTTGGGGTTCAATAGGGATGCTCTTTGTAACAGATCAACCTTAGTCACAGCTGATTGTATTGCTTATTGAGTATATCCTAATTTCTTAAACCACTTGCACATCAAAGATTCTTCAGTCGCAAACTCCTTTATTGTACTGCTGTTTCTTTTTCCTCTAATTAATAAGATTCCCATAGGATATACGTTGAATGAGACTATACGGGTAGGCACTTGAGGCAAATAAAAGACTGTTTCCCGCTGTTTCCTTCCTGTGAAGCTTGATTGCAAGATGGTTTCCTTGTACCATCCCTTCCACATCAAGGAAAACTATTTTTCTGTTGCTAATGTGCGAGGTCAATTCTATATTTAAGGTATTGTTATTCACTGACAAATAAAAGCCTTGGTGCTGGGCTCATCCCCGCCAAAATAACAAAAATGTTGTCAATGAATCTTGACCATAACACAATTTGTTCAGTGTGTTTCTCATAGCAATTGGACACCTGCTTCTCCCTCTAGCCCATGAAAAGATTTGCAAAACTGGGGGCAAATCAGGTGCCCATTGCAGCACCCTGTGTCTGTTAGTACAGCTTGTCAGCAAAATAGAAGAAGTTGTTATCAGACAGTATTTAGTCATCTCAATCAACATTTCTGTATGTTGTAGAAATGAAATAGATCTAGCTCGGAAAAAATGGCTGATGGCTTGTGTCCCTAAATCATGTCTGGTTGATTTGTACAAACTCGTCACATCCAACGTGATGAGCAAGAAGTCTTTATACCATTGTAAACCATCGACCATATAAAAAAATGCATTGTATCTCTCAGATATGCTGGTAGAGCTGTTACAAATGGTTGTAAGTAAAAGTCTATATATTTGGATGTCATTTCCTAGATTTGGGCCCATGAAGGAACCTATGGGCCTCCCTGGAGGTTTAACAGGATAGTAATGCACTTTCGGGAGAAGGTAAAGTATAGGTGTTTTGGTATGCTTGCAGCTTAGGCTACAATACTCCTCCCATACCAATAGCCCTTTAGCTCTCCAATCACACAACATTTATTCATATTTAATGTTAGAAAAAACACTTCCCTTTTGTGTGTTTCTTGATAATATAGAGGGTCACTACATTGATGAAGTCCCTCCCTTATGTTATCTTGCTTTTCCCACACTACAACATTCCTACCCTTGTCAAATTGTCTAATGACAATGGTAGGATCACATTTTAAATCTTCAATTGCTTTCATTTGTGCCGTTGTAAGGTTACATTTTGCATTTTGATCTCTGGAATACCGCATCTTTTTAAGATTTTTCACCACACTGTTTTCAAATTCTTCTATTGCATTGCAATGCAACACAGGTATGAATTTTGATCTGGATCTAAAACCACTGGGACATGCATCATCTACAGTTATACTCAAATTATGCAAGTTTACTAGAGGATCATTGTGATGTTCTTTTTCATCATCCAACTGTGCAAGAGTGTGTAAGGTTTCCACATTAGAAATGCATAGAGTGTCCTGGACTGCAACTGCACTATTCGATGTAACGTTGGGGGCATGTAAGTGGAACCCTTTTTGTGAGTTTCAATTTACGTAAAAAATAAAATACCTCAATGCGTGTCTGAACATAGTCCATATTTTTGGTCGGACAAAATGATAGGCCCAGAGTTAATAAATTAATGTCTGTACTAGTTAACTCACATTTGGAGAGGTTTACGACCGTCAGTTCATCCCTCTCTTGGCACGGGTGACCATTGGCGTGGTTCTGGTTGAATCGTTTTTTCCTTCTCCTCCGCGCTTTTTTGTTCCTCTGGTTTTGCCGCACAGCCCTCGTCCTCGCTGAAAATCCTGATCCACATTCTGAATATTTTGTTGATTCTGTTTAGCTTGGTTCATCAATTGGAATTCTTTGAGGAAATTACTCCTTCCCTGAATACTTGTTGAAGCTTGCTGGCTTAATCTTTCCACCGACACATCAGAGCCATTACTGTCAAGTCAAGTCAAGTCAGAGAATTTATATAGCGCACTACATACCCAGAGGGTCTCAAGGCGCTTAGAAAGGGGAGGAGGATTACTTGTCAAATATCCACGTTTTAAGTTGCTTTCTGAATGCTAGGTGGTTCTGGGTAAGGCGAAGGTAAGCGGGGAGTGAGTTCCATGTTTTAGCAGCCAGGTATGAGAAGGATCTGCCTCCCATAGTGGTCTTGTTGATGCGAGGTACAGTGGCAAGGGCTTGGCTGGAAGAACGTAGTTGGCGGGAGGGGGTGTAGAAGGACAGTCGTGAGTTGAGGCATTCTGGTCCGATGTCGTAGAGTGATTTGTGTGCGTGGGTTAGCAGTCGGAAAGTGATCCTCTTATTGACGGGTAGCCAGTGGAGGTCTTTAAGGTGACCAGAGATGTGTTCGTTGCGTGGGATGTCTAATATGATCCTGGCTGAGGCGTTTTGGATTCGTTGGAGTTTCTTCTGGAGTTTAGCGGTAGTGCCTGCGTAGAGGGTGTTTCCGTAGTCCAGTCGGCTCGTGACCAGAGCATGGGTGACTATTTTCCTTGTTTCGGTGGGGATCCAGCGAAATGTTTTTCTGAGCATGCGAAGAATGTTGAAGCAGGAAAAGGATACGGCGCTGACTTGTCTGTTCATTGAGAGTGAAGAATCCAGGATGACGCCTAGGTTCCGTGCGTGGTCTGTCGGGATGGGTGCTTTTCCGAGGGCTTCCGGCCACCAGGAGTCGTCCCATGCAGAGGGGGATGTACCTAAGATGAGGACTTCTGTTTTGTCTGAGTTCAGTTTCAGACGGCTTTGTTTCATCCATTCGGCAACTTCTTTCATTCCTTCGTGTAGGTTAGTTTTGGCGGTGCTGGGGTCATTGGTGAGAGAAAGGATTAGTTGAGTGTCATCCGCGTAAGAGATGATGTTGAGGTTGTGTTGGTGGGCGATGGCCGCGAGGGGGCTCATGTATACGTTGAAGAGGGTGGGGCTGAGTGAGGATCCTTGTGGTACGCCACAGATGACTTCAGTGGCCTCGGACTTGAATGGTGGGAGGCGGACTCTCTGGGTTCTTCCGGTGAGGAACGAGGTGATCCATTCAAGTGCTTTTCCTTGGATTCCGATGTTATTGAGGCGTTGTAAAAGGGTGCTGTGGCAGACTGTGTCGAATGCTGCAGAGAGGTCGAGGAGGATGAGGGCGACTGTGTCTCCATTGTCCAGTAGAGTTCGAATGTCGTCTGTTTCTGCGATGAGGGCGGTCTCAGTGCTGTGTTTTGCTCGGAAGCCAGATTGTGAGGAGTCGAGGGATTTGTTGGCTTCGAGGAAGGCGGCGAGCTGGTTGTTGACAGCTTTCTCGATGACTTTGGCCGGGAATGGAAGGAGCGAGATGGGGCAGTAATTTTTGAGTTCGGTGGGGTCCGCTGTGGGTTTTTTCAGAAGGGCGGTGAGTTCAGCGTGTTTCCAGTCTTCCGGGAAGGTGGCGGAGTCGAAGGAGCAGTTGATGACGTCTCGGAGGTGCGGTGCTATGACGGAGTTTGCTTTGTTGAAGATGTGGTGAGGACATGGGTCTGTGGGGGATCCAGAGTGGATGGAATTCATCAGGCGGATTGTGTCCTCAGTGGAGATTGGGTTCCAGTCGTTAAGGGTGTTCACGGGGGGAGAATGTTCAGCAAATGGCAGGTTGGGTTGGTTTCCGGGTTGGTTGTCGAAGCTGTTGTGGATGTCTGCAATCTTGTTGTGGAAGAATGAGGCTAGGGAGTCGCAGAGGGCTTGAGAGGGGGTGATGTCGTTGGAGTTGGCCGAGGGATTGGAAAATTCCTTGACGATGTTGAAAAGTTCCTTGCTGTTGTGGGCGTTGTTGTCAAGTCGATCCTTGAATGCTGTTTTCTTGGCCTTACGGATTAGTTGGTGGTGAGTGCGGGTGGCGTTTTTGAAGGCGTCCTTGGTGCTAGTGGTTGGGTCTTTTTTCCAGGCCTTTTCAAGGGAGCGGCAGAGTTTCTTGGACTTCTTAAGATCATCGTTGAACCATGAGGCCTTTTTGCTGCCAGGTTTGCTTTGACGTTTTTTCAGTGGTGCTAAGGTGTCGGCGGTGTTGGATAACCATAGGGTGAGGTTGGCGGCGGCTTCGTTTGCGTTAGAAGAGTGGGCTGGGGTGTTTAGAAGGAGCGATGCGGAGATCTGGTCCGTGGTGATTTTGTTCCAGTTTCTTTGCAGAGTTGGTTGGAGGTGGTTGGTGGGTTTTGGTTTGTTGTAGGTGAAGTGAACGCAGCTGTGGTCAGTCCAGAGGAGATCCGTAGTGTGGCTGAAGGAGACATGATTGCTGGAGGTGAAGATGGGGTCGAGTGTGTGACCTGCGATGTGGGTGGGGGAAGTGACTAGTTGTTTAAGTCCGAGGTTGGCGAGGTTGTCTAAGAGGGTGGCGGTGTTGCGGTCGTTGATCTTTTCAAGGTGAAAGTTGAGGTCTCCCAGAAGGATGTAGTCTTTGGAGGGGAGCGCGTGTAGGGTGATGAAGTCTGTGATGTCTTCACTGAATTTTGCGCGGGGTCCTGGTGGTCTGTAGAGGAGGGTGCCTCTGAGTGTGGTCTTGGGGTCGATGTGGATCTGGAAGTGAAGGTGTTCAGAGTTAGCGAGGTTGGCGTCAGAGCTGGTTGAGATGCGGATTGATTTCTTATGGACGATAGCGATTCCTCCTCCTGTGTGGCTGGTACGGTCCTTGCGAGTGATCTTATAGTCTTCAGGGATGGCAATGGTGATGTCTGGGGCGGAGGAAGCGTTCATCCAAGTTTCTGTTAGGAAGGCGACGTCTGGAGAGATGGTGTCTAGTAGATTCCATAGGTCAATGGCGTGTCTGTGGACCGATCGAGTGTTGAGAAGGATGCACTGTAGGTGGTTGGGGTCGGGAATCTGTGTTGTGGTCGTAGCGGAGATGTTGTCGGTGCCGATGAATTTGCAGGAGTAGCAAGAGAAAGGTCCATGGGTGTGTCCAGGGGCGGCTTGGACGCAGTTGGGGGCGCGACCGGGGTTAAGGGCTAGGAGGGTGGCGGCATCGTAGGTAATGCAGGGGGGCGGGGAGGGACGGGGGCCAGGGGGTATGGCGCTGGGCACGGTCCAGGCGCGGACGGGCGTAGACGGGCTTACCTTTGGCGCACCTTCGGCGTGGCCGTAGCGCGTGGACGCTGCGCGTGGGGACATTGGCCATAAATGGATGTTGGAGGGGGCAGAGCGTGGGAGGGGCAGCAGCTGGGAGGCGGTGGCGGGAGGAGGGGCGGACTAGGGGAAAACAAACAACAAAATGGAGGGTCAAAGGCTAATGGAGCCAGGGGCAGCAAATACACTACAGCGCCGAGTGTGCAGGACAATTGCAAGTAATTACACAAGCCTCAATGTACCAAAATCAATTCAGCCAGCCTCAGCAAGGTCGCGCTAGCAATTAATTAATTAAGTAGAAAAATGCGGCGCTGCGCGAGCAAAGCGCTTCTAGGCTGCGAGGGTCAGTCAAATATACAAATACAGCTGAAAATGCTTGTTCACAAAACGATACCGCCAGGAGACAGAGCGAGGCAGCTGCAGTTCAGCTGGAGCGTGGGGGAGCAACCGATCTGGAAGAAGGTCCAGGCGATCACAATCAAAGACATCACTTTCTACTGTCATAATACTCCATTCACCTGCTCCTGTTGTTACTGTATTTGTGTTTGTAACCTGTTGTTGATCATTTTACATGAACAGGTGGTCGTATTTTTTGTGGAACGTTAAAGTCCTTCCAGATTGATAGTCTTTAAAATTCCTTATGTATTTCTAGTTTTATTTTGAGTAATTTCTTCCTCCAACTTAGCCAAACAGATTTGTAATTTATTCATGAAGTCATCCAAATTTTCCTTTGTAATTAATTTTAATAAATCTGCCGTTGTTACCTCAATTTCATCAAAGATTTTTGTTCGATCATTTAGGGCATATTTGATAAGTATGCACATCATTATCATGGGAGATTCTTTTGAGTTACTTGCCCATTCATCTAGCATTTCTGGGTCTGGGGCTTCATAAGTGGAGATGGTATAAATACGCAGGCCCCTGGCACCCGCCCCTTATCTATATATTTTTGTAAAGATTCTGCCTCCCACCATTTAGAAAGTTCTTTTCTGTATAGTTTCTTTACTTGCTTGTGCCAGTGTGGTGTCTCCACTTGTAGTTTGCGTAAAAAACAGTTGATTAGAAACTTCCTTCCTTTTTGTGTGCATCAATGAAGCTACCCTTTACCCTTCCTGGCAGGTCGCTCCCCCACGCCGCATAGCACCACCTGTGTGTCCGTCCCCTAGAGCCCCAGCTGCAGCTACCGTCAGGAGTTCGAGGCCCTCCTCCGTAGGTGCCTAGTTGTACTGCTACTTTTGGTTGTCTTTTTTCTCTCTCTTTTTTCCTCTGCATTTATCCCCGTTTTTTGCTGTTTATTTCCCCCCGATTTTGTCACCTGTGCTGTTAGTTGTGCTGTTACTTCTCCCCATTTTTTGTCTACTGTTTCCCGCCACTGCGTCCCCTGCCACCCGCACCCCACTCGCCCATTCATTCACTCCCTCCCTCTCAGCTGCTCCTCCCTCCCACCTCCCCTTCTTATGGCAGCCACGCGCAGCGAGCGTGGCGCAGGCGTGCTGAAGGCACGCCTAAGGCTAGCCTGTCTGCACCCATCCGTGCCTGGACCATGCCCAGCACCAGAACCCCTGGCCCCCGCGAACGCCACGATGCCCGTCTCCGCTACGACTCCAGCACCCTCCACGCACTCAACATCAGACGATCAGGCACCTGCTGCCTGACCACCCAAAGGCGTACCCAAGGACCCTTCTCTTGCCGGAACTGTAGCTTCACGAGCATCCGGCCCGCCAACCCACTGACCAGGAAAGAAGCCAACTACCTCAGATGCATTCTTCTCAACACCCACTCCACCCGCAATCACGCCGTTGAACTCTGGGACATACTCAACTCAACCACCCCAGATGTCGCCTTCCTGACGGAGACCTGGCTGAACCCCTCCTAAGCACCCAACATCACCATAGCCATCCCCGAAGGCTACAAAATCACCCGCAGATCCCCCACCAGCGGAGTAGGAGGAAGATTCACTATCGTCTCTCAGAGTCTCGACCAACACCGAGGACACCCTCATCACTGCCGAACACCTGAACTTCCAGATCCACACCAACCCCAACACCACCCTCAGAGGAACCCTCATCTACAGACCCCCCGGACCCCGACCACAGTTCAGCGACTCCGTTGCCGACTTTGTCAGTACACACGCCCTCCTCTCCACAGGATACATCCTCCTCATGGACCTGAACTTCCACCTCAAGAACAACAAGAACAACCTCGGACTCAGACAACTCGTCACAACTTTCGCCCACATTCACCCACTCCGCCGGCCACACGCCCATCCCCATCTTCTCCGCAATTCCTCAAGTCTCCTTCAACCACACCACTAAACTCCACTGGATCGACCATCGCTGCATCCACTTCACCTTCCGGAAACCCACCATGCACTACCGCACCCAACAGATGCCTCGCCGCTGCTGGAGCGTAGTCACCGAAGACCAGCTAACCACCTTCCTCGCCCAGAGCCCACCTGCTGACCCCACCAACCCCAACACCGCCGCCCGCAACCTCAGACAGTGGATCGACGACTGCGCTAACACCCTTGCCCCGTTCAAGAAACCCTCCAACAGCCACACCAGCAAGAAAGTCAGCTGGTTCATTGAAGACCTCCAGGCCTCAAAGCAAACCTACCGAAAGCTAGAGAAGAACTGGCTCCGTTAAAGAACACCTGACAGCTACGCAGCCCACAAGAATGCCACCCGCAGACACCATCACCTCATCAGATCCGCCAAAAGGCCCTCCTTCAAAGAACCTAGACAACAATGCACACAACAGCAAAGAGCTCTTCAACATCGTGAAGGAACTCTCCCACCCCAGCTCCAACACCAACAACATCCCACCTTCGCAAGACCTGTGTGACTCGCTGGCCACCTACTTCCATCGTAAGATTGCAGACATCCACAACAGCTTCAACGCCATGACCCCCGACAACCACTGAGACCTCTGCCCCCATGACCAGCGTCCATACCAACCGCCTGCTTTCCTGGACCAACATTAACAACGAGGACACCATCAAGAGCATGAACACCATCCACTTCGGATCTCCGTCAGACCCATGCCCCCACAACATCGTCAACAAAGCCAGCGCCACCAGCGCACTCCATCTCTGGAAAGCCATCAACATTTCCTTTGAGACAGCAACCTTCCCGGAGAGCTGGAAGCTCACCGAGAGCAATGCCTTACTCAAGAATCCCAAGGCGTACCCCAAGGACCTCAAGAACTTCCGGCCCATCTCCCTGCTCCCGTTCCCAGCAAAGGTCATCGAGAAGACAGTCAACAAACAACTGATCCGCAACCTCGAAGAGAACAGCATCCTGGACCCGTCCCAGGCCGGGTTCCGCAGCAACCACAGCACCAAAACTGTCCTCATCGCTGCCACCGATGACATCAGGACCCTACTAGACAACAGAGAAACTGCGGCCCTCATCCTCCTGGACCTGTCAGCCGCTTTTGACATGGTCTATTACCGCACACAACGCACATGCCTCCACAACTCCGGGATCCAAGAGAAGGCCCTGGACTGGACCACCTCCTTCCTCTCCAGCAGAACACAGAACGTCCACCTCCTCCCTTCTGCTCCGAAGCCACCGAGATCACCTGTGACGTACCCCAGGGCTCATCCCTCAGCCCAACGCTGGTCAATATCTACATGGCACCGCTCCCCATGTCGCTCGACTGCACAACCTCAACATCATCTCCTACACTGATGACACTCAGCTGGTCCTCTCTCTCACCAAGGACCCCCACACCGCCAAAAACTACAACCACGAAGGAATGAAGGCCATTGCCGAATGAATGAGGAACAGCCGACTGAAGCTGAACTCAGACAAGAAGTAGGTCCTCATCCTCGTTTCCACCCCTTTGGCCAGGGGCGACTCCTGGTAGTCTACCACACTGGGAACAGCTCTAACACTGGCCGACCACGCACACAACCTAGGGGTCATCCTAAACTCCACCCTCTCCATGACTAAGCAGGTCAACACTGTCTCTTCCTCCTGCTTCAACACCCTCTGCAAGATCTATAAGTGAATCCCCACCGAAACTAGAAGAACGGTCACCTAGCCCCTCGTCAGCAGCATGCTGGACTATGGAAACACCTTCTATGCAGGAGCCTCGGACAAACTCCTAAAACAGCTAGAACACATCCAGAAAGCCTCTACACGCCTGATCCTCGATATCCCTCACCACAGCCACTTCACACCCCACCAGAGAGACCTGCACTGGCTCCCCGTCAACAAGAGGATAACCTTCAAACTGTCACCCACGCACACAAGGCACTTCGCAACACCGAACCAGAGTACCTCAACAGACAACTCAGCTTCTACACCCCCACCTGACAGTTCCCCTCTGACGACCTCACCCTCGCCACAGTCCCCCGCATCCGAAGAGCAACCTCCAACAGCAGATCGTTCTCCCACCTTGCCGCCAAGACCTGGAACACCCTCCCCATCCACCTACCGCAGACCCAAAACCGGCTAACCTTCAGAAGACTTCTCAAGACCTGGCTCTTCGAGCAGTAGCAGCACTCCCCATCCCCCAGCGCCTTGAGACCCTCACAGGTAAGTAGTGCGCTTTACAAATGCTAAGATTGATTGATTGATCATTGCACACAATATTCAGATTTTTTCTTTGTCGCGCTCAGAACTTGCTCGTACACACACCTCTTGGTATAGACTGTGAAATTCCCGCTCCAGGCTCCACTGTCTACTTCGCATCTTGGGCTTGGGTGTATCCCATGAACCACGAAGGTGTCTGTGAGCTCCAACAAACCCTCCAACTCTTTTGTTTCCCACGCGCTCTTCCCTCACTCGCGTAAACCACTCTCAGGGGTTCCCATAGCTGAACACATCATTGCTTCAATTCTTTTAACACGCTGTCTTCCTGTTTACCGAATTCTGTTTCCAGCTTGAATCCCAATGTTCAGTTTGCCCAAGGGATGCCCCGACTTCTAAATCAATCACTCCACAGCAGTCTGGTAGTTCAGGGCTTTAACTTAGCGGCGGTCCTGTGCAAAACCCGGCATTTTTTAATACAGCATCATTTCTTCTTTCCCTCTCAAAAAAAGTACTCTGGACTCACCAAGATGCTCAATTCTGTTTATTGTGCCACTGGAGGCTTCACACCGACACGTTTTACCTTTACAGCTTTATCACAGTAAAGAAAGTCATGTTACGCTTCCGTTTACATATTCTATTGTGTTGGACATAAAAAGAGGACTGGCATTTCATTGATACAAAACTTTGCCCATCATCTTTGAGTGGCTTGAAAATTGTTCTTTACATGATTCCTCACAATGGTATTTAAATAGAAGTGCATAGATTAAGCAACTTCGGATTTGCATTGCATGCTTTGTTACTATCATAGAAAAAGGCATAAATAAAGTGGTATTCATCAATTGCTGCACGCTTCAAAAGCATTATATTCACTGGTTGATACTTTCACGAATAATTCATCTAAGCGTACCAATAATGCCCAAGTGGGCTTAAATACATGAACACATAATGCTGTACACTTCAATAACATTTTGTCCACTACTTGCCACCGCCATGAATTATTCATGTAAGCGCAAAAATAATCACAAAAATATTTACTAACAGCCATGATTTCTACAAAACAAATCAATAATTTGGGGTTAAATGACCTTGTATATTTTTTTACATACTAACAATTTTGCTTATTTTTTTAATATATATACATTTTTACTTATTTACAAAAAAAGTTTTATGCTCTTATCAATGTGCAATTTACTCTGCATGGTACTTTGAAACAGGAAATCAGGGGCCAGCGGAGAAAAACAAAATCTCGGGCCAGTGCCCTTATCTGATACTATTTAAATCAATTCATCTGATGATATAAAATATTCTAGATACTGCTTTGAGACAACTTGATTAGGACTTTTCCTTCCACCCCCATCAACATTCAAAACACTATATTGATAAATATGAATAAATATTGATATATATGAATATATATATACATATATATATACATATATATATATATATATATATATATATATATATATATTCACAGAAAAAACCATAGGTTATAGTGGATATATAGTTAGGAATTTGCATTTACAAAACCTTGAAAATTCAATGAAAAAACCATTGGTTTTAGGCCATATATAGTTAGGGATTTGCATTTACAAAACCTTATTTTACTCGCATAAAACCATTGAAATTCCATATATAGTTATAAGCGCTAACTATATATCGCGCACCCGCAATCCACTGCTGATGATGTCACATATTACATCATTCATGACATGGTTAGTGACATCACTGATGACATCACTGATGACATCTCAAATGACATCACTGATGACATCACTGATGACAACATCCAGTGATTGTATGTGTCTGTAAAGTTTAAATATGTTTTACATATTGAAGAATGAGTGGATGTATAAGTGTCTGGATGAAGGATTTAGTAGGTGCATGACTGACTGTATGAGTGAGTGATTAAATGTGTCTCACTGAGTGCATGGGTTAGTGACTAAACTGTCTTAATTTGTGCATCATTATGTCTGTTGTTCTGTAAACTGCTGCATGTGTTGATCAGGAGCTATATGAGTAACTATATGGGTTATTGATTGGTTGCCCAAGTATTTGTATGGGAGACTGAGTGTGTGTGTGGGTGGCTGGGAGGTGTATGACTCTGTGCATAGATGTGTGAGCAGTTGATTCACTAGATGTATGGGTTCAAAAGTGCATGTGGAAACAGCTGTATGGGCGGTTGACTGTGTGCATGAGTGTATTGGTGAGTGAATGGATATCTCAGTGCTACATGTCAAAGTAAGTACATATGTAAAACACAGTACATGTGAGAGTTGACATATATAAATAACTGTGCATAAGAGCCAGTGAATGTGTGAGTGGCTGTATGGATCATTGTGAACTTGTATCAGGGATTGTATAAGAGAGTAAATATGTGTTAGTATATGTTTGAATAAGTAAAGTTTGTATAACTGTATATTTGAGGAAATGGAGGTGTGATTGATTCTTTGCATGACTGACTAGGTGTGTGAGTAACTCCATGGATGAGTAACAGTCTATGAGTGTCTGTTTACACTGATTGTATCTAAGGTTATATTAGAGTCTGAAGAGGTTCATCGTATTATCACATGAATGATATCATCAGTGATGTTATCAGTCATGTCAAATGAGATGTTTTCAGTGATGTCATCAGTGATGTCATTTGAGATGTCATCAGTGATGTCATCAGTGATGTCACTAACCATGTCATGAATGATGTAATATGTGACATCATCAGCAGTGGATTGCGGGTGCGCGATATATAGTTAGCGCTTATAACTATATATGGAATTTCAATGGTTTTATGCGAGTAAAATAAGGTTTTGTAAATGCAAATCCCTAACTATATATGGCCTAAAACCAATGGTTTTTTCATTGAATTTTCAAGGTTTTGTAAATGCAAATTCCTAACTATATATCCACTATAACCTATGGTTTTTTCTGTGAATTTCATTGGTTTTTTAATAGCAAATATGAAAAGCTTAAAAATGTCAAGTACGTGATAAATAAAAACATTTTCGTATTTATGCACGCTGATGTGCTTTGAACGCTGCACCCCCCCCCCTCCCCTCTTTTGTCATAGTAGTACTCTCTCTTTGCAGATACTGAAGGGTAGTTAACGCAGGCCTTTACCCCCGTTGTAATCCGTCGTGGCTGCTTGTCTCTCCATTTGATTGATTGTTGTCCAAGCATTTACTGTTTTAGAATTGGTTCTCTTTGGATCATTCTCTATTTACAAACAAGCACAAAGTCGCAATACTCTGTTTAGTCTTTGCAGATAGTGAAAAATCGTGTAAAAAAAATAAAAGTAATCGAGCAAAATCAGTAGGCCACTAATTGGATCTCTTTTTGACCTCGCTAAAATAGAAATATTAGGAACAACCCTTCATGAGAAATACGAAAATAGTGAGATGAACTGAGCTCCACACCATGAGGGCTGCAAGACAGCTCGGCTCCATCACCCATCCCGCACAAAATAACGACAAACCGTATGCAAATATGAAAAATATAGACAACACACCAGCAAAGAAACAGGGTAAAACATTTTATTAAAAAACTATTTACATAACGTTGGTTTATAAGATGATGTCAGTAGTGGACCGATGTGTGAATAGATCGAAAGCAGCACAAGGCTCCAAGATCCGGATGGCAAGCTCCTGGATGTTGGGTGCCATAGTTTAGAGTTCTGAATTTGAGCCTTTTTGAATGTCTGTGCTTAGTTGAATCAAATTTGCGGCTTGACACAAAGCTGACTCAAGCGTTGCTACTGATGCTATGCAGACCAAAACTGGTTTTCAGTTTGTACATTTTTCTAGATTTTTAATCCAAGTTTGGTTGACTTTGTAGAACGATGGCTTCAAATTTTCAACATACTGTGTGGTGGCGCTGACTGGGAGGGGGCGCTTTGCTCCTGCCCCCTCCCCAAGTAAGATTTTCATACGTGAAAGTACGTTAATGGTTTTGGTCCCTGAGATGCTTCGATGTCACTGCCATTCTCAAATAGCATAAGTCCTGGATGTTGGGTGCCATAGTTAAGAGTTCTGAGCAGCGCTTGTAACACTGTCTGAAGCTTATTTCCACCTACTGCAGCTTCACTATTCTCAAAGTAAGTGAGTGTCGTTTGTGGACCTGACTGCATTAGAAAACAATGTGATATGTTACCTTCCTAAACAGCTTGACGGAGGTCCCTGAGGGGCGGTGTGATGGCCATGGACTCGGAGAAGACGCTTGGCTCCGACACCCTCCCCAAGTCTTATAGCACTGGTGTAGCCTGAGATCGCCCCCGACATAGGCGGCCGGCTCCCGGGATCCGGCGGAACTTTTTGCCTTTTGATGACTCTTCAATTCTGAACCTTGTCCCATCCAGCTGAGTTGCGCCCACTCTTGCGGCTACAGCGTCTTGCCCACCATCCAGCTGAATTGCGCCCACTCTTGCGGTGCAGCGATAGGCGACTGCCACAGGACTCTCAAAATGGCGGCCGGCTCTTCGGTTTTGGGCCTGGTCCACTAAAATGGCCCTGGGACACCTTTGAACTCGGACGCTTCCCTGATAGGGCTTGGGTCCCATTCTCGAAAAGCGTCCCCTCAGCCGTGAAGATTCTACAAAAGTCTTGGGGGCCTCCGACTCCCGCAGGCTTCTGGTGGGGAGCGGCTGCCATGATTGCTCGTGGAATGGCCACGACGGAGCTACGAGATGGTAGTGGTCTCATGCTGACGCCAGCTTTAGTCTGAAACATCCAGAAACACTGTAGACTACCAATTCGATCAGTTCCGGTAGCGCCCCAACATGACCCGGAAGAGAAGAACTTGCCCTCCCCTCTTTGACTGATGGTTCTTGTTGCCTGTCCCCTCTGTTGTCATTTAACAGAACTTTTTGGACTGCTGAAAGGAGTTGTGTTCCGAACGCTGGTTGGTGGAGACATTTTGACTATATTCTTGACCTACGTTGTCGCGTAATGCGTTATATGACACGCCGCGTTACCGCACCCGGAAGTGATCCGCGGCGCGGCGCGCAGCGCGCAACGTAAGCATAACAGGACATGTGACTTGTTAATAAAACTTTTCATTGGTTCATTTTACTTTTGTTAATTTAATGATGAAAAGCTTGGTCATATGACCTAAAAATTACGCTTTTTATTGTTTTCGAACAATATTTTTTTTTCAAACATATGTTATAATATTCCAGGCTAATGTACTTTCCCGGAAAATCTACAACTGTCTTGAAAGTAAAATATATTCCTTTTTCGAGAAAAAGGGCGTTTCTTCCTTCCATGACGGAGCCGTTGAGTAAAAGAGATTCGGCCTGCTATCTTAGTCGCCGATACGCCTGATTATCAGATTCTTATCGATCACTTTATATTGCAGACATGAAAAACACAACTGCTATTAAGCATTTATCTTTACTGCGTTCCTACATATTATACCTTTTATCCGTCATGTAATTGGACTGCTTTATTTCACTTGCCTTTACTGATTCGAAAACAGTGACTAAAAGTAAAAACTTTACCAATGTAAATACTACTACCGTGTTTTGTTTTAAAAACCTTTATTGTGAAAATGTCAGTATACAAATACGGGCCTATAACCACGTGGGCCGGCCACGGAGCAAACTGAAATCGTATATGATGAGGAGACATTTACACTGTAGAGGAACGTAACGAGCGGGCCATTAGGTTGCAAGAACAAAGGTGTCTAACAGTTGCGGAATCGGTGGACGTACATTTTGTAATTAAAATACGACACGGCCACTTACAATAACATTTTCTAGACATACATTTGCAGGCAAGGAGTTACGAGTCCCATTTATACCGGCGCCATTTTGGGCGAGGCCGGGCAGGTCCAAGATATAGTCAAAATGTCTCCACCAACCATCGGCCAGACCAGAACCCCTTTCGGCCCTTTATGCTACAAGATGGTGTCTTCCATTCAGAAAATATTGTTGGCAGCATTTTGAAAGGAAACAGAAACAGCCGTTCTCCTAGTGAGTTTCACATTGTTACATTTAGGAAGAATGTTGAAGAGTAGTATGTGGAAAATCTGAAGCCATTTTTCTACAAACTCTCAATCAGACTTGGATGGAAAAAAAAATCCTGAAGAATGTACAAACTGAAAACCAATTTTTGTCTGTATAGCATCAACAGTAACGCTTGAGTCAGCTTTGTGTCAAGCCGCCATTTTCATTCAATCAATAGCGTCCCCCTGCACACATTCAGGGACCTGGTCGTGTCTTCAGATGAAACGGATTGTAGGAAAAGAAGCAGAAAGGAAAAGGCAAAAAGTTCCGCCGGACCTCGGGAGCCGGCCGCCTATGTCATGTGCCACCTTTGGCCACACCAGGGCAATAGTGAAGCTGCAGCAGGTGCAAATAAGCTTCAGACAGTCCTACAAGCACTGCTCAGAAATCTCAACTGAGGCACTCAACATCCAGGACTTGCCATTCGGATCTTGGCGCCTTGTGCTGGTTCCGACCTATTCTCACATCAGTCCACTACTGACATCACCTCATAAGCCAACGGGGCACCCCACGCCGACTTTCGGCGCAGCATTGTAGGATGGCCACACCAGTGCGGCCACTTGCTGGACACCACCTCGGTGCCATCCGGATCTCGGCGCGTTCGAGTCACTGTGCCGGAAGAGTGACCGGAACTCAGCTGAACACGCCGTCTTTCAGCGCAGCATTGTAGGATGGCCACACCAGTGCGGCAATTTGCTGGACACCACCTCGGTGCCATCCGGATCTCGGCACGTTCGAGTCACTGTGCCGGAAGAGTGACCGGAACTCAGCTGGACACGCCGTCTTTCGGCGCAGCATTGTAGGATGGCCACACCAGTGCGGCAATTTGCTGGACACCACCTCGGTGCCATCCGGATCTCGGCGCGTTGTGCTGCCTTCGGCCTATTCGCACATCGGTCCGCTACTGATGCCGCCTCACGTGCCAACGGATTTTCTACGCTTTTTGTAGCCCTATGCCGCATAACAGGTCATGTGACTTGTTTATAAAACTTTTCATTGGTTAATTTTACTTTTGGTTTCCTAAAGATGGAAGGCTTGGTCATATGACCTAAAAATAACACTTTTCATTGGTTTAGAACATTTTTTTTTCCCAAACGATGAAAGCCCCACCTTGTTTCTGGATCATTCAGACTGAAGCTGGCGTCAGCATGAGAGCACCACCATCTCGTGGCTCCGTCGTGGTCATTCCGCGAGCAATCATGGCAGCCGCTCCCCACCGGAAGCCTGCGGGAGTCGGGGGCCCCCAAGACTTTTATACAATCTTCACGGCTGAGGGGACGCTTTTCGAGAATGGAGCCCAAGCCCTAGCAGGCAAGCGTCCGAGTTCCAAAGTGTCCCAGGGCCATTTCAGTAGACCAGGCCCAAAACCGAGGAGCCGTCCGCCATTTTAAGAGCCATGTGGCAGCCGCCTATCGCTGCACTGCAAGAGTGGGAGCAACTCAACAACATGGTGAGCGAGACGCTGTGGCCGCAAGAGCGGGCGCAACTCAGCTAGATGGCCGCCACCTGGGGAGGCCCGTTCACGCCGGCTCCCCCACGCCCCCCCCCCCGGGCCGCCGCACGCCAATTTTCGGAGCAGCATTGTAGGATACCAAAACCAATGCGGCAGTTTACTGGACATCACCTGGGTGCCTGTCGTACATGTTGTGTCAGCCATGTGACACTGGACACAGACCGCTACTGACGAGGCCTCCCCCCGCACCACCCGGGACGCCCCACGCTGTTTTTCTGTGCTGCATTGTAGGATCCCTAAACCAGTGCGGCACCCAGGCGACATCACCTGGGTGCCGTCCAGAACTCTGCACGTTGTGCTGCCTTGGGACTATTCGCACAACAGACCGCTACTGACGAGGCCTCCCCCCGCCCCACCCGGGACGCCCCACGCCAATTTTCGGAGCAGCATTGTAGGATCCCTAAACCAGTGCGGCACCCAGGCGACATCACCTGGGTGCCGTCCAGAACTCTGCACGTTGTGCTGCCTTGGGACTATTCGCACAAAAGACAGCTTCTAACCATTGTTGCTTTTTGTGTTGAAAAATGTTTAAATGTTTTTAGTTTTTGTTCCGTTCGTTATAGTTAATAGTTAATAAAGTTTTATAACCTTACTTTGTTGGAGTGTTATCTATTTTTTTAAAAACGGGTGAATGGGGCCTTGAATCGGGTTATTGTCATGTGTGGGCTTTGGAAGTGTGCTGCTGCAGGATCGGACATTTCAAACTCAAATGCACGTTCTTTTTCTTACCTTTCCGAAGCATGGAGCGCAATAGCAGACAGAGAAAGGGTGATGCACGTGTTGAACACTACCTGACCTGGCAAGTTGCTGGCAGTGCCCCCCCGCCCGCTCCTAAAAGAGGGCACACACACACCGCCGCCCCGAGTACTTCACAAATCTTTAAAAGACCATGCGCTTGTTCATGAGGCTTAAATGGTTTATCACCTCTTCTAGAACCCCTGCATCGACCCTCTGACGTTTCCTGGAAAAATTACCATGTAACACAATACCAAGCCCTGTCAGCTGAAACCCCCAAGGAATCGTGGGGCATATTATCAAGGGGGTTTATCTCCGCTTTTTTGGCTTTAAAAGCCATGAAAGCGGAGATAAAATTATCTCCCTATTACCAAGCTGTCGCTAACACCAGTTAGTGACAGCTAAAAGGAGATAGCGACCATCTTGGGCCCCGCTTTGCATGTCAGTGATACTTATCACTAATGACATGCAAAGTGGGCGTGCCAAGATGTTAGCGACTGGAAACAGTCGCTAACATCGCTATCTCCTATTACCAACTTTTGGAGATATTCGCGCTAAGCGCGAATATCTCCAAAATCTAACACCTGCCCTGAGCAGTTCTTAGCCATGTTATCCAATGGGAGGTGGATAACATGGCTAAGAGCATTTGCTCGATAATACATGAATATCGCTGACTTTTCTGCGATAATAGCAAGGTTTATCTGCGATAAAAATCGCCGATGTGCGGCGATAATTTTTGTCTCTAAACAAGTTAGAGACAAAAATTATCGCTAGTTGTTCGTAATATGCCCCCGGGTTTTTGCTTGCAGAAATCGGGAGGCGGGAGACTAGCACTGAAATCAGTAGTCACACGCCTGAATCAGGAGAGTTGGCATGTCTGAATTCTCTACAGCTGGGGCCATAAACTACATCCGCAGGGGTAGGTGATAGCCTGGGACCAGCCTGGCATCTAAAATGGCTGCCGTGCACGACAAAATTGTGGCATTGGAAAAAAGGCAAGATGGCGCAGCCGCTGGAAGAGATGTATCAACATATATCAGCCTCCTCAGCCACCCTCAGGAAACATAGGGAATTAGGATACGTCTCCCGCACCCCCTTATACCTAGTAATTTAATTAACGAAGCACAAAATGGCGAATTCCCGTTTCGCTACCAGTTTGCGGCCCAGTTCGCGGCCCGTGAAGCGCTTCTACCGTTAAAAAGTCATATTTTTTTTCTTTTTCCCACGGGACCCTTTAATAACCCCAACAACATTCCTAGGGGGTCAAGAGGGGGATACCTTGCCCCCTTTCATTAAATTCCCCCTTAGTTTTTCACCTCTTCTTCTCTCTCGATCCTACCGAGAGACAAGACGGCGGCCGCTCCGGACTGTCACGCAGCAAAATAAAAAAAAGCTCACGCACAGCCGCTGGAAGAGATGTATCAACATATATCAGCCTCCTCAGCCACCCTCAGGAAACATAGGGGATTAGGATACGTCTCCCGCACCCCCTTATACCTAGTAATTTAATTAACGAAGCACAAAATGGCGAATTCCCGTTTCGCTACCAGTTTGCGGCCCAGTTCGCGGCCCGTGAAGCGCTTCTACCGTGAAAAATCATTTTTTTTCCTTTTCCCCACGGGACCCTTTAATAACCCCAACAACATTCCTAGGGGGTCAAGAGGGGGATACCTTGCCCCCTTTCAATAAATTCCCCCTTAGTTTTTCACCTTTTCTTCTCTCTCGATCCTACCGAGAGACAAGATGGCGGCCGCTCCGGACTGTCACGCAGCAAAAAAAAAAAAAAGCTCACGCACAGCCGCTGGAAGAGATGTATCAACATATATCAGCCTCCTCAGCCACCCTCAGGAAACATAGGGGATTAGGATACGTCTCCCGCACCCACTTATAACTAGTAATTTAATTAACGAAGCACAAAATGGCGAATTCCCGTTTCGCTACCAGTTCGCGGCCGCGCTTCTACCATGAAAAATCATTTTTTTTTTATTTTCCCCACGGGACCCTTTAATAACCCCAACAACATTCCTAGGGGGTCAAGAGGGGGATACCTTGCCCCCTTTCATTAAATTCCCCTTTCGTTTTCCACCTCTTCTTCTCTCTCGATCCTACCGAGAGACAAGATGGCGTCCGCTCCGGACTGTTTAGAATGTTGACAGACACCGGAGAGCCAATCAGCTTTCTGCGCGCAAAGTTCCGATAAGCGAAAAGTAAGCGGACCGGATCGCTGCCCAGAGCGCTGTTACAGATATATATCTTGGTTTGAACGTTAATTTCTCAAAAACTACTGGAGCACATATATTGAGACCTAGCAAAGGCACATCGGGCTAACAGTCCCTACAATTTTGCCAAGTTTCGTGCAAATCCATTCAGCCGTTCGAGCTAAAAGTGAGTCCAACCGCCCTATGGAAAAATGAATGGAAAAAACGCGTTTTGGGACCCCCCTTTTTTCTCAGCCCCCCCTTGACGAAACTCCACCAAATTTTCAGGGGCTGCTCAGAATCAAAATGTGCCATTTTCCTAAAAATTTCAGCCGATTCCGTCCACAAACGCCAAAGTTATTAGACATAGAATTTTCAAAAGTCCCATAGAGAAAAAATTCTAACTATATATACCTACTGGCTATCGCCAGTAGGTAATATATATAGAAATATATATATATATATATATATATATATATATATATATATATATATATATATATATATATATATATATATATATATATATATATATATATATATATATATATATATATATATATATATATATATATATATATATATATATATATATATATATATATATATATATATATATATATATATATATATATATATATATCAAATCCATCATCCAATCCATCATCTAGAGGCACATCCAATACACCAAAGGTGTGAAGAAATAAATAAACAAATAAATAAATAAATAAATATGTCCAATACTACATATATTCTACTGTATAGAAAATATAAAGACATAAATACTCATTCAAATTGTCAATAAATAAGCCTATATCTGATGGGTAGTGTTTACATAGGAAAAAGAATTAATAAAGACCAACATGCAGGTCCTACAGTCAATCACATTTTATAAGGAAGCACATTTGTTTATATCTCACAATGATGAAACATCACACTGTCTGCAGTCAGCCCAAATAAACTTCCATCTCCTCATCCCTATTCAGACCAGCAGGGAATTTGGTATGAAGGTCTAGGATATATCTGGACTCTAGATGTCTAACATTCATTACCCTGCTCCCTCCTCTTACATTCGGGGAGGCTCCATCCACTGCAAAATTATTTAACAATCTTGGATCACTCTTGTGTTGATCATAAAAATTTCTTGCCACAGAATAACTAAAGTCATGATTCCTAATCACTCACTGATGTTCCAAGATGAGCTTCTTAAGTGGAAAGATGGTATTGCCTACAAACATTAAAGGACATGGGTAAGACAAAACATACACGCAGTGATCTGTATTTCAGTTATAGAATCCATTCACCATTCTTTTTTGGCCATCTGACAACTGATATTCCAAAACATTTTTCACCATCCTAAATTACATTTAGAAAATCCCTTGATAGTAGATAGCCAAGTATCTGGTTTGCGACGTCTGGTAAAATAGGTATGGGTCAGGTTGTCTCCCAGGGTCCTACCTTTTCTATATGGGATAGGTGGTACTCAAGAGCCGATCTTTCCCTATTACTGTGGCGCCCTTCACTATCTGCCAATGCTTTTTCATTTTATGGTGCACTTTAGGAGACATAGAGTTAAAACAGGTAATGAATCTAGTGACTGGGTTATCCATATTCGGACGAATATTTGAATAAAGTAGCTGACTCCTGGGATATTATTGGATTTCAGCTTGGGCATTTTTAAATTTTTTTTAAAAGTATTTATTTATCAGCTCGCAACGCAAAGTTACAGAGTTCCAAAAATTCAGCCCAGCCATCATACAATGTCTTTATAATATGCAAACGTTTTCAAAATCCAAGAAACAAGCATAAACTGATCCCCCCTCCCAACATCAACCAATCTACAATTGCCGTTTGTTGGACATATTACAACTTACACATCACTGTTTTGGCACCTATCATGAATAGTAACAAGGCATACAGTCTTTTGAACGTACACAATTATGCATTATGCTTGCTGAAAGTCAGTGGGCCCGATTCACAGAATGAACTTAAGACTCAATCCTAAATTTACTACTATTTTGATATTCACAGAATGCACTTACTACTTTTGGCATTCACAAAATGAACTTACTACTTTTGGTATTCACAGAAGTTAGGATTTTGTCTTAAGTCTGTCTTAAGTCTGTCTTAAGTTTGTCTTAAGACAAACTTAAGACAAAATCCTAACTTCTGTGAATACCAAAAGTAGTAAGTTCATTCTGTGAATGCCAAAAGTAGTAAGTGCATTCTGTGAATACTAAAATAGTAGTAAGTTTAGGATTGAGTCTTAAGTTCATTCTGTGAATCGGGACCTGTGTCTCCAAGTAAGTGCATGGAGAGCGCAGCCCAAAAGTCCTTAGGCCACGAAGCCTCAGGCAATTCTTCTGCATATATCTCCATCTGCTCTTTACAGTATACTGAATCCCGGACCCATTTCTGAACAATTGGGCTGGCTCTAGCGCCCCAGCATTGTGCTACTGCCCGTTTGGCAAAGAGGGTAGATATTGCAACAATACATCTATTGCCTGGCTTAATCTTCTTAACCATACCGAACAAACATAATTCAGGAGTGCAGACCACTTTTTCTGAAACAACCCTGGTAAGTACCCCTGCAATGCGTTTCAAGAATGCATATATTTTAGCGCAACTCCATGCGAGGTGAAAAAAGTCTGCATCATCCTGCCCGCATCTTATGCATCTCACATTTTCCCTCAAACCAAATTCCTGAAATTGACTTGCTGTGTAATATAGTTGATACTTAAAATAAATAATAAGGAGATTGCAGTTTGCGGTCATTACTGCTCCTCGTCATCTGGGTAGTTGGAGGATTCACACTGCTGCCTTTTCAATGTTTTAGCATGTTAAAGCGCAGCCTTTGGATTACTGAAGATCTTAAAGGCCCCTTCCTGGCCAATTCTGAGGCAAGCAGGGTACAACATGGCGTAAGGAATGCCCTTCGACTGCAATAGTTTCTTTACAGTACCAAATTCCCTTCTTGCTGCCTGCACTGCTACCGTGAATTCTGGATAAAAGGCCAATGTGTTCCCTTGAAAGTTTACGGTATGCTTTTTTCTCGCCATCTGTAAAATACCATCGCGGTCCCTATAGTTTAATAGTCTAGCAAATATGGGGCGTGGCATTGCTCCAGGGACTGGTCACGCCACCAAAGAGCGATGAACGCGCTCAACAATCATTATAGGGGATAAATTTGCTGTATCAAAAATATCTTTGATCAATGTCTCAACGAATGTCTCCAATTTGACTGTATTTGTCGACTCATGAAGACCAGTAATTCTTAGGTTGTTACTTCTGGACCTAGCTTCTAAATCTTCATTTTTCTCCTGTATGAGTGCCAAAACGTTTTCCATTTTAAAAGCTTTACCAGAGACTTCGCTCAGGTTGTCCTCAGTGTTAGAAACCCTCTGCTCAACCTCTCAAATTCTAGGATTTTGTTTCTCTAACTTTGCAGACATGTGGTTCATTTGTTTATTTAATGCATCAATCTTTCCATCTATGGATTGTAAACTACGCTCATTTCCAGGAGCTTCGTTTTGAGTGAGGCTGCAGACTCTCCAGGGAGTTCTGCCTCTGAGTCTGATGCAACCTTGGACTGTGACCTGCTAGGTTTTCCCATCTTGAATGTGAGGCGAGGTTGAGATTTGTCTTTTTTCCACATGGAGTTATGCCAAACACTTAGGTGCCGCATCTTGGGAATACTGACACTCTCTATGCACAGATGATTCTTCACTTTCCAAGCCTCTATCGAACAATATCTCAATTATAGTCCACTACGTGAGTACAGGCCTTGGATTTATTTTGCCCCTCTTTTATCAGTGTCTCATTGAGTAGTGTAAACATCATGCCTGTGCCTCCCACTCTCACATCATTGCAGCTGCAGCCTGTTGTGTTGCTTTTGAGACTGTGCCTTCTTTGTGTTATTGCCAGGTTCTACCAGAATTGCCATGCCCCTAGCCCAGATTTGCTTTATGCGCTGTGCTGCAGCAGCGAATAGTTTGTCCTTATTAGGCTATTTTTTAAATTGCATGCTCCATGGGTCCGGGCCTTCCCGCTGCAAGGAATAATGTTCTCTTTACGGGTAGCTTAGTGGAGTTTGCTCAGGGGTCCCCCACAGTGCAGCATGTCCAAATCTAGTTGCAGAGTCTATAGTGCGTGCTCGCCGCAAGCTGCTTTCTGCCCCAGTCATCCGCGGAGCCTGCCTCGCCATCCACGTCTTTGGGCAGTTTCGAAGGCTACAGCCTTACTCCAGGCCCATACCCACCTCAGCAGCCCCAGGCCCAGGCCAAGGAGCAATCCCACTTACCGCGCTCGTCCCTGGCAGCAAAGCTAACTCACCGGATCCTGTAGGGGCCAGCGGTAGGTCAGTTCTTTTATTGTTGCACACCGGATTCTGCAGTGATTTCCAGATTGTGTGCAGCAAGTCAGCCGCGCCCTCTCTGCACAGGTTCTCGCTGATCTGCTCCAGGCAGCACACTTCTCGGCAGCTCAGATTAAAGGGCCTCAGGACGTTCCTGGTCTTTCCTTGCTTATTTACGGCTGGCTCTGGCTGTGCACCACTGCTTCCACCGGTGCCACACTCCCCGCGCGCTGCCCTTCAGCTGCTTGCAAACTCCGTATCCCGGGCAGGATCAGCCGCCATTTTACCCTCTCATGGAAAGGTTCCGTTGCCTCTAATTTCCCACGTTTTGCCTGAACACAGCAATTATACAGTGCCTCAGAACTGCTCTAGGCCATCTAGCGTTGCAAAACTTCCGTTTTTGAGCATCGATGTAGCATATTTCAAGCGGATAATGGACGGATTGCAGATCAGCCAGGCACAGCTGCACTACAGCGCAATCATCTTGCCGTGCGCCCTCTAGCGCCCCCAGATTGGCCATATTTAATGTCTTAGAACTATATCCTCTCTTTTAAAACCTGCCATTCAGTTTTGCTAATTGTATGTAAACTTTTGTTCCTAACTGAAGATTATTTTTAATCTGAGTGTTTCCCCATAGGTGATACTTTCTTTAAGATTTTAGGGATGTTCATTTTTAAAGTACAAAGTGCTATTTCCTGCTGTCATTTTCAATAGACTGTTGTATTGATTTTGCTGTTCCTCACTTGTATCAAAATGTCTAGAAAGATGATATCACTGGAGCTCATAGTTGCCGTGAAGTGCAGATTAAAATAATTAGTATTTAGAATTCTTATATAGTCTTCTGCCTTTGACTTAGACTCATTCCATAATGAGAAGAAAACATCAATCTAACGGGTCCAAATCAAAGTATTCTGTACATACTCCAAATTTTCATCAGTCCAGGACACCTACTTCTCTCACCAGCCCATCACAAAGGTGGCAAAGCTGGGGGTGAAGCAGGTGCTCATGGCAGTCCCCATTTTTTGCCTATACATAATCTCAATATGCATAAAAATATTATCCAAGCTGGCCTTTTAAAAAAAAATATTCACATGCATGTACCCCAAATTCATGGTCAATGGAAGTATATAGGGCAGTGACGTCCAATGTTATCATGATATATGAATTGGCCCACACTAGATTATGGATCTTGGTGAGCAAGTTGCTACTCTCCTTACAATACGAAGGAAGTGTTTTACAAAAGAAAATAGGAAGGATTTGATGTATATGACCGTATTTTCTAAGAAGCTCTCATTCGATGGGACGATCGGTCTCCCTGCGGGGCTATTCAGTCTTTTATGCACCTTCAGCAATAGATAAAATGAAGGAATTCTAGGGTGTTCGGATCTTAAAAAATTATATTCATATTGTTCTAAAATAGTTTAATCATTCCAAATCTTAAGTGGAGAATGAAAAGTGCTCTTATAATCTTCCATCAAGATTACCTCATAACAGTTAACCTCCCCCAATTGTCTCTTAGCTTCCTGATTATACACACCTGAATCCATAATCACAACATTTCCTCCCTTATCGCTATTTTTGATAACATTCGAGGTATCATCTTTCAGGGATTGCAGTGCCTTTTTTGGTTCCACCGACACGTTGTCAGCATATGCTTTCTGACCCTCATCAGATCTTTGATAACCAATTCATGGAAGACATCCAAATTATCAATGCGCAGTTAGGGGAATAGTGCGGGAGTTAAATTTGAAACCAGTCCCACTGGCTATCCATCATTTGTTCCATCCCAATTTGGGGAGCTCCTCCCTCGCTTTCTCAATACAACTTTCCGAGGCAAGGAGTCCCTCTGCTTCCCCAATCTGTAAGTCACCAGATGGTACATCTTTTGAAATAATACACATTGGATTCTGTCGAATTTATGAGTTTGGTTCAATTTTAATCTCCTAATGAACAAAAAAGGTCAAGCTTTACCTGTGCATAATCAAATCCTGAATGAGATAAAATGAAAATCCTAATTCCAGCAGTAAAGTTTCTTCTTGTGTGAGATTTCACAAGTGCACAGAAATGTGGGATTGGTAGTTATGTAAGAGCGGCATGGACAGCCACATAGCATGGACAGCCACATAGGCCTCGTCAACAATCTTTTTTCTACCCTCACACCTCAGCGCCAAGACACCTCGGCATTCGAGCGCTTTATAAGCAACTAAACATAAACATAAAATATGCAATAACGCTTGTGACTGGCAGCTCACATGAGCAATACAGAACTACCAATCCCACAATTCCTTGCACTTGCATATACTCACCTGAGAATAATGATGAGAAGGGGATATATTGGAATTTAATGTAGCCAGGGCATGTGCATGAAGCCTTTGAAAAAGGAATAACTTCTGAAACGTGTCAGGCACTATGCACTGCTTTTTTTCATCTGTGCAACCTTCGAAGTCACGCATTGAAAATACATTTGCTGCTTGACGAGTGTATTTTCATCCGGAGGCAATCTTTATTATTTTTTGTATGGCGGCATGGCGGCAGGCCTGGTGGCGAATCTGCACCCCCGCGGAATCCGAGTGGGCCACAGCATGCTCACTTAGGCTGCATTGTGTGGATCAGCAGCTATGAGTAAGGTGGGAGACTTTGGTAAGAGCGGCATGTGTGAGAAGTTGGCCTGGCATATGCTGTCCACTTTTCTAGTGGGCACCTTGCACCAGTCGAAATGACCCATATTGATGGTAGGTTTAAAGACAACCTATACAGAAAGCTATCATAGTGGTAGCTGTGGAGAGCAGCCTTCAGGCTAAGTCTTGAAGGGATGTAAAGCAGCTTGTTTTACCAGTCTATAATCTCATGAATGACCACATGAAAGGAGAACCACATCAGATATATATATAAAATATATGTATTTATTCTAAAATCATCCCTCTAGTCTCTTTATGAGGCTAGAGGCAAAAGTGCATTCAGTAAAACCTATTTAGCACACAGTCAATTAGCACCATATATGTTGAGCCCTAGGGGCGTACCAAGCCATATACAAAGACAGTGGTATAAGAACCACGACTGACATAGATACAAGGCCTGGAGCCTTTAGAACCGCTGGGGCCACCAGGAACCACCCATTGTAGTGACACAGGGGAGAGCTGCTGAAAAGTGCTGCAAGCGAGCAAGTGGAAAGTGTCCGGGTGGATCCAAGGGTGGATTGGAGATCTGAAGAGCCTGAAAGCAGAGGGGACAGAGTCTGGGTCACTAGCCAGTGACCAGGAAGGTGAATGAGAAGATGCCAACTGATGTCGGGTGATTTCAGGTGAAGATGGTGAAGCTTGACTCTTCAGCCAAGAGAATCAGGAGGCATTGAGGACAACCAGGAGCTAAATTATAGCTGTCCTATAAAAGATGTTGAGTGCTGCGGTGTCAGTTTTTGGATTGGGCCCAACAAGCCTTGGCAACAGCAACCCATGCTGAAAGCAAAGATTGGCTTTGGTGAAAACCAGCAAGGTCTGAGTGACTCACCCTTTGGAGGAGAGTCAGGCACGTCTGCAGCAACCAGGAAAGCTCAAGAAAAAGAAGAGTTACCTTCATGGAGACCCACCAGTCGATGGACCAGGGATTGCAAAGGGGCCTCAAGCAGAAATGCTAGAAGTAGGCTCACGGAACACTCATGGAGTGTAGGCCCACAATCTTCGGTGTAGATGGTGCTCGGGGCTTGCACAACTTCGGGAAAGCTCGGGAAGTTGATGCACTAGCAAATGTGCACTGTGTCTAGGAGTTCCAGTCCCACATCACTCGTGAGGGCTGCAGGTCTCAGCTTTGCTGGGATCTTGTATCGGCCTCTGACAAGTCTGGAAGTCCATGTCCTGAGTTGCAAATCCATCAGGATCTGATGGGAGCCTTGTAAATGCAGACTGGCAAGATTCTTCTTTGGTGCCTGTTTGAACAGGAGAGTCACTCCTTGACCCCAAGGGAGATTCTTCTGTCTTCTAGACTATGTAGAATGTCAAAGTTCCAGGATATATGATGCAGGGTTTCGTCCAGGTGTAATCTGAAGTCCTAAGGACTGGATTCCTATACGTATACTAAGTTAGGGGGTTGGACATCTTCTAGGGACCCACCTACGGGAGGACCAGGGAGAGGGGTGGTTACACCCCTTTCCTTTTGTCCAGTTTTGCGCCAGAGCAGGGGCTGAGTGCCCCTGCAACCGGTTTGAACTGGGATATGCACAGGGACACCAAGTGTGCCCCCAGCACTGTCTGAAAAGCATTCTCTGAATGCACCCACCCAGCCCCAACACACTAAAGCAGGGGTCCACAACTTTTTCTGTACTGAGAGCTACTTATGTTCAATAAAACACAAAATACATTAACAGCTACTAATATTATTAGTGCAGTATAATTACAATTTCTGTATATGTATATTAATTTAATCAAGCAAAATCTTAATTTATTAAGCTGGGCTGCACACAGGTGAGCAATTCAGAGTTAGCGCTCAAGAGCTACAGTAGCTCACAAGCTACTGATTGGAGACCCCTGCACTAAAGCCTGTCTGGGCGGTGGTTACACCTCCCTGTGACAGGAAACCTATTGTTCAGGCTTCCCCTGCTGGAAATTTATCCAGCAGCAGGAGGTCAGACCTGTGTCTATGACATCCATTTTGTGATGCCAGGGCACTTTGAAACTATTACCGGTTAGACCAGTGTGTACATGTCTCCCCCTCTAGAAGGGTGGAATTCTCCCCCCGCTGCCAGGACTGGCAGGGGGTAGGATTCCAAAGTGTTTGACACCAATCACGACATGTTTCCATGCAGCCATTCCAAACTGGGTAAGAGTGATCTGCTTAATTCAGACACTCTGTTCATCACCACCCCCTTTTCTGAATCATTTTTGTCCACCATAAGCGTGGAAGGGTATACTCAGATGTGAGTCCCTAGCTCATTGCACCAGCAGGATTCAAGCAAGCCGGGCCAAAGACGGCTGAAATGCCAGAAACCGGTCCCCGGTAGCTTGTTTCCTTCCCAGTATAAGAATTGGCTTGGTAGTTTGGTCTGCCCTGTTCCCATGATGCACTGGGCCAGGGTCAGACTAATTTGCATATAGCCAAGTTCTGAGCTGGGATGGTGCAGTGAGCTGAAAAACGGTGATGGATCAAGCCCTGATCTTTGGACTGGGTAAGAGTGGTCTGCTTAATTCAGACACTCTGTTCATCACCACCCCCTTTTCTGAATCATTTTTGTCCACCATAAGCGTGGAAGGGTATACTCAGATGTGAGTCCCTAGCTCATTGCACCATCAGGATTCAAGCAAGCCGGGCCGAAGACGCCTGAAATGCCAGAAACCGGTCCCCGGTAGCTTGTTTCCTTCCCAGTATAAGAATTGGCTTGGTAGTTTGGTCTGCCCTGTTCCCATGATGCACTGGGCCAGGGTCAGACTAATTTGCATATAGCCAAGTTCTGAGCTGGGATGGTGCAGTGAGCTGAAAAACGGTGATGGATCAAGCCCTGATCTTTGGACTGGGTAAGAGTGGTCTGCTTAATTCAGACACTCTGTTCATCACCACCCCCTTTTCTGAATCATTTTTGTCCACCATAAGCGTGGAAGGGTATACTCCGATGTGAGTCCCTAGCTCATTGCACCATCAGGATTCAAGCAAGCCGGGCCGAAGACGGCTGAAATGCCAGAAACCGATCCCCGGTAGCTTGTTTCCTTCCCAGTATAAGAATTGGCTTGGTAGTTTGGTCTGCCCTGTTCCCATGATGCACTGGGCCAGGGTCAGACTAATTTGCATATAGCCAAGTTCTGAGCTGGGATGGTGCAGTGAGCTGAAAAACGGTGATGGATCAAGCCCTGATCTTTGGACTGGGTAAGAGTGGTCTGCTTAATTCAGACACTCTGTTCATCACCACCCCCTTTCCTGAATCATTTTTGTCCACCATAAGCGTGGAAGGGTATACTCAGATGTGAGTCCCTAGCTCATTGCACCATCAGGATTCAAGCAAGCCGGGCCGAAGACGCCTGAAATGCCAGAAACCGGTCCCCGGTAGCTTGTTTCCTTCCCAGTATAAGAATTGGCTTGGTAGTTTGGTCTGCCCTGTTCCCATGATGCACTGGGCCAGGGTCAGACTAATTTGCATATAGCCAAGTTCTGAGCTGGGATGGTGCAGTGAGCTGAAAAACGGTGATGGATCAAGCCCTGATCTTTGGACTGGATAAGAGTGGTCTGCTTAATTCAGACACTCTGTTCATCACCACCCCCTTTTCTGAGCCATTCCAAAGTTAGCATTAACCCGAGGTTATAATGCACTTAAGACTATATGGTCTGGCTACATCTCAGAACAGCCTCAGAGAATAGGTTCCAAAAGCTGCAGAGGGGCTCAGCTCATGCTTGGGCACCCTCTCACACAAAACCATGCACTCTGCCTTCAGGATTGATAAGGCCTGCCATAGGAGTGACTTATAGGTTTATATGTGTCGGTGATTAAAGGTACATATAGGTAACCTATATTTTAGTAAGGGGTGCATGCACCACCTTACCCAGGCTGCAGTAGTAGACCTGTGGTGCCATTTTGGAAGGCTTCCCAGGGGTGGCATAATACATGCTTCAGCTCCTGGTAGACCTCTGGGGTACCTATGCCCTTAGTACCTAAGGTATCATATACTAGAAACTCACAAGGGTAACCCAGTAACCAATCTGGAGTGTACCTAAAGTACACGCTATCAATTTAAAGAGGAAAGCAGATAGGCTGGGGCCCTGAAAAGCAGGATCTAAGCCAAAATAAAACCATCAAAACACTAGAAAAAAAATGGGGGCAACCAGGTAGTCAGATTCCACCTTCAGGGCCGGACTGGCCATAGGGGGGGACCGGGCAATCCCCTGGTCCCCCGGTGTGCCGCACAGGTGGGGCCGGTTTTGGGCCCCTGGGGGCCATTTTTGTTAGCTGCAAAATCGGCCTTGTACCAAAATCAGACAAAAACCGGCCCCGGCAAAGAGCTCGGCGGCACCTCCAACACCCCCCCACCTCCCAAGTGGGGAGGGGGGTGGCCGAGCACTTTGCCAGGGCGGGTTGTGGTTCCCAACCGGCCCTGACCACTTTCCTAAAGCATGGACATTACAAAATATGCTAGAACATATGAGACTGGCAGCTCACATGAGCAATACAGAACTACCAATCCCACAATTCCTTGCACTTGCTTATACTCACCTGAGAGTAATGATGAGAAGAGGATATATTGGAAGTCAATGTTGCCGGGGATTGTGCGTGCAGCCTTTGAAAAAGGAATAACTTCCGAAATGCGTCAGTTACCAGGCACTGCTTTGTTTCATCTGTGCAACTTTCGAAGTCACCCATTGAAAATAAATTTGCTGCTTGAAGAGGCAATCTGTGTTTTATACACAATACAGAAGTCATAACAAGTTAGGAAAAATTGGTTCCAAGGTACCCTACCGCATAAATTGTATGCATTACACAACATTCAACTGGATCTCTTTAGCAATCGGGCTACATGGCCAGCATTGGCTGCACACCGTACCCCAGATTTCCCTTTGCTTAATGTGGGCTATCTACATACTCTCTGCACTAGTCTAGTTAGACTATACAGATGTTTCACACAGTTTGTGATGCATACAATAGAAGCTGCCCCAGTGAGGGCTGTTCAAGCTGTCCAGTCAAAGTTATCTGGGCCTGGGATTAGTCCTGCAAATATCAATGCTATTATGGCTAAAATTCCCATATGACGAGAGGAAATCCATTCTGGATTGCACAAAAAACAAATCAGTTGAAGCAGTGTTTCTCCATATGGGGCCCCGGGATAAACAAGAATTTTCACAATGTGCTTGCCACTTGGGACTGTTCCCACCATTGACGAATGTGCCACTTGGGGTACAGTATTTGCTGCAATATATATACCATTTAATCTACTATTAGTTCTGTTGGGTGATGCAATTACTTAGCAAACAAATGAATTCACAATTGAAAACACAACAGTGTCATTTCCAAATAGCCATTAATAATATGCAGATAATAATCTGACCATGGATATGAATCAAAATGCAACGCAAACAATGTTCTGTTAAATTTTGTCTATATATTATTTATAATGGTGAATTTTGTATATGACTGTCACATACATAAATAGCAAAACAAACATTATACAAAATGTGACTTTAGTGAGTCATGTGACATAAAGTGCACGTGTGCTATTAACAGTAGAAATTACATCCACAAATAAACAATACATGTAGGTTTAGGTTTGTCCTTCTTAATACAAAAGGATCTAAAGGGTGCTTGTAGAACCTAATGTATTAAGAAGGACGACCACTGCTGAAACCCCTTTTAGTTTCTAACAAACTGCTTCAATGTGTGTAACTCAATCATTGTGCTTCTAAGGCTTACTGGGAAACTATGGGAACCCTGGGTGTGGCTGAGCATTATTTCTTGTCCTATCAACCCGAAGGAAATTTGATAGTGGAGAGATAAAAACATGACTTAAATCGATCCTTAACAGCTAGATTATTAGGTTCAGGTCGTAGTTTGATCCATCACTTGTATGGCACCCAGAGAGCATTACAAAATCTTCCTATAAGATCTTTGGGTGGCCTGACCACATACAAGGTCGAGTTGGCATCTAGATGCGCATTCCAGATCTTGACAATCCTCGCATAGTGGTGTCAAATATGCCTTTTGGCAAAAATGTACGTTTTACAGTCTTACAGGATTTATAAGACTTTCAGGGCAGTCAGTCTGATGACCTTTCTAAAACGTCTCTCACTGAGGCAGTGATGGAGCAACCAGCACCTTCCAGCTGGTTTCCAAAAGTTAGACCCTAGTATGAGAGAAGATTTCTGTAAAGAAGGAATTTGGCTCATCATACCATGCACAGGTGCCAGTCCAATGCATTCAAGGTACAAGGACTTTGATTTTGCCATCGCTTGCAGTTTTTAAAGACAAGCAACTTGTCTCCATTGATCGAGTGACCTGTTCTACACAATAGGTAAGCCACGAGGACTGCAGGTAGGTCCCTGACTCCTTTCACTTCCCTACAGCTCAACTACAGCCTCCTTGATACCAAGTACTGGCGCTACACAGCAAACAAACCTTGAATTACCAAGTCTACGACCCGAACACACCGCTATAGACTGACTGCTGACAAACTTTGAAAAATGGCTGTTCACTAAGTCAGATTACTCTCTGATATACATAATTTCCTGAACACAACCACAGACTATAAGAAATCTCCAGTAAATGTCCAGCCCAAGATGATGGTAAACTGAATTGCAACACATTTTCACACCCAAGCAATGGTCTGATATTCTTCATTGAAATCGTGCTTCGTCCTTTAGAGCTGCTGGGAAAGAATGGCTGCTGAAAATCACAAACTACTCGTACTACACACCAGACAGATTGGCAAAATGCAAACCAAACAACACAGACAGCTGCTGACAGAACTGCAGTCAAGTATGCACAATTACACATATGCTCTGGTGTTGCCCCAAACCTCAGAGATATTGGGAAGAAGTGCTCAAAAACATTGACAGCATTTTCATGATGGACATCCCCTGCTTCCCTAGCTATGCCCTGCTAGGACTTCTAAACCAGCTGACCTACCCACTCTACTCTGACATAGGAAAGGCAATGACTGTGGCTAAATGAGCAGTCAGACAGGTTATCACATCTAAATGGGGCAAAAACACAACACCTGTCCACTCGGATTGGCTGCACAAATTATAGGAGACTGTTGCTGTTGAAAAACGCATGACCTCTATAGAACATGTGTGTTGGACTTGGCCCTTTCAGCAGGGTTATCCTCAAGGTTATTCCCAACTTTTTTGCCTTTACTCCTCCTATTTTTGCTGAATTTCGGTTTGTTGGCCTCTTTGCACTTTACAACTGCTAATCAGTGCTAAAGTGCTAGTGCTCTTTCCTTAAAACATGGTAGAATGGGCTTATACCAAATTGTCATATTTAATTTACTTGTATGTCGCTATTAAAATTGCAATACCTATGCCCAAGGCCTGTAAATTAAATGCTACTACTGGTCCTGCAGCACAGATTGTGCTACCCACTTAATTAGTGAGGAGTGGGGGTGAACGAGGTGACACAGGTAAGCATCTCCGTTTGTTCTTTGGTCGTGACCTGTAGTAGTGCCTCACATGGGTTGTTCATCGCCCTTTTGTAAGAGTTCCTCACCTGTTAGCCAGGGTAACCTGTATCTCTCAAGTTGTGTTGTAAGTCTAGGGTCTATGTTTTGTGATCCGCCAGGGTACTGCAATTCCTCCTTATACGGAGTAACTGATCAAAGGGTAGGTTATTCCTGAGGGCCCTAGGATGAAGACTGTCATACAGGAGGAGGCTATTCCTGTCAGTGGCCTTCCTGTATAAAGTGGTACTCATACATGCATTGGTCAGTAGTATCCTCAGGTCCAGGAAGGGGATGTTTGAATCAGATATGGTGTGAGAGAATTTGAGGAATGCATTTTGTGTATTCACCCACTGGCAGAATGATTCACAGGTTGCTACGTCCGTTTTCACGAGATGAGGATATCTTCTTTGTACCTCATCCATATTGTCTGGATAGCTCTGTAGGCGTTGTTTGGGTTCATGATGACCTCTTCCTCAAAGGTTGCAATGTACAGGAAGGCTACACGAGTGGCGAAGGTACTCCCCATGGAAGTACCCCTGGTCTGATGAAACAGTTGTTTCTCATATTCAAAAAAGGTTTCCGCTAGTGCTATCGTGGCACACCCCATGATGAATGAAATGGGGGTGAGTGACACCCATTCTTCCTTCTGTAGACTGGCCTCCACTGCCTCCAAGGTGGCTCGTTGTGAAATATTAGTATACAGTACCTCCACGTCCAGTGTAACCAGCAGGTCTACCCCATCCCGTCCCTCATTACTGCCAATAATGCGAGGACATCAGTAGTGTCCTGCACAAACAGGGTATTTTGTTTACTAGGGACTGTAGGAAGTGGAGCAGCACCTGGACAGAGGTTTAAGCAAAGATCCTATGCCTGACACTATTGGTCTCCCTGGAACAGGTGTGGTGTCTTTGTGGATCTTAGGGAGAGTATAGAAATATGGTACCTTGGGGTCTTTGGCTATGAGGAAAGCAGCTTCCTTCCTAGTTATCCAGCCATTATTCTCAGCCTCAAAGACCAAGGTCGCAATCTCAGCAGCTAGTCTGGGAGTGGGATCCACGGTGAGGGGGGTGTAGAGACTGGTTTTGTCAAGTTGGCGTCTGCACTCTCTGTCATAGTCTGTGGTGGATTGGATTACAATCGCCCTACCCTTATCTGCTTGTTTGATAATGATATTCTGTCATTAGATAATGTCATGGCTGCCTCCCTTTTAACCTTCGAGAGATTGTGGAAATGTGTAATTCTCAGGACATGTGCCAGCTCTTTAAGTAGGGAGCCCTCAAAGGCCAGAATCTCAGGGGGACCATATTGTTAGTAGGGGTGAACCTAGAAGGGTTGCGCAGACTGGTGTCATCCTGTTCAGGGGATGCCCTGTCATGGAAGAAAACCTTAAGTCGCACCTTTCTGAGAAATCTTGCAGTTCACACATCTCATTAAATTTGTCTGGTGTGGGGTTTGGCACAAACCCCAAGCCCCTTTCCAGGGCTGATTTCTCGGTGTTGATGAGGTTCCTGGTTGAGAGATTCACCACTAAGCCCTCTTCCCCCGGCTAATGCTCCTGGTCTCTACCAAGTGCGGGGACTGGTCTTGCCATTGCACCCCCTTCTGTGCTCCTCTTTGTCGACCTCTTCCTTTGCCCCAGCCACTGCCTAAAAAAGAGGGGTTATTCATGGGGAAGTATTGTGGAGGGCCTTGGGGGTACATGGGATACTGCCATAGAGGGGGGATGGGGCGGTGAAAGACAGGTCCATTGTCGAAATTGGAGTAAGGTTGGAAGTTGGGTCTGCGTTGGTTATGGTTACACCAACTTCCAGTGCTTGAGTCACTTTTAGTTGATCCGCTCCTTCTGTTATCTGAACTTTCGTCGGAGGAGTAACTATTCTTGGGTGTCGCATAGCCATCCTTAGGATAAGGGTAGACTTTCTCTTTGCCGAACCTAGCCACATCCTTCTGCAATTTGGTAACTTTTTGTTTCAATAAGTATTCCGTGTTCTCTGTGATTTCGTTATTTATCTCTGTTAATCCAGCAGAAAAAGCAGTTTTGGGAATTGAGGACTTCAATGCAGCCTCTGCCGCTTGGATTCTGACAAGAAGTGCGTCTGCCAGTCTTTTAGCGGTGTTAATAATGAGGACCAGTAAATCTTTGGTGCATTTCCAGGATACCTGGTGCCAGTCTTTTTTGAAAGGCCCATCCTATAGGAAGATTCTAGGAAGGATGTTGACTATGAGGCCGCGTGGTGCAATATTTGCACATGAATATTCAGTCATGAGGGCTCCATGCAGAGTAATCTTAAGCCATTCTTTTTTTACTAGCGTAATCAAATTCCAGTCATCTGCTTGTGACCTAGAGGCCACTGCCCCTCCTAATCCTAGTAGGGAGGGCGCTGTTCTTAAGATATCAGCAATAGCTTCTTCATCGAAGCTCAGTCCTGGGGTATCCCCCATGCCTGGTAGGACACCCTGCTATCCATGTCTAAAAATTAAGTGGTATAGCGTCGAATTTCATGGGCCCACCTGTGTAATTGTAAACTGGTCGGTATCCTAATCATCAATGTCTCACGGGGGTCACCCGTGCAGTTATTTTCAAACAAGAGGGGGGACAATGGGGCTGTTTAATGGGGTCCAGCATACATGCCCTTGAAATTTACAGAAAGAAGGGTACGCTGTTCCCCAAGTGAATGGACAGCAAGTGAGGAAGGCCACCGGACACACCCAGCAAGTTAGGTGGCCTACCTCACTTGCTGTCCATCCACTTGGGGAACAGCGTACCCATCCTTCTGTACTATCTTTGGCAGCTCTTTGTCAGTCTTGGGTGGATACATACTATATATCTGTGGTTAGCTGTGTTGGCAACTATTACACTTGGGATATTTGGGCGATACAAAACGTAGGCATTCATAAGCTACCTGTTGGGTGTGAACTCTGGGGAAAGAAATCTTTCTTTTTCATGCACCGAGGAATCTGGTGTGCTTCTGGGGTTACTTACTGGTCTATATTTAACCCCAACATCCACTCCTCCAAATACTATCCTTAAACTCGGATGTTTGCAACTTCTCATTTGACAAGTAGTGGAACTTTCTTGTAGGTATATTTACTTCACAGCTGTAGATGGTAACATGTGGTGAACAATATTACTCTGTAAGCCATCATCTACTAGGCACTGTTGGAGAATGGGTGCCCATATACTAGATGACATAATACATGTAACTTTGCATCAATTTGTTTTTTACTTTCCATTCAACATAATCCTTTGCCCTCCAGGCAAGTTTGACATTTTAGTTGCATTGTCAATATGGGAAAGTCTCAATGTCTCAGTGTCAATAAATGTTAATATTTCAGGGTAGACGTCATTTCTTAATAATTCCATAAACACTATGAGCAGTACAGAAACGCAGATAACTGTTGGTACCCATAGTCATTCCTTGGTGGACCCTGCAGAGGTGCCAGTTGATGTTGTCTTGATGAATTTGCAAAGGAAAATGTATCAACTTACTGTACCTTTCATTATTTCATCAGTTGCCAGCACATGAGCAATAAATACTCTAGAACGAAGGTGAGGAGCTCTAGAACAGATGTTCCAGCAACATCTTTCAGCCAGAACGGCAGGCGATGAACGCTATGAGATCAGTGCTTCACAATCCTTGTTGGTGCTTCAGTGGAGGGGCACCTGCTTGGTGAGAGGGCCAGGTGTCCAGAAGGTCAGCCTCTCACACTTGATGACTCTGGCATTTGTCCAGAGGAACAGCTGGGAAGGCTGTGATGTCTGACGTGGGCATTGGCAAGGGTCCAGACTCCCAATTGGAGATCATATCCAGCTTGTTTTGTTCATGCATGAAGGGCCTACAGCTTCGGTTGATGAGGGCTCAATTGTGTAACTTCACCAGGAGTGCTTCTCATGGACAACAAAGCTAATGGCAGAGCACCAGGCCAGGATAGTTCAGTGGATGCACAAACACTCCCTAATTTGTATGTCAGCCAACCATTTCTTCTCTCAATGGCCTCTGCTGCTGTTGGGCAATATGCGCAATGTAATTTCTATGTTGTCCCAAGCCCTCTTTGCTCATTGGCTGTTTCCTTGTCGCCATTCCCAAGTATTTTGTACTCAGGCTGGTGTCCATGAGATTTCATCATTTCTTGCCTGTCTCCAAACTGTAGGCATACTGTCATGGATTAGTAGGTTGCCTTACCTGCACCGTGACACCTCCTGGAAGTTCTGTGGCTGTGGAGGGGCACTAGCATGCAGCATGGAGACTTTATGGTTTGCTCTACCATCCGTCGTTGTCGGGGCTATTCATTATGTACAACTGGAAAGGTGTCAACATCATGTTGAAAGCAACCTTCACGTTCAATGTTAAATGTCTCAGCTGTAAGCTTAGGGTCCACAGTCACAAGCACTTAGCAATTTTGTACCTTAAAACATTTTAATTCAATAACACACATACAATTCTGTAAATATCAATGATAAGGCTAATAATTAAGTTTATACTGTACTCTTATATGTTAATACACTTTGTTAAACTAAAACCGCAACTCATCACATTTATATGCATAACACATAGTTCATTCTCTCTAGTCACTGGCGAATGCACTGCATCAAAATGCATTTTTGCACAACCCCCTCACAATCTAGGTCTATACAAGAATTTCTTCAGAAATCCTATTGCTCCAACACAATTAATGTGCCCACACGTGTGTGTGTGTGTATATATATAGGCCTCTGTGTAGGCCGAAACGTTATGCCGAGGTGTGCCTTCCACGAAATTGAATAAATCACTGCTCACCTGCACTTGGGTCTCCCTCTCTTCTTCTGCGCCGCTGGTATCCAGAAATTGCCAGTGGTGCCAGTAAAATCCAGGTCACTTGAATATCGGGGCCATCCGTACTGCGCTACTGGCTTGGCGCAGAATAAATCCAAAACAACTCCTTCCCCGAAGAGAAACAGCGGAGGCCAGAGAGGTTTCCCAAAAAGCGCTTTTTTTCAGGAATGTACAAGTAAGTGACGGTGGATGCATTTCGGCTTTTCTCTTTGCCTTCTTCAGCGCCCTGCACTCACACAAGTCCAGCAATAAATCTCACAGTTCTGCTTCACGGAATATAGTGATATCGGCACTGAGCTCCTCCCCAAGCAGAGTCAGCTCACCTGTTAGTGATCGTTGCAAATATACAAACTCCAACTCCGAGCATGCATCATGTTTATGCATCTGGGTCGGTGGTGTGGGGGGCAAAGAACCTTGATGGTACCGGCTTCAGTGTCTGTATGCAGACTGGGATGGCGTAGCTCGTTGTCACATACCACGAAGACAAAGCGCCTCCTCGGGTCCCCTCAGACCGCTACTGCCGTGGAAAATGGTAGAACAAATGTGCGGGACAGCCATGCAGCACAGTAATGTGTATATATATATATATATATATATATATATATATATATATATATATATATATATATAAAGTTCCACAATTGCCAAAGGTTTTAGGCTGCACTCTCCTTCGGCACAATCAGGCAACAGCGCAGTCTGCAACTCCCTGGTAAATTAGATAGCCTTACGCGTTTCAAACAGAAGTTGTTCTTGATCACTGGCAGAGCGACATCTAGATAAAAGGCAAGAAACTGCTGCTTTACATATCCCTTTATTGCCTTCAGGTGTGGGCTTGTGATCTCACAGATATTTCACAGAAATGCATTTTGGGAACAGCAGTTTTGCATCAGCCTTGTAGTTCGTAGTAAACCACAAAGTGTCCACTCTAAATATATTTTCTCAATTTAGCCATTAGTGGGCTCAGCAGGAAAAGCAGAAAAACGCTGTTCAAAATGTTCAGCCAACCTGATGGACTGAAATGGCTCACAGCATCTGGAGCCTCAAGACTGCAAAAGCTTGTTGCAGCGGTGCAATCCCCACGGCATGGCTGCGGCGTTTCAACATTAAGTTCCACAATTGCCAAAGCTTTTAGGCTGCACTCTCCATCGGCACAATCAGGCAGCAGTGCAGTCTGCAACTCCCTGGTAAATTAGATTGCCTTACGTGTTTCAAACAGAAGTTGTTCTTGATCACAGGCAGAGCGACATCTAGATAAAAGGCAAGAAACTGCTGCTTTACATATCCCTTTATTGCCTTCAGGTGTGGGCTCGTGATCTCACAGATATTTCATAGAAATGCATTTTGGGAACAGCAGTTTTGCATCAGCCTCGTAGTTCGTAGTAAACCACAAAGTGTCCACTCTAAATATATTTTCTCAATTTAGCCATTAGTGAGCTCAGCAGGAAAAGCAGAAAAACGCTGTTCAAAATGTTCAGCCAGCCTGATGGACTGAACAGGCTCACAGCATCTGGAGCCTCAAGACTGCAAAAGCTTGTCGCAGCGGTGCAATTCCCACGGCATGGCTGCCGCGTTTCAACATTAAGTTCCACAATTGCCAAAGCTTTTAGGCTGCACTCTCCATCGGCACAATCAGGCAACAGTGCAGTCTGCAACTCCCTGGTAAATTAGATTGCCTTACGCGTTTCAAACAGAAGTTGTTCTTGATCACAGGCAGAGCGACATCTAGATAAAAGGCAAGAAACTGCTGCTTTACATATCCCTTTATTGCCTTCAGGTGTGGGCTCGTGATCTCACAGATATTTCACAGAAATGCATTTTGGGAACAGCAGTTTTGCATCAGCCCCGTAGTTCGTAGTAAACCTCAAAGTGTCCACTCTAAATATATTTTCTCAATTTAGCCATTAGTGGGCTCAGCAGGAAAAGCAGAAAAACGCTGTTCAAAATGTTCAGCCAGCCTGATGGACTGAAATGGCTCACAGCGTCTGGAGCCTCAAGACTGCAAAAGCTTGTCGCAGCGGTGTAATCCCCACGGCATGGCTGCCGCGTTTCAACATTAAGTTCCACAATTGCCAAAGCTTTTAGGCTGCACTCTCCATCGGCACAATCAGGCAACAGCACAGTCTGCAACTCCCGGGTAAATTAGATTGCCTTACGTGTTTCAAACAGAAGTTGTTCTTGATCACAGGCAGAGCGACATCTAGATAAAAGGCAAGAAACTGCTGCTTTACATATCCCTTTATTGCCTTCAGGTGTGGGCTCGTGATCTCACAGATATTTCACAGAAATGCATTTTGGGAACAGCAGTTTTGCATCAGCCTCGTAGTTCGTAGTAAACCACAAAGTGTCCACTCTAAATATATTTTCTCAATTTAGCCATTAGTGGGCTCAGCAGGAAAAGCAGAAAAACGCTGTTCAAAATGTTCAGCCAGCCTGATGGACTGAAATGGCTCACAGCGTCTGGAGCCTCAAGACTGCAAAAGCTTGTCGCAGCGATGCAATCCCCAAGGCATGGCTGCCGCGTTTCAACATTAAGTTCCACAATTGCCAAAGCTTTTAGGCTGCACTCTCCATCGGCACAATCAGGCAACAGCGCAGTCTGCAACTCCCTGGTAAATTAGATTGCCTTACGCGTTTCAAACAGAAGTTGTTCTTGATCACAGGCAGAGCGACATCTAGATAAAAGGCAAGGAACTGCTGCTTTACATATCCCTTTATTGCCTTCAGGTGTGGGCTCGTGATCTCACAGATATTTCACAGAAATGCATTTTGGGAACAGCAGTTTTGCATCAGCCTCGTAGTTCGTAGTAAACCACAGAGTGTCCACTCTAAATATATTTTCTCAATTTAGCCATTAGTGGGCTCAGCAGGAAAAGCAGAAAAACGCTGTTCAAAATGTTCAGCCAGCCTGATGGACTGAAATGGCTCACAGCGTCTTAAGCCTCAAGAATGCAAAAGCTTGTTGCAGCGGTGCAATCCCCACGGCATGGCTGCAGCGTTTCAACATTAAGTTCCACAATTGCCAAAGCTTTGAGGCTGCACTCTCCATCGGCACAATCAGGCAACAGCGCAGTCTGCAACTCCCTGGTAAATTAGATTGCCTTACGCGTTTCAAACAGAAGTTGTTCTTGATCACAGGCAGAGCGACATCTAGATAAAAGGCAAGAAACTGCTGCTTTACATATCCCTTTATTGCCTTCAGGTGTGGGCTCGTGATCCCACAGATATTTCACAGAAATGCATTTTGGGAACAGCAGTTTTGCATCAGCCTCGTAGTTCGTAGTAAACCACAAAGTATCCACTCTAAATATATTTTCTCAATTTAGCCATTAGTGGGCTGAGCAGGAAAAGTAGAAAAATGCTGTTCAAAATGTTCAGCCAGCCTGATGGACTGAAATGGCTCACAGCGTCTGGAGCCTCAAGACTGCAAAAGCTGTCGCAGCGGTGCAATCCCCACGGCATGGCTGCCGCGTTTCAACATTAAGTTCCACAATTGCCAAAGCTTTTAGGCTGCACTCTCCATCGGCACAATCAGGCAACAGCGCAGTCTGCAACTCCCTGGTAAATTAGATTGCCTTGCGCGTTTCAAACAGATGTTGTTCTTGATCACTGGCAGAGCGACATCTAGATAAAAGGCAAGAAACTGCTGCTTTACATATCCCTTTATTGCCTTCAGGTGTGGGCTCGTGATCTCACAGATATTTCACAGAAATGCATTTTGGGAACAGCAGTTTTGCATCAGCCTCGTAGTTCGTAGTAAAGCACAAAGTGTCCACTCTAAAAATATTTTCTCAATTTAGCCATTAGTGGGCTCAGCAGGAAAAGCAGAAAAACGCTGTTCAAAATGTTCAGGCAGCCTGATGGACTGAAATGGCTCACAGCGTCTGGAGCTTCAAGACTGCAAAAGCTTGTCGCAGCGGTGCAATTCCCACGGCATGGCTGCCGCGTTTCAACATTAAGTTCCACAATTGCCAAAGCTTTTAGGCTGCACTCTCCATCGGCACAATAAGGCAACAGCGCAGTCTGCAACTCCCTGGTAAATTAGATTGCCTTACGCGTTTCAAACAGAAGTTGTTCTTGATCACAGGCAGAGCGACATCTAGATAAAAGGCAAGAAACTGCTGCTTTACATATCCCTTTATTGCCTTCAGGTGTGGGCTCGTGATCTCACAGATATTTCACAGAAATGCATTTTGGGAACAGCAGTTTTGCATCAGCCCCGTAGTTCGTAGTAAACCACAAAGTGTCCACTCTAAATATATTTTCTCAATTTAGCCATTAGTGGGCTCAGCAGGAAAAGCAGAAAAACGCTGTTCAAAATGTTCAGCCAGCCTGATGGACTGAAATGGCTCACAGCATCTGGAGCCTCAAGACTGCAAAAGCTTGTCGCAGCGGTGCAATCCCCACGGCATGGCTGCCGCGTTTCAACATTACGTTCCACAATTGCCAAAGCTTTTAGGCTGCACTCTCCATCGGCACAATCAGGCAACAGCGCAGTCTGCAACTCCCTGGTAAATTAGATTGCCTTACGCGTTTCAAACAGAAGTTGTTCTTGATCACAGGCAGAGCGACATCTAGATAAAAGGCAAGAAACTGCTGCTTTACATATCCCTTTATTGCCTTCCGGTGTGGGCTCGTGATCTCACAGATATTTCACAGAAATGCATTTTGGGAACAGCAGTTTTGCATCAGCCTCGTAGTTCGTAGTAAACCACAAAGTGTCCACTCTAAATATATTTTCTCAATTTAGCCATTAGTGGGCTCAGCAGGAAAAGCAGAAAAACGCTGTTCAAAATGTTCAGCCAGCCTGATGGACTGAAATGGCTCACAGCGTCTGGAGCCTCAAGACTGCAAAAGCTTGTCGCAGCGGTGCAATCCCCACGGCATGGCTGCCGCGTTTCAACATTAAGTTCCACAATTGCCAAAGCTTTTCGGCTGCACTCTCCATCGGCACAATCAGGCAATAGTGCAGTCTGCAACTCCCTGGTAAATTAGATTGCCTTACACCTTTCAAACAGAAGTTGTTCTTGATCACAGGCAGAGCGACATCTAGATAAAAGGCAAGAAACTGCTGCTTTACATATCCCTTTATTGCCTTCAGGTGTGGGCTCGTGATCTCACAGATATTTCACAGAAATGCATTTTGGGAACAGCAGTTTTGCATCAGCCTCGTAGTTCGTAGTAAACCACAAAGTGTCCACTCTAAATATATTTTCTCAATTTAGCCATTAGTGGGCTGAGCAGGAAAAGTAGAAAAATGCTGTTCAAAATGTTCAGCCAGCCTGATGGACTGAAATGGCTCACAGCGTCTGGAGCCTCAAGACTGCAAAAGCTGTCGCAGCGGTGCAATCCCCACGGCATGGCTGCCGCGTTTCAACATTAAGTTCCACAATTGCCAAAGCTTTTAGGCTGCACTCTCCATCGGCACAATCAGGCAACAGCGCAGTCTGCAACTCCCTGGTAAATTAGATTGCCTTGCGCGTTTCAAACAGATGTTGTTCTTGATCACTGGCAGAGCGACATCTAGATAAAAGGCAAGAAACTGCTGCTTTACATATCCCTTTATTGCCTTCAGGTGTGGGCTCGTGATCTCACAGATATTTCACAGAAATGCATTTTGGGAACAGCAGTTTTGCATCAGCCTCGTAGTTCGTAGTAAACCACAAAGTATCCACTCTAAATATATTTTCTCAATTTAGCCATTAGTGGGCTGAGCAGGAAAAGTAGAAAAATGCTGTTCAAAATGTTCAGCCAGCCTGATGGACTGAAATGGCTCACAGCGTCTGGAGCCTCAAGACTGCAAAAGCTGTCGCAGCGGTGCAATCCCCACGGCATGGCTGCCGCGTTTCAACATTAAGTTCCACAATTGCCAAAGCTTTTAGGCTGCACTCTCCATCGGCACAATCAGGCAACAGCGCAGTCTGCAACTCCCTGGTAAATTAGATTGCCTTGCGCGTTTCAAACAGATGTTGTTCTTGATCACTGGCAGAGCGACATCTAGATAAAAGGCAAGAAACTGCTGCTTTACATATCCCTTTATTGCCTTCAGGTGTGGGCTCGTGATCTCACAGATATTTCACAGAAATGCATTTTGGGAACAGCAGTTTTGCATCAGCCTCGTAGTTCGTAGTAAAGCACAAAGTGTCCACTCTAAAAATATTTTCTCAATTTAGCCATTAGTGGGCTCAGCAGGAAAAGCAGAAAAACGCTGTTCAAAATGTTCAGGCAGCCTGATGGACTGAAATGGCTCACAGCGTCTGGAGCTTCAAGACTGCAAAAGCTTGTCGCAGCGGTGCAATTCCCACGGCATGGCTGCTGCGTTTCAACATTAAGTTCCACAATTGCCAAAGCTTTTAGGCTGCACTCTCCATCGGCACAATAAGGCAACAGCGCAGTCTGCAACTCCCTGGTAAATTAGATTGCCTTACGCGTTTCAAACAGAAGTTGTTCTTGATCACAGGCAGAGCGACATCTAGATAAAAGGCAAGAAACTGCTGCTTTACATATCCCTTTATTGCCTTCAGGTGTGGGCTCGTGATCTCACAGATATTTCACAGAAATGCATTTTGGGAACAGCAGTTTTGCATCAGCCCCGTAGTTCGTAGTAAACCACAAAGTGTCCACTCTAAATATATTTTCTCAATTTAGCCATTAGTGGGCTCAGCAGGAAAAGCAGAAAAACGCTGTTCAAAATGTTCAGCCAGCCTGATGGACTGAAATGGCTCACAGCATCTGGAGCCTCAAGACTGCAAAAGCTTGTCGCAGCGGTGCAATCCCCACGGCATGGCTGCCGCGTTTCAACATTACGTTCCACAATTGCCAAAGCTTTTAGGCTGCACTCTCCATCGGCACAATCAGGCAACAGCGCAGTCTGCAACTCCCTGGTAAATTAGATTGCCTTACGCGTTTCAAACAGAAGTTGTTCTTGATCACAGGCAGAGCGACATCTAGATAAAAGGCAAGAAACTGCTGCTTTACATATCCCTTTATTGCCTTCCGGTGTGGGCTCGTGATCTCACAGATATTTCACAGAAATGCATTTTGGGAACAGCAGTTTTGCATCAGCCTCGTAGTTCGTAGTAAACCACAAAGTGTCCACTCTAAATATATTTTCTCAATTTAGCCATTAGTGGGCTCAGCAGGAAAAGCAGAAAAACGCTGTTCAAAATGTTCAGCCAGCCTGATGGACTGAAATGGCTCACAGCGTCTGGAGCCTCAAGACTGCAAAAGCTTGTCGCAGCGGTGCAATCCCCACGGCATGGCTGCCGCGTTTCAACATTAAGTTCCACAATTGCCAAAGCTTTTCGGCTGCACTCTCCATCGGCACAATCAGGCAATAGTGCAGTCTGCAACTCCCTGGTAAATTAGATTGCCTTACACCTTTCAAACAGAAGTTGTTCTTGATCACAGGCAGAGCGACATCTAGATAAAAGGCAAGAAACTGCTGCTTTACATATCCCTTTATTGCCTTCAGGTGTGGGCTCGTGATCTCACAGATATTTCACAGAAATGCATTTTGGGAACAGCAGTTTTGCATCAGCCTCGTAGTTCGTAGTAAACCACAAAGTGTCCACTCTAAATATATTTTCTCAATTTAGCCATTAGTGGGCTGAGCAGGAAAAGTAGAAAAATGCTGTTCAAAATGTTCAGCCAGCCTGATGGACTGAAATGGCTCACAGCGTCTGGAGCCTCAAGACTGCAAAAGCTGTCGCAGCGGTGCAATCCCCACGGCATGGCTGCCGCGTTTCAACATTAAGTTCCACAATTGCCAAAGCTTTTAGGCTGCACTCTCCATCGGCACAATCAGGCAACAGCGCAGTCTGCAACTCCCTGGTAAATTAGATTGCCTTGCGCGTTTCAAACAGATGTTGTTCTTGATCACTGGCAGAGCGACATCTAGATAAAAGGCAAGAAACTGCTGCTTTACATATCCCTTTATTGCCTTCAGGTGTGGGCTCGTGATCTCACAGATATTTCACAGAAATGCATTTTGGGAACAGCAGTTTTGCATCAGCCTCGTAGTTCGTAGTAAAGCACAAAGTGTCCACTCTAAAAATATTTTCTCAATTTAGCCATTAGTGGGCTCAGCAGGAAAAGCAGAAAAACGCTGTTCAAAATGTTCAGGCAGCCTGATGGACTGAAATGGCTCACAGCGTCTGGAGCTTCAAGACTGCAAAAGCTTGTCGCAGCGGTGCAATTCCCACGGCATGGCTGCCGCGTTTCAACATTAAGTTCCACAATTGCCAAAGCTTTTAGGCTGCACTCTCCATCGGCACAATAAGGCAACAGCGCAGTCTGCAACTCCCTGGTAAATTAGATTGCCTTACGCGTTTCAAACAGAAGTTGTTCTTGATCACAGGCAGAGCGACATCTAGATAAAAGGCAAGAAACTGCTGCTTTACATATCCCTTTATTGCCTTCAGGTGTGGGCTCGTGATCTCACAGATATTTCACAGAAATGCATTTTGGGAACAGCAGTTTTGCATCAGCCCCGTAGTTCGTAGTAAACCACAAAGTGTCCACTCTAAATATATTTTCTCAATTTAGCCATTAGTGGGCTCAGCAGGAAAAGCAGAAAAACGCTGTTCAAAATGTTCAGCCAGCCTGATGGACTGAAATGGCTCACAGCATCTGGAGCCTCAAGACTGCAAAAGCTTGTCGCAGCGGTGCAATCCCCACGGCATGGCTGCCGCGTTTCAACATTAAGTTCCACAATTGCCAAAGCTTTTAGGCTGCACTCTCCATCGGCACAATCAGGCAACAGCGCAGTCTGCAACTCCCTGGTAAATTAGATTGCCTTACGCGTTTCAAACAGAAGTTGTTCTTGATCACAGGCAGAGCGACATCTAGATAAAAGGCAAGAAACTGCTGCTTTACATATCCCTTTATTGCCTTCCGGTGTGGGCTCGTGATCTCACAGATATTTCACAGAAATGCATTTTGGGAACAGCAGTTTTGCATCAGCCTCGTAGTTCGTAGTAAACCACAAAGTGTCCACTCTAAATATATTTTCTCAATTTAGCCATTAGTGGGCTCAGCAGGAAAAGCAGAAAAACGCTGTTCAAAATGTTCAGCCAGCCTGATGGACTGAAATGGCTCACAGCGTCTGGAGCCTCAAGACTGCAAAAGCTTGTCGCAGCGGTGCAATCCCCACGGCATGGCTGCCGCATTTCAACATTAAGTTCCACAATTGCCAAAGCTTTTCGGCTGCACTCTCCATCGGCACAATCAGGCAATAGTGCAGTCTGCAACTCCCTGGTAAATTAGATTGCCTTACACCTTTCAAACAGAAGTTGTTCTTGATCACAGGCAGAGCGACATCTAGATAAAAGGCAAGAAACTGCTGCTTTACATATCCCTTTATTGCCTTCAGGTGTGGGCTCGTGATCTCACAGATATTTCACAGAAATGCATTTTGGGAACAGCAGTTTTGCATCAGCCTCGTAGTTCGTAGTAAACCACAAAGTGTCCACTCTAAATATATTTTCTCAATTTAGCCATTAGTGGGCTCAGCAGGAAAAGCAGAAAAACGCTGTTCAAAATGTTCAGCCAGCCTGATGGACTGAAATGGCTCACAGCGTCTGGAGCCTCAAGACTGCAAAAGCTTGTCGCAGCGGTGCAATCCCCACGGCATGGCTGCCGCGTTTCAACATTAAGTTCCACAATTGCCAAAGCTTTTCGGCTGCACTCTCCATCGGCACAATCAGGCAATAGTGCAGTCTGCAACTCCCTGGTAAATTAGATTGCCTTACACCTTTCAAACAGAAGTTGTTCTTGATCACAGGCAGAGCGACATCTAGATAAAAGGCAAGAAACTGCTGCTTTACATATCCCTTTATTGCCTTCAGGTGTGGGCTCGTGATCTCACAGATATTTAACAGAAATGCATTTTGGGAACAGCAGTTTTGCATCAGCCTCGTAGTTCGTAGTAAAGCACAAAGTGTCCACTCTAAATATATTTTCTCAATTTAGCCAATTGTGGGCTCAGCAGGAAAAGCAGAAAAACGCTGTTCAAAATGTTCATCCAGCCTGATGGACTGAAATGGCTCACAGCGTCTGGAGCCTCAAGACTGCAAAAGCTTGTCGCAGCGGTGCAATTCCCACGGCATGGCTGCCGCGTTTCAACATTAAGTTCCACAATTGCCAAAGCTTTTAGGCTGCACTCTCCATCGGCACAATAAGGCAACAGCGCATCCTGCAACTCCCTGGTAAATTAGATTGCCTTACGCGTTTCAAACAGAAGTTGTTCTTGATCACAGGCAGAGCGACATCTAGATAAAAGGCAAGAAACTGCTGCTTTACATATCCCTTTATTGCCTTCAGGTGTGGGCTCGTGATCTCACAGATATTTCACAGAAATGCATTTTGGGAACAGCAGTTTTGCATCAGCCCCGTAGTTCGTAGTAAACCACAAAGTGTCCACTCTAAATATATTTTCTCAATTTAGCCATTAGTGGGCTCAGCAGGAAAAGCAGAAAAACGCTGTTCAAAATGTTCAGCCAGCCTGATGGACTGAAATGGCTCACAGCGTCTGGAGCCACAAGACTGCAAAAGCTTGTCGCAGCGGTGCAATCCCCACGGCATGGCTGCCGCGTTTCAACATTATGTTCCACAATTGCCAAAGCTTTTAGGCTGCACTCTCCATCGGCACAATCAGGCAACAGCGCAGTCTGCAACTCCCTGGTAAATTAGATTGCCTTACGCGTTTCAAACAGAAGTTGTTCTTGATCACAGGCAGAGCGACATCTAGATAAAAGGCAAGAAACTGCTGCTTTACATATCCCTTTATTGCCTTCAGGTGTGGGCTCGTGATCTCACAGATATTTCACAGAAATGCATTTTGGGAACAGCAGTTTTGCATCAGCCTCGTAGTTCGTAGTAAACCACAAAGTGTCCACTCTAAATATATTTTCTCAATTTAGCCATTAGTGGACTCAGCAGGAAAAGCAGAAAAACGTTGTTCAAAGTGTTCAGCCAGCCTGATGGACTGAAATGGCTCACAGCGTCTGGAGCCTCAAGACTGCAAAAGCTTGTCGCAGCGGTGCAATCCCCACGGCATGGCTGCCGCGTTTCAACATTAAGTTCCACAATTGCCAAAGCTTTTAGGCTGCACTCTCCATCGGCACAATCAGTCAGGCAACAGCGCAGTCTGCAACTCCCTGGTAAATTATATTGCCTTGCGCGTTTCAAACAGAAGTTGTTCTTGATCACAGGGAGAGCGACATCTAGATAAAAGGCAAGAAACTGCTGCTTTACCTATCCCTTTATTGCCTTCAGGTGTCGGCTCGTGATCTCACAGATATTTCACAGAAATGCATTTTGGGAACAGCAGTTTTGCATCAGACTCGTAGTTCGTAGTAAACCACAAAGTGTCCACTCTAAATATATTTTCTCAATTTAGCCATTAGTGGGCTCAGCAGGAAAAGCAGAAAAACGCTGTTCAAAATGTTCAGCCAGCCTGATGGACTGAAATGGCTCACAGCGTCTTAAGCCTCAAGAATGCAAAAGCTTGTCGCAGCGGTGCAATCCCCACGGCATGGCTGCAGCGTTTCAACATTAAGTTCCACAATTGCCAAAGCTTTTAGGCTGTACTCTCCATTGGCACAATCAGGCAACAGCGCAGTCTGCAACTCCCTGGTAAATTAGATTGCCTTGCGCGTTTCAAACAAAAGTTGTTCTTGATCACTGGCAGAGCGACATCTAGATAAAAGGCAAGAAACTGCTGCTTTACATATCCCTTTATTGCCTTCAGGTGTGGGCTCGTGATCTCACAGATATTTCACAGAAATGCATTTTGGGAACAGCAGTTTTGCATCAGCCTCGTAGTTCGTAGTAAACCACAAATTGTCCACTCTAAATATATTTTCTCAATTTAGCCATTAGTGGGCTCAGCAGGAAAAGCAGAAAAACGCTGTTCAAAATGTTCAGCCAGCCTGATGGACTGAAATGGCTCACAGCGTCTGGAGCCTCAAGACTGCAAAAGCTTGTCGCAGCGGTGCAATCCCCACGGCATGGCTGCCGCGTTTCAACATTAAGTTCCACAATTGCCAAAGCTTTTCGGCTGCACTCTCCATCGGCACAATCAGGCAATAGTGCAGTCTGCAACTCCCTGGTAAATTAGATTGCCTTACGCCTTTCAAACAGAAGTTGTTCTTGATCACAGGCAGAGCGACATCTAGATAAAAGGCAAGAAACTGCTGCTTTACATATCCCTTTATTGCCTTCAGGTGTGGGCTCGTGATCTCACAGATATTTCACAGAAATGCATTTTGGGAACAGCAGTTTTGCATCAGCCTCGCAGTTCGTAGTAAAGCACAAAGTGTCCACTCTAAATATATTTTCTCAATTTAGCCATTAGTGGGCTCAGCAGGAAAAGCAGAAAAACGCTGTTCAAAATGTTCAGGCAGCCTGATGGACTGAAATGGCTCACAGCGTCTGGAGCCTCAAGACTGCAAAAGCTTGTCGCAGCGGTGCAATTCCCACGGCATGGCTGCCGCGTTTCAACATTAAGTTCCACAATTGCCAAAGCTTTTAGGCTGCACTCTCCATCTGCACAATAAGGCAACAGCGCAGTCTGCAACTCCCTGGTAAATTAGATTGCCTTACGCGTTTCAAACAGAAGTTGTTCTTGATCACAAGCAGAGCGACATCTAGATAAAAGGCAAGAAACTGCTGCTTTACATATCCCTTTATTGCCTTCAGGTGTGGGCTCGTGATCTCACAGATATTTCACAGAAATGCATTTTGGGAACAGCAGTTTTGCATCAGCCCCGTAGTTCGTAGTAAACCACAAAGTGTCCACTCTAAATATATTTTCTCAATTTAGCCATTAGTGGGCTCAGCAGGAAAAGCAGAAAAACGCTGTTCAAAATGTTCAGCCAGGCTGATGGACTGAAATGGCTCACAGCATCTGGACCCTCAAGACTGCAAAAGCTTGTCGCAGCAGTGCAATCCCCACGGCATGGCTGCCGCATTTCAACATTAAGTTCCACAATTGCCAAAGCTTTTAGGCTGCACTCTCCATCGGCACAATCAGGCAACAGCGCAGTCTGCAACTCCCTGGTAAATTAGATTGCCTTACGCGTTTCAAACAGAAGTTGTTCTTGATCACAGGCAGAGCGACATCTAGATAAAAGGCAAGAAACTGCTGCTTTACATATCCCTTTATTGCCTTCCGGTGTGGGCTCGTGATCTCACAGATATTTCACAGAAATGCATTTTGGGAACAGCAGTTTTGCATCAGCCTCGTAGTTCGTAGTAAACCACAAAGTGTCCACTCTAAATATATTTTCTCAATTTAGCCATTAGTGGGCTCAGCAGGAAAAGCAGAAAAACGCTGTTCAAAATGTTCAGCCAGCCTGATGGACTGAAATGGCTCACAGCGTCTGGAGCCTCAAGACTGCAAAAGCTTGTCGCAGCGGTGCAATCCCCACGGCATGGCTGCCGCGTTTCAACATTAAGTTCCACAATTGCCAAAGCTTTTCGGCTGCACTCTCCATCGGCACAATCAGGCAATAGTGCTGTCTGCAACTCCCTGGTAAATTAGATTGCCTTACACCTTTCAAACAGAAGTTGTTCTTGATCACAGGCAGAGCGACATCTAGATAAAAGGCAAGAAACTGCTGCTTTACATATCCCTTTATTGCCTTCAGGTGTGGGCTCGTGATCTCACAGATATTTCACAGAAATGCATTTTGGGAACAGCAGTTTTGCATCAGCCTCGTAGTTCGTAGTAAACCACAAAGTGTCCACTCTAAATATATTTTCTCAATTTAGCCATTAGTGGGCTCAGCAGGAAAAGCAGAAAAACGCTGTTCAAAATGTTCAGCCAGCCTGATGGACTGAAATGGCTCACAGCGTCTGGAGCCTCAAGACTGCAAAAGCTTGTCGCAGCGGTGCAATCCCCACGGCATGGCTGCCGCGTTTCAACATTAAGTTCCACAATTGCCAAAGCTTTTCGGCTGCACTCTCCATCGGCACAATCAGGCAATAGTGCAGTCTGCAACTCCCCGGTAAATTAGATTGCCTTACACCTTTCAAACAGAAGTTGTTCTTGATCACAGGCAGAGCGACATCTAGATAAAAGGCAAGAAACTGCTGCTTTACATATCCCTTTATTGCCTTCAGGTGTGGGCTCGTGATCTCACAGATATTTCACAGAAATGCATTTTGGGAACAGCAGTTTTGCATCAGCCTCGTAGTTCGTAGTAAAGCACAAAGTGTCCACTCTAAATATATTTTCTCAATTTAGCCATTAGTGGGCTCAGCAGGAAAAGCAGAAAAACGCTGTTCAAAATGTTCAGCCAGCCTGATGGACTGAAATGGCTCACAGCGTCTGGAGCCTCAAGACTGCAAAAGCTTGTCGCAGCGGTGCAATCCCCACGGCATGGCTGCCGCGTTTCAACATTAAGTTCCACAATTGCCAAAGCTTTTCGGCTGCACTCTCCATCGGCACAATCAGGCAATAGTGCAGTCTGCAACTCCCTGGTAAATTAGATTGCCTTACACCTTTCAAACAGAAGTTGTTCTTGATCACAGGCAGAGCGACATCTAGATAAAAGGCAAGAAACTGCTGCTTTACATATCCCTTTATTGCCTTCAGGTGTGGGCTCGTGATCTCACAGATATTTCACAGAAATGCATTTTGGGAACAGCAGTTTTGCATCAGCCTCGTAGTTCGTAGTAAACCACAAAGTGTCCACTCTAAATATATTTTCTCAATTTAGCCATTAGTGGGCTGAGCAGGAAAAGTAGAAAAATGCTGTTCAAAATGTTCAGCCAGCCTGATGGACTGAAATGGCTCACAGCGTCTGGAGCCTCAAGACTGCAAAAGCTGTCGCAGCGGTGCAATCCCCACGGCATGGCTGCCGCGTTTCAACATTAAGTTCCACAATTGCCAAAGCTTTTAGGCTGCACTCTCCATCGGCACAATCAGGCAACAGCGCAGTCTGCAACTCCCTGGTAAATTAGATTGCCTTGCGCGTTTCAAACAGATGTTGTTCTTGATCACTGGCAGAGCGACATCTAGATAAAAGGCAAGAAACTGCTGCTTTACATATCCCTTTATTGCCTTCAGGTGTGGGCTCGTGATCTCACAGATATTTCACAGAAATGCATTTTGGGAACAGCAGTTTTGCATCAGCCTCGTAGTTCGTAGTAAAGCACAAAGTGTCCACTCTAAAAATATTTTCTCAATTTAGCCATTAGTGGGCTCAGCAGGAAAAGCAGAAAAACGCTGTTCAAAATGTTCAGGCAGCCTGATGGACTGAAATGGCTCACAGCGTCTGGAGCTTCAAGACTGCAAAAGCTTGTCGCAGCGGTGCAATTCCCACGGCATGGCTGCCGCGTTTCAACATTAAGTTCCACAATTGCCAAAGCTTTTAGGCTGCACTCTCCATCGGCACAATAAGGCAACAGCGCAGTCTGCAACTCCCTGGTAAATTAGATTGCCTTACGCGTTTCAAACAGAAGTTGTTCTTGATCACAGGCAGAGCGACATCTAGATAAAAGGCAAGAAACTGCTGCTTTACATATCCCTTTATTGCCTTCAGGTGTGGGCTCGTGATCTCACAGATATTTCACAGAAATGCATTTTGGGAACAGCAGTTTTGCATCAGCCCCGTAGTTCGTAGTAAACCACAAAGTGTCCACTCTAAATATATTTTCTCAATTTAGCCATTAGTGGGCTCAGCAGGAAAAGCAGAAAAACGCTGTTCAAAATGTTCAGCCAGCCTGATGGACTGAAATGGCTCACAGCATCTGGAGCCTCAAGACTGCAAAAGCTTGTCGCAGCGGTGCAATCCCCACGGCATGGCTGCCGCGTTTCAACATTAAGTTCCACAATTGCCAAAGCTTTTAGGCTGCACTCTCCATCGGCACAATCAGGCAACAGCGCAGTCTGCAACTCCCTGGTAAATTAGATTGCCTTACGCGTTTCAAACAGAAGTTGTTCTTGATCACAGGCAGAGCGACATCTAGATAAAAGGCAAGAAACTGCTGCTTTACATATCCCTTTATTGCCTTCCGGTGTGGGCTCGTGATCTCACAGATATTTCACAGAAATGCATTTTGGGAACAGCAGTTTTGCATCAGCCTCGTAGTTCGTAGTAAACCACAAAGTGTCCACTCTAAATATATTTTCTCAATTTAGCCATTAGTGGGCTCAGCAGGAAAAGCAGAAAAACGCTGTTCAAAATGTTCAGCCAGCCTGATGGACTGAAATGGCTCACAGCGTCTGGAGCCTCAAGACTGCAAAAGCTTGTCGCAGCGGTGCAATCCCCACGGCATGGCTGCCGCATTTCAACATTAAGTTCCACAATTGCCAAAGCTTTTCGGCTGCACTCTCCATCGGCACAATCAGGCAATAGTGCAGTCTGCAACTCCCTGGTAAATTAGATTGCCTTACACCTTTCAAACAGAAGTTGTTCTTGATCACAGGCAGAGCGACATCTAGATAAAAGGCAAGAAACTGCTGCTTTACATATCCCTTTATTGCCTTCAGGTGTGGGCTCGTGATCTCACAGATATTTCACAGAAATGCATTTTGGGAACAGCAGTTTTGCATCAGCCTCGTAGTTCGTAGTAAACCACAAAGTGTCCACTCTAAATATATTTTCTCAATTTAGCCATTAGTGGGCTCAGCAGGAAAAGCAGAAAAACGCTGTTCAAAATGTTCAGCCAGCCTGATGGACTGAAATGGCTCACAGCGTCTGGAGCCTCAAGACTGCAAAAGCTTGTCGCAGCGGTGCAATCCCCACGGCATGGCTGCCGCGTTTCAACATTAAGTTCCACAATTGCCAAAGCTTTTCGGCTGCACTCTCCATCGGCACAATCAGGCAATAGTGCAGTCTGCAACTCCCTGGTAAATTAGATTGCCTTACACCTTTCAAACAGAAGTTGTTCTTGATCACAGGCAGAGCGACATCTAGATAAAAGGCAAGAAACTGCTGCTTTACATATCCCTTTATTGCCTTCAGGTGTGGGCTCGTGATCTCACAGATATTTAACAGAAATGCATTTTGGGAACAGCAGTTTTGCATCAGCCTCGTAGTTCGTAGTAAAGCACAAAGTGTCCACTCTAAATATATTTTCTCAATTTAGCCAATTGTGGGCTCAGCAGGAAAAGCAGAAAAACGCTGTTCAAAATGTTCAGCCAGCCTGATGGACTGAAATGGCTCACAGCGTCTGGAGCCTCAAGACTGCAAAAGCTTGTCGCAGCGGTGCAATTCCCACGGCATGGCTGCCGCGTTTCAACATTAAGTTCCACAATTGCCAAAGCTTTTAGGCTGCACTCTCCATCGGCACAATAAGGCAACAGCGCATCCTGCAACTCCCTGGTAAATTAGATTGCCTTACGCGTTTCAAACAGAAGTTGTTCTTGATCACAGGCAGAGCGACATCTAGATAAAAGGCAAGAAACTGCTGCTTTACATATCCCTTTATTGCCTTCAGGTGTGGGCTCGTGATCTCACAGATATTTCACAGAAATGCATTTTGGGAACAGCAGTTTTGCATCAGCCCCGTAGTTCGTAGTAAACCACAAAGTGTCCACTCTAAATATATTTTCTCAATTTAGCCATTAGTGGGCTCAGCAGGAAAAGCAGAAAAACGCTGTTCAAAATGTTCAGCCAGCCTGATGGACTGAAATGGCTCACAGCGTCTGGAGCCACAAGACTGCAAAAGCTTGTCGCAGCGGTGCAATCCCCACGGCATGGCTGCCGCGTTTCAACATTATGTTCCACAATTGCCAAAGCTTTTAGGCTGCACTCTCCATCGGCACAATCAGGCAACAGCGCAGTCTGCAACTCCCTGGTAAATTAGATTGCCTTACGCGTTTCAAACAGAAGTTGTTCTTGATCACAGGCAGAGCGACATCTAGATAAAAGGCAAGAAACTGCTGCTTTACATATCCCTTTATTGCCTTCAGGTGTGGGCTCGTGATCTCACAGATATTTCACAGAAATGCATTTTGGGAACAGCAGTTTTGCATCAGCCTCGTAGTTCGTAGTAAACCACAAAGTGTCCACTCTAAATATATTTTCTCAATTTAGCCATTAGTGGACTCAGCAGGAAAAGCAGAAAAACGTTGTTCAAAGTGTTCAGCCAGCCTGATGGACTGAAATGGCTCACAGCGTCTGGAGCCTCAAGACTGCAAAAGCTTGTCGCAGCGGTGCAATCCCCACGGCATGGCTGCCGCGTTTCAACATTAAGTTCCACAATTGCCAAAGCTTTTAGGCTGCACTCTCCATCGGCACAATCAGTCAGGCAACAGCGCAGTCTGCAACTCCCTGGTAAATTATATTGCCTTGCGCGTTTCAAACAGAAGTTGTTCTTGATCACAGGGAGAGCGACATCTAGATAAAAGGCAAGAAACTGCTGCTTTACCTATCCCTTTATTGCCTTCAGGTGTCGGCTCGTGATCTCACAGATATTTCACAGAAATGCATTTTGGGAACAGCAGTTTTGCATCAGACTCGTAGTTCGTAGTAAACCACAAAGTGTCCACTCTAAATATATTTTCTCAATTTAGCCATTAGTGGGCTCAGCAGGAAAAGCAGAAAAACGCTGTTCAAAATGTTCAGCCAGCCTGATGGACTGAAATGGCTCACAGCGTCTTAAGCCTCAAGAATGCAAAAGCTTGTCGCAGCGGTGCAATCCCCACGGCATGGCTGCAGCGTTTCAACATTAAGTTCCACAATTGCCAAAGCTTTTAGGCTGTACTCTCCATTGGCACAATCAGGCAACAGCGCAGTCTGCAACTCCCTGGTAAATTAGATTGCCTTGCGCGTTTCAAACAAAAGTTGTTCTTGATCACTGGCAGAGCGACATCTAGATAAAAGGCAAGAAACTGCTGCTTTACATATCCCTTTATTGCCTTCAGGTGTGGGCTCGTGATCTCACAGATATTTCACAGAAATGCATTTTGGGAACAGCAGTTTTGCATCAGCCTCGTAGTTCGTAGTAAACCACAAATTGTCCACTCTAAATATATTTTCTCAATTTAGCCATTAGTGGGCTCAGCAGGAAAAGCAGAAAAACGCTGTTCAAAATGTTCAGCCAGCCTGATGGACTGAAATGGCTCACAGCGTCTGGAGCCTCAAGACTGCAAAAGCTTGTCGCAGCGGTGCAATCCCCACGGCATGGCTGCCGCGTTTCAACATTAAGTTCCACAATTGCCAAAGCTTTTCGGCTGCACTCTCCATCGGCACAATCAGGCAATAGTGCAGTCTGCAACTCCCTGGTAAATTAGATTGCCTTACGCCTTTCAAACAGAAGTTGTTCTTGATCACAGGCAGAGCGACATCTAGATAAAAGGCAAGAAACTGCTGCTTTACATATCCCTTTATTGCCTTCAGGTGTGGGCTCGTGATCTCACAGATATTTCACAGAAATGCATTTTGGGAACAGCAGTTTTGCATCAGCCTCGCAGTTCGTAGTAAAGCACAAAGTGTCCACTCTAAATATATTTTCTCAATTTAGCCATTAGTGGGCTCAGCAGGAAAAGCAGAAAAACGCTGTTCAAAATGTTCAGGCAGCCTGATGGACTGAAATGGCTCACAGCGTCTGGAGCCTCAAGACTGCAAAAGCTTGTCGCAGCGGTGCAATTCCCACGGCATGGCTGCCGCGTTTCAACATTAAGTTCCACAATTGCCAAAGCTTTTAGGCTGCACTCTCCATCTGCACAATAAGGCAACAGCGCAGTCTGCAACTCCCTGGTAAATTAGATTGCCTTACGCGTTTCAAACAGAAGTTGTTCTTGATCACAAGCAGAGCGACATCTAGATAAAAGGCAAGAAACTGCTGCTTTACATATCCCTTTATTGCCTTCAGGTGTGGGCTCGTGATCTCACAGATATTTCACAGAAATGCATTTTGGGAACAGCAGTTTTGCATCAGCCCCGTAGTTCGTAGTAAACCACAAAGTGTCCACTCTAAATATATTTTCTCAATTTAGCCATTAGTGGGCTCAGCAGGAAAAGCAGAAAAACGCTGTTCAAAATGTTCAGCCAGGCTGATGGACTGAAATGGCTCACAGCATCTGGACCCTCAAGACTGCAAAAGCTTGTCGCAGCAGTGCAATCCCCACGGCATGGCTGCCGCATTTCAACATTAAGTTCCACAATTGCCAAAGCTTTTAGGCTGCACTCTCTATCGGCACAATCAGGCAACAGCGCAGTCTGCAACTCCCTGGTAAATTAGATTGCCTTACGCGTTTCAAACAGAAGTTGTTCTTGATCACAGGCAGAGCGACATCTAGATAAAAGGCAAGAAACTGCTGCTTTACATATCCCTTTATTGCCTTCCGGTGTGGGCTCGTGATCTCACAGATATTTCACAGAAATGCATTTTGGGAACAGCAGTTTTGCATCAGCCTCGTAGTTCGTAGTAAACCACAAAGTGTCCACTCTAAATATATTTTCTCAATTTAGCCATTAGTGGGCTCAGCAGGAAAAGCAGAAAAACGCTGTTCAAAATGTTCAGCCAGCCTGATGGACTGAAATGGCTCACAGCGTCTGGAGCCTCAAGACTGCAAAAGCTTGTCGCAGCGGTGCAATCCCCACGGCATGGCTGCCGCGTTTCAACATTAAGTTCCACAATTGCCAAAGCTTTTCGGCTGCACTCTCCATCGGCACAATCAGGCAATAGTGCTGTCTGCAACTCCCTGGTAAATTAGATTGCCTTACACCTTTCAAACAGAAGTTGTTCTTGATCACAGGCAGAGCGACATCTAGATAAAAGGCAAGAAACTGCTGCTTTACATATCCCTTTATTGCCTTCAGGTGTGGGCTCGTGATCTCACAGATATTTCACAGAAATGCATTTTGGGAACAGCAGTTTTGCATCAGCCTCGTAGTTCGTAGTAAACCACAAAGTGTCCACTCTAAATATATTTTCTCAATTTAGCCATTAGTGGGCTCAGCAGGAAAAGCAGAAAAACGCTGTTCAAAATGTTCAGCCAGCCTGATGGACTGAAATGGCTCACAGCGTCTGGAGCCTCAAGACTGCAAAAGCTTGTCGCAGCGGTGCAATCCCCACGGCATGGCTGCCGCGTTTCAACATTAAGTTCCACAATTGCCAAAGCTTTTCGGCTGCACTCTCCATCGGCACAATCAGGCAATAGTGCAGTCTGCAACTCCCCGGTAAATTAGATTGCCTTACACCTTTCAAACAGAAGTTGTTCTTGATCACAGGCAGAGCGACATCTAGATAAAAGGCAAGAAACTGCTGCTTTACATATCCCTTTATTGCCTTCAGGTGTGGGCTCGTGATCTCACAGATATTTCACAGAAATGCATTTTGGGAACAGCAGTTTTGCATCAGCCTCGTAGTTCGTAGTAAAGCACAAAGTGTCCACTCTAAATATATTTTCTCAATTTAGCCATTAGTGGGCTCAGCAGGAAAAGCAGAAAAACGCTGTTCAAAATGTTCAGCCAGCCTGATGGACTGAAATGGCTCACAGCGTCTGGAGCCTCAAGACTGCAAAAGCTTGTCGCAGCGGTGCAATACCCACGGCATGGCTGCCGCGTTTCAACATTAAGTTCCACAATTGCCAAAGCTTTTAGGCTGCACTCTCCATCGGCACAATAAGGCAACAGCGCAGTCTGCAACTCCCTGGTAAATTAGATTGCCTTACGCGTTTCAAACAGAAGTTGTTCTTGATCACAGGCAGAGCGACATCTAGATAAAAGGCAAGAAACTGCTGCTTTACATATCCCTTTATTGCCTTCAGGTGTGGGCTCGTGATCTCACAGATATTTCACAGAAATGCATTTTGGGAACAGCAGTTTTGCATCAGCCTCGTAGTTCGTAGTAAACCACAAAGTGTCCACTCTAAATATATTTTCTCAATTTAGCCATTAGTGGACTCAGCAGGAAAAGCAGAAAAACGTTGTTCAAAGTGTTCAGCCAGCCTGATGGACTGAAATGGCTCACAGCGCCTGGAGCCTCAAGACTGCAAAAGCTTGTCGCAGCGGTGCAATCCCCACGGCATGGCTGCCGCGTTTCAACATTAAGTTCCACAATTGCCAAAGCTTTTAGGTTGCACTCTCCATCGGCACAATCAGTCAGGCAACAGCGCAGTCTGCAACTCCCTGGTAAATTATATTGCCTTGCGCGTTTCAAACAGAAGTTGTTCTTGATCACAGGCAGAGCGACATCTAGATAAAAGGCAAGAAACTGCTGCTTTACATATCCCTTTATTGCCTTCAGGTGTCGGCTCGTGATCTCACAGATATTTCACAGAAATGCATTTTGGGAACAGCAGTTTTGCATCAGCCTCGTAGTTCGTAGTAAACCACAAAGTGTCCACTCTAAATATATTTTCTCAATTTAGCCATTAGTGGGCTCAGCAGGAAAAGCAGAAAAACGCTGTTCAAAATGTTCAGCCAGCCTGATGGACTGAAATGGCTCACAGCGTCTTAAGCCTCAAGAATGCAAAAGCTTGTTGCAGCGGTGCAATCCCCACGGCATGGCTGCAGCGTTTCAACATTAAGTTCCACAATTGCCAAAGCTTTTAGGCTGTACTCTCCATCGGCACAATCAGGCAACAGCGCAGTCTGCAACTCCCTGGTAAATTAGATTGCCTTGCGCGTTTCAAACAGAAGTTGTTCTTGATCACTGGCAGAGCGACATCTAGATAAAAGGCAAGAAACTGCTGCTTTACATATCCCTTTATTGCCTTCAGGTGTGGGCTCGTGATCTCACAGATATTTCACAGAAATGCATTTTGGGAACAGCAGTTTTGCATCAGCCTCGTAGTTCGTAGTAAACCACAAAGTGTCCACTCTAAATATATTTTCTCAATTTAGCCATTAGTGGGCTCAGCAGGAAAAGCAGAAAAACGCTGTTCAAAATGTTCAGCCAGCCTGATGGACTGAAATGGCTCACAGCGTCTGGAGCCTCAAGACTGCAAAAGCTTGTCGCAGCAGTGCAATCCCCACGGCATGGCTGCCGCGTTTCAACATTAAGTTCCACAATTGCCAAAGCTTTTCGGCTGCACTCTCCATCGGCACAATCAGGCAATAGTGCAGTCTGCAACTCCCTGGTAAATTAGATTGCCTTACGCCTTTCAAACAGAAGTTGTTCTTGATCACAGGCAGAGCGACATCTAGATAAAAGGCAAGAAACTGCTGCTTTACATATCCCTTTATTGCCTTCAGGTGTGGGCTCGTGATCTCACAGATATTTCACAGAAATGCATTTTGGGAACAGCAGTTTTGCATCAGCCTCGCAGTTCGTAGTAAAGCACAAAGTGTCAACTCTAAATATATTTTCTCAATTTAGCCATTAGTGGGCTCAGCAGGAAAAGCAGAAAAACGCTGTTCAAAATGTTCAGCCAGCCTGATGGACTGAAATGGCTCACAGCGTCTGGAGCCTCAAGACTGCAAAAGCTTGTCGCAGCGGTGCAATTCCCATGGCATGGCTGCCGCGTTTCAACATTAAGTTCCACAAGTGCCAAAGCTTTTAGGCTGCACTCTCCATCGGCACAATAAGGCAACAGCGCAGTCTGCAACTCCCTGGTAAATTAGATTGCCTTACGCGTTTCAAACAGAAGTTGTTCTTGATCACAGGCAGAGCGACATCTAGATAAAAGGCAAGAAACTGCTGCTTTACATATCCCTTTATTGCCTTCAGGTGTGGGCTCGTGATCTCACAGATATTTCACAGAAATGCATTTTGGGAACAGCAGTTTTGCATCATCCCCGTAGTTCGTAGTAAACCACAAAGTGTCCACTCTAAATATATTTTCTCAATTTATCCATTAGTGGGCTCAGCAGGAAAAGCAGAAAAACGCTGTTCAAAATGTTCAGCCGGCCTGATGGACTGAAATGGCTCACAGCATCTGGAGCCTCAAGACTGCAAAAGCTTGTCGCAGCGGTGCAATCCCCACGGCATGGCTGCCGCGTTTCAACATTAAGTTCCACAATTGCCAAAGCTTTTAGGCTGCACTCTCCATCGGCACAATCAGTCAGGCAACAGCGCAGTCTGCAACTCCCTGGTAAATTAGATTGCCTTGCGCGTTTCAAACAGAAGTTGTTCTTGATCACAGGCAGAGCGACATCTAGATAAAAGGCAAGAAACTGCTGCTTTACATATCCCTTTATTGCCTTCAGGTGTCGGCTCGTGATCTCACAGATATTTCACAGAAATGCATTTTGGGAACAGCAGTTTTGCATCAGCCTCGTAGTTCGTAGTAAACCACAAAGTGTCCACTCTAAATATATTTTCTCAATTTATCCATTAGTGGGCTCAGCAGGAAAAGCAGAAAAACGCTGTTCAAAATGTTCAGCCGGCCTGATGGACTGAAATGGCTCACAGCATCTGGAGCCTCAAGACTGCAAAAGCTTGTCGCAGCGATGCAATCCCCACGGCATGGCTGCCGCGTTTCAACATTAAGTTCCACAATTGCCAAAGCTTTTAGGCTGCACTCTCCATCGGCACAATCAGGCAACAGCGCAGTCTGCAACTCCCTGGTAAATTAGATTGCTTTACGCGTTTCAAACAGAAGTTGTTCTTGATCACAGGCAGAGCGACATCTAGATAAAAGGCAAGAAACTGCTGCTTTACATATCCCTTTATTGCCTTCAGGTGTGGGCTCGTGATCTCACAGATATTTCACAGAAATGCATTTTGGGAACAGCGGTTTTGCATCAGCCTTGTAGTTCGTAGTAAACCACAGAGTGTCCACTCTAAATATATTTTCTCAATTTAGCCATTAGTGGGCTCAGCAGGAAAAGCAGAAAAACGCTGTTCAAAATGTTCAGCCAGCCTGATGGACTGAAATGGCTCACAGCGTCTGGAGCCTCAAGAATGCAAAAGATTGTCGCAGTGGTGCAGTCCCCACGGCATGGCTGCCGCGTTTCAACATTAAGTTCCACAATTGCCAAAGCTTTTAGGCTGCACTCTCCATCGGCACAATCAGGCAACAGCGCAGTCTGCAACTCCCTGGCAAATTAGATTGCCTTACGCGATTCAAACAGAAGTTGTTCTTGATCACAGGCAGAGCGAAATCTAGATAAAAGGCAAGAAATTGCTGCTTTACATATCCCTTTATTGCCTTCAGGTGTGGGCTCGTGATCTCACAGATATTTCACAGAAATGCATTTTGGGAAAAGCAGTTTTGCATCAGCCTCGTAGTTCGTAGTAAACCACAAAGTGTCCACTCTAAATATATTTTCTCAATTTAGCCATTAGTGGGCTCAGCAGAAAAAGCAGAAAAACGTTGTTCAAAATGTTCAGCCAGCCTGATGGACTGAAATGGCTCACAGCGTCTGGAGCCTCAAGACTGCAAAAGCTTGTCGCAGCGGTGCAATCCCCACGGCATGGCTGCCCCGTTTCAACATTAAGTTCCACAATTGCCAAAGCTTTTAGGCTGTACTCTCCATCGGCACAATCAGGCAACAGCGCAGTCTGCAACTCCCTTTTGAATTAAATTGCCTTACGCGTTTCAAACAGAAGTTGTTCTTGATCACAGGCAGAGCGACATCTAGATAAAAGGCAAGAAACTGCTGCTTTACATATCCCTTTATTGCCTTCAGGTGTGGGCTCGTGATCTCACAGATATTTCACAGAAATGCATTTTGGGAACCTGCAGTTTTGCATCAGCCTCGTAGTTCGTAGTAAACCACGAAGTGTCCACTCTAAATATATTTTCTCAATTTAGCCATTAGTGGGCTCAGCAGGAAAAGCAGAAAAACGCTGTTCAAAATGTTCAGCCAGCCTGGTAGTTATAGTTAAAACCTAGTTTCCATAGGAAACCCGCAACATTCTATTTGGAATAACTTTGACGCCGGTGAATCTTCGCGAATTTCTCCAAGAAAAAAGCCTGCTCCGCTCCGCTCCTTCCCTGAAAGTTTGGGGTGATTGGTGAAGTGGGGGCCGAGATTTTCCATAGGGACCTTTAGCCAGGGCTACAGCCTGAACGCTGAACGAAATTACACCAAATTTGGCAAATAGGTAGAGTTCGGTTTGCAGATTGTGCTTTTTGTTAAATGGTGTAAATCCGTTCAGTAGTTCCTTTGAAAATCAAAAGAAAAATCAAAAGTATATATGTGAAGTTGTACCATAGGCGTACCTTCCTGAGCACGAGCTGCATGCTAATTGGCTGTCAACACTCCAAACCAGGAAGTGTTGGCAGCCATCTTGTGCCTCGGTAGAACCGAGGTACTAGAAAGGAGAGAAACAAATGCGCAAAACACACAAAGGGGGCAGGGTAGACACACCCTGACCCCCTAGGCCTGCTCAGGGGGTCCCACAAGGACCCCCAAAGCCCCAAAACCAAAACAAAAAATTAAAAATCGCTGGGTCCACGTACAGTGTGCGAACTCCGCGAAATAAAAAACCTGTCAGCTTTTTTTTTAAATTAGCCTCCGGGGGGACCAAACCCCGGGGGCATGTTTCAAAAAATGTGGGCGGGGGGGGCCAATCCCACCAACACTGCCCCGGGGACCACCATCCCCCGGGGCTTCGTTTGAAAGTATGCGGGGGCTCATGGCCCCCCCGCAGCCCCAGGGACCGCCACCCCCTGGGGCTTCATTTTTAATAAAAGAAAGAAGTCTGGGGGACTCAAGCCCCCCACATGCCCTGGGGACCACCACCTCCCCGGGGCACTAATATGCAAATAGCGGAGTCCATGATGGATCCCCCAGCCCCGGGGACCACCACCCCGGTTTGGTACATGTTGGGAGGGGGGCCACGTGGCCCCCCTCCTGGAGCCCTTAATGGCCATGGGGACCGCCACCCCCCAGGGCCGGCTGCTGCAGTGTCCCGGGGTGCCTACCCCCGGGACACTGCTGTTTGCTGTGGTAGAGAGGGAGCAACGCGGCTCCCACCCAACCACAGCAAACTGCTTTGATTTTTGAAAGAGAGAGCAGGAAACCTGCTCTCTCTTTCAAAAATCAAAGCTGATTGCTTTTCGGCATGTTAGCTGCTCCCCATACAGAAAAGCAATGCCGGCTCCCGCAGGATGCGGTGAGTCGGCAGGGACCGTGGGGGGCTTTGGGACTCCCTCCCCCATGGCCCCCAACGAGGAAGGCCAGGCCCCGGGAGATGGGGTCCCCGGGGCCAGAAGTAGCCCGGGAGGGGGGCCATGCGCCCCCCCTCCCAAAATAAATAATTAAAAGAAAAGAAAGACCCCGTGGGATGGGGTCCCCGGGGCAAAAATAGGCCAAGGGAGAGGGGCCAAGCGGCCCCCTTCCAATTGAAAAAAAAATGAATTAAAAAAATTGAGGGCAGGCCCTGGGGGATTGGGTCCCCAGGGCAAAAAAAAGGAAAAAGAAGGGGGGCTTCACAGCCACTCTTCTTAAAAGTTTTTTTTTTTTTAAACGGGATCAGGAGGAGGCCACGCCTCCTCCCTGCACGTCTCTGCAAACGCGCCCCCTGGTGCGTTTGCAGAGGGGAAGTAATTCCTCTCGCATACTGGGGGTCCCTGGGAGCCAACTAGCCCACCAGGAGCCTCCAGTATGAGCCAGGGGGCTCCCTTGCAGAGACGTGTAAAGAAGCTATGCCCCTTTTTACACCTCTCGTATACTGGAGGTTGCTGGTGGGCTAGTTGGCCCCCAGGGACCCCCAGTGTGCAAGGGGAATTAGTCCCCCCACTGAAAAAGCGCCAGGGGGCTGCGTTTCAGAGAGGTGTAAAAAAGGGCATGGCCTCATTACACCTCTCTGCAAAGGAGCCTCTTGGCGCATACTGGAGGTTCCTGGTGGGCTACTTGGCCCCCAGGGACCCCCAGTATGCAATGTGAATTATTTCCCCCTCCGAAAAAGCGCCAGGGGGCTGTGTTGCAGAGAGGTGTAAGGAGGCCACACCCCTTTTTACACCTCTCTGCAACGCAGCCCCCTGGTGCTTTTTCAGAGGGTGTAGTAATTCTCCTCCCATACTGGGGGTCCCTGGGGGCCAACTAGCCCACCAGCAGGGATAGGTAGGCGTGGCTTATCGGATCAAGGAGGTGATGAGTGTCTTTACTAATGGAAAACAATAGGGTGCGGTAAAGGCACCATTGTAATGTGGAGAGGAGTCAGTAGGTGATGGAGGATAGTCACTTACTTGGTATGAAATGTGAAGTGAACCAAGTCAGAGTCGTGGCCTCTCAGTGGAGAGTTTCCTTTACCAGGTAGTGAAGTCCTTCTGCTCTCGTTGCAGTGCACCATTCGCCCAGTGACAATGACACCCGCTGCATAGCTGCCAAGATTTCAGATTCCTATGAGTGCCATTTTCATGATTTCAGTAATTTCAGTGTAATTATGAGTGACATTTCAGAGACTATGAATGACACTTTCTAGAGAGCAAAATCAAGCAATGAAGATGAGAGAAATGAGTAAATATCAGACATTGCACCCATTTGTGCACTGAGATTGTCTGCCTATTATGGTTTGTGCTGAATCATCACCCTTTATTAAAGCATCCGCTACATTATGCTCCCAAACAGGGCGTTGAACGTCCATGATTGTTCAACACCTTTGAGCGATGTTTGTGATTTTTAGGACAAGGTTATGCTGAAAATGTACTCTATTTTGCTCCAGATCAAAACTATTTCTCTAGTGTGGCTGCAACAAAACCTGAGACCAAAATATCTATAATACTTTAGGCCTCCTATTCTTAATCCCTAAATTCATTACAATGAAGTTTCTGTTTCAAATGTGTAAGTTTGGAACCTACTTTCAAAACCTTACTATGAGGAAAGTTCCCTTGCTGAAATTCAGATCTAGTATTACATCTGACTTTTAACAGTTCCAGTTAAGGATGTGGATGGAGTCAATATAGTAAGTGGGTGGAGTCAATGGAGGAAGTGGGTGGAGTCCGGAAATGTAGGTGTGGCCTCCGACAAACATTCGAGGACCTGCACTTCATATTTTACAAATTGAGCACTGACCGCATGGGACAATCGGAGAACATTTAAATATGTTAACTTATGTATGTTTGCTTCTTATTCTGAACTGTGTGTTTGCAGGTGTGCCAACATCTGAGAACAGTGGCAGGTGTCTACTTTGTATGTGTGTAAATCTATGCGTGATCACTGGAGATACAGGGCTTTACTCTGCGCAATTGACACCCACCGTGCTGCAGCCTACTTTAAGACCTAAAGTGACACTCAGTTGGGAGTAGGAGATGTGACGGGTCACTGAAAGTCATGGGTGTTTACAATTGTTAGGCATTCTCATCTTCCAGCACGGCTCCTGTGCTTATTGCGATAAGGAGAGAATCACTTGACTGCCTCTTCCAACAAAGGCACCTGAATGAATTTTGCTAAATGTATCGTTTAACACAAAGATTCATTATTCATTACTGTGCGCAGGGCTTTAAGTGGGATGAAAAAAGTGGGAGCCATTGAAGGAATGAGGCATATATAATTAAGGATATGAGTTAAACATACACTCTAACATTTGTGTAGGGCATCACCCTGCCCACACATTTGCATTGAACTACACCTGCAACCGGCATGCCTGACCATTGCTCAATGCCTTTGCAGAGATGCCAATCATTGCATGACAACGTAATACCACACCCTTTTATCCTACTGATAGGGACTGAGAGAAACTCGCATTGCTTCAGCTGCAACTCAATTGTGGCCCAGTAGAAACACCTGGATGAAATTTAGATCAAATTATGCACTAGACAAAAGTTATATGCTGCCTACAAAAAGTAACACAACCTGAAACAAGCAGTTGCAATGCATTAGGTCTCGCATTTATGCATTTTTAAGCTACTGGCATTCTAAATGACAATGCCTTTTATTTATGTTTTAAAAACGAAAACATAAATGAAAGGCATTGTCATTTACAATGCCAATAGCTTAAACTCGCATAGATGCGAGACCTATTGCATTGCAAATGCTTGTTTTTTTAAGTATGCAAATGCGAACTAGTTGTCAAACATGTGTGTTCAACGGTTTCAACAAACTGGGGTAGAAGAAAGTTGAGTCTACCCATAATGCACTATTCCCAATCCCTTTTAAATGAATATGATTTGAGACATTACGTACCTTAAGACTCCTCTCAATGGAGTTATCCTCATTGTTTGAGAGGCAATAATTGAATTAGGGTGGTAAACACAAAAGAAGCTTAAAACTGCGTAAAAGGAGCTAAGTAGCTGTGCTCGGTGTCTCAACAACATAATATGTCGTTTGGAAAAAAAAAACGAAAACACTTGACGACAAACAGCTGCCATTTTGGGAAGGTTATAATGTTTTCAAGAACAAGTGTAAATAAAAAAAAACTGCTAAAAGTTAGCGCCTGGGGCAAGGGAGGAGGAGGATACCGAGCCGCTTATTCTTATTACAAGCCCACGGAAGACTTCTGAAGGTGTCTCAGTGGTCGTAAAGAAAATGGATGAAAACAATATTGTGACGCCGAATCTCATCAAGCCGCGTGTCTGGCTGCCCAGAACTCGTGATTATATTGTGATACCGTGAGATTGATTCTACTCCTGTGCTGCCTTTTACAGTTTTCCAATTTCACCCCAGGCTCTCGCTATATTTTAGAACCCAGCGTTCCCTTCTGCTGCCTGGCTGGCTGCTTCTTTGTACTGATTTTAACAAAGATCTACGAAAGACTGTGCCTGTATTCGTAATATTCTTTTGCAGAGAAAAAAATAAACTGGACATTCTCTGCCCATTAGGGTAGCTTTGCATGAAGGTGAATTGAGGATTTTATAGCTTGCTCTGTAAAGCACTGAAGGCTAGGAGGAGACCTTTGTGCTTAACACCTCTCTCTATTTTACCAAACGTTATAATTGCCGCGCCATCTCAGCTGCTTTTGTCAGTGGCCATATGTTCAATGACTTCTTGGAAACATCAAATTCCAATACAGCATTCATACAGACATCAGCCAAATCTCTTTTAAGCTGGAGGAGAGACATAAATTGCAAACTGTTTAAAGAGATGTAAATGACTGGATGCAGAGAACCCTGTTGTATGCCAACAGTCAGAAAATAGGACCGGATTATCACCTGTCCCCCTCTAGTGGCCTTAAATGGAGAAGGGGGAATCCCCAAAAGTCAGTGGTTGCTCAGCCAATGTCCTGCCATACAGTAACGTGAGGGGAACGTCTAGAAGGATACAGGACCATGCCGTCGGCTATAAAAGTGTGCGGCAAAGGGGGACGTCCAAGCATGAGGGAAGGGAGGCAGGCCCGTGTTAAGCAATAGGTGTGCAGTACCTAGCCCAATATTCCAAAAGTGGGAGAGATGCATGAGGAGTACCCATCCCTACATAAATCGCAACTTGACTGTCGACCACCCCTTCACAACTTTCTCCTCTTAGCCCACTTTGAATGGGTCATCGCCCTAATCCTTTGTTTATATTTATGTTTATGTTTTGGCAATTTTTAGAGCACGCAATTACCCAAGGATGTCACAGCGCTTAACTGAACAGATGATGGCTATGGCAGATTTTTAATGTGGGAACAACCAAGTTTTTAATCTCTTCCTAAAGCTAAGGAGAGTTGGGGCCGTTTTGATGGTCAGAGGGAGTGAATTCCATAGTCTGGCTGTGGCAATCACAAAACATCTGTCACCTCAGTTGGCTTTCCTTGTGCGTTGGACATAGAGCAATTTTGCCGAAGATGAGCGAAGAGTTCTGAGGTTTTCAGGAGGATGAAAGGCGTCTTTGAGAAACTGCGGTCCTGAGTTGTTAATAGATTTGTATGCAATGCACAGTGCCTTAAATTTTGTGCGGCTTTTAACAGGTAGCCAATGGAGCTGTCGAAGGTACGGGGTGATGGAGGTGAACTTAAAGATGCCCAGTAAAATTCTGGATGAGGCGTTTTGCACTAATTGGAGCTTTTTAAGGACATTTTCTTGTGCATTGAGAAGAAGGGCATTGCAGTAGTCAGTTCTAGCGAAGACGAGGGTGCTCATCAACGTTTTACCAGATGAGGTAGGAAGATATGGGAGGAGCTTCTTGATCTTCTTCAAGGTGAAGAAGGAGGTAGAGACTACCGAGTTGACATGGTGGTGGAAAAGCAGTCTATCGTCAAAGATCACTCCAAGGTTACAAACCTTAGTGACCGGTTCTGGTGGTGGTCCCATCTCATCAGGCCACCATAGGGGAGACCATACAGGTTCCAGTTTCCCGAATGTCATCACCTCTGTCTTTTCAGAGTTCAATTTAAGACAGTTTGATGACATCCAGGAACTGATGGCGAGCATTCCCTCCTGAAAATTTGCTGCAACTGTTGGTCCATCATTGTAAACTGATAGGACCAGTTGGGTATCATCGGCATAGGTAGTAAGATTGATGCCATAGGATTTTATTACCCTCGCCAAGTCCGAGACATAGATATTAAATAAGGTCGGACTTAGCGAGGAACCCTGTGGTACTCCGCATGGAAGGGAGAATGTGTGGGATAGGAAAGAGCCTAGTTTTACGGCCTGTGATCGATTTGCCAAGAAGGAGGCAAGAAGTTCTTTGGCCTTGTTCTGAATGGCGATTGTTGAAACACGGTCGATCAATGTAGCATAATCGACTGTATCGAAAGCTGCAGATAGATCGAGCAATAATAATATTGCCGCACTGCCTTTGTCCAATGTCATCCTAATTTCATCTGCTGCTTTTATTAAGGCTGTTTCAATTCCATGTCCCTGCCTAAATCCGAATTGGGTATCGTCCAACAGATTGTTTTCGTCAATGAATTTGGAGAGTTGTATGTTCATGACCTTTTCGAATATCTTTGCAGGGAAAGGAAGACATGCAATAGGTCTATAGCTGGATGGGGAGGAGGGGTGAAGAGTGTTTTTTTAAAAAGGGGCTTAATAATAGCCTTTTTCCAAACAGCGGGATAAGTGCCAGTAGTGAACATGGTATTGCAGATGTTGGTTAAAGCGGGGGAAATGGCATCCGGAATTAAATTGAGAATGGAAGGTGGACATGGGTCCAGGGGTGATCCTGATTTAGTACTAGAGATTAGGTGGGAAACTTGTTCCTCCGAAACAGAGTTGAAATTACAGAAGGAGGGAACATTAATGTCTGGCGATTGTTTAGGTATACTGGTCGAGGAGGACTTGTGCAGAAAGGCTGAAAAGATAGTCATAACTTTGTCCATAAAAAAGTCTGCAAGAGAGTTGCAAAGGACCTGAGACGTGTCAGGAGGGGGAACAGAGGGGTTCGAGAGATGATTGACCACTTGAAATAATGTTCTTGCGGAGTTTTGAGCTTGGCTGATTTGAGAAGTATAGTAAACCGTCTTTTCCGAAGTAATGAGATCTTTGTATCTAGATAAGGCGCTTTTATATGAGATCTTATCTATAGGGTTGTAGTATCTGCGCCAATGCCTCTCCAAATTCCTACAATGTTGTCTTTGTAGACGTAGGGTTTCAGAGAACCATGGGGCAGAAAGGGTTTTCTGTTGCGGTGAGAGGTTTTGGGAGGTGCCAGTTTGGAACAAGCAGTGTCCAGAATGTCAAGGTAATTACTAGAGGCCAATGAAGGATCCTGTTCCGTAATATTAATGCCCTCTGTCAGCATAGATGTAAGCTGATCAGTGTCGATGTTTTTCCAGTCTCGTGTTGTAATAGGGAGAGATGGTCCACTTTGAGGTGGCAAGGATTTGGTTTTAATGGAAAAACAGATTGCTAAATGATCTGTCCAAAAGAGGGGAATGGGAGGGGAAATTAAAATGTCAGTCGAAGAGCAGGAAGAACAGGCATGACAAAATTGACAGAACATATAACATATCAGTCCTTCTTCAAATTAGATCTAGATTTATATCTCAATGGTGAAGGCCAGTGTTTGGCCAGACGACCATGTTTCTGTGACTGCTTCAAGTCTGTCCTGGTTCTGCTCTTCGGTGCCTCAGTTACCCTTAGATCCGGGAGATGTGAGAGGGCATACAGCTTGGGCCACTGGGGCTCCATGTCCTCTGTGGTTAAAGTGTCAAGAAAAGCCTTCATCTGACCCGGACCTGTGAAGCCAGCTTTGGTGATGAGCATATACGCTTGGCCAAAGAGACTAAAGTAGATATCCATCCATTATAATCAGCGCGTTTAAGACAAAAACATTTCATTTTAAGCATGGTTTCATGGGAAAAGATTTGTTCCTCATAGCTCTTGCAGTTGTCCAGGAGAAAGGGACTTTGTTTCTTGGCCAGTTGAATCACTTCTCTCACCTGTTGGTGCCACAAAAAGCAGACTATAACTTTATGTGGGGCTTCTCTGCCTTTATTGTTCCTGGTCATAATTTTATGAGTCTCCTGTAGTTCCAGTGAGGGGTGAAATTTCAACTTTGTTATGGAGGGAATACATTTGGTCTTAAAGAGCAATATATTGTCACCATCCATATGCTCTGGGTTGCCTGAAAAACATAGATCTGCCCTCCTGTACCAGTGATTTTGCTCTCAGTTGGTGTTCGTAGTAAGTTTCTATTCCTGGCCTGTCATCCTTATATTATGAAGTCTGGAGTTGAAAGTCACATGTGCTGATCTCGCTGAAGTGATTTCCTGGGAGGTTTTGGAGTTGTATCATCTATGGAGGTGATAGTGTTTCAGAGGATTGTGGTTTGAGGATTGCGTCTAGGGATAAGTCCTGAAAGGACTTGTCTTAGCGTTTGTAGTATTTGGATGCCAGCCCACCGACTCTTTTGGTAAAGAGGAGATGGAGTGCCAGCTTTAATATAGAGAGAGGTTTTGTATGGGGTTGTCCTCTGCCATGTTTCATACAGCTGCCCAAGACAGTAGTTCCACTCCACCTGGATGGCAGTGGTAGAGGAAGTCTGTCTGGCAGCAAAGTTGCCAGTGCATTGTTGGTTAGGGTTATTAAGAGGAGCTCAGAGTAGACCCAATCAGATACGCAGTGCAGTGCCCCTCTAATGTCTCCTGATGCCTCTTTTTGCCGGGTCCCCTCGAGTATGCTATATTAACAAGACTCTGGGTTCCCCAGGTAATCACTGCCACACCACTCCAGGGCTTAGGTTTTGGGTCCAATATCTGCTACCGACATATAGGGAACTGTACCTCCAGACATTGCCACAATCAAGGGTTGTGGAGCAGTTGTTGCTTCCTCAACAGTAGCCCCCATGTAGTCTAGATGAAAGAGAGTCTCAACTGAAGGGCGAAGATCCTCTGGTGAAGGAGATCATAGCAGAGAGAGAAACACTCATGAGTGACCTACCAATATGACTGCCATGGTAGGTCTGCATTAGTCCTTTTTCTACGGCTATATTCAAGGTCTCCCAGCCAATGCCTAGGCACTGCTTCCGGTGTCTGGGAGCAGTGAGGCTGCAGAAGAAGGATTTTTAAGGGGAGTTGGGAGTCCCTGTGGTGCCATAGGATGCGGTGTGGCAGTGGTCCTGATGTGAGCCCCCATCATGTTCTGCTCCAGGATCGTGTCAATACATTATTAACAGGAGCATTGAGTGCTCGACCGCTGAATAGTGAAAAGCCAAGGGCCAGGTCAGTTCATGGAGTATGTAACATGAACTGCACATTAAGCAAAGCATTCCTTGCATTTTCCCCCTTCCTGGTAAAGTCCATAGTGCACCAGCATTTATTTATTTTTATTTATTTGCATGTTTGTATGGCGCTGTGAATCACTCCCGAAGGAGTATCTCCGCGCCTCTGGCAGCAACTAAAGAACAGGAACTAGTCATAATTTAGTAAATAGCCCTAAGGCCATCTAGAAATTAAAGAGGAACGTTTTGAGTTTTTTCCTAAAAGGGAAATGTTCCCTACATACTCTAATTTCCTTCGGGAGTTGGTTCCACAACTTGGGGCCAGCTACAGATAGGGCCCTGCCCCCCTTTCTTGCCTTCATGGCCCTGGGAACACATAGCAATTCCTGATCTCCTGATCTCAGGGATCTGGACGGAACATAAGGGATGAATTTTTCAGTGAGGTAGCCAGGACCTTTTCCAATAAGGCATTTGTGGATGAGGGTTGATCTAGCAAAGCTCAAACGCGGCACTACCTTTCTCCTCTGCGGTTAGCTCTACCCCTGACTAAGTCATTCTTAATCTTAGTTATACATTTAGTGGTCAGCAATGGAAAAAGATGGCGCTCTAAGGTCTATCACAAGTACAAATCTGTTAAGGCAGGTAATCTGGCAAGGTGTATAAGGTAGGGCAAAACCACCAGATCCCCACGTTTGTGGCTAGCAGACTACTTATGCTATATATACAAATCCTCTGCACACGTTCAAAAGTAAATACATTGAGTTACATGAAATATCATAATGATGCTTGTCTTTATATTTTCAGATGTCTTTAATTCAAGATCTTTAAGCCTTCTTAGCCAACACGTGTTTCGTCGATGTTACAGGGGATTACCCCGCGACTTCTTCAGGGCTGAGGTCAGTTTCAAGTAGTCTCCTAATTCCGGTGATAATTCCAACCCTGAAGGGGTTCCTATAAGTACTGCTCCTGCAGACTGCTGATTTGCACGGCGAACACGCCACAGCCTGGAGATCTAAAGGGTGCTACGTAATACTGCCGGATGGGGCAGTTCTTCTAAAAGAAACTCTCTAATATTTGGAAGCATATTTAGCTCTCCGGACACAAGCTAATTGGTCCACCTCTCCAGGAGCAATACATATAGGAACCCCTTCTGGATTGGAATTATCACCGGAATTAGGAGACTACTAGCGGGGTAATCCCTGTAACAGCGACAAAACACCTTTTGCTTGACCCCATATTTTGCTGGCTGTGGTTCTTTGGGCAATTCATCCCTGATAACCAGGAATAAAATGCCTGTTATGCACCGTCCAACAGGGTGAAATTAGCATACCTCTAATTGTCATATTTTACTTACATAAAAGTCCCTGGTTTATGGTAAAAAAGAGTAACTGGGTCATGCAAGTTGAATGTCACTAATTGACTGCAGCACACATTGTGCCACCTACTACAATGGCAGTGAAAATATGACTGCAGGCCTACCATTTGTAGTCTGAATGTTGCTGTTTCAAAGTGCAAATTTGACCTGTCAAATAACCTTTAAAATACTTTTAAGTTACCCTATATGAGCCTTGTTGTCATAAGGCAGGGTGCATGATATTTAAAAGTAGGACTGTAGGAATGTAATGTTAAAATTGCTCTCACAGTGAAAAAAGCCCCACAAGCAATTTTCACTGTATCAAGGCTGGGTATTCCTTGAGAAAACAATGAGTTACTTTATCATGTTTAATAAAGATAGAAAATTATTTCAATAACTATTTTAATAGTTATTAAAAATCCCACTCATTGTGGTTGGATTGTTGATAAATATTAAGTGAACGGTACTTTTAGAAATTTACCTATCCCTGCAAAGGTTTCTGGAGGACAATTTGCATGTAATGTCCCACTTCTCTGGCGTTCAATTTGCAATTACTGACCCACATATGCAAGACAATAATTAGCCTTTGAATAGGTGGGAATGGAAATGTAATTTCTTGCAGGAGCAGACAACAGGCTAACCTTTAACTTGACAGAATATGCAAAGTGGGGCAGTGAGCATCCTTTTTGACACTTTTATATTAAATCCTGCTTGAAATGTAACCCCTGCATGACAGGTTTGCTGGGGTTTTACTTACAACACTTGATAGCCTGGAATCAACAAAATGCCAAATACACCCAACACATTGTACAATGGAAGAGATTCATTGATGATTTATTCATAGTGTGGAGGGGAAGTGAAAGTGAATTTGAAGAGTACTTTGATGTTCTGAATAATAGTACAAAAGATCTGAAATTCACCTACACAAAAAGCAGGCAATCAATATCCTTCTTGGATACGGAAGTGTATATCCAAAACAACAAATTGGAAACCACCTTACACAGGAAGAAAACGGCTACAAATTCAACATTGGAAGCCACAAGCTTTCATCAACCCGCCCTAATATCGAGCATACCATACGGAGAGTTTCTCCGTGTAAAACGAATATGTAGTGAAAACACAGAATGGGAGAAACACAGTGCAAAAACAATGGAGAGATTCCACAAGAGGAAATACGGAAAAAACCTGACGAGAAAGTGTTGGGAAAGAGCCAATGAGAAACCAAGGGCAGAGTGTTTGAAACCCCAAACAAAAGAAAAAGAAATGGAAGAACCAATAAGACTGATACTTGACTACAGCAAAGAAGCAAAAAAAGTGATCCAGATCCTAAGAAAAAATTGGAAATTATTAAAACTGGATCCGACAATTGGCAAAAAAATGGGCGACCACCCAGTGGTTACATACCGCAGAACCAAAAATTTGAAGGACCAATTGATCCATAGCCATTTCATGAACCGCAAAAAAACACCCTGGCTGAAAACAGTTGGATTCAACAAATGTTACAATTGCAAAGTGTGCGAGATAGCAAAACCAACGAAACAAATTGAAATGGCCAATGGAAAAATTTGGAAGATCAAAGAACTAATCACTTGCAAAAGCCAATACACAGTCTATCTAATTGAATGTCCGTGCAAGCTACGCTATATAGGAAGCACTATTTGTGAACTTAAAAAGCGTATCTTAGAACATACAAGGGCCACAACAAACAAGGACAGAGGAAATGCTGTGGCCAAACACATGGAGACAAATCACAATGGCAACTGGCGACATCTGAAATTTCTAGGACTGGAAACATTGCCCCCAACAGAACGGGGGGGACATCGAGAAAAATTGTTGCGCCAAAAGGAATCACGCCATATCTTGAACTTTCGAACAATGACCCCTTTTGGTCTGAACCAGTCCGAAGAACTTTATGTACACATTTAAAATAATGAAAGCCTTCTCTGAATGTACTCCATAAAAACTATTTTCCCTCCATAACCCCACGTTACAAACCATCATATAATTAACCTCTGGGATATTTGATGACACAATTTAACACCCCATTCAATGTCAGCCCACCAGAGGGCTCCAAAGGGTCTAAATGAAATAGACCGGGACCTACGAGATAATCAAAATGACCCCAATGATTGTTTGTCAGAATTCTGAAAACGAATGTTTTAAAAGATTTAAATAATGCATAGTAGGGAAACATTGAATTTGCAAAAAATACCCCATGCAAATGAAAAGCAATGTATCTATATGACTGAGTCAGCCCACTTGAGGGCTTTTAATTTCATTTGAATTTTATTTCAATTTTCCTGTACATAAGAAATTGAGAATGTAATTAACGAATAATGATTTGCAAAAAACAGTCAAACAGTGGGAATGGGTGAAAAAAGTTTTTCTTGTGAAAATAACATGAAATTACATTTTGTAATGTTAAAACTACGAATCCCAGAAGGCCATAGTGTCACAGAAACACATGGTCGAAATCATGTGACCGATGGGGGGGAGGGACTCCCTTTTAAATCATTCTCAGCAAACAGTGTTTGTAACAACCGTGATCAAGTGAGTTGGGAGCTCACGAAACGCGTTGGTTTTCGCTGTGATAATATGCTGCAGAGGTTCGAATAATAAAACTATGGATTTCTGAAAAACACATTGACTGGAGTGGCGGCTTCTTTTGTTTTGAACCCGGGAGGCCCTGGGGACAAACGCAGCTTGGATATATAAATATAGATAGATATATAGATATAGGTATAGTTATAGATATGTGCACACTAATATATGGCATCAATATATTGTATCAAATTCAACCTAAAGGTTGCCAGGTTATTGTTATTGAAATTGGAATCCGTGGTAAGGTCCTTAGACTTGGTTCCCTTTCATCAACTAGGATTCTGACCCTCGTACAGCACTTCAGATAATACACTAAAACTTGCTAATCTGATCCATCAGTAAGGGATGGTAAATAAGTCCATCCTATATGCATGTCCTGTAGAATAAAAAGCAGCATCTATGGAGCGGAGCATTTATTACAGTGGAAGAAATTGCAACTGTGTGGGATCTCTGAGGCACTGATTAAGGTCATTCAGTCTTTATATTCTGGCACACAGCTTTGTATAACGCTAGGCAATTAAAGTCACTTCTCAGGGAGAATTTAAACAAGAAGGGTCTTAAAGCAGGGGGGAGTATGACACCCTTGCATTTTAGCCTCAACATTGGTAATCTTGGCAAAGTATTAGCTACATTCTAGACTTTTCCACCTAAGCTAGAGCAATATCACATTCGATTTTTGCAATATGTGACACTGTCATTTTGTATAACAAGCTATAGATTACATGAGTTATTAGATATGTTAACTGACTGAAATACTAAGAATTCACTATCATTAAACTTGTGTAAACCCAACAATGTCATGTTTACAAGAAAGGTTACAAATAATGATGCTGGTGGTACGATGGCTTGAAAGTGGAAACTGGCAAGCTACCAAAATTTGGTGGTATGCTTTGAAAGTAATGGTCAAGGCAAGAAACATGCCACGTCACTGATGTCTAACTCTGTTAAAAGAGGTTAGATTATGAAATTCCTTCCTTTTCACCTACTTTGATGGTGGTGGAATAAAATGAATGCCATCTTTGAATTACAGTATTGCTGCATTCCCTGGAAAATGTGAAAAATCTTCTTACTGTAACCCAATGAGTTACATTTAGGTCCCTGTTTGTACTCCCATAATGTTCTTCACCGAACTAAATATGTTTGGAATTTGGCATGGTAAAACAGATCAAGTTTCAAGTTTATTTTATTTGATTTGGAACTCCGAGGAGATCCACAAAAAAGCAATAATGCAGTAATACCAAGAACATTTTTGCAAGAAAAAAGAAAGAAGCACATTACAAAGTCTCAGTTTCTGTACAAAAGGCCAATACGGGTTACAAGAATCGATAATACATACAATGCAAGAAAAAAGCCCCTCAATAAATATCTAAAAAACATTTAAAAAAGTTAAAAACATTAAAACAGAACATCTCGTTAGGAGGGTTATATAGAGCATGTACAAAAGCATTAGCAGTAAAAATACTCAATTTCAAGCAGATGTGGCGTAACCATTTGCAACAGAAAGGGAACAGGGAGGGACATACAAATATGACACATGTCAAATCTTGTTTAGGGAAGTTGCAAAAGTTACAAGCTGCGGAAGTACCATACCACTTGGCCAGAAGTGTATTTAAAGGCAGGAGATCCTGTCTTAGCAGAAACCAGAATCGCCGGACACCGTGGGATAGGTTCCAAGATATGTAGGGTTGCCTAAATTTGAGTACACAAGATGAGATAAATGGAGTAACTCCCTTCCTAGATTCAATATACTCCCTGTCTAATCGGAATCTAAGTGCCCATGAGGCCCGTTTCAAAACTAATTTTAATTGGCCCTGGGAAAGTGAAAAAAGGGAGGTCTCATCTAATTTCAGAAGCGTCACTGCCCTTCTGAAATTTTTTACAAGAAGGGAGAATTCGTTAAAGGACCCCAGTAGTTCGTCTTTCATTAGGCGTCTTAATGTCCCCACTTCCCCCTTAGCCAAACAGGCACCCCAACGCACCAACCCCGCCAGGCCCTGGACCCAACTACTACGAGCTCCAAACTCCAATCTGAAGGCGGCAGCTGTACATGAATTATTGGTAGTGGTTAGATTCCGGAAAATCTTCCCCTCTGCCAACTGCAAAAAACCCCATTGCCCCAAATCCACTATTTCAAGTCCATAAAATAAAGTGGAAGGAATCTTAGCACGAAATACCTCTAATAGGAAGGAGAAATGACGGCTCCCCGTGGCTGAATAAAGGGCTTGTAAGCTTTTTCCTTGGGCCACTGCCTTCCGCATGTTATTATCAATATGGGGTTTCTCACTGGAGTTATTAGTTATTACTTTCCCCAAAAATACATAACTATTTACAACTTCCAACTTAAGTCCCCCAACTGTCCATCCAAATTTCACAAATTTAGGTTTTTTATTGCCAGCAATACACATTATTTTGCTTTTAGAAATATTTATTTTGAGAAAGTGAGTTTCAGCAAATAAATGGAGGGCGTGCAGGCGGTTGTTTAAGCCTTTAGGCGTTAGATCGAACAATAAAATATAATCGGCGTAAAGTAAACTAGAAATCGCGACACCTCCCAGCGTAGGAGCTATTCCATCGCAGGCAGCCAGTGTCATGGGGAGATTCGAGATATATAAAGAAAAAAGAATAGGGGCTAACAAACATCCCTGCTTAAGACCATTAACAGAGTAAATGACCCTAGATAGCCCTCTTTCTCCCCCCAAAAGGACCTTACACCAAGTATCTGTGTGAAGTGCGCGCACCAGCTCCAACAAAATAGAGGGCATACCCAGCGCAGACAGCTTCCTCCATAAAAGCGGTCGATCTACCTTATCGAATGCCGTGGAGAAATCAATGAACGCTGCGTACACTTTACCGCCACGGACCCTCACGTATTTGTCTGTGATTATCTGTAACTCCGTGAGATTATCAAGAGTACCATGACTCTTACGGAAGCCTGTCTGTTCAAGGGGCAATATGTTACTGTTAGCTACCCACTCATTTATTGAGTACAGCAGGCATTTAGAAAAGACCTTACCAATTGCGTCAAGAAGGGCGATTAGGCGATAGTTTTGAGGAACATTCCTATCGCCCTTCTTGAACAGCGGCACCAAAATGCTACCCTTCCAAGATGGCAGGACTGTTTTGCTCATGAAGCAGTACCTAAATATCGGAAACAAGATCTTGCTCCAAGCGCTGGGATCCTGCTTTAGAACCAAAACAGGGAGCTCATCTGGGCCCATTGCACCAGAGGAACATAATTCTATTATAGCCCGTTCGATAACCCTCTCAGAGGGAGGATCTATGAGGGAGCTATCTTCTTTACAGTTCCAAAAGGCATTTATACAGCCATTACTTGCATAGAGGTTAGAAATAAAATTAATCCAAATGGCTTCAGCAATGGGTATTGGAGAAGGAGAAGAGCTTGTTCCGCAGCCCTCACTAATTAAGGACCAGAACAACCTTGCTTGCCCGCGCACTGCGGCCTCACGCAAGCTAACCCATATTGTGTCCTCTTTGTCCTTCTTTATTTTCATTTTAACCCTATACCTCCTTCTTCTCAGAAGGGTTATTTTATTGTTTCTATCGAGGGATCTGCATAGATATTGCTCCCTAATTAGTTTATTTATTTCCCTATTGAGACATAAAATAGAACTAGGAATTATTTTCCTCCTTTTTTGTCGGGAGGGTTTTCTAGCAACAGACGTTACCACCTTCAAAAAATCTTCAAAGAGGGGTAGAGACGAGCTGTCCTCATTTTGTAAGGCATTTAGTTTATTCTCTATAATAGGTTCTAGGCCCATAATAGCCGTGGAGTTCCAAAAGCATCGTCCAGTCTTGTTGGCAAAATTAACAGAATCACCGTTAAGAGTCCAGGGATCAGTGATGGGCGGATTTATTAACACTGATACCGATAACTGATACCGATAACACATTATGATCACTCAGTGAAGTCTGCAAAATTGATAGGTCATTTAGAATATAAAAACTATTCATATCTATAATCACGTAATCTAAAATAGACCCACCGTGAATGGATCTATGCGTACAATTAGCTGGAAAATCGGAGGAAAATCTTCCGTTTACTATAATCCCCTCCATCTCAAAGAGTTCAGTTAAAAACAGTTTCCCTCTCTTGTTTGTTTTAATCTTATCCGGAAAAACGGCCCGGGGAATATGGAGAGATTCCTCTTTCAACTTGTTTCGGAAAAGTTCCAAACTTAGGTTTGAGACATGACAGTTGAAATCTCCCACTAGTATTACATGGGGAACGGGGTATTTGTCCATAATTTTCTTTGTATAGGCAAAAACCTGTTTTAGAACAATATCGAAACTAGCTTCCGGGGGGATATAGGAGTTAATAATTACTAAAGGTTTCAAGTTCTCAACATTGTCCGCACTAAACAATGTTATTGCTTGAAATAGCTTACTTTAATCCAGGTTGTGTGAAAAATTCCACCTTATTTGATTTGAGAGTAAGCAAGCAATACCCCCTTTAGCATGACCTCTCTTTGATGGTGAGGCTCCCCCCTCTAAGCAGTAGTAGTCCTTTACTACAGGCATTCTATCTACACACCACGTTTCTTGTAAACAAATTACAGGGGCCTTCAATGAGGAAAGATACTGAAGTTTCTCCGGGTCATTTTTTAAACCAGCAGCATTCCATGAGATTATTTTCAGTCCACTGCTAAAGATGTGAAAATAATTTGGGGTGACAAGTGGATTGACTGGCCAGGACACCGGGCAACCAATTCCATTGGCAGTTTTCCTCACCCATAGTCCTATTAGAGACCACAGAGATAGGAATTCTATGTGTCACTTGGCGGATATTTTTAATTAAACTTATCTTTAAATCCTCAAAGCCCTGAGCAAACCCACTTGATCCAGATGAGAATGGGAAGGATTTTTTGACTAAATAGTCCTCTTTCCTATTTAATACAAATGACATAACATCAATCCTCCTGCATTGAAAGTTCTCAGCCTGATGCAGGATAAGGTTTACAATTAGTTTGGAATCGAATTTTGCCCTAATATACATCCCATCCTCACCTTTCAAGATCGTAACCAAATCAATATCATTAGACTGTAATAATTTTAATCCCTCAAGCTCCCCGAAACATTTGAGTAACATAGATCTATTTAATATTAGACCAGAATCAAATAGGGGGAAAAAATCCAATATGAGAGTATCGACCCCTTCTTTATTTGGGATTATATTCGAGTTTTTTAACTCTCTGTCATCAACCAAGGAAGGTAGGGCCTCTGGATTAAGAGGGGTTAGTATAGAGGGTATAGCTATTATCCTGTCTTCCACAGGTGCTGGAATCAAAGCCCTACCAGGAACTCCAACACAACTTCCAGGTGCAGATACCCCTCCCTCAGGGACAGGGTTCACACCCTCCAAAGAAAAAACTTCCTTTACTGAACTATTTTGTCCCAGAGCTGTAGGACCGACCAAGTCAACAGGCAACTTTGCGGGAGAAGAATTTTCAAAATCTTTTGAGGGAGAGTTCTCCAAACAGCCAAAGACAACTCTTCTCTGTCTTTTTTGTTTGTGTCTACGGACAGGTTTCCTCTTTTTCCCTCTGGTCATTTTAGACTTTCCTTTTTTGTTTTCCTCCATTTTAACATTTTCCTCGGATAGGAAAATTGGAAAAAGTTCTTTATTTGTATTAATACCATTCAATCCCTCAATTGCCTCAAGCTCTTCAATTTTTAAATCATTATCAATGGCATTGTTGTAGGATGATGGTAATGGAATGGGGGACAAGTCTGCCTTTGCCCCGGATAAAACATTAACATCAGCAACCACTGATAATATATTTTGGGGTTTAGGCGAATTCGCTACAACTAGAGGGACCTTAGGAGAGGAGAGCGTAATAGGGCCTTCTTGCGGAGCCAAACTACAAACCTTCTCCACATTTTTATTCACAAGGGCCGTCAAAATCTGTGTAACTGACTCCAGTATGCAATCCGAACTGCCGACAAATCTACCCAATAATGACAGAATGGAGGACAACAAGTGTTCGAGGGCAAGCATTGACTCAGAAATTGGTCTATCCTGCCGATCAGATTTAATTAGATCAATGCCGGATAGCTCCAACTCGGGACTCTTAGAGAGATTGGACGGAGAATACATGTCAGAAGACTTCATAGAGGGCGTACTACTATATAACAACAACCCAGAGGGACCCGCAGCTAGTGGTGTTCTAGAGGAACCCACAGATTCAGAAGGGATGTCAGGAAGGTACCTCCTACAGAGCTCCATGTCAATATCGGGAAACAAAGAGTTTCCGTCTGGAGCCGCCAAAACACCCCCTACAGAATTAGAAATCAAAATATGCCCCGACGCAGCCATAGGGATAGGTTGAAGTGGGCTCACTACTAATGAAGAAGAAACACCTGGGGGAGAGGGTGGATTAGGAATGTTCTCTGTAAGGGGATGTATAACAATTGAGTTAGAGTCGGGATGATCACCAACCACTGACAGGGGAACAATTACACCTGGTGTATTTGCCACACAGACGTCTCCACTTACAATTTTAATAGGAGAAGCAACCCCGGTACACAGTCAAAATATCGACTTGGAAATATCGACCTACCATAATATCGAGTCTGAAATATCGAAGGAGCATAATATCGAAGTCAAGAATATCGTAGTACAGAATATCGACCCAAGGTAAGTAATATCGAAATTCTTAATATCGATGTAAGTAATATCGAAGTTAGTAATATCGATAGCATATATATCGATGTTACTAATTTCGATGACACTAATATCGATATTTGTATTATTTTATAGTTTTTTATTATGTATGTGTTATATGTTTAATTTAAGTATTTAAAATAATTACTATTATATGTGTATTAATTTTATATAATAATAAATTAATTTATAAGAAAATTGTATGTTTTTGTACCGGAGCGGGTTGTGGGTTTATAGGGGAATAGGGTGGGAAGTAATTTAATTATGGTAAATTGATTATTAATTAGTAGGATTAATTAATAAATTATAATTAATTGGTAATTAATTGAAAATAATAGGAAAATAATTTTATTTAATTTATTAATTGATATATATGTTCTGTAGCGGGTTGTGGGTTTATAGGGGAATAGGGTGGGAAGTAATTTAATTATGGTAAGTTGATTAATAATTAGTAGGATTAATTAATTAATTATAATTAATTGCTAATTATTAATAATTAATTGGAAAAAATAATAATTGATTAATTGATATATATTTTCTGTAGCGGGATGTGGGTTTATAGCGGAATAGGGTGGGGAGTAATTTAATTAAGGTTAATTATTTAATAATTAGTAGGAATTATAAAATAAATTATATTAATTGGTAATTAATTTTAAATAATAGTAAATTAATTATACTTATTTACTAATTATTTTTCATTAAATCATTATTGGATAAATGTGTTATATTATGGGTAGTTGTTTTATAGGGAAAAATGGTGGGAAATAAAGTAAATGTAATTAATTAATAATGTATTAAAACTAATTGTATTGGTAATAATATAATTGATAATTAATTATTAATTGGTAATTAAATATTATTAAATGGTATTATTTTATATTAATTTTAGGTAAAATATATTTTGCTAAGCATGTGTTTTATAATTAAGTATAGGTATTGTATATGGTTTATATTTATTTAATAGTTAATTTATTTATAATTACAAAAGTCATTTATTTATAAGTATGTTATTTTAACCCTTATACTATCTAACACTTTCCCTACTGTTGCACTCTCTGGAGTTGGAATAGTATTTTTTACCCCTACGCTATCCAACGCTTTCCCTACTGTTGCACTCTCTGGTGTGGGAATAGTAATTTTTACCCCTACGCTATCCAAAGCTTTCCCTACTGTTGCACTCTCTGGAGTGTGAATAGTAATTTTTACCCCTACGCTATCCAACGCTTTCCCTACTATTGCACTCTCTGGAGTGGGAATAGTAATTTGTACCCCTACGCAATCCAACGCTTTCCCTACTGTTGCACTCTCTGGAGTGGGAATAGTAATTTTTACCCCTACGCTATCCAATGCTTTCCCTACTGTTGCACTCTCTGGAGTGGGAATAGTATTTTTTACTTCTACGCTATCCAACGCTTTTCCTACTGTTGCACTCTCTGGAGTGGGAATAGTAATTTTTACCGCTACGCTATCCAACGCTTTCCCTACTGTTGCACTCTCTGGAGTGGGAATAGTAATTTTTACCCCTACGCTATCCAACGCTTTCCCTACTGTTGCACTCTCTGGAGTGGGAATAGTAATTTTTACCTCTACGCTATCCAACGCTTTCCCTACTGTTGCACTCTCTGGAGTGGGAATAGTAATTTTTACCCCTACGCTATCCAATGCTTTCCCTACTGTTGCACTCTCTGGAGTGGGAATAGTAATTTTTACCCCTACGCTATCCAACGCTTTCCCTACTGTTGCACTCTCTGGAGTGGGAATAGTAATTTTTACCCCTACGCTATCCAACGCTTTCCCTACTGTTGCAATGTAATGCACCACAGAATACAAAACCACGTATAAAGGCAGCAGAAAATAAATACTATCTAGGGTCATACATTACATGTGTTAAAAAAGTGCCACAGGAATTATCATTAGAATATTTAAAATGAAAGGTCTACTTCGGTCTCTGAGGGCTCAGAGGGTCCGCCCTTTGCCCGGGCTTAGCCCGGCACCGCCCGCGCGCGTCCCGCGATGCGCAGTACTGCAGCGCAATTTGAGCCAGGTGAGGGGGGCGTGGCAGGGAGGTGCTCCAAGCCCAGATGGCTTGTGGGAGATGGTGTTTCCTGGCCTCCCTGTCAGCCAACAAGCCCACAGTGACGAGTGTTTCTCGCGAAGCGGGAAACACGAGCAGTTAAACACAAGCACTGCCAAATAGCGCTACCAAAGAAACAGGAGCGTTATTCTTGCAGCTTCGGCTGTATAACAAGAGTTTATTTCCTCAGAAAATCGGCAGCCAATTCCAGTTCAGCAACAGAAGATCTCCTGCTTGCTGCTATTAGGTACTGCTACCGGCTGCTGGCTCTAGCTCCACACTATCACACTGACAATTTTTTGCTTCGAAAGTCTGCAAAAGTTTAAATGGCTCCTGCCACTTATGTATCCAGAGTTTCTGCCATGCCCGTCGCTTTGGATATGATATTCACGGCTCCTGCTGCCTTGAGAATAATATTCACTGCTTCTGCCGCTTTTAACTTAAAAGTTTGCGACGCCTGCTGCTTTAGATTTACTGCTCGCGGCTACTGAAACGCCTTTGAGTCCACCCTTCCGCCCTTGAATACAAGCCGAGACCACTGCCACTGCCACCGCGCTTGCTTGCAAATGACTCAACCTCCGTTAAAGGTTGAAGGTGGAAGGTAAGTCAAGGTCGTGGTCTCCCACGGCAATGGAACAACTTTGCGTCTCCGGCGATTTCGGCTTCAGCTCTGGATGAACTGGGTTAGAGCGTTCACCGGCAGAGCATAGGTAAGCGGCACTCGGCAGGCTGCCGCCTTCTCCCGGTAATTCGCGGCTCGCGGTTGTCGGGTTTCTCCGCCTCCGCACTCCTGCTACACCTACTCCTGCTTACCCGCTCTCCTTGGCCACACGCAAAGCCTAGAATGGACTCCATGCTGTCTCGGAGGTGCTTCTGAGAGGCAGTCCGGCTCGGCCACCTTCTGCAGGAGCTCTCAGCAGAGAGGCCAGTGGTCCGGGGCACTGAGCTGCAGGTAGAGGAGGGGCAGCTTCCGGTAGTTTCCTGCACGCAGAACCACAGGTGCTCGACAATTCAGGAACCAGCACATAGACCTCCTCTCAAGGAATCTACTATGTCAAACAGTAAAACAGTTCCTTATCAAAGCCATTGGTTTTATCAAGATAAGATCTAGAATGAGGGACACACAAATTGGTACTATTCTACAAAAGTTATAGTGTACTCTTTTGGAGATCAAACAGAAAGCCAACACATCGGGGGTCACATTATGAAGTGTTTGTCTAATCTAGAGCTGAGGGAATTCTGGGAGATATGTCCAACTACTTCTGAATTCAAACCCATGATGAAATGCAAAATAATTATTATTTCCTACGTCTTGCAAGATCTAACAGAATTTAAGCCAAAAATGATATCTTTTGCTTGAGGAAATGTAGCTATTTGGAAAACCACAATATCTCCATGAGACCCTAGGTTTTCATGATAGCATTAAACTTCTCCTGATTTGCTTCCTTCAAATTCTAGTTTTGAGATTCAGAGTCAGATAGACTTCATTTTAGATGAATAGCAAAAATGTGCGCTTTTGCTACTATCACAATGAAACTTCAACCCATATTGTCTACCCTTGCCCTTTTTTGAATCCCAAAGGGTGTTCTATCTGAAGAATGAATGACACATGACAGGCTTTAGGAAATGCAAAGACATGTTAGAGTGCTACCCGAGTGAGTTGAATGACGTCACTACTGAGACATATTTGAGATACATGAATATCGTGTTGCAGAAACTTAAAACAGTTTAATGTGTTATTTCACAGATGACTGTGGTAATCAACACGTTCTTAGTTTCTTCAAGCAAATCCAGATTTATGTCAGGCACTCTGCATCAGATTTTATTATTGATTGATCGTTTTCTCTTTTTGTATTGTATGATTTCAATTTTATTAATAACATTTTATTGAATTGATTTAAATTTAACAGAAAACATCTGCAGATACTTTCTCCTGCTGTATTCATAATACCTTAATGGGGAGCCCCATCTTGGGTCAATATTACATAATCTGCATTGGGACGCATTGAGCATGTGGGCCCACTTTTAGCACCCCATAGCGCGTCAATTTTATGTAAGGAGCTGCAAATGCGTGCTCTGTCCCTTCTCTATTACACATCAGGCTGGCGCATGTATAGCACAATCGCAATTCTAAGTGGGTGATCCCTGATTAGCATGGGGGTGTGGCCACTTGCCAAGGAGAGAAACCCTTTGCCTCTGCACCTGAACCATATTAAGGATGCAGACTGAGAGCTCAAGAGACTTCACCAGGAGCACTGGCAGAGAAACCTTTGCAAGGGGAAAGGGGGATGCCTTGGACCCCCAACTGACTACCCTTCTGCAGGCAGGTGCACTCACTGCTTCAAACAGTCAGTCCATCTTTCACTAACGCACTTCCCTCTGGGTAGGTATGAGTTTGTGACAGCTCTGGTAGCAATGGAATATCAATAATGTGATCACTGATCGGGTCTGGGTCTCACGCAGGTGTTCGCCTACACCTTTTTCGAAATGTAATCCTACTTGGGATCTCAGCAACTGAAACATAAGCCATCTGGAAGGCAGCAGACTTGTGGTGGGAGAATTATTTTCATTATTTTGGTTGATGCTTCCCTTTCTGGTTGGAGACTAAAGTAATGCAATGTTTGGGCTTACTAAGATCTGTTCACAGCCCTTTTATCCATAGACAATGTGTGGGGCTTGGTAGCTCCCCTAGGGGGTGCAATATTTTATCAAGGTCTGTTTGTAATAAAAGAACGCATATAATTTTGGCGTCCAGCTTCAGACATCTTTAGGTGTTTTGAGGTGTCTGGAGGACATCATATTACCAGTTCTGCAAATATTTACATTAAGAATAAGTACAAGGAGAAATAGCTTTGGGTCATCCCCCTTTATCCACTGGCTTTCAAATGTTTTTCATGGCTTGCCATTGGTTGGAAGTGCTGTCTATCACAGACACAACCTTTCATGGATGGTTACATTGCCCTATTTGTGTTACCAGTTATTTTAAGGGGGCATGATCTATTCCTTTTGTCAGACTGCAGATGACAAATGATGTGGGAGAGGATGTGGCCTAATGGCTAGGGCAGTCGACCCCAAATCTGGGAAACCTGGTTCGAGTCTCGTTGAGGACTTTCAACATCCTGTGTTTCCGGGCAAATCACTTAGTCTCCCTGTGTCTAAAAAAATGAATGTGTCCTCATGTAACACAACTGATGCTCGTGTAAAGCGATCTGACACCTTCGGGTCAAGGTCAGGGAGAGGAAGAGAATTCCACAGCTTGGATGTGTTAAAGGAAAAAGTGGCCGCCACATCTCGCGCTTTTGATTTTGGGGTCGAGGGCGAGGTGGGCTGTAGTTGATCGGAGCTGTCTAGGAGGCTGATAGGGGGAGATCAACGACTGACATATATTCGGGTCGATATTCCAGAGTGTTCTATGTGCAATACACAGGGCCTTGAACTGAATTTGTTCCCTGACTGGGAGCCAGTGGAGGTTTTTCAGTCCTGGTTTGGTGGAGAGTCTGCGTGGAATTTGGAGAAGGGTGCGGGCAGCACAGTTGTGGATAATCTGGAGTTTGTGAATAGTGGGTTGAGGGGTCCTCAGATATAAAGCGTTCCCTTAGTCTAAGCGGGACATGATTAGGAACTGGACCATGATTTATCTCGCCTGGAGTGGGAGCAGGGGAAGGATTTTGCGTAATAGTCTATGTAGGCTGTAACAGGAGGCGGAAAGCATCACTGTTTCATGGTTGAAGTTGAGTGATTGGTCCAGCTAAATGCCCAGACTTTTTACTTTACTTTTTGGGGGCAGAGGAGGTCCAAGGCAAGCGGGCCATAATAGGTTAGAGTTGTTTGGAGGGGAATTCCCCAGAAACATGAGCTCTGTTTTTTCTCCGTTTAGATTGAGGCAGGAATGGGTAATCCAGTTAGCCACCTCCTCAAGACAGCCGCTCAGAGTAAGTCATACAACGTTTAGCTGGTTTAGAGCCACCACTAGCTGAGTGTCGTCGGCATAGGTGATAATTTTTATGCCAAAAGGGAAAGCAATCTCGGCTAGGGGGCTCATATAAACGTTGAATAAAGTAGGGCTCAGGGAGGAGCCCTGAGGAACAACACACCTGAGCAGGAGACTGGAGGAGGAATTGGCCTCAAAACGTAGAAGGAACGATCTGCTAAGAAGGACCTGAGCCAGGTGATGGCTTTACCTGAGACACCTAAGTTGTTAAGTCGGTGGAGGAGTATCCCATGGTTTACAGTGTTGAACGCAGCACTTAAGTCTAAAAGAATAGTCGCTGCATTTCCTCCCTGGTCACGAATTCGCATGGCCTCCTCTGTTACTGCGAGGAGGGCAGTCTCGGTTCCATGCTTTGGTCGGAACCCTGTTTGGGAGAGATCGAGCAGATGGTTGGCCTCCAGAAATTCAACCAGTGTTGCGTTAATATGCTTCTCCACGATCTTGCTAAGCCAAGGTAATAGGGAGATTGGCCTATAGTTGAGGGGATTGTCTTGCTCAACAGTGGGTTTCTTTAAGATTGCCCTAAACATGGCATGATTCCATGGGGGGGCACTGTGCATGATGAGATGTAGGCATTAAGTAAATCCAAGACAGTTGGGAGAATGTTATTAATAGCCCGCAACAAGGCTCGTGAGGGTGCTGGGTCAGGAGGGGAGCCAGATTTAACCTTGTGCATGAGGGAGATTAGTGTGCTGGGGTCTGGGGGGGAAGGAGCCTAGGTTGGCTGCTAGTCCTGATTAAGGGCTAGTGGGGGACGTCAGGGCCGGGACACACTGGGAGAGGGGGAAGGAGGTATAAATACGTTTTATTTTGTATAGGAAAAATTCTGCCACTTTTTTGCATGTTGTGGCGTCCGTTGTGTTAGGAGCTTTCTCAGGAGATTTAAGCAAGGTTTTAGCAATACAGTAGATTTCCTTAGGGGCAGAGGCGGCTGCTTTGATTTTTTCTTCACAGAATATTGCTTGAGAAGCTTTGATTTCATTCTTGTATAGTTTTATTGCGTCCCTGTACCTGGTTTTATTGAGTGTGGAGTACTCAGTAAGTACACTATTTCCTCTCTAGTTTTCTTACATTCGCATTATAGTTCCCGTAATTTGGGGGTGTACCAGGGAGAGGAAGGGCTGCTGCGTTTGGCATGCACATTTTGTAGCGGAAGTTCCACGTCTAGAGAGCAGTGTATCCACCTATTATACTCTTCATTTGCTACAATGGGTCAGAGTTGGTGAGAGGTCTGGAGGTTTCAAGGGCTGGGAGCCAAGGGTCCAGGGGGAGTTTGGACCAGCTTCGTTTTTTTCGGGGCTGAGGGGGAGATTACGTTTGGATTAATCCAGGAGAGGGGGATCAGGGAGTGATCCGTCCATGGGAGTGGGCAAGGAGTTCCTGCGGAGAGTTGTGGACAGTTACTGAAGACCGGGTCGAGTAAGTGGCCTTTAACATGAGTAGCTTCTACAATTAACTGTTTGAGCTGTAGGGCCACCAGACAAGCGATTATTTCTCTAGCACTGTGGTCAGAGGCATTGTCCAAACGAATATTCCGATCACCTAGTACTGAGAAGTTAGCTGGGATAGTGGCTAAATTAGCTGTGATAGTTGGAAGGGCGTTAAGGAACAGCCCGAGGGCCCCCGAAAGGCCGGTAAATAAGAATCCCAGAAAAGGTGTTAATGGGGGAAAAATCAATTGCGAAGGAAAGACTTTTGCAGTCTGGAACTGGACAGCAACAGTTAAGAGGATCCTTAAGAATGATCGCTAGGCCTCCTCCTTTGCCGGTCTTTCGATCTTCACGATGGATGTGGTATCTTTGGGGAAGTGCTAAGATGACATCAGGTTCAGAGTCCCTGTTCTGCCATGTCTCTGTTAAGAAGAGAACATCAGGATTATGCTCTTCTAGGAGCAAAGCGATTTCGGTTGAGTGCTTGGGGAGGGACCTGCAGTTAAGTAGATAAATGCTTCGATGGATGTTAATGGGGTGCGGGCCGATGTGAGGATTTTAGCTTGAAAGTGGAACCTGCAGTGTGGGCAGGCATTATGCCTATCTGCTACATTCCAGGCATGTAGACAGGTAATGGTTGGCATTACATTAAAGCTGTGAAGGGCTAAGGTGTTGAATCTTGTAATTTCTGGGTGCAAGGAGGTAGGGGTTGTGGCCCCTGGTCCCATTCGGTCGCGAACGGGCACAGACGGGCTTGCCTTTGGCGCACCTTCAGCGCGTCTGCTGCGTGGAGCGTATGGCATCCCAGTTAAGTAGCAAGTCAGCTGTTGGTCAGCTGATTAGCCTGGTCGTGCAAGAAGGGGAGTCCCTTCGTGTAGTGCTGTAGGATTCCCTCCACTCAATCTGAAGAATCGGTGGTGGACCGGAGAAAAGCACAACTAAAAGTATTAAGTATTCAGCGGTTTTAGCAGCAGGCATGCAATTAAGTACAAAGTAATTTTGGGCGTTATTAGAAATATTTTCAACAAAGTATTTGCTCGGAGAGCAGATGGAGGAGCCCTTTACCCGGTGCTCCTGAGTTGGTGGTGAGGTGATTGGAGCAGCAGTGCAGTTAAAAAGGACGTTCCCTGTATGTGAAATAAAAAACACAGGAGTGCAATTTAGGAGCCCTTTACCAGGTGCTCCAGTTCAAAAATGCAGCAGTAAATCCTTACCACATAGCACCTCTGTAGAGCGAGGCGTCTGGCATCCCGGTTAAGTAGCAAGTCAGCTGCTGATCAGATGATTAGCCTGGGCGTGCCGGAAGGGGAGGCCCTTCGTGTAGTGCTGTAGGATTCAAAACGCTTTGCCGGAGGCCACTGCAGATCCTGGTCATTCCATTCAACCCGGAGACTGGGTCTGTCTGAAAAATTTCCAGAGGAAAAAGAATTTGGAACCTCGTTGGGGCCCGCCTCGGCAAGTTCTGCTAGCAACACGTACAGCAGTAAAGGTCGTCGGGAAGAAGAATTGGGTCCATGGCGTGCACTGCAAGAGGGTACCTTTGTCTTTGCCTTTCGACCAGTGGATCCGTAAGGGTATAAGTGACAGTGAAGGCGAAAGGGTCCCTCGATTTGTACCTTTCACTAGTGCACGCCAGGATCGAACGAACTCTGAAAAAGAAGACGACGACGTGTTGCAAGAAGCTGTACCATCACATTTGTGATTGAACACAGTAAATCGAGAGACTTTGTTTCGAGAACAAACTGTACCTAATAAGACTCGGTACAACTTAAGACCCAGATTGATGAAAGACAATTGAACTTTCTTATTCCTTTTTCTTTTTCTGATCACACTTTTTGAGAGACATTCCTTTTCCACTATCCATCAAGTTGCAGGGTCACGGTTGGAGTCTTAGGCTGTGACCTGAGTAGTGACAGTAGGTCTGCAGGACTTTCAGTGTCATAGGACAGCTAATAATCACGGCTAAGTGATCTAGGAAGATTGCTGTGAGCAACGCTTTAGAGGATGGATATTAAAGTGTAAAAGAGTGATAAGAATAAAGAAATGAAAAGTAAATATAAAACATTGCTGGTTTGTCCATGTGGCATAACCTTATGTATTTTAATATGTTCATGTATTTTATTGGCTTGTGTGAGTTGGGTTGTTCACACTATGCAGCAAGCACCTGTTCCAACTTCTGTTTCCTTGTCTTTTCCTACTACTGCCTCCCCACATCAGTTTCATACACTCCCGGAACATGAGCAAATTAGGAGAACAGAATACTTCAACAATTCATTTCTCCAGTTGTTACATCAGCATCAACTGGTAGTCAGTACTACTGACTGTTGGGTTTGTGGGCTCATGCCCCATAACACAGAGAGAGGGATGCCATGTTTAGTCCTTCCATTTTCCTACGAAGGCTCCGCTTGGGCCTATTTGGCCATGTTTTCTAATGTATATCAGAACCAACTTCGATATCCTCCTTATAGTCCATATGGTGGAGGAGCAGATTTTAGTCACAGTTATTTGATAAAGGGAATAGTGGCCATGGCTAGAATTGCTGAAATTAGTAAGATTCCCGTTGATGAGAAACAAGCATATGATACCTGGAACGTGACTCGTTATGTTACTAGCCTTACGGATAAGGCTAGACGAAGGAGATCCCCACCAATTTGGACCGTACCCCATTGAGGTAATTTCTGTCTGCAGATAAATGGCCAAAATATTAAAAATCAACAGGAAAAGTGTGTTTGTTCGCATACGTACATCTATTCACCCCAGATTTCTTCACCGTTAGTGCCATCACAAGGCACATATTTTGTCTGTCATGACAGAGCCTATACGTGGCTCCCTACCTACTTTTCAGGAACTTGTTATGTGGCTTTTCTTCTCCCTCCGACATATACCGCTCCTTCAAGTAATCATAGAAAAAGATATGGCAGAGGGGTTATTGATTCTAAAGACACAGCAGGACAAGAAGGAGGTGACTTTATTAAAGAGTTACTTCCTTTCTGGGGCCCAATGGCCAACAGCAGCGACATCAGACAGTTAGTTCACGTTGTTGAGGCTACCATAAATGTAACTTCTGGAGCCTTGAGTAATCTGACAGCCGAACTTCAGGCGGATCGCCTTATGACTTTGCAGAACCGGATGGTTCTAGACATTGTCCTTGCAGATCATGGAGGAGTCTGTAAATTGATCGGGTCTAGTTGCTGCATTTGTATTCTTGATAATGCCCCTACGGTATACCAAGCCATCTCTAAATTGCATATAATTTCCGAGTCTATACACCAGGACACAGGAGATTGGACTGTGATAGGATGGTTTTGGGGACTACTGTCCACTTGGGGATGGAAGATACTAACCTTCCTTAGAATGGTTTTGGCCATCTTTTTCTCTTGTTGCCTTTGTTTACAGTGTGCCACCATTTGTGTCCCAAGGCCTGTGTCACAGAAAACAGAGAACATTAAAATGATGTTGCAGCAACAGCTTGACGACCTCATGGCCATTGACATTGACTCAGATTAACTTGAGTCCTTTGTGTTTTGCCTGAGTAATGGCAAAAGGAGGGTCAGAGGTTCTGCGGTTTCCGACTGTGTCCCGTATCTAGCCGCCATTTTGTGTCTTGTCGTCATTTTGTGTTGCCCTCACTCAGGCAGCACGGCGAACTGAGTGTTTTTGCTTTTCCCAGCTGCTACGTGTCTCTTCTGTTAAAAAGTAACCCCCTGCCCTTGTTTACGAAACTGATGTCAGGGTCTGGCCGAGTTCACTAATCCATGTCTGGGTTGATTGATCCCTGTCTCGACTGACTATTTGGCTTCTCCTATTCTTTCCTTACATTATCTTATCCGACTGGCCTTCGCTATTCTCTCCTTGTATTCTCTTGTTACACAACTCTCCTTTGAGGCACACAAATTCGTCCTGACACCTGAAAATTGGATTGTCGGCACTAGTACTGATTAATTTGTGGGGAGGGGTGACACACAGGGTTTGAAAGAGGGGCGTATTTGGAACACCTGATAGTTTGTTTTCCAACTTTTCCTATTGGCTTGCTTTGTATATACTGGGAGTATACATTGTAAATATGTGTGCTATAAAAGATTGTGCACCACGGACTAAAGTGTCAGTCTCCTGAGAATATACACTGTACTTCTGGGACAAATGTGCTTAACTGCAGCTAATAAACCTGGTTTTCTACGCCCAACAGAGTGTCTCGTGTCTCTGTTCGACAAGGCAGGTGAACTCGGGGATTTAAGGCATGCCCTGCGCCGCCAGGCCCATAAGGCCCGGTTCTCCAGCCTTAGCCTCCAGCTCTGGTCACAGGCAGAAGTCTTGCAGAACTTCTCTTCCCTGCACACCCCTTCTGACTGCCTCACAGTTGACAATTCTGAGGGCCTCTAGCTCCCCTTCTTATAGTCCATTTCCCGACACCAAATGTGATTTAGGGTCTGAGTCTTTGAAGGTTGTGTTGGGGGTCTGCTTTCTTTTGAAGTTCCCTCTCCTCTGCCCTGTCTTTTCCCCACAAAGCAGTCTGTCACAGCAGGAGTGACTCCAAATCTGATAGCCCCACACCACAAGCCATGTAGTGATTAGAGGTTCACACCTGAATGTCAGCCACAGTGATATGTGTATCAAAAGGTTACCACAGGGTATCAGCCCTACACTTCATGAACTCTTATCAGCCCCAGCTACTTCCTGAGATATGCCCATGCCCCTTTCCAGTGCCCTCGCTCTCTGAATCAAAGAACACAATTTGAAGTGTGCTGGAGATCCTGTCTCTCCTTCCTCTGGTGTGTGTCCAACCCAGGTCAGAGGAATATAGAAAAGCACCAATCTGTGGGATTCCTCTACCTCCGACAGCCCTGGGTGTCCGAAAATGTAATCCAGAATCTTCCATGTATTGTACTATCCACAGGGAAAGATACTCCCAACACATGCATACAACACATACACACTTAACAGCACTACATACTAACCTAAGGTCGACCACTAGGTCTGGGTGGAGTTCCCAGTGTTTTACTCCGCTGAACTCTTCAAAGTGCCAGAAAAACTCTGCCACGTTCAGTGGACTTCTGTCAGAGGCAGAGACTGTTAAGTGTAGCTGCTCGCACTGATTTTTAGTGCGTGAGTTTGTCCTGCACTGCAAAATGAGTGCAAACGGCACTATGAATCACGTCAGAGGGTGCTGCTGCTTTCTGCCACTCGAATAGACAATCTACTCAAGCGGCAGCTTCCTCAATGCAAATGGCAGATTTCTCTACACAAGCTGTTGCGACCTGCCACGACTGCCTGCAATGAGAAACCTTGCCGGGAGGAGGTCTAACGCGTGATTTTTTAGCGCGAGTGCTCGCCAACTTACTGTTGGCGAGCCCCTGAATGAAAAATCTCTGCTCCATGTCACTTCCTGTCGTTTTTTGGAATTCTGCACTGAGTGAGCACAACTCTGCGAACTCCGCTGGCAGAGCAGTATTCTCTCACACAGCAGCGGAACTTTTCATGAGTGAGCCTGTAGGCCTCACTGCAGTGACATAGGTAAAAAAGCCTGTTCACCTCTACAGATCAACCCAGTCTGCTCTCCTCACTGCACTCGTGCTGCTTAACTCCTGGCAAAGGCAGTAGGCTTTTGCCACTATGAAGGTAGTCCTTTGGTTGCCTCTCCTAGCCAAAAAGACCGTAATTGCTAAGATAGACCTATGTTCATGGCATATACCCATAATCCATGTTCACCTATGACAACATAAATCAGCACCAGGGATCCAGACATCATTGCAGTCTGGGGCACTCATACTACGGGTACACGTCCATCACCATGCCACCATGCGAGGGACTTTACCATCTCAACAGCTTGTTTTAATTTGCCCTCATGAAAATGTGTTATTGAATTTATGGCTATTTTGTTCATAAAGTAAAGACATGCACAGGATTAGGTTTTATCAGATATGTAACAAAAATATTTTTTCTTTGTTAAATCGCTTCTTTAAGGATACATCATGCCAATACAAATACAGCATGTACAGCAAAGAGGTCCTATCCCCAGCTGCCATACTTTGTAGTCCAAGATGTAGCTGTATAATGGCATTTTTGTTTAGGATATCTGGGGCGGCGCACACAAAGTCACTCAACTGTTGCCAAAAAATCATGACCTATTGGCCTGCCAATACCTGTTTCAAAAGTAAGGTGTGCGCGTGTTACAGTTTACAGAATATATTTCAACAATAAAAATGAATTTCCCAGTCAGTCCAAACAATGGCTGACAAGGAGTCAATTTTAATTAGCACGCGGCATTTTCCCTTTAAGCTATTGTATCCAACGTACAAAATCAGATAATTATTCCACACAGTGGGCTGCTGTGACATTTTATGCGTGCAAATTGTGTTTATCCGAAATCGACGCTTCCACCTGAACAAATATGTTGAGGAATATGACTAGCAGACCAATTTTCTAGAACTCTCGCTGATTTCAAATAATGCATTTTATAGAAACGTTCCGACATTGGTGCAGAATATTCTCTTTTTGACACTGAAAGGTTCTGACTTTTTGTGCGCAATCAAGGGGGAAGTCTGAGCCCGTGGAATTCACCCTTTAACCCTCTCATTGCCGGGGGTCAAGGGGGGGGGGGGGGGGCAACTGTGGTCTGCCGTTGCTCTCGTCGGGCATTTCTTCATTAGCCACATGACGCAGAGAGCAGGGAAGGCCAGGCTCGAGGTACAGAAGCCAATTCCACTACGTGGGCCTAAGGGACTCGGAAGTTATTTCAATTGAAACAGCAATCGCGGTTATACGACCTGGAAGTCATGAACCAATTCTCAAATGGAACCCTGAAGTGAAATGCTTCAAGTGCAATTTCCATTCATTGCACAACCTTCGTTTTTAAAGGGTTTATCTGGATGGAGAGGTTGTTGATGGCAAATGTTTAGAAATTGTAAGAGGTGTTGAAACAGCCCTCTCAAATTGTTTTACGATATAGAAACATATATTAGACGCCTTAAAAATGTGTTTCTTCGGAGCTGACTAAAAATACCAGTTCACTGCAAATCCCAGTTAGGACTGACGCCACCGTTTGCACCCGAATGGCGAATAAAAGTAAAACTGGCGCCTAAACAGCACACCCCATTGACATTAACATGTAAAAAAAAAACATGGAGCAAGCTCTGAGGACAAATATCATTCATTCACAGTTTGTGCACCCCCGACTCGAGTATTACCATCGCATTCCCATTCTGAGGTCAGAAACTCTGACTGGTGTGGTAATTGCTCACCCGGCGTTGGCTTGCGCCCCACGGGGGCATAACCAACAGCCTGAAGAAATCCTCTTCCGTCTCTGTTGTCTCCTGCCGCCCGAGTGCTCTGCACAGAAGATGGCTGCACAGACTTCCTCGCTCTGCGAAATCAATGTGAGCTTCTGTGGCAGATTTAAAAAAAAACCTTACTTAAAACATAAACAGTCAAAATAACACTTTCTTCCATGATTCGTATGTTTGACTAAGAATTGGACCCCTCCTGAAGCGACTAGCCGGGAGGTAGACTGTCTTTTGAATTGCACTTTCATGTTTATGTTTATTTGCTGAATGCGAGCATTTTAAACGGCGACTTTTAAAACTTATCATTTATTTACTGCACCTGGTAGAATCCTGCCATTACTAGATCTAGACCCTGCACATAGACGGTAACAGCCGATTTACGGGCTGAATACCGATTTCTTTGGCAATTGAATTGTAAACGGCGGACATCTTAGGTGGGAGGCGTGAGCTTCAACAGCGCTCTAGCCATCCCTGCTTAAGGAAACGGCAATACTCCGCGATAGCGGACGCAAATTGTGGACGCGCCTGCATCAGCGCCGGAGTCACGCCTGAGTCAGCCCGTCTGCGCCCGTCCGCGCCTCGGGTGAGACCGACGGCCATGGCTCATATCCTTCTGCCTCCTTTGTATCCTTCGCAAGGTATATTCTAGCGGCTCTATAAACAATGCTACTACTATTACTCCCTCTATAAAATACAGTACTGAGCAATTATTAGCTCTGAAATCCCCTAGACAGCCATGTTGCATTCTCTTCGAGTTGGACAGAAAGAATAATGTCTGTCATAATTGCTTTTTTGCAACAAACTCTGTCGGGACAAAACAAACGGAGGATAGAATCAATACGAAATGCTCTAATTCTGATTCTAAGTTATTTACTTTTCTCAGCTTAAATTGCCGCTCCCTACCCAAACATAAAACAGACATTTTCAATTTATTAATTGATGAGGTTCCTGACGCTTTGTTTATAACCGAAACATGGCTTCATGCAAGCTCTGGACCTGATGTTGCCATGGCCCTCCCTGAATTATATGCGATTATACGCCTTGATAGGATAAACAAAGTAGGAGGAGGCATTGCTGTGATTTAAAAAACATTTTTTACTTGTGAGTTTCAAAAATTTCCCTGCCCTGGGTGCGAAGGCGCCATTTTTAAAATTATACTTTCCCCAAATTTTACTTTTTCTGGAGCACTCATCTATCGTCCGCCTGGTGCAGCATCAAACTGGCTAACTAATATATCAGAACTTCTTGGCCCTCTTGCTATGAATGCTGCCAATTTCACAATTATAGGCAATTTGAACTTACATTTGGATAATGACCACTGTATAAATGCCACCGAACTCATTGCCGATCTTGCGTCTCTTAATCTAAGCTTGAAGAACTCTGGCCCCACGCATATTGCAGGTCATTTATTAGACCCAATTTTTTCCAACATTGATAATTTGGACACCTTTCCTGCCTTGCCTATTCCCTGGTCAGATCCTTTTCCTATTAAATTTTAATTTCGAGCACAATTATTAAATGAAGACACATCGTTGGTCTCAACCTCTACTGTTAGGAAATGGAAAAGACTAGATATTAACATTCTGAATACCTTTCTAGAAGACACGAAACCATGCACTAAATCAAAAGTGCAAAATCTTTCGGCATCTGTTCAGACATGGCTTTTGACAGCCATCGATTCGTGTCTGCCCAAAACAAAGTTACAGGGTAAAAATCAGCGTCTACCTGCCCCCTGGTTCAATGACTCTTTAAAGGTAGAAAAGACTAAATGTAAAAATGCTGAGCGTCAGTGGAGAAAGTCTTACTCCATAGAAGCTAAAAAGGAATATAAAATACAATTAACACACTATCAAAAGATGTGTAGTAAAGCTAAAGCCGAATTTGTCTGCATTAAAATCACTGCAGCCTTAAATCAATCTAAGACTCTCTTTAAAATAGTTAAAGAGCTGGCTGGCTCTAATACCTCACAAACTCCACCTGACCTTAATAAAATACAATGTGATCAACTAGCTACCTTTTTTGTAAATAAAGTAGATAAAATATACCAGAGCATTGAACAAGAACAGAATGAACAACACGAAGTTCTCATAGATACTCGAAACTCCTTTCTTAATAGACCAAGTAATCAAGATGACATTCTAGATGCCAATGTTTGTGATACTCATACCTTCTTATTAGACAATTGGCCTAGGCTTAATGTTGACAATGTCATCGAGCTAATAAACACGATTAAATCAGGTTCACCAAGAGACCCTTTACCATGCTCTATTTTAAAATTACTCAGTAGGAAAGCCATGTCCATTATCACTGATCTCTTAAACATATCCTTACAGGAAGAACATGTGCCAGATGACTGGAAACACGCAATGATACACCCATTGCTAAAAAAAGCTGATGCGGATTCAAATGTGCCTTCTAACTTCCGGCCAATTTCCCTTCTCCCTATTTTTGCGAAAATTCTGGAGAAACATGTCCATCGTTGTCTCACAGATTTTATAACCACACACAACCTGCTGCCTTCCCATCAGTCAATTTACAAAAGGGGGTGGTGATGAACAGAGTGTCTGAATTGAGCAGACCACTCTTACCCAGTCCAAAGATCAGGGCTTGATCCATCACCGTTATTTATCTCACTGCCCCATCCCAGCTCAGAACCTGGCTATATGCAAATCAGTCTGTCCCTGGCCCAGTGCATCATGGGAACAGGGCAGACTAAACTACCAAGCCAATTCTTTACCAGAAAGGAGACAAGCTACCGGGGACCGGTTTCTGGCATTTCAGCCTCTTCGGCCCGGCTTGCTTGAATCCTGATGGAGCAGTGAGAAAGGGACTCATGTCTGAGTATACCCTGCCACACCTATAGTGGCCAAAATCGATTTACAAAAGGGGGTGGTGATGAACAGAGTGTCTGAATTGAGCAGACCACTCTTACCCAGTCCAAAGATCAGGGCTTGATCCATCACCGTTATTTATCTCACTGCCCCATCCCAGCTCAGAACCTGGCTATATGCAAATCAGTCTGTCCCTGGCCCAGTGCATCATGGGAACAGGGCAGACTAAACTACCAAGCCAATTCTTTACCAGAAAGGAGACAAGCTACCGGGGACCGGTTTCTGGCATTTCAGCCTCTTCGGCCCGGCTTGCTTGAATCCTGATGGAGCAGTGAGAAAGGGACTCATGTCTGAGTATACCCTGCCACACCTATAGTGGCCAAAATCGATTTACAAAAGGGGGTGGTGATTAACAGAGTGTCTGAATTGAGCAGACCACTCTTACCCAGTCCAAAGATCAGGGCTTGATCCATCACCGTTATTTATCTCACTGCCCCATCCCAGCTCAGAACCTGGCTATATGCAAATCAGTCTGTCCCTGGCCCAGTGCATCATGGGAACAGGGCAGACTAAACTACCAAGCCAATTCTTTACCAGAAAGGAGACAAGCTACCGGGGACCGGTTTCTGGCATTTCAGCCTCTTCGGCCCGGCTTGCTTGAATCCTGATGGAGCAGTGAGAAAGGGACTCATGTCTGAGTATACCCTGCCACACCTATAGTGGCCAAAATCGATTTACAAAAGGGGGTGGTGATGAACAGAGTGTCTGAATTGAGCAGACCACTCTTACCCAGTCCAAAGATCAGGGCTTGATCCATCACCGTTATTTATCTCACTGCCCCATCCCAGCTCAGAACCTGGCTATATGCAAATCAGTCTGTCCCTGGCCCAGTGCATCATGGGAACAGGGCAGACTAAACTACCAAGCCAATTCTTTACCAGAAAGGAGACAAGCTACCGGGGACCGGTTTCTGGCATTTCAGCCTCTTCGGCCCGGCTTGCTTGAATCCTGATGGAGCAGTGAGAAAGGGACTCATGTCTGAGTATACCCTGCCACACCTATAGTGGCCAAAATCGATTTACAAAAGGGGGTGGTGATGAACAGAGTGTCTGAATTGAGCAGACCACTCTTACCCAGTCCAAAGATCAGGGCTTGATCCATCACCGTTATTTATCTCACTGCCCCATCCCAGCTCAGAACCTGGCTATATGCAAATCAGTCTGTCCCTGGCCCAGTGCATCATGGGAACAGGGCAGACTAAACTACCAAGCCAATTCTTTACCAGAAAGGAGACAAGCTACCGGGGACCGGTTTCTGGCATTTCAGCCTCTTCGGCCCGGCTTGCTTGAATCCTGATGGAGCAGTGAGAAAGGGACTCATGTCTGAGTATACCCTGCCACACCTATAGTGGCCAAAATCGATTTACAAAAGGGGGTGGTGATGAACAGAGTGTCTGAATTGAGCAGACCACTCTTACCCAGTCCAAAGATCAGGGCTTGATCCATCACCGTTATTTATCTCACTGCCCCATCCCAGCTCAGAACCTGGCTATATGCAAATCAGTCTGTCCCTGGCCCAGTGCATCATGGGAACAGGGCAGACTAAACTACCAAGCCAATTCTTTACCAGAAAGGAGACAAGCTACCGGGGACCGGTTTCTGGCATTTCAGCCTCTTCGGCCCGGCTTGCTTGAATCCTGATGGAGCAGTGAGAAAGGGACTCATGTCTGAGTATACCCTGCCACACCTATAGTGGCCAAAATCGATTTACAAAAGGGGGTGGTGATGAACAGAGTGTCTGAATTGAGCAGACCACTCTTACCCAGTCCAAAGATCAGGGCTTGATCCATCACCGTTATTTATCTCACTGCCCCATCCCAGCTCAGAACCTGGCTATATGCAAATCAGTCTGTCCCTGGCCCAGTGCATCATGGGAACAGGGCAGACTAAACTACCAAGCCAATTCTTTACCAGAAAGGAGACAAGCTACCGGGGACCGGTTTCTGGCATTTCAGCCTCTTCGGCCCGGCTTGCTTGAATCCTGATGGAGCAGTGAGAAAGGGACTCATGTCTGAGTATACCCTGCCACACCTATAGTGGCCAAAATCGATTTACAAAAGGGGGTGGTGATGAACAGAGTGTCTGAATTGAGCAGACCACTCTTACCCAGTCCAAAGATCAGGGCTTGATCCATCACCGTTATTTATCTCACTGCCCCATCCCAGCTCAGAACCTGGCTATATGCAAATCAGTCTGTCCCTGGCCCAGTGCATCATGGGAACAGGGCAGACTAATTTGCATACAGCCAGGTTCTGAAACTGGGATGGTGCAGTGAGCTAAAAAACGGTGTTGGATCTAGCCCTGATCTCTTGACTGGGTGAGAGCTTTCTGCTTAATTCAGAGACTCTGTCCCTCACCACCCCTTGTTGTAAATATTTTTGTCCACCCTAAGCGTGGAAGGGTATTCTCAGATGTGAGACCCTTGCTCATTGCACCATCAGGATTCAAGCAAACCGGGCCGAAGACGGCTGTAATGCCAGAAACCGGTCCCCGGGAGCTTGTTTCCTTCCCAGTGTAAGAATTGGCTTTTGTAGTTTGGTTTGCCCTGTTCCCATCATGCCCTGGGACAGGAACAGACTAATTTGCATACAGCCAGGTTCTGAAACTGGGATGGTGCAGTGAGCTAAAAAACGGTGTTGGATCTAGCCCTGATCTCTTGACTGGGTGAGAGCTTTCTGCTTAATTCAGAGACTCTGTCCCTCACCACCCCTTGTTGTAAATATTTTTGTCCACCCTAAGCGTGGAAGGGTATTCTCAGATGTGAGACCCTTGCTCATTGCACCATCAGGATTCAAGCAAACCGGGCCGAAGACGGCTGTAATGCCAGAAACCGGTCCCCGGGAGCTTGTTTCCTTCCCAGTGTAAGAATTGGCTTTTGTAGTTTGGTTTGCCCTGTTCCCATCATGCCCTGGGACAGGAACAGACTAATTTGCATACAGCCAGGTTCTGAAACTGGGATGGTGCAGTGAGCTAAAAAACGGTGTTGGATCTAGCCCTGATCTCTTGACTGGGTGAGAGCTTTCTGCTTAATTCAGAGACTCTGTCCCTCACCACCCCTTGTTGTAAATATTTTTGTCCACCCTAAGCGTGGAAGGGTATTCTCAGATGTGAGACCCTTGCTCATTGCACCATCAGGATTCAAGCAAACCGGGCCGAAGACGGCTGTAATGCCAGAAACCGGTCCCCGGGAGCTTGTTTCCTTCCCAGTGTAAGAATTGGCTTTTGTAGTTTGGTTTGCCCTGTTCCCATCATGCCCTGGGACAGGAACAGACTAATTTGCATACAGCCAGGTTCTGAAACTGGGATGGTGCAGTGAGCTAAAAAACGGTGTTGTCTCTAGCCCTGATCTCTTGACTGGGTGAGAGCTTTCTGCTTAATTCAGAGACTCTGTCCCTCACCACCCCTTGTTGTAAATATTTTTGTCCACCCTAAGCGTGGAAGGGTATTCTCAGATGTGAGACCCTTGCTCATTGCACCATCAGGATTCAAGCAAACCGGGCCGAAGACGGCTGTAATGCCAGAAACCGGTCCCCGGGAGCTTGTTTCCTTCCCAGTGTAAGAATTGGCTTTTGTAGTTTGGTTTGCCCTGTTCCCATCATGCCCTGGGACAGGAACAGACTAATTTGCATACAGCCAGGTTCTGAAACTGGGATGGTGCAGTGAGCTAAAAAACGGTGTTGGATCTAGCCCTGATCTCTTGACTGGGTGAGAGCTTTCTGCTTAATTCAGAGACTCTGTCCCTCACCACCCCTTGTTGTAAATATTTTTGTCCACCCTAAGCGTGGAAGGGTATTCTCAGATGTGAGACCCTTGCTCATTGCACCATCAGGATTCAAGCAAACCGGGCCGAAGACGGCTGTAATGCCAGAAACCGGTCCCCGGGAGCTTGTTTCCTTCCCAGTGTAAGAATTGGCTTTTGTAGTTTGGTTTGCCCTGTTCCCATCATGCCCTGGGACAGGAACAGACTAATTTGCATACAGCCAGGTTCTGAAACTGGGATGGTGCAGTGAGCTAAAAAACGGTGTTGGATCTAGCCCTGATCTCTTGACTGGGTGAGAGCTTTCTGCTTAATTCAGAGACTCTGTCCCTCACCACCCCTTGTTGTAAATATTTTTGTCCACCCTAAGCGTGGAAGGGTATTCTCAGATGTGAGACCCTTGCTCATTGCACCATCAGGATTCAAGCAAACCGGGCCGAAGACGGCTGTAATGCCAGAAACCGGTCCCCGGGAGCTTGTTTCCTTCCCAGTGTAAGAATTGGCTTTTGTAGTTTGGTTTGCCCTGTTCCCATCATGCCCTGGGACAGGAACAGACTAATTTACATACAGCCAGGTTCTGAAACTGGGATGGTGCAGTGAGCTAAAAAACGGTGTTGGATCTAGCCCTGATCTCTTGACTGGGTGAGAGCTTTCTGCTTAATTCAGAGACTCTGTCCCTCACCACCCCTTGTTGTAAATATTTTTGTCCACCCTAAGCGTGGAAGGGTATTCTCAGATGTGAGACCCTTGCTCATTGCACCATCAGGATTCAAGCAAACCGGGCCGAAGACGGCTGTAATGCCAGAAACCGGTCCCCGGGAGCTTGTTTCCTTCCCAGTGTAAGAATTGGCTTTTGTAGTTTGGTTTGCCCTGTTCCCATCATGCCCTGGGACAGGAACAGACTAATTTGCATACAGCCAGGTTCTGAAACTGGGATGGTGCAGTGAGCTAAAAAACGGTGTTGGATCTAGCCCTGATCTCTTGACTGGGTGAGAGCTTTCTGCTTAATTCAGAGACTCTGTCCCTCACCACCCCTTGTTGTAAATATTTTTGTCCACCCTAAGCGTGGAAGGGTATTCTCAGATGTGAGACCCTTGCTCATTGCACCATCAGGATTCAAGCAAACCGGGCCGAAGACGGCTGTAATGCCAGAAACCGGTCCCCGGGAGCTTGTTTCCTTCCCAGTGTAAGAATTGGCTTTTGTAGTTTGGTTTGCCCTGTTCCCATCATGCCCTGGGACAGGAACAGACTAATTTGCATACAGCCAGGTTCTGAAACTGGGATGGTGCAGTGAGCTAAAAAACGGTGTTGGATCTAGCCCTGATCTCTTGACTGGGTGAGAGCTTTCTGCTTAATTCAGAGACTCTGTCCCTCACCACCCCTTGTTGTAAATATTTTTGTCCACCCTAAGCGTGGAAGGGTATTCTCAGATGTGAGACCCTTGCTCATTGCACCATCAGGATTCAAGCAAACCGGGCCGAAGACGGCTGTAATGCCAGAAACCGGTCCCCGGGAGCTTGTTTCCTTCCCAGTGTAAGAATTGGCTTTTGTAGTTTGGTTTGCCCTGTTCCCATCATGCCCTGGGACAGGAACAGACTAATTTGCATACAGCCAGGTTCTGAAACTGGGATGGTGCAGTGAGCTAAAAAACGGTGTTGGATCTAGCCCTGATCTCTTGACTGGGTGAGAGCTTTCTGCTTAATTCAGAGACTCTGTCCCTCACCACCCCTTGTTGTAAATATTTTTGTCCACCCTAAGCGTGGAAGGGTATTCTCAGATGTGAGACCCTTGCTCATTGCACCATCAGGATTCAAGCAAACCGGGCCGAAGACGGCTGTAATGCCAGAAACCGGTCCCCGGGAGCTTGTTTCCTTCCCAGTGTAAGAATTGGCTTTTGTAGTTTGGTTTGCCCTGTTCCCATCATGCCCTGGGACAGGAACAGACTAATTTGCATACAGCCAGGTTCTGAAACTGGGATGGTGCAGTGAGCTAAAAAACGGTGTTGGATCTAGCCCTGATCTCTTGACTGGGTGAGAGCTTTCTGCTTAATTCAGAGACTCTGTCCCTCACCACCCCTTGTTGTAAATATTTTTGTCCACCCTAAGCGTGGAAGGGTATTCTCAGATGTGAGACCCTTGCTCATTGCACCATCAGGATTCAAGCAAACCGGGCCGAAGACGGCTGTAATGCCAGAAACCGGTCCCCGGGAGCTTGTTTCCTTCCCAGTGTAAGAATTGGCTTTTGTAGTTTGGTTTGCCCTGTTCCCATCATGCCCTGGGACAGGAACAGACTAATTTGCATACAGCCAGGTTCTGAAACTGGGATGGTGCAGTGAGCTAAAAAACGGTGTTGGATCTAGCCCTGATCTCTTGACTGGGTGAGAGCTTTCTGCTTAATTCAGAGACTCTGTCCCTCACCACCCCTTGTTGTAAATATTTTTGTCCACCCTAAGCGTGGAAGGGTATTCTCAGATGTGAGACCCTTGCTCATTGCACCATCAGGATTCAAGCAAACCGGGCCGAAGACGGCTGTAATGCCAGAAACCGGTCCCCGGGAGCTTGTTTCCTTCCCAGTGTAAGAATTGGCTTTTGTAGTTTGGTTTGCCCTGTTCCCATCATGCCCTGGGACAGGAACAGACTAATTTGCATACAGCCAGGTTCTGAAACTGGGATGGTGCAGTGAGCTAAAAAACGGTGTTGGATCTAGCCCTGATCTCTTGACTGGGTGAGAGCTTTCTGCTTAATTCAGAGACTCTGTCCCTCACCACCCCTTGTTGTAAATATTTTTGTCCACCCTAAGCGTGGAAGGGTATTCTCAGATGTGAGACCCTTACTCATTGCACCATCAGGATTCAAGCAAACCGGGCCGAAGACGGCTGTAATGCCAGAAACCGGTCCCCGGGAGCTTGTTTCCTTCCCAGTGTAAGAATTGGCTTTTGTAGTTTGGTTTGCCCTGTTCCCATCATGCCCTGGGACAGGAACAGACTAATTTGCATACAGCCAGGTTCTGAAACTGGGATGGTGCAGTGAGCTAAAAAACGGTGTTGGATCTAGCCCTGATCTCTTGACTGGGTGAGAGCTTTCTGCTTAATTCAGAGACTCTGTCCCTCACCACCCCTTGTTGTAAATATTTTTGTCCACCCTAAGCGTGGAAGGGTATTCTCAGATGTGAGACCCTTGCTCATTGCACCATCAGGATTCAAGCAAACCGGGCCGAAGACGGCTGTAATGCCAGAAACCGGTCCCCGGGAGCTTGTTTCCTTCCCAGTGTAAGAATTGGCTTTTGTAGTTTGGTTTGCCCTGTTCCCATCATGCCCTGGGACAGGAACAGACTAATTTGCATACAGCCAGGTTCTGAAACTGGGATGGTGCAGTGAGCTAAAAAACGGTGTTGGATCTAGCCCTGATCTCTTGACTGGGTGAGAGCTTTCTGCTTAATTCAGAGACTCTGTCCCTCACCACCCCTTGTTGTAAATATTTTTGTCCACCCTAAGCGTGGAAGGGTATTCTCAGATGTGAGACCCTTGCTCATTGCACCATCAGGATTCAAGCAAACCGGGCCGAAGACGGCTGTAATGCCAGAAACCGGTCCCCGGGAGCTTGTTTCCTTCCCAGTGTAAGAATTGGCTTTTGTAGTTTGGTTTGCCCTGTTCCCATCATGCCCTGGGACAGGAACAGACTAATTTGCATACAGCCAGGTTCTGAAACTGGGATGGTGCAGTGAGCTAAAAAACGGTGTTGGATCTAGCCCTGATCTCTTGACTGGGTGAGAGCTTTCTGCTTAATTCAGAGACTCTGTCCCTCACCACCCCTTGTTGTAAATATTTTTTTCCCATCAGTCAGGCTTTCGGGCTGGTTTCTGAACTGAGACCACCCTGTTAGGTGTGACAGAGAATATCCGTGCTATGATAGATAAGGGAGAAACGGTGGCACTTGGGCTTCTTGACCTCAGTGCCGCATTTGACACTGTGTCAAATGCGGTACTAATAAGGACTCTCCACTCATTAGGCATCTTTGGCGCTGCCTTAAACTGGATTAAATCTCTACTTGAGAATAGAACATTCCAAGTTTTTTCCCAATCTGCTTGTTCCGAAACCCTTACTTTCAAACATGGAGTTCCACAGGGCTAGATTCTAAGTCCGTTACTTTTTAATTTGTATATGAGTCCGCTTGCAAAAATAGTTGAAGAGACCGGTTTGATGATGTTCTCCTATGCTGATGATTCTCAGCTTCTTTTTTCCCTTTCATCATCAGGAAGTAACAACCCCTCCACTTTAAATCTAGGACTGGTAAAAATTGCAGGGTGGATGCAAAAAAACTTCCTAAAATTGAAGGGTGAAAAACCGAGTTAATTGTCTTGGGGAAAAATAAAGAACTCTGGGGACCCCAACATTGGCCATCTGTAATGGGTACTCCCCCAACTCCAACTACACAGGCCCGTAATCTAGGCTTTATTGTCGATGACTCGTTGAGTATGCACCAGCAAGCAGTTAAAACATCGGCCACTTGCTTTGCCATCCTAAAGTAGCTAAAGAAAATTTGTTGGATGCTACCAGAACACACAAAAAAAACGGTCATCAATGCCTTAATAACATCAAGGTTAGATTACGCAAATGTGTTATATATGGGGGCAAATAAAGCTACAGTCCGCAGATTGCAAAAAGTGCAGAACGCAGCTGCGAGACTGTTAGGAAAAATTCCTATTTTTTCATCTACCACCAAATTTATACGTGAGCTGCACTGGCTAAAAATAGAGAACAGGATTAAATTTAAGTCCCTATGCTTCATGCATAAGATCTTTACAAAAAAAGCCCCCAAGTATTTACAAAATCTGGTACACTGCTACCATCCATCTAGGACTCTAAGATATGCAACAGCCAACAAGTTTGTTGTCCCTAAAATAAAACTTTCACGCATGGGCGGCAAATCTTTCGCCTACCTTGGACCCTCACTGTGGAATGCCATGCCACAAGCTTTGCGCTCTGAGGTAAACTACATGAAATTCAGAAAGGCCTTGAAAACCTGGCTATTCAACATCTAAGTCAGTTGTCCTGTCAGCTATTACTGAATCACAGCGCCGGGAAACCCTTTGTTGGGTAGCTGTTTGCGCTATACAAACTAAATAAATAAATAAATAAATAAATAATGACACAAATAACACCACTGGAACTATGTAGAAATAGTTTTTCGCAAAAGCAGTACTCCCCACTTCCCCGCACCTAAATTACACATTGCCAGCTGTATTATTCCGATAAAATGCGATCAGTCGGGAAGCCAGAACTACTTTGATAGCGAAAATGTATTTCACATTGGCCACTCACACACTGGGATACATTCTCCTATTCTGTCTGGAACTATGGTTATGCTGCCTATGCTTATATTTAGAAACCTGCCTCCGCCCTATGCTTTGCATAATTCTTAAGCTTCCCACATCCACTCAGGGCAGCTCCACGAGGCTGGGGTTTTCCTCTACATTTTGAGACTTGTAGTCCTGATTGTCTAATGAAATGAACAGGACTAGATATCCTATAATACAAAGGAAAAACCTGGACTGGATAACTTATGCATTGAAGTAGGAAAAGAGGCTCTGGGTGTATAATATATGCAGACGTCAATGAGCAGCATGGCATAGCTTTCTTGCTTGCCTAGTGGCTGCTTGTATAGGACTACTCAAAGCCAAAACAGGCTCAGAGGGCTTGACTCGGCAACATCATGCACAGATTGTAAGTAAACAAGTCCATATTTAGTGTGATGTACAGACATAGGTCCAAATTGATGGTGGCTCTGCGTTGCCGTTACTGCAGACTTCAAAACTTTAATAATCTCACAGCATTTTTATGACGTGCACTACCGTACGCCACAACCTTTATATGGCCGCATAATTTGGCGTCAGTACCAACCATGACTGGGTCCAGTACGGCAGTGAAAGTACGTTGGAGCCATGTTTTAGTTCGCAAATCTTCCGCTGAGAATGCACGTGTTAGACCTGGCATCATTGGCATGAGTCTCTCCTCCATTTTTTGTCTGTTTGTCTCCTCTGTTTACGATGTTTTACTGGAATATTGCTTTGGGCACTGTGCCACTGCTGATCAGTGCCACAGTGCAAGTGCTCCCTATGTTAAATTGATACATTAATTGGATTCCATGTTTGGCTTATTGGGTTTACTGTCAGTCCCTAGTATAGTGCACCAGGAGTGCCAGGGCTTGTAAATACAAATGCTGCTGGTGGGCTTGCAGCACTGGTTGTGCCACCCACAGAAGCGGCCTAGTAAAATATGTCTAAGGTCTGCCATTGCAGAACCTGCGTGCAGTCTGGTACTGCCATGCTGACTGCGCAAGTACACCTACTTGCCTGTCCCTAAAACCTTCCCTTAACTTCATGTTAGTCACCCCTATGGTAGGCCCAAGGGCAGGGTGCATTGTAAGCATAAGGTAGGATAAGCCCTGATGTGTGTGGCATGTCCTAATAGTGAATTACAGCCATTTTCGTTTTTCACTATTGTAAGGCTACCTGCTCTCCTTAGGCCAGAATGGGATGCTGGAATTATTACACTATATAATCCTTATAGACTCAGAGAGCATGGTGGAAAGTCGAGTTTAGTATCCCTGAACTCAGAATTTAATAACACATCCTTTAGGATGGATGGTTTTTAGATCCTGAGTTTGAAACTAGCACTTTTAGAAAGTGACTAGTTTCTTGTCTAACTGTCTATCGGTCTCTGCTGGTTTTTGTGGGTGTGACAGGAGCTGGGTGGCTCCAGAGGTCTGAATGAGTCAGTGTGGGGTAAATGAGGCATTTGTGTTTAGAGTGGGGTAAGAGTATTTCCTGATAGCCTGCCCTGCCTGACATAATACTGACTCCACCTCCTGCCGGGCGACTGATGGCCCTGCCCCTGCCAGTGACAATACTGGCTCCACCTCCTGCTGGGCGACTGAGGACCTTGCCCTGCACAGTGAATAGGCCAGGTGCCTCAGCCTGGCAATACCCACAACAAACCCAGAATGGGGGAAAATTCTCCTGCATGGACAAAGGGATCAAAGCAGAAAAGGAATATAAGAGAAGGACCCCTGAACCAAGGAATTTAGATCACTTCTGACAAGGAAACCTACACCAAGGACAAGAAGCCTGCTGATCCAAGGACTTGCCTACCCCTTCTGCCAGAGTGCTGTTTGCTGGGGGGAATCCTGCAGTTGCTTCTTTATTTTTGCCAAGGAACAAGGAGAGAGGAACTGAGTGTATACTCTCAACCTTTGCCAAGAAAATCTCCAAGGGCTGGAAGAGTGCCAGTCTCCTGTTGAAGTCACAGGGCTAAAGGACTTCACCATCTGCTAAATTTGCCTGTTGCTGGAACGTGGGAGTCCAGCACATCTGAAGAAACCAGCAATCACGACGACAACGACGCGCCGAATCCAGGTCAACATCGTGCGTACGACTCCAGTGTCCCGCACCTTTGACGCCGGATGCCAGGCCCGATCGACGCCCGTAGCGACGGCGCTACCGATCGCCTCGACACCGCAGCCCCTCTCAACGCCGTGAGCGCTGCTCACTCTTGCAACAACGACATCGACAGTGACGCCGTATCCTGCTTCGCCACCGTGAGCGCTGTTCCGGCCCGACATCTCTTGACTCCGCTGCAGATCGCCCCGACTCCGAGGCTCGATCGACGCCGACGCCTCGACACCGATACTTCTCGACGCCGTGGATCATCGTTTTCGTCATTCTAAAAGGTACTGTGTTTGTGGGGTCTGTTTCGACTCTGGGCTCGACGTAGCGCTCCTCGCGGTCGACTCCGAACCTTTTGAATAACTTTGCCTCGACGTCGTGTGACTCCTGTGGGGGTTACATTGTTGCCAAGAACTGTGCTTTAGAGAAGAAGAGTTACCTTTGTTGCTAAAGAATAAGCATGGGCGAATTTTGCGAATCTGGCGTTCGCGAATTTGCGTATTTGCGAACTCGCAATACGCAAAATCCACAAATTCTCGTGAATTTGCGGATTTTTCGTTTTTTTTGTGTTCGCAAGGTTTTCTGCCAGTTCGCGAGGGTTTTGTGCCAGTTCGCAATTGCGAACTTACTTGTCGGCTCGCAACGGTCGCGACTATGTTGTTTCTACCTCTGGTTCATCATCACAGGTTCCCAGCACCCTCTGTTTCACCACTGCTACCCTCTGTTTCACCCATGCCACCCTCTGGTACATCACTCCCACCCTCGGGTTCATCATCACTGTAGATTATGGGGGGGGAAAGCAAGCACACCTGCCCTGCTTCAACTGACATGAATTAATTTGGGGTTGATTTATTATTGTGTCACTGTTTTAAAATTCCAGTCTGGCAACTGCTTCCTTATCTGTAATTTGCTTTCTGTTGCAGTACAATTTTTTTCCAGGACCTTTGTGGCCTACTTGTAGCTATTCTATGAGCCTGCTGTGAGGGTCAGAGCAGGGTCATAGAATTGTTGCAACTAGCAACTGATTTTCTTACTCTATACTGGGATCTGTTAAACGTTCTCCGTCGTGGGATTTCATCAGCTACCGGTAGGTTTGTGAAAAAAAGGAACGGTAGCTGATGAAATCCCACGACGGAGAACGTTTAACAGATCCCAGTATAGAGTAAGAAAATCAAGCTCCGGTGAAACTCTATGCCCCGTGACCTGAATGCTGCACTCGGCTTTTTAAGGAAAACCGATTGACACTGCGATAACCTCCTGGCAGACACAGAATATCGAACGCACGGTCTATTAACAAACGATCTCTAAAGGGTCACATGTGAATAGCGGTTTGGCCCGTGAGTTTTGTTTGAAACCTCCATCGGCATTATTTACCGGCACCACGTGTTGAATTGCTAAACTGTAAAGGCAATCTTTTAAACGCCTTACTATGATTTTTTAACAGAGAATACGGGACCTCCTAATGAAAGAGATCTACATAGATTTTTGAACAGGTTAAGTGAGAAGGGAGCAGTGAAATCCTGACACAAAGGTTTCACATGCCGCATTAGAATAAAAAGGCGCCTCACTTATCCTGTACTAGAATGAAGAACTAAAAAACCACCAAAAAGTCTCACCAGAGAGATTGGCTGCAAATATATTTGTCCTGATGAAGACACCACGACGTGTCGAAACGCGTTGACTGACAGACTACAGCCACAGCAACACTAGATAGGACAAAACACAACTGTCCTTGCAGTGTTTTTAACCTATATGTTTTATATATAAAGAATATCTGTTTTATTGTATCAATTCATCGTGTATACAAAACTTTAATTGTAAAAATCAATCCTTTTTAATTAAAACAAATTATTTTTGACATCAAGTTTATTGTTGTGTTATAGTTCATGTTCATTTTGGACTAAAAATAACTTTCTTCTGGACATAGCTAGTGTTTTGCTTGCAAGATAGCCTGGGTTGATACTTTCACATTGCTAAGCCTTATATAAACATCCTTATTTTTATAATTCCTTCTGTGTTGTGTCCATTTGTGGTGTATTTACTTTATTACTGTATGTGGTCATAAATGCTTAACACACTGCCTCTGAGATAGGCCTGTCTGCTCTGCCAAGCAACCAAGGGGGTAAGCAGGGGTTATCTGAGTGTGTGATCCCCTTGCCCTGACTAGAGGAGGTGGGTCCCTATTTGTCAGAAGTGTATACCTCTGCCAACTAGAGACCAGCCGATTCAAACAGCTCGAAAGAGAGCTACTGGTAGGGGGCCCTTATAGGCCCCCTCATTATACTTTTCGTAGCACAATAGTGAATTGGGCAAAGAGAAACGCGAAAAAATGGGTGGAATGCTTTCAAATATCTCAACTATTGGCTGTCACTCGGAGCAGCCCATCATGTTTTGCCCATTATGCCACTCCAGACTGACCAGCCCTACATTTTGCACATTTCGTCTTCCTGAAAATGTCACTAGTCCTTGAATGAATCCCTGCTTATGAAGAATCTCGAGTGCAGGTTCACTTTGTCTAGGGCACCCACATTTGTGGTGCATTACTAACAGAAAGAGGGTATCACATCACTGCCCATCTACTCGTACCCCCAAATCACATTTTAACACTTTGGGCTGGACTAAGAGTTTGGAGTTCTTGGTGCGGGCTGCCATGCCAGCGCCTGCTTCAAGATCACCTAACGTACTCTAACCGCCGGCCGAATTCCGATTGGATTGCAAGATCGGGTGGTCCTGCGGCAGCAGTGCCTTTCAAAGGCTTCTATGCTAACCTCAGAAAGACTGCGCCGTGGAACACCATGTGCCCCTCTGCATGCCCCCCCTGGCCCAGAGGCAACAGGGGTCCTGTAGGCCCCCCTTAATTAAATTCCACACCGCCACACTTTTCATGGCGGGCTCAATGCCATGAAAATTGCCGCTGTGAGAAAACTCATAATATGCCTGGTGGTGCACAGCGGTACCACCAGCATATTGCGGGCCTCAGACCACCGCAAGACCACCAGGGATGGCAGATCCCTGGCTGCAGCAGCGGGCCTATGGCGGTCTGACTCCTCAACTCGTAATGCGCCCATCGCACCAACCATCTCGGAATAAGACACTTATTGTGGCCTGAAAAGAAGCTGAGTGAAATGTTACTTCCCATTATCTCCACAGTACAGCTCTGCACTACAGTAACATGAACCTCAACATTTCTTAACACCAGACACAGTGCAGTCACAGTCTCTCTATAGAAGAAGCAACTCAACTTGGACCGTAGTATGTTTGCAACAAGGATGATAATCATCAATACTTCGCAGACACATGTACAAGTGGTTAGAGGAAAGCCTACACCTTGAAAATTAACACCATTAAAACCGAGAACTGGTCTACAGTGCGATTTACTTATTCATAAAGGTTTATAAATCGAAAAATGAAACAAACAGATAACGAAAAAGCCACACAATGACCACGCAGCAGGTCAGTTACCCACAAACTGAAAGTAAAGCATCTCTTAACCCCAAGGGTCAGATTTTTAATAGTTAATGGTAAACCCACCCATGGAAACTCACCCTCACATGGATGCAGATTAATTTAGTGCTGGGAATTCACTAAGTTTTACACAAGAATACCAGGCAACCTGCGTTGTTACAGATTTCCAGACCTACTTTAGAAACGCATTTGTCAATTAGTGTTTGCTATTATGCACAATCACTTCTGCATGTGCAACTGCTCATGATACACAATCGTGCAGGGAAAATGCTGCTGCCTTTCTGCAACGGTATATTTAAAAAAACATCCCCAATGGTGAATCGCATTCTCCCACACCTCACTAAAAAAGTGATTTTTTCCTGCCCTAGATAGCAGTAAATTTCCATATGCAGGATGGCAAATGTCAGAGAAAACGTTGACCACATGTTTGGGCAATTCCTAAACTTTCCAGGGCATCACTACTCTGGAATGCACCCGGAGTGGCAGGCAGTGCTACACCGTTGTGAGGTAAAACTGAGGACGATTAAAAAGATTTACCTTATCTGAACTCCTGCCATTCTTGATCCAGGCTTTTGTGGGCATACCTTTGACTTAAATGACCCAATGGCTTTGTGAATCAGACGCCAGATGTGAAGCCCAATTCAAGTGCTTGATGACTCCTAACAACTGAAAGCAGACAGTAAATGTAAAAAATTGTACAAAGAAAGGGTTCAATCATAGCTGAACTTTTGCAGGCGACTTTGTCAAACTATTTGATCATCGGCCTTATGCTTTAAATGTCAGCAGATATCATTACAACCTTTTTAAGTACAGTTGGGAACACATCACCTGATATTAATAATGGATGGATTGAAAGTATAAGCTAGGTGCGCATAAAACAGTAATTGCTAGAATGTAAGTGATTTATTTGCTGCCAGAAGAATGAGGCAACCTTGACATTTTATTGAACAATCCACAGCCTTATTGCAAAATTAGTATTTGCTTTGAGGTAACGCGCAGATGCACCGTTTAAAATAGACATATCCCCATAAGCTATACTCAGTGTCTGTCTACATTTCTATAAAGAAAGTTTTTTGAGCATTGGACCGACTCAAATAAGATGGAGGTGAGGCTCCCAGCCATCACATCCTCTCAAGAGACACGGGATGATTCACAGACATGTGGTTTCACCTTCTTGTCAGAACCTGAGTTTTTAAATTAAGCTAGCTCAATTTTCAAAGAAATACTGTACATTCATATGACTTTTATAAAGTCCAGACAGGCACGTTTCAAACTTTCCCTTCAGAGAATCCTCGTGGCACAGGTAACAGTATGGAGGAGACTGGCAGCAGCAAACCTGAAATAGATAGTGTTTGATTAAACCAAAGGAGGGGAAATGCCCAGTTACTTACTGGTAATATTCATTACTCTGAGTTGTAGACCTACCTGCCTTAGTCCTTACATAAATGAGCATTAGCTCCTCGCTGCAGACATTCCCAAACGGAGAACTCCCCTGCTCCCATCCGTACCCTCCAGGCCACACCCACATCCTGTGGAACATAACCGCTGGCCTCACCGGACATTCTGTAAATCCAAATACAAGAAGATTAACACAGAGAGGGAGGGATGGATGGGAACCAGGACTGTGATGGGAAGGTCTATGATACAGAGCAATGACTATTACTGGTAAGTAACCAGGAATTAACTCCTCGTCATACCTCCCAGTCACAGTCCTTACGTAGATGAGAAGATACCCAAGCAAGAAATTGGCTTCAACATCAGAGCTGCAAAACAGACTTTATTACAATCACGATGCAGCAGGTTACAACCCATGCACAGAACGCAACACTGCATCCCCAAAACTGGCAGACACATCATCATCCACCACCAAGTGATAATGTGACATAAAGGTGTGGGGAGAACTCCAAAAGGTGGTCCTGCAAATTCCACCATAGAAGCCCCCTGTAAACAAGCCCAGGTAGCAGCCACCCCGAGTAGAGCTTCCCTGCACAGACCCAGGCACTGGCACCCCATGGGACTCATAAGCTGCCAAAATATCCCACTTCAACCACCTACGGAGAGTAGCAACAGAAGGCTTCAGACCCTGACCTGCTAAACCGAAAGGGAATCTATTTTATGAAACGGGTGGGTACGCTCCAGATACACTCCAAGGGCTCTCTTGACATCCAAACAGTGTAGCAAAACCTCCTCCTCAAAACGAGGATCTGCATACAACCCAGGCAACACCAGCTCCTCTGAACAATGGAAAGTGGAAGGAATCTTAGAAACAAATCAGGTCAGAGAACCATCCGATCCAGAGAACACCTCAAAAAAGGCTCAGAACACAGCAAGGAGCCTAACTTCCCCACATGTCTAGATGATGTAATAGCCACCAGATAAACCACCATGATAGTCAGAAGTCTCAGGGAAACCACTTCCAGTGGCTCAAACGGGGCAGATTGTAAAGCCATCAAGACCAAACTGCAGATCCCACCCAGGAGTCAAGGACTTAACCAGCTGGCTTTTTGAAAAAAAAACTCCACAAGAACCCGGCCACCAAAGGCCCTACTGCCTCACAGTCAGGACCCCGAAAAGCACGCACAGCCGCCCACTGAGCCCTGAAAGAGGAGACAGCCAAACCCAAATCAAAACCATACTTCAGAAATTCCCAAACCTTCACAGGATCCACAGTCAAGGCAGCCCAGCCACTGCCAAAACAGCAGCCCTGAAAAGAAATCCAAAGCCTGGCATAAGATTTTAGGGTAGACGGTTTAGTAGACTGCTGAATACAGAGAGCCACCTCAGGTGAACAGCCCAGATCCACAAGGTTCATCCTTTCAACTGCCAGCCCGCCAGCTGCGACCTGACCAGACACCATGAGAACCCCAAACAGCTTCTTGTCCAAACACATTTTTAACAGGGAGGAAAACAACCTGCTCGACCGATCGGCTTCCGAGTTCAACAACCCAGGAAGGTGAATTGCCCTCAGTGACAACAAAATCATCTCTGCTCACTGGCAAATCTGCTTAGATAACACATTTAATGAAGCCACTTTCGCACTCCCCTGATGGTTAACATAGCATACCACCAAATTATTGTCTGTCCTCAACAGAACATCCCAATGTAGGACCCAAGGGAAAAAATGAATCAGGGCCAGCTGGACGGCCTTTAACTCCCTCTAGTTGGAAGACTTCTGAGCCTCCTGGACCGACCAGATCCCCTGAACTGAATCCTGATCCATTACAGCCCCTCAATCCAGTTCGCTGGCATCTGTCATCAGAACCAACCTGTCCTGGGGCACAAACAGAGAGCCCTTCCTGAGATTCCCAACATCTAACCACCAGGCCAACTCTTGAGAGATACCCAAACCCCCCGGGATCAACTGTTCGTAATCCTGAGATCTCGGACACCAAAGGCGAAGGATGTGATTCACCAAGGGGTATAAGTGTACCCTGGCCCAAAGAACAATCATGACAATAGCAGCCATTGCCTGTCTAGCTCCTCTGATCAGTCTAAAAACATTCATTTGTTAAGTCAATTCCCTAATATTGACTCGGAAACCTTTCAAAAGCTCTTATTGAAGGTCAAATCAGGTGCTCCGTCTGATTGTTATCCACCGCACATACTCAAAGATTGTCTTGCTGCTCTTCCTGGCCCTGTACTTGCTCTTTTGAATGAATCTCTTACTCAGGGGAAAGTTCCTATGCCCTTTAAAAAGGCTATAGTCATCCCCTTATTAAAGAAACGCGGAGCAGATTCCACACTGCTATCTAATTATCGCCCAATTTCTTTGCTTCCATTCCTTGCAAAGCTATTAGAGACTCATGTAGCAAGTTGTCTCACTGACTTTTTGTAGGAATCTAAATATCTTGACCCCCACCAGGCAGGTTTCCAACCGGCTCACTCTATTGAAACTGTCATTGTGGCAGTGCTAGATACTCTCCGAGACCATGCTGATAGGGGTTCTACCCGGGCGTTAGTACTTTTAGATCTATCCGCCGCTTTTGACACGGTCGACCATGCAATCTTGGCCGACCGTGTCGAACTTGCGGGTGTCCGGGGGCAGCCGCCTGCTGCTCTCTTCCTTTTTGAATGATAGGTCTCAGGCGTCTCGTCAAGGGCCCTATCTCGCTCCCCCTAATAAAATCACATGTGGGGTCCCGCAGGGTTCGGCACTGTCACCCCACTTATTTAATATCTATATTTCCCCTTTGATTCGATCTCTGAAGGAGAGAAATGTGACAGTTTTAAATTATGCAGATGACCTGCAGTTGGTCTTCGAGATAGATGGCTCTGATTGTTCAGTGGCAAATTTTCAGGGAACACTGTTGTCTATGCAACAGTGGATGGATTGCAATCATCTGAAACTGAACCCGGGAAAGACAGAGCTTGTCCTGACCGGGGACAGCCATAGATTTTGGGGTTCACATTATTGGACTGTGGAGCTGGGTCCATCTCCTCTCCCCTCCAGTTCGGCCAAAACTCTGGGATTTTCCCTTGATAAGGAACTCACATTGAAATCCCAGGTGGGCAATGTGGTCTCGAAGTGCTTCCTTCAGATGCACCAGATCAGGAAGATCCATTGTTTCTTCACTCAGGATGCTCTGATCCGGATTATAACTGCCACTGTTACATCTCATCTGGACTATGCAAACTCTGTGTACCTGGGCATGCCACTCTATCTGTTCAAGCGTTTGCAGTTGGTACAAAATCAGGCAGCTTGGCTGGTTATTCGACAACCCAGATGGCAACCTATTAGTCCTGCGCTCGAGAAACTACACTGGCTTCCTATTTCTCAGCGATGTGTTTTAAAAACAGGTTGCCTTGTGTTCAAGGCCCTGTATGTAAAAAGCCCTGCATTTATTAATGATCTACTACCTAGATATGTTCCCAATCGGGCCCTTCGCTCAGCCCATCTATTTCTGCTAGCTGTCCCTAATTTCAAACGTGTCCGTCAAGGTGGGCGCCGCTTTGCGGTCCTGGTGCCAATACTCTGGAACTCTTTTCCCTTGGCAATTCAGTCTTGTACTGACACCATGCAGTTTAGGAAGCTTCTCAAGACATGTTTGTTCCAGCATGCATATAACATGGGATAGTGGATAGCTTGCGGTCTGCTCAGTCTGCTCTTAGCTTGCACTGTTTTCTGGTCAGCGCCATGAAGCCACCCGGTGAAAGTGCGCTTAATAAATAACCACTAACATTAACAAACCTTAACATTAACCCCTGCACCCTCAACCACTGCTGCACCGTGGAAGTAGGTGAGGACAAAACTACTGTCAGTTCTTACACAAGAGTCACCCTGCGAGGTTCAGAAAGAAACACCTTCCCCATTCTTGTGTTGAAGACCCCTCCAATGAACAACAGTTCCTGAGTGGGAATCAAATGGGACTTCTCCAGGTTCAGTACCCACCTGAACTGGTGTAGGAGACTACAGACATCCTGAGTTTGAGATTGAGCATTAGGGAATAAAGAGGAAGAAATAAACCAGTCATCCAAGTACGGAAATACCTGGATCCCGTGCACATGAACCAACCCCACCAGAGGAGCCGACACCTTGGTAAACACCAGAGGCAAAGCAGAGACTCCAAAGTGAAATACCTGAAACTGGAAATGTTCGCTGCCCACACAAAACCTCAGAAACGTCTGCGAGTCCCTGTGCCCTGGTACATGAACATACACGTCCCTCAGATTCGGAGAAGTGAGAAAGCCCCCCACCAAAAGGAAGGAAAGAATCAACTGGAGTATCACCATCTTGAAGGACCAGCGAGGAAATCAAAAATTCATGGCTTTCAACCCACACAGAAAGGTAACCACCATTAGTCTGGATCAGAAAAAAGATAGATTAAGCCCCCTTTCCCTGTTGCAACCCCGGGACCTTCACATGTGGCCCCCTTGCTTGACAGGTCATGAACACCGGCCAACAGAGCTTGACTCTTCACTGGCAAACTTAGGGTAGACCAGAAAACTTCAAAGGGAGGCCTCAGAAACTCTTCACAATACCCCAGCCTGATAATCTGTTGGACCCACTGTTCCCCGATAAATTCTCCCCAGACCAGTAAAACATTCCTGATGCAACCCCCCACTGGGCCTCTCTCAGAAACATGGGATAGTCATGATTTTGCTTGACTGGCTGAATCTGAACAGCCCTGCTGGCCCCGGGACTTATGGAAGGAAGGGACCCCCCCCGGCTACGTTCCCCACGGAGAAAGGGCTGAGTGGCCATCTTAGACTGAAACGCCTGACCAAAAGCCTTCTTATAGCCATCAAACTTGCCATTCAGTGGCGGTCAGAGAGGAGCCAACAACATCTTGCCCTCTGCAGTTTTCTTAATCATAGCCTCCAAGGGGTCCCCAAACAGTTTTGGAGCATGTGAAGGGAATTTTCATGAGAGCACTTTTCTGTGCAGCATCCGCCTTCCAAGGCTTAAACCATAACTGCTACCTAGCCACCACATATGTCCCCGCAGCCAGGGTCCGAGACACAAAGGGAATCATAGACAGGTCGGACAAGAAACACAACTGCTGTTCCACCATAGTCAATAACTGAGAGGGATCTTCCTCCTGAAGCAGCTGCTCCGAGATACTTTCACAGTCTTTCAGCAGCGACTGGACCAGGTAACTGGTATATGCAACAGATCGAGCTGCCAGATTGGAAGTCGAAAAAGATGTCTTCAGAGACCCTTCAACCCTCTAATCCCCAAGATATGGAGGTACAGCATCCTCTGACACTACAAGGCTCTGAGAAAAAAGGCCTGCCACCAGTAAATCAACCTTCACGACGGAAGGGAGCTGTTAGAAATGGTGATCTCCAGTTGGCAGTGGCTGGCACTGAGGTCCAAATAGGGATCCTTCTTCCTAAGTCAGAGTAAGGGGGCTGAATCTCTCAACCAGCCCATTACCTTGGGAGTGGGAAGGAGTTGTAAACTTGTAAGTTACACCACAGTCCTCCCACAGGGACTTCATATATTTGGAAATTAAGTTAGTACCCCTATCAGACACCACCTCTCTGGGGAAGCCCACACGGGAGACAATCCCCATCAGTGCACGTCCCACGACCAGTAATATCACTGTCCTGAGCAGGATGGCTTCCAGGTACAGGCTGGCATAGTCCACCAAGACCAGGATGAACCTGTTGCCCATAGCTGTTTTGGGGTCCAGGGGCCCCTCAATGTCAATGTCCACTTGCTCGAATGAGGTACTGACAACTACAAAGGGCTGGAGTGGGGCCTTCATCTTCCCCCCACTCTTCCTAATTGCCTGGCAAGTTTCACATGTCCTGCAGTGAGCGTCTGAGCTCTTGCGCATCTGGGGCCAATGAAAGTGGGTGACCAGCCTCTCAAAGGTCTTGGTCTGCCCAGATGTCCAGCCAATGGCACATCATGAGCCAATCACAGTAGGAAGGCTCTGAAGCACTGGGGTACCACCAGCACTTTGGCTGACCCAGGCTCAACAACCTAAGGCTCGCTGTAAAGGAGGTCATTCTACCATAGATCAGATGTGACCCTGACAGGTCACCTGCTGCCTGGGCTGCAACCTGTTGCTGCAGCCCCTCAAGAGAAGGGCACATTCTCTGCTGTTCACAAAATTCCTCCCTGGTGGGTCCCCCTTCCTGCTGCCAATATGTCAGCTCAGGCAGGTCCCCCTGTTTGGCGACTTGTTCCCCTGTAGGCTCCAGGGCAGCCCCCTAAAGGTCTGCTCCCTCCTGGACCATGGGAACCATGGTGGCTGGTTTCCTGCGCCCCCTACCCCTTCTCTTTAAGTCAGGGGCCTGGGCCATACTTTCAAACGAGGCAAAGACATCATTTTAAAGAGGGTTGCACGCCCCAGCAGGGAGAGAGGGAGCTTCTTCCAGCTGGCCACATCGCTTCTAAGTCTCACCAAGGGGGGAAGGAGATTCCTCTCATAACGAACTATAGGGTCCAATGAGACAAATATCCCTAAATACCTAAACCCGCCTGTGGCTATTTGAATCGGACAGTTTCGCGGGGGAAGCGGAGTGTCCTCACTAAGAACGAACAAAATCGATTTTCCACAGTTGATAGATGACCCTGAATTCCTACCATAGGAGGTCAACACGTCGCAAACAGCAGCCAGAGATTTCCTAGATGAGGTCAAATAAAGTAAAATATCATCCGCATACAGAGAGATCCTGTCCCCTCACTGTGGTGACCACCAGAGACCTCGAACTGAGGGCTCCCAGCGGATCCAGGCGGCCAACGGCTCCAGAGCTAGTGAGCACAAAAGGGGAGAAAGGGGACACCCCTGTCTGGTGCCGCATCGAAGACAAAATGGAGACGAGACCCGGTTATTCACCACTACTTGGGCAAGGGGTTCAGTATACAACAAGCGAACCCAGTGGTTAAATTCAGAGCCAAAGCCAAATTTTGCTAAAACAGCCCACAAATAAGGCCATACTATAGTATTAAAGGCCATCGTTGCATCAAGCGATGCTATTACAGTGGGCTCCATCAGGGTATGGGCCCTGGCGATCACACCATGCAATCTACGCAAATTGAGGGCCGTGTTTCTATGAGGGATGAAACCCGATTGATCGGGATGATTCAATCCACTGATTACCTTTATCAATCTGGTGGAAAGGATCTTGGCAAGGATCTTGGGTTCCGCATTCAATAATGAAATAGGCCTATATGAAGCGCAACTCGATTTTGGTTTGCCCTCCTTATAAATAACCACTATAGAGGCTACTCTCTGATCGTAGGGCAGTATCCCCCTCTCCCAGGCTTCAAGGAACATGCGTCTCAGGTAGAAAGCGATCTTGTCAGGTCGAAGCTTGTACAGCTCAATTGGGATCCCATTAGGCCCCAACGCCTTACCCGAATTGAAAGAGCACATCGCTGTGCTACTTCATCCTCAGGGAAGGCACTGTCCATAAACTCACGGTCCTCCCTGGTCAAGCAAGGAAGCTGCAAGTCTCACAGCATCAATTGGGAGTCTCCCTCCGGAAGATCCGAGACCGAAGTGTATACAGTGCGAAAATACTCTGCAAAACTATCTACTATATTATTTTTATTATTATTTCAATCTTTATTTCGGCCGATTTGACCATCAAAGATATACAATAAGAACACATTTCAAACATTGTAAAACCATCAAGGAAAAACAACAAATACATATTGTACAATGTAAAATCCTTCCTCTCTAAGAATTAAGTACAACTAGAGTTAAAACAGATAAAAGACCATACATGTAAAATTTGTTAAACTTAAAATTAGGTGGGAACCTGCGACTTTAGAATACGGGTGCGAGTATGCCAGACATTTGTAAGAAATTTAGCTAATGCAAACACAGTTGGGCTCGAAACATCAGTTTTTAAAATTCTATACATCGGGAGATACTCCCTGCAACCAAGGTTTCTAATAAGTGGTAGGAGCCAATATTTCCCGGCGGCCTTGTAAGTTGGACAAAACAAGATCACATGTAAATCGCTTTCCTCTGCACAAGTACATACCGGGCATTTGCTTGGTAGAGGGCGGTGTTGACCAGGAGCTAGTATAGGATCGCAGAGGCAGTGTGCCATATCTCCATTGGAGGAATAGCTTCCTGGTCAGCACAGGGTACATAGCGTCCCGGACCCTCTCCAGCCTGTATGAATCCTTACTTTGCATAAATACAGATGTTAATGACCCCTCACCCTGACAGTCCAAGGCCATAGCTAATTTCTGCTCGTGGTAAGCATTGACCAGAGCTCTTCGTGGGATCTTTAGTGAGGACTTAGCTGGATCGGACCACAGGTCAGGGAGTCCTAATCTCACACAGGACTTTTGTATATATTTTATCAAGGGGATCTGTAAAGCTTTGGGGTGGGTTAGAAACTCCCTCAGTTCCGCCCTGTAAGTGGAAAGTTCTTCACTACTCCATAGCCTTCGCCAGAAGACTATGGGTCTGAGACCTAGTTCATCTGCTATTGGTCTCAGTCCCAGATCCATCCTCAAGGGAAGGAGCGGAGTGCTAGACGGGAGTGCAACTATCTGTCTAATAAAATTGTTCTCGGTTATAGACAGACTGCGGGAAGATGTATGACCCCACAGTTCCGCCCCATACATAATAGCACCCCTGGCCTGTGCCTTGTAGATCTGAATGAGCGGCCCCAGCGGACGATATGTGGAACTTTTCATCATCCGAGCAATGCCCCCAGTGGTCTGCACTAATTTAAGATTAGCCCTAGTCTGGTGTGTTCCCCAGGACATGGTTTCGTTCAACATTACACCAAGGTATTCAAAGGTGGAGACTCTCTCTAGACGTGAAGATCCCACTAGGGGATTCGGGCGTGATCTTTGAGTTGGGTTCAGGACCATGAACTTAGTTTTTGCAGCGTTGATTTCTAAGCCCCTATCTGTGCAGAAGGCCACAAATGAATCAAGGATCCTCTGTATCCCCATGGGGGTTTTGGACAGCAGCAGGGTGTCATCTGCAAACATGATTGCAGGCACCCTGCTGCCTTTCAACCTTGGGGCGTCAGTGTATTCAGTGGCATTGAGATGGGCGATTACCCCGTTGACAAAGAGGCAGAACAGGGTCGGTGCCAATACACAACCCTGTCTAACCCCCCTGTCAACGGGGAATATGTCCGTCAGTTCCCCAAGTTTCCCGCACCTGACCCGGGCATAGTTATTATGATGCAGTCTCTGTAAAATTATCAGGATATCCGGGGGGCCCCCATCTCGGCCAGAACACTCCAAAGTTTCCCTCTGGGGACCAGGTTGAAGGCGGCCCTCAGATCCACAAATATTGTGTATAGGCTGCCACCTTCGAATATCGCTGCCCTCCAGTAGATAATGTTCAGACGAAAAACCTGGTCCACTGTAGAGACTCCCTTCCTGAAGCCCGCCTGATACGGACTAAAGGCACCCGTCTCTTCTGCCCAGTCCTGAAGCCGGTTCAACAGTAACCTACCAAACAGCTTCTGTGACACATCAATTAAACTGATTGGTCTGTAATTGGCTGGGAGCAGGGGCGAGCCCTTTTTAAATATGGGAACCACCTCTGCCCCCAGCCAAGTACTCGGGATTTCCATGCCGTGCAGAACTCCATTGAACAGAACAGCAAGGTAGGGGGCCCAAACATCGGGCTCCTGCTTGAACAGGTCCCCGGGTAGGCCATCCAGTCCTGGCGCCTTTCCCGATGTCAGTCCTGCTATGGCTGCCTTAACCTCCCCCACTGTTATCAAATCCCCGTCGTACTCAGCCAATCCATTACCGATTGGCTGGAAGTGTGCCTGCCACACCCCTGCTGCAATATTTGGCTCTATTGCCGATTGGAGGCTCCCCGACCCCCCGTTTACTACTCTCCAAAACATTTGGTGGTCTCTTGTTGCGAGGGAACTAGTTAGCGCCTCCCATTGGTTCTCCTCCTATTCAGTTTTAGCATGGGCGACTAGTTTTTTGTATGCCCGTCTTCTTTCTCGTAACTTCTCTCCACCTAGTCCCTCCTTGATGCTTCTGAGAAGTTCTCCCTTTGCCTTCCTGCAGGCTGCATTGTACCATGAGGATTTGTGTTGCGGCCCCCTCCTCGAATTCTGTACCTTACTAAAGAGGTTAGAGGCCGCTCCCTTTATGAGGTCCTCGTGGGCCTGGTATAGTTTATCATGGGAATCTTTGTTGCCCACGCCATTAACTAGATCTCCCACTCTTTCCAAAATGGGGATTAGTCCTGCGTAGAGCCTCAGGAGTTTCACTTGGCTCGTGGCAAGTTTTTCCCACCTGATTCTTCTCCTGTTGTTACCCAGTAGAAGTTCAGGTTTGTTCTCCTCCTTAGTTGTTATAGAGGCTTGTAGACCGGGGTGGATGAGATCAAGTTCAAGGGCGTTGTGATCACTATCTAGTCTCTCAGTGACCCTAAAGTCCAGGATAGATGGCCAATTCACTAACTGTACAAGGGCGTAGTCCAAGCGGGACTCTCTTCCCACTCTGTTATACGTGGTTTTGCTTGGTACATCAGATTTAATATGCCCATTGCAGGCTCTGATTACATGCTTTAGGGTGAGGGCAGTGATCTGCAGTGCTACAGGAGTCCAAGCCTTCGGGGGAGGAGCTACTACCGAAGATACTGACCACCTGGACTCTTCTTCCATGGGGGATCCCTCTAAGAGACCAGACAGCGGCTCGAAATGGGAATTTAAATCCCCTCCCACTACATAGGGTAAATCTCTTGGCATTTCAGATAGATAAACTGAAAGCTCATCTATGGTGGAAGATTCTCTAGAAACTCCCACTGGCCTGGAGTAGATGTTCATCAAGGCAAGTTTCGCTTGGTCCAGCCAGGCCAATAGAACCGCTAGGATATCATCTGATGACACCGGTAAACGTGAAGCCTGGCAGCCTAGGTGGGATGCCACCCAGGTTGTGAGTCCACCTGAAGGGCGGCCCTTACCCTCCCACCTATCCGGGATGGAAAATGACAGGTAGCCCTGGTGCCTATGTTCTTCCCTTGCCCAAGTCTCCTGGAACATACAAACATCCCCAGACTCAATGTAAGTTACCCAGTCTTGAGTGTCCAGCTTATTAGCTAGGCCGGGCACTTTCCACCAGATTAGTCTCAGGTGCGCCGGAGCAGCAGCGGGGGGGGGTTACAGGGGTAATAGTAAGGGGGGAGCCAGTGCCAGATGCTACACCAATTACTGCATCAGGACCATTGTCAACGGTAAGTCCAATTGGAACAGAAGGTTCACTGAGACCGTTATCCGAGGTCACAAGATTGGAGTCAGTGTTTAAGGACAGTCAATCAACCCCATCCAGTCCACTCAGACAATTAAAATGATTGTAGTTCAAAAAGGGTGTCTCCGGGGGTCGGTAGACTGGGCGTGCAGCATATCCCCTATATCTGGGTCTCCGTTCGACCCTTGTCCAATTACCTTGTGGCAGATCGTGGTGCATGCGAATAGGGGGAAAGAAGAAAGAGACTGGCAGAGTCTGTATGGTAGAATCCAGTGATCTATTTGACCCAGCGCAAATATGTAATACTGTCCCAGGGTCTCGGAAAGACACCATGATACAGTCCCCTGTTATTGTTTTTCTCGTCTTCCCCAGCCATGGTACCCTTCTCACCATAATGATCTCATTGTTGAGATGTGCTGGGAGAGGTCTTTTCCAATTCAGCCATTTGATGATTTTCCTCTTGAGTGATTGGAAGTTTTCACTTTCGCCCATTTCGAGAGGGGGAGCACCTGCCAAAACCACCAGGAGGCTATTAGCTTCCGGTGGCAGGTCGGGTCTCCGTGGTCTGGGAGAGGGCTTGCCAGGGAGTAGGGGAGCAATACTAGCATTAGGTGGTACCCCAGAATTTGTGCCAGGAGCTAAACTGTGGGAAGCTGGGCCTATTGTCTGTGGAGGTAAGGTGCTGGAATTGTTGAATGGGATTGGAACTGGGTTGGCCATGAGTGGCTGCAAAGGGGGGACGGCAACGGCACCCAGAGGGGGTCCCTCGTTGGTAGGAGAGTTTTGGATATTGGGGAAGGTTCCTGTTGGTGGATTGGACTCAGTGGTTCTACTCTGTTTACTGGCCGAGGTTTTCAGGCTGGTTAGGGTTGCCTCTAAGATGGTAAGCCTGATCTCTACTTTCTTCAAACTCTCGCTAATGGGCAGCAGGAGTGATCTAAGTAGGAATTCTATGTTCCCCAAAGAAGTGACAGGGGGTACTATATTAAGTGGGTTGTTCCCTTGGTCGCTGTTGGAAGCAGCAGTAATGGTGTTAGTACCCTTAGGGGGAGTAGCATTGTGCACATTCACTATCGGTCTGTCTGATGTGGGTGCAGACTTATGAATTTTCCAAAATCGGAATGGGGTATCTTGGTCTTCCCCTGCCCACCCCTTGTCTTCCTTCTGCGCTTGTTTGGTGGTGGGCCATGCACCTCGCCACGACAGTTTGCTTGGGCTTATTTTTCCTGGTTTTAACTACGGGGGGCGTTTGGGTGACTAAATCGACAGCCATACTACTGGAAATTGGGAGTGGGATGACGTCCGTGGTCTGTTCGGGGAATGAGCCAGGGTTGGGAATGCTATCCCGTAATATTAGGGGGACGCCTTTTTGGGATAATGGATCCTGGCTACCATTAAGGGGACCTTCCTCTTGGGAGATAGGATAGGGGATTATGTCACTCAGAGGCCTGTTTTTCATGTGTTCAATAGAGCGGCGACGCTCTGCCCTACGTTTCTCCAAAGAGCTTTCCTTTCCCCCGTCACCATTTGCCGATTTAAAGTAATTGTCCAGAGTCCCGGTGTTGCCTCCTCCCGCCTTCACTGTAGTTCCGCCTAGGGCCGGTGAGGGCATGACCAGAACCTATATCGCAGTCCAACTGGAATCAAGGAAGTGCAGGCGAAAGAGAGTGGGCCCAGCCCAGCCTCCTTAGGCCCCTGACGGCCACAGACGGTCCCGCCCTTGTCCCGGGCTTATCCCCGGGCGCTCCCACAACGCGGGGGTTGCTGTTTGAATTTATAGGAGGAGGGTTGGCTGTAAGTGGGGCGGGGCTTACCCAAGATGATCCAACGATGGCAGAGAACAAAGATGAAGGAGCCTCCGCACAGTACTCCGCAATTCACAGGACGAGGTTTCCCGCTGGGTAGTGGAGGCAGTGCAGCTTTATCCGGCTCAGGGGGCGTGACCGGCAGGGAGAGCGGCCACAGGTGTAACACGCAGGGACTCCTGGAAAATTGAGTCCCTGCTAGGCTGCTCGCAGCCCTGCCGGTATGGAGAGAGGTTTCAGGCAAGTTCTGCTCCCCTCACGAAGCCCCACAGAGTCAGCAGGCGCAGCGGGACCCACGCAGCGGGTCCGGCAAGGCGTAGAGCTGTCCCTCGGTCCCAGGTCGATCCCACGGCGGCAGAGAACAAAGATGAAGGAGCCTCCGCACCGTACTCCGCAATTCACAGGACGAGGTTTCCCGCTGGGTAGTGGAGGCAGTGCAGCTTTATCCGGCTCAGGGGTCGTGACCGGCAGGGAGAGCGGCCACAGGTGTAACACGCAGGGACTCCTGGACAATTGAGTCCCTGCTAGGCTGCTCGCAGCCCTGCCGGTATGGAGAGAGGTTTCAGGCAAGTTCTGCTCCCCTCACGAAGCCCCACAGAGTCAGCAGGCGCAGCGGGACCCACGCAGCGGGTCCGGCAAGGCGTAGAACTGTCCCACGGTCCCAGGTCGATCCCACGGCGGCAGAGAACAAAGATGAAGGAGCCTCCGCACCGTACTCCGCAATCCACAGAACGAGGTTTCCCGCTGGGTAGTGGAGGCAGTGCAGCTTTATCCGGCTCAGGGGTCGTGACCGGCAGGGAGAGCGGCCACAGGTGTAACACGCAGGGACTCCTGGACAATTGAGTCCCTGCTAGGCTGCTCGCAGCCCTGCCGGTATGGAGAGAGGTTTCAGGCAAGTTCCGCTCCCCTCACGAAGCCCCACAGAGTCAGCAGGCACAGCGATACCCGCGCAGCGGGTCCGGCAAGGCGTAGAGCTGTCCCTCGGTCCCAGGTCGATCCCACGGCGGCAGAGAACAAAGATGAAGGAGCCTCCGCACAGTACTCGGCAATTTACAGGACGAGGTTTCCCCAATATTCTGGGGGTCTGTGAGGTGTATTCCGTTCTCTTTCACAATCTCTGGGACAACACGATCTGCCCTATCCTTCTTGTCCAACCAAGCGATAAGTTTACCCGCTTTATTACCGACGTCCTACAGCCGACCCTGCTGTTCTCTACTCAAGGCTTTAGCGCTATCAGTGTCCAGCGATCTATACTTGTGCTGCTTGAGATTAAGGGCCTGCAGCTTAGCACAAGTCACTTCCCGCTCCAATTCCACCTCCAGGCCACCTATCTCAGCTTCCACCTCTACAATTTCTTTATTACGGTCTCTCTTAGCTCCTGCTATCAATGAAAGAGCCTGACCCATAAGAACCGTCTTAAAGGCTTCCCAGAGTGTGATCGAAGAGGACACCGACCCCTCGTTTTCTAGGAAATAGTGATCTAATGCCTTGATCAGGTCTCCCCTGATTTTGGGATTACGCAGATGCCAGGGGTTAATGGGGGCTACCTTACCCTCAGACCTCGGGGCAACACAGAAACGGAACCAGAGCGGCGAATGATCAGATATGCCCCTAGCAAGGTGTGTTGCCTCCATCACGTAAAATGCTTGAGCTGCAGGTATAAAACAGTAATCTAATCTAGACAGACTACCATGGGTCCCAGAATGAATGAAAAGTGTACTGCTTTTGTTCCAGGTGGAGCAGTCTCCAGCCATCAACCAAACCCATGGCATCAAGGAAACCAGCCAAACCATCTCTGAGCTAGTCCCATATCCCGCGGGGGATGCCTGTCCATAACTCCTGAGGCCACAGCGTTAAAGTCACCCCCCAAAATCAATAGGCCACGTTGGAGATCTAGTAGAGCTTTTCCCAAATCGGCGAAAGTGAGAGCTTGCATACCAGGAGGTACATAAACCGATAACAAGGAGAGAACATGCCCCTCCCAGCGGCCCGTCACACCAACATACCTGCCCCTGTCATCCTCAAAAACAGAATCAATCACCAAAGGGAGTGCCTTACGGGCAAGGATTCCCACCCCTCTGGAGCCCAAAGTGAAGCCCGCATGTGCCACCATTCTGTATCCCATTCTATGCAGTGCCCTACAACGCCACACCCGCCTCACCCAGCCTGGAAACCGCACCTCGGGCCCCTCAGCTAGCCCCAGACTCTCCTGCTGTTGATCGGGGCCCTCCGGCGCACAGCTTCACTTCCCAGTCAGTGCCACAGAGTCTTGCGAGCCCGCAATCAGGTTTCACTGGGCCGCAGGTAGCGCACCGATCCTTTCAGCGGCAGCTCAAGCGTGCACGCCCGCAGGCCAGCGCGTAATATACTGCGGGGGTATGTGGGGGGTCACCGCTTTATCATGGGGTAAAAGGCCGGGACATCTGGGGGGTCGAGCCGGCAACTTCCGGTTTCGGCCCCGATGTTGTTACACTCCCGCCGGGTCTGATGGCAACTCGAGACCCTGGCTTCAGATCGGGCAGGCCACAATCTTCTCGGCCCTCTCCCTCCGGCATATCACGGCCTAGCGGGATGCAAGTTACTGTGCCCGGTGCCGATTCTCCTCCGCTACTGTGATTTTTTGGTCCAACAACAGGATCATGGGCAGGATATATTCGAGGGGTTGCGAGGGTCTCGGGAGCCCTAGGCTTACGCGGCCATTTTGGACGCGTCCAAAGCTCCTCTCTGCCTGTACTTCTTAGTGTTAGCAAGCAGTGTAGGGTTAGGGACCTTCTCAAAGTCTCTTAGCAAGACAAGGGTCAATTCTACAAGATCCCCCACCTTGGGCACCCATCTCCTCCCCTCCCAGGCCGACGCTGGCAATCTGGCAGGGGGGCACATGGGGTGGTGCATCGTAGTCCCTCTGGGGACACTGGAGATCATAATACCAGAGGCCCACTTGACCACACTTAAAGCAAGTAAGAGGCCCCTTCTAAACAGGCCTACCTGTCGGGGCACTGGCCTCTTCCCAGGGGGAGGCTGGGACACCACTCCTTGGTGCCCTGGGGAATTACTTTGGGGCCCTCTCTAGAACTCCCTCTGTTTAACCCTGTCCCCCCCACTTCCCTGCTAGGGACTCTGCCCACCTTTGGAGAAGTCTCCCACAGGACCCTTGCGAACCCTGGTGCTCACCCAGCGGTCCGACTCCTTAGCAAGCTTCCTAGGGTTAGTTAGCTTGCTATCAACAAGGTTCTGGCATTGCTATGGAAAACAGTTACTAGATAAATGCTCCCATGCAAACAAATCATACAATTGTTCAAAAGTTTCCACTTTACTACCCTTTACCCAGCGATCCTTTGCTCTTAAAAAAAAAGACACATATTCAACCCAAGTGGTACCCTCTAACTTCTTACAGGTTCTAAATCTCTGCCTGTTCATTTCTGGGGTCAAACCATATCGCGTCATCCAAGGCCTCTTTCATATGGGCATACACCATCCTGCTCTCTTCAGGCAGATCTAACAGGGTATACCTCCCATCACTCACAAAGCATCCCCACAACCCTGCTTCCCAATCCTTCTCAGGGACCCGGTGGGACACCATGGCTATCTCATATGCGGCAAACCATTGCCCAATATCCTCACTCTTATGGAAATCTTTGATGACATCCTTGGGTAAGTAAACTCTACTCTCTGCAGGTACTAAAGGTATGCTGCCACCAGAGGTGGAGATCTCTAAACTCTTAGCCTTGATCTCCAACTCCCCCAATACTCTCTGATGCTCAAGTTTAATTTTCTCAAGTTCAAATGCCAACCTGTTATTGTCAATATCCAAGTTTTTACTCTCTAGGTTGTTCTGACCTTCCAATTTGGACATCTCTAAACTATGCCTCCTATCTCTCTCCCTGTCCTCCATCTCTTCTGGAGACAGACCCTATGAGGACACACTAGCACCTGGATTGGAAAGTGCTTTACCTCCCACTAAATTCACTTTATCATTCTGCTGCCCTCCAGCATTCTCTCCCTCATTCCTAGCAGACTCTCTCGCTTCTAACCAGGCCTTAAGGGCCTTCTGATACTCCTCCTTCCTAGAGAGACCCGCAACAGAGACTGTGAATCGCTTGCAAAGAGACTTTAGTTTTTTGGCAGTGTAGGTTTCTAGACATAACTAGCAATTACAATCAATAATAGAACAAAATCAACCCGTATGTGGTTACGCCTAAGCCTACACTCACTAGTAGCGTACACCAGTTATTGTAAGTGGATCATAAATGCAAGTCCTGATCCTCACCGCTGACCGCCAATGGTAGAAATGGGGATCTCTAGTTGGCTGCGGCTGGCGCCGAGGTCCAAATAGGGATCCTTCTTCCTAAGTCAGAGTAAGGGGGATACACCCTTTGATAACCCCCGTTCAACCCTATGGTAACATAGCACAAGCAGACAGTCCTATCTCAGAGGCAGGGTGTGAAGCATTTATGACCATACACAGTAACACTCGTAGAACTGCAAATGCGGGCACTCAGCGGAACAGCTCCTCAGCTGCAGCGGCCCACAATAGTGATAGCAATGATTCTCATAGGACGGCAAATGCGGGCACTCAGCGGCACAGCTCCTCAGCTGCAGCGGCCCACAATAGCGATTGCGATGATTCTCGTAGTACGGCAAATGTGGGCACTCAGTGGCACAGTGAAGACACTACAAAGGGACACCACACAAGTAGCTATAGAAAAATAAGTATCTCTATATAGTCTTAACATAAGGCTCAAAAGCAATCAAGAAACCACAATGCACATAATTACAGATTCACTTAAAAAGCAATAGAGGACTCGAAAAACGTGTGGAGCGAACACAACTCCTCAGCTGCAGCGGCCCACAATAGCGATTGCGATGATTCTCGTAGAACTGCAAATGCGGGCACTCAGCGGCACAGCTCCTCAGGTGCAGCGGGCCACAATAGCGATATGAATGATTCTCATAGGACGGCAAATGCGGGAACTCAGTGGCACAGCTCCTCAGCTGCAGTAACCCACAATAGCGATCAGGATGACTTTGGTAACACAGGCAAATACGGGCTCTCAGCGGCAACAGCTCCTCAGCTGCAGCGACCCAAAATAGCGATGCAATGAATTTCAGCCCACATTCCCCACAGTAGAACCAGAGGCTCTGGAATTCTTAACAGAGGCCTCACCTGCGAGTAGAATCCCCCTCGAATAGGAATCCGGACCGCTGATGGGTGAAGTCTAATGTCCCTGAGACTTCGGCAGGAGACAAGTTCGAATCATGCCCTTGGGGAGTTGCTTCAGCAAGATGGATGAAAGTTTCAAAGTCCTTTCCCTCTAGTTACAAGGACAAAGGTTCGTCTTGATATACAGAAGTAACACAAAATGCATGGGTTTCAGCACAGATCTTTATACCCTCAAAGTCTTTGTTCTCAGAAAAGTCATAAATCACTGAACTCAGCCAGAACCAGTTTGGTGTTGACCTGGAGCACTTTATTTACGCTGCTCATCCTGTCTTTCAGGGAGAGGGGGTCAGCCCTCAGACATACAGTTGGAGGTAGAGCCATCATTCACCTTGCCAGGCACAGCCCTGCTCAGATCAAAGGGTCACCCTTCCCCATACTCGAACTTCAGATCTCTCCATTTAATCCAGGTCGGTCTCAGCCTGCCCTGACCCTCCAAAACCAGACAGCCAATGCACATAACAGCAGAGCACATGGTAAGGCTTAGGCCAGAACATACCTACTTCCCAAAAGTGGTAGTTTTAAACACAGAAGATAAAAATCGTCACTAAAAGATGCACTTTCATATTTGGAGCTCAGGCATACTAAATTCGAATTTCCTATCATGTTCCTTGGGTCAATTAGAATTATACCAATTCATACAGTCAATTTAAAATAGGGAGGTTTCCAGAGGAATGGAAAGGAGACCTACACCAATGATGCTAGGTCTAACAGGAGCTCATCCAAAAACCCTTGTAACGGATAACGTTTGCCAGGAACCAGGAAAAAACATTTTTTTCCACATCCCTTCATTTCCCGTCCAACAAATTCCGGATAGACTTATGGACAGGTCGGCATTCAGCCTCCTTTCTCTGATAATTGGCAAAGTAATCTTTAGATTCCTCAGCCACCGAGGGCATTGGAAACCCCAAATTGTCCCACACAGGCTGCAAAATACTGTGAAGGTCAGCCCCATGAATAAATCACCCTTTCACCTCCTCCTCTGAATCAGACTCAGGATCAGAAGTATCAGGCGCATCTAACTTCTGCTTTTTTGATACCACGGCCTCCCTGGCCTGAAAGGCAGCAGAAACAATGGCCTAAAAATCCTCTGGAAATCAGCCAAGGAAGGAGCATCTGTAGGCCCAGGCAACACCTCCTCCTCCAAATGCTTATACTTCTCCGACCTCTTTCCTCCATCCATGACGAGTCAGAGGCCAGATAAAGTGCACCTCCTATATACCTTATCTAGTTGGTCATTAAACCAACCAAATTAGCTCTTAAACCATGCTTTCCAAGACACCCACCACCCAATGGCCACTCAGCAGAAAACAACATACCACCCTGCTGGCCAATCCAAGTGTATGCTCAAATAACTGTCACAAACCATAAAAAAAATAATTTGGCCACCTGCGAATTTGCACGGTTTTCACTTGGCCATATTCCGGAGAAGGATTCTTCAAAACTGCTTGGAACTAGCACCCACTACACCCTGGGTGCTCTGGGTGCACAACGCATCTCCTACAGGAAGGATCGGAGCCTGCAACCGTCCCACTTTAGCAGGGACTCAAGCCAAGCCTCCCCATTTAATGCAAAGCCCACCTTCCTCTGAGCCCATAGCACAGACTGCATCACAGCTGAGGAGGCGGGCCCCCAACAAGGAACCCGTCTGCACCATGCCCAGGCACACCTGGTGGCTCCACCAAAGTAACACGCCCTCGCTCAAGTGTGAGGAAGCCTGGCCACTGATCACTGAGGCTCCAATGTGAACAAAGCAGAGCCCACGGCTGTCCTGCTACAGTAGGGATTAAGCCACGCCTCCTTCCTCCAACAAGAAAGGCTGCTAGAGTGTACTTCAATAATACCAACGCTGACGACCCCACAACCAAGAGTACAGCAGCCTGTTCCAGATGCAGAAAAGAAGAACAGGATGTCCAGAGGTGAGGTCAGGGGTTATGTTCCACAGGATGTGGGTGTGGCCTGGAGGGTAAGGATGTGAGCAGAGGAGATTTCATCTTGGGAATGTTTGTGGGGAGGAGCTATTTCTCATTTACGTAAGGACTGTGACAGCGAGGTTTGACAAGGAGGAAGTTAATGTCAACAAATGGATGTGTTGGTGCAATCTTTAATTTATTTGGGCAATACCTTCTGAGCAGGCGGGCAACACCCATTGAACTCACCGGGCTTCAGCCCCCCCCCCCGTCGTGTGTGGCAGCCCGGGATGAGACAGATCCCGGGCATGCACAGAGCCGCACCCGAACATTTCACAGGTCTTTTAAAGACCATTTGAATGGTAATTAGGCCTTTCAGTTGTTTCACCCCCTTCTAAAAGCCCCTGCAGCTCCACTCTGCCTACTGATTAAAGGTTCAGCCCCCTTCCCGAAATTTTTTCTTAGCCCCCCCGAAATTCGCCTCTCGTTGCGCCTCTGCTTCTGAGCATGTACTGGTGGTTGAAAACCTTTAAAAGTGGTAAGGTGTAATATATGCCCCTAATGGCAGCACAAACTTCCTTGTTTATGGTGCTGTTCAGGACGGGGGTGTTGTGAGAACATTTAAAAAATTGATTGATATAATACAAGTTAAAGCACAATTTTCATGAATTTGCTCTTGAGAGATACTAATCAAACATTCTATTACTTTCTGGGTGTGCCAATTAAGCCTAGCACTTCCCAAAAGAATACCCATTTTCTTTTTATTTGCCATTGGGTCCCCCTGTATAGTAAGAATTACTTTCAGGGTGCCATTGCTAACATTTTGTGATAGGTGCACCTTCATGCCAACAGTATGCCTGTACCAAATTTTGACATTCATGCCATCCATATATCACGGGTACTCCATATTGTCAAAATATACCTTGATTATGTCATTGTCAGCATTTTCTCAGGGGTGACTTTCCTTCTCCCATATGCTTTTATTGTCCCCCTTTAGGCCAACAATTGCCATCAATAGGCCAGCACCAGCGTTTTGTCACAATCGGCCTCACAATCCAGTATTCCAGGCCATGTATTTCACCATACGTGCCCTACTTTTCAAAATCTTCCTCTAATAGGGCAGTCCGGTATTATTACCTTAAGCATCATTTCTGAAGTATGTTATGACCAGCAGAAGACTTGCAAGCATAACACACACTCACAAATTGACACACACTCTCTCGTACTCACACTCCCTTCCCCTCACTAACTCATTCTTACTTGCATTTAAACTCTTTCACCCTCTCATTGTAACTCATACTCACTCCCATTTACTTATACAAATATCGATTCTCATACACTCACTCTCATTGTATCTCTCAATCCCTTTTTCTCTCATTGATTCTTGCTCTCACTTGCTCATACAGCCTCACAAAGGCACTTACACACACCCACTCTCACACTTTCATCCTAACTACCACATATTCCCTAAGTCACTCATTCTAGCTCTTTCATACTCCCTCACAATACCCCACTCACCCTTATGATGTTCAATTTTATACGGTTTCAAAATGTCATTGACATTCAAAATATTGGCAAAATACTGTGATATCCAGCATATCGTCGACAGACTATCGCTGGTAAGAATATTCCTTTTAAATGTATTGATAATATTCACATATTTAATAGTTTTATTTAATATTATAGTATTAAATATAGTATTTTTTTAAATATATTTTTATTAGCATTTGGTTATAAATGCAACCAATATATACTACAGACAAGATAATTCCTGCATGTTTGGTAATCTGCTGAGTGTGCCACTATACATACAGAGCAGTAACATGGCAACAAATATTGTATATATTCAGTCATAGGTTCGTTTAGCATACATTCCCAATTATTTGCAAAGTTCGTTGCAGTTTCTAGTCTGACAACGCCACCCATCTACGATGGCACAACTATGTGTGCACTAGAAAAGTCAGGACCTGGTCTTCGGGCTTACCTGAAAGTTTTCCATCGTCATGATTCCTAGATGACTCTGGGTCAGGACCGAGGGAGAGGCAGAAACCGTGGGAAAATAAAGGAAGTTAATACCCACAGCTGTGGAAACAGCTTAAAGAAAAGAAATAAATTATAAAGAAGAAAAAAGAAGAATTGAGTGTAACTGATGTGTCTCAGGGGATTGAGACTACAGACGGTAGTATCATGTTGTGGAAGGCATGGTTTGCAGGTGTTAGCATTGTATGTGCATCTTTTGGCTTCTAGGGGGGATGTTTCTATATCTGGGTATGGATTAGGTGATATGGCATTTACAGACACATGCATCAATGTTGGCTTTTGCGATTTCTTAATTGCGATTTTTAAGGAATCGCAATTAAAGAATCGCAAAATCCTATGCATGTAAAAATCGCTTAAAAAATAGAGATTTCTAAACATTCCTTAATTGCGACTCGCAAATTGCGAGTCACAATTAAGGAATACCTCCCCATTAATTCCTATGGGCCTAGAGGCCCATAGGAATAAATGGTAAGACATGCTCAATTTGCGATTCTCAATTAGAGAATCGCAAATTGAGAATGCAATTTCAAGGGTGCCAGGGTGTCAAAAGGACACCCTGTTGCACCCCTGAAATCTGCATATGAGTATATCTTGCACGCACTTGTGTTTGGAAAATGGAACTTTGAAAAATGCACTTTAGTGCATTGTTCAAAGTTTTGGCAAATTACAATGAAGTTCAACTTCATGGTAATTTACGCCCCCTAGTAGCAAAATCGCTACTTCAAAGTGGTTCTTGCATTGCATTTAAGGAATCGCAAAATGCGACTCCTTAAATGCAATCGCAATTTGAGAACTCGCAATTAATTGCGAATTCTCAAATTGCAAGGTCCTTGACCATTGATGCATCGCAAAAGGCTTTGATGCATGTGCCTGATAATGTGTTCTGGGCAGTGCAGGGTATATATAATATGGTGTATGGTGGTGAACCTTAGTATTCAAGCATCTTACTCTCCTTCGTGTGGCTCCTCCGCTCCCTTCACCTGGGACATCTTCCTGGTCTCCCTCCTCTTGGTTCTCTGGGGCATTCTTTTCTGAATCTATGTCCCTGCTAGGGTGCTCCAAGTTCTTTAGCACCTCTGTCAACAGCTTAGCTACAAAGTGCCTCCGAACCCCTCTTGGGTCTTCTTGATGGAGGGCTTGCTCCTGTATTTGGGGGTTTCACTGTTTTTATTTGAGTGCTATAAGTTAATTTTCTTTGTGCAATTATTTTAAATATAGTTTATTGTTTATTGTTTTTGTGATTTGGTAACACATTTAAAGAATTACAGTTTATTAAATTGTATTTTTTGTGTGTTTACTGGTTGTTTTGCAGGGAAGTAGAGCTGGAAGTGTATGTGAAGAGTATCACAATAAATCTTTTACAATGTTTCATACATTATCAAATTTTTCTTTTTATCTGGTTAATTAGATTATTAATTATGAACATTGATTAATTCGAATACATACTTTTTGTGTATTTGTGAATGTTTTATTTTTTATTAATTTGTATATTCGATATATTGCTTGTTTGCATTTTATATATCATAATGATAATACTTTTGTGGTGAGTCGGTGGGTTTTGAATATAAATGTATAGTTTTTTAATTGAGTAATATATTTCTAGTTGGGTAATTTTTCCATTAAATAAGTAAATTATTACAAGTTTTCAAAAACAAATCAGATTAATATTTGGTTGTTTTAAACAAAATTTGGAATACAAATGTTTTATTATTTATGTTACTCATTTTGAATTATAGTGTATTTGTGTTAATAACATTTCACATTTTTTAATAATTATTGTTATTTGGTTTTTTGGTGTGTTGCGCTAGTAGGTTTGGTAGTGTTCATAAAAATAGTTTCATCAATTTTAAAATGAATGCATTTATTGGTGACATAGATTTTTATTTATGTGAATTATGTGCTTAAATATTTGATCTTTTGGACAGTAATAGTTGTTCATTTGGTTACTGTTTTAAATCTATTTATAATTTTTATTTAAGTAACTTGTTTAATTTTAAAGTGGAGTTTTAGGTTATAGGTTATAACATGGCCGCCGTGGATTTTGATATATGTTCCACACAAATTTGCTGAACATATTGACTTTACTTTGCATATGTTGTTGGGGTTTAGTTAACCATTTGGTTAAATACCATTTTTAAGTTTTAATTTTTCAATTCTAATTCTATTTTTAATACACTGGATGCAACTCAATTGGATTTAGGCACTGTGCTGATACCAAACATGCATGATGTAACAAACTGCAAGATGTCTGCCACAAAAGTTTGAATCACTACATGCACTACAGTTGTAGTCCACTTTCTATGTTCTGTAGTTTCTATGTAAACAAGTAGTTTGCATTAACAAAGTGTGTGATCGAGACTCTCTGCAGTCAAAATGTGTATATATAGAACAACGCTGCGACTGGCAGCCGAAAAGCATGGATGATCAAACTTAAAAAATAAAGTACGCCAGAATAAAAACCTTCCGAGTGCCGGTTTCATCTCTTTCTTTCGAAATAGTGAGGCATTTGACTGCACATATAGATATATAGATATTTTGAAATATATTTGGGTAGTTTGATTTAATTGATGGTATGTAATTTTAATTTATTTCTATTATTTAGGATTGGAAATAGTAAACATTTCAGGTTGAATTTCTTAGAAGTAAGTATATTTATTTTTTATAATGACATACATATATAATACCATATTTTTATAATATGTCAATGATTACTATTTACATATTGTTAATTTTGCCAATATTTATATCATTTTTATGTTATTTTTTTCACATTTGTAGTTTTTTTATTTAAGTTAGTTACTTAATATATTATTTCAAAGTTATTACATGTATCTTTTTGTTTATTTATAATTATGTTTAAATGTAAGTTTAAAAAACTTAATTTATGTATTTAAAGATATAATATTAATATTAAATAATAAATAATGTTGACCTTTTATATGTACCTGTGCAATGTTGATATTTCTGTCTGCAATATGTTTTAGGTTGATCATTTTATCTTTACCATAGTAAGTATGTAAAGTCAGTATTTTTGTCTTCAATGCTTTTGTCACAATATTTTGTATTCCAATAGTTTTGTCCTCCATATTTATCACAGAAGCCTCTCTAACTTCATCACTAACTCCCTTTCATACACAGAATCCAATTCTCACTTGCTTATTCTCACAGATATTTACTTTCACTCGCTTGGTTACACATATGCACACACTCACTCTTGCTCTCAGATCCTCACTCTCGTTAGATCTCATGGTTCTCATTCACTTTCCATGATTCTTAATCACTTTGAAACACTCTCATTTACTTACAATCACGATTGCACACACTCACAAGATCACTCTCATCCACTTGCTCTCACACACTCATTCTCATTGATTCCCAATCCTCTTCTCACACATACTCACTCTTACTCTCATTCACTGAGGCTCACAATCACAATTGCATCCAATCATTTACACTCTAACTCTTTTACAATTCCTCTCTCTCTTTCCCTGACTCATTCAAATTCACTCACTCACTCACTCACTTACTCACTCACTCATTCACTCACTCTCACTCCTACACTAATCCTGTCAATCATTTCCTCTCCTCAGACTCACTTACTTATTCTCACTCATACTCACTTTCACTTACTGTCAGTTATGCACACTCACTAACATGTACCTATGTACTCACTCTCACTTTTGCATTGATCCTCACTCCCTCTGACACACATGCTCACTCATTGATATACATTCACAAATTCATACAGTAACAACTTTAGAATTTTTGATTTATTACATTGCCCTTGCTGGTGCATTACAGTGGTAGGGCAATAATCCAGCAAGACATAGTACACCAGAAGAGCAGACATCGCAGCAGAGGCAAGAAGATGACCTACCCAAGATCTTCCCACACAGGTTGGCACTAGTGTGCACTAAGACATCCCCATTTTAGGAGACATACTGTCACCTAAGGCATGCACTGTATTCCGGCTAAATACAATAGACTGTGCCTTTGTGAGAGGCCATAGTTTAATTAAACAACCCAGCCCCTGTCAGTCTAAAGACCAGACAGCTAATACACAAAACAGACAGAGGCACATGGATGGTTAGGCAAGAATATACCCACTTTCTGAAAGTGGTATTTCCAAACACACAATATAGAAATCATCCTTACTAAAAGATGCATTTTTAAATCCTGAGTTCAGGCACACTTAACTCCACTTTTCTATCAGCTCCCCTTTGACAGCTATATTTGTAAATGTGTTTACAAAGCAGTCTCCATGTTAACCTCTGGGAGAGATAGTCTTTCAACAGTGAAAATGAAATGCACAGCATTTCACTATCAGGACATGTACAACAAACTGGTACATGCCCCACCTTTCACATATACTGCACCCCGCCTACAGGGGTATATTGAGCCTACCTGACGGGTGGCTTACATTGGCCTGAGCAGAGCTCGCAGAGTTGTGCTCCGCAGAATTCCACAGAGTTGAAAAAAAACTCTGCACAATTTCTCAGAGGTCTACTCACCAGTAGTGAGCCTTAAGTCATTGTCAATAAATGATATTGTTAGCGGTGAACTGTCTCAATAAAGTGCTGTTTTACACAACAGAAGCATTTTGCCAGATGCATTCTTCCCTGAGGCAGGCCAAGTTCGAAATGGGTCCACCGCATGGCAAAAAGGTTTCTAAAGTTGTCCTACGTGTTGTATTCAAGCTGCACAAAACAACTGCTACACCTACGTCCTCTACTTTGCCAAGGCATGCTACATGCATGGGCACACGAGAGGAACAGCTTGTGGTTCTTTTGGCAGCCAGGTTTTACTTTTTTGAAGTAGTGTCTTCACGCATCCACCCCTATCCAGGGCACCAGCATTTTGCCCTATGTCACTGCTGTGCAGTGGACATCAGAGCACAGGCAATAAACAGAGCATTCTCATATCCCCTGCATTGCACCGACCAGCCTTCCCATTTCAGTCAGGAGCTGTGAATTCAACATCTCCTTTCTAAAGATTCCAGTTCATGAGGTAGCTCAGTACATTAATGTGGCGGAATACATTGGTAAACTGCAGATTAGCCTTTCAAACAATGACACCCAGGAGATCTCCACTTTTTATCTCACTAAATGTGTAAAAAAGAGTGCAGCCGAATAGGAATTCCAATTACCATGTGTATACCCCCTGCCTCACAAGCTATTTAAATCAGATTTTTGATTTTATGATGGCATACAATAAGTCAGCCCCGCTCTCCCGCTCTTCCAGCCCCTGATTGCAGCTTCCTTTGCAGTTTTCCACCTACCTGTGCTCATCTTCTAACTTAACGAAGACTTGTGGGGAACATTTCCTTGTTCAGACCATAGACCCCCTGATCCTTGGGGAAGGCAGGCTGGAAAAGGCCCCCAAATTAAGGAGCTGGTGACATTCTCTTTGTTATTAAGAACCTGAATTTGAGTTGTAATGGTTACTCCTGATGTCTGCATTTAATGTTTTTCACTATGGGTACTTTTGTGCAGGGGCTACCGGATGTTTTTTGATGTATTTTTTTCTTTCAACAATTACTTGTGATGTATAGTTCTGAGGTCTTTGTCATTCCTTCACATCATGATAGTTTGCTTTCTTTTAATCCAGTAATTGCTACATGTGCCTACCAAAGCATGTTTTGATTTTTTTCAAATTGCTGACCACTCTTTTAAAATATGTCCTTTCACTTTGATGATGAGCCTTGTGTGAAGACAACACGTAAATCAATCGCAAAGAGGGGTGTCACTTATCAGGTGACTTTCTCAACATGCTTTTGGTTAAGCTCTCATCCACCAGAGCTGCTATGTTGCGTTTTACTGTTCTTTTGCAAACCGCATTCATTTGAAATGTTGCACCCCCCAAATAAAATAGATACATCATTTAATAAAAGTATTGTAAGCAAGAGAAATAATTTCTCAAAGTGAGTAGAGGAGGGTCCAAATATATTAAAGCCCTCTGGTCACACCTATTACACAGGGAGGACGATTTTACCAATTTGTGTACTTTTGTTATATATCTCAGGACCATTTTAGGTCTTGAGACATGCTGTATTCAGTATATTGGCATAAAGCTCTGCCCACTTTCCACCCATCTTTTTCATTGGCTCCTGTCCCTGTCCTTTGTAAATGGTGGCTTTTCATTGGTCAATAGGCTTAATAGTACCTCCTTAGTACCACCTTGTCTCTTCTTGTAACCTCCCATTAGGACACCCCCTGTTGCATGTGTTGTTACTAAGTTTTAATTACAGCCTCAGAGCACTACTTTGTTAAAGGGCTTCAAGCAAGACACACGCTTGGTCCTAAGCAAGGCTGGCAGTGATTACTTTACTGACTAGCACATCTCACATTTATATGAAACCTTCTATAAATTTCCCTTCATCAGCTCCACACAGAGTACAACCTAATTCATAATTAACATATTAATTATTTTGTCCCATTTCAAAACTACTAATTGTATATATGGGCATACCTATTTGAATGTACTTGTGGTACTGTCTTGCATGCAATGCATTTCTGGTAGGGTGGATTTACCATATCTTCTGGAGGGTGCAGTACCATATGTGACCAAAGTAGGTCCAATGGGACCTCTTTTTGCCATAGAAGGCACTGCACCCTGCAACATGGCTAGGTAAAAAAAACGGCATTTATAATGCCAATAACTCCAACTTCAACAAATGCGAGACCAATTGCATTTCCAATGCAGTAAGTCTCGCATTTCTTAAAGTTAGAACTATTCGCATTAAAAATTATTCATTATTTTTTTTTTACCATTGGCAATAGTGCTATGCAAATATAATACCCCACTGCAAATAAAAATCAAAACTATAAAAACATTGTTATTTTCAACGCCAACAGCTCTAACTTTAACAAATGCGTGACCTATTCCATTGCAAATTCTTGCTCTATCGTGTAGAGTAGACATTAAATCCCATAAAACAGCTTTAAAAAAATCCCTCTTAAAAACAATAACCAAAGCAGTGGTCTTGCCTGTGCTACAAGATGATGCACCTCTCTCCTCCCCATTTTTTGTTTCTCTGTGGGGAGGTTGACTCTCCATGCAAACCTTTTTTCCATCACACCCAATGTTTCCAGTCATTAGAGGGTGTTTTCACATCACCGGCAGGGGTTCAGACCAGCCACTAGAACTGCTCATGTGAATGTAAAAACTTGGCCCGGCGCTGCTCAATGTTCATTGTGCCTGCTCCATTCACTCTACCCTATGCAGTGGGTTGGCACTCTCTGTGTAACATTCACATCAAAATATCAGCCTTTTCTACAAAGCTCATCATTCACCAAGGATATATTTTTTAAAGTGGCAGTAATAAAACAGATGGAACTCCTGCCCTACACCACAACAATAAGAAGGCAGCAGAAGGTGGTGTCACTTCAGCTTTGCCACCACACGCTCCTATTTGACAAACCTCACACTACCAGTAATGGCATTGATAGACCCTGCTATTTAATGCAGCACTTCGGACACCATTTTTGCCAATGCCTCATCTCTGTGAAAGCTGTCATTAAAACCATGAAGGTCCATCTCAGATTTTTTTTAATGTCCCACACATGCTAGGAGAAACTCTCAACATGTCAGGAAGCACCCTGGAGTATCTCTGATAAGCTCTACAATTGGGCAGTGGCAGCTGATGTTCACAAGCTTGATGGGTGTGGCCCCACCGCCATTCCTGGGAAGCAAGGAGACCACTCTTGGGCAGGCAAGATGAGCTCAGTCATAGGCTAGTTTTTCCATACTGAAATAGATTGGAGATTGTTGTTTTTTGACAGGGCATGTAACTGGCAGACTCAGGCAAGGATTCCCCTTGCCCATGGTGCTCAAGCCAGGCAGTTATGTCAGTTGTGTGGCGTGGCCTTCTTTCAATGCTTTGGATTTTGTTTCTCCCTCGGTTGCTGACTGTGTGGCCAGGAAGCTTGCAAGGAGCATAGACAGCTGGGGGAGGGCAGGAGGCAAAGTCAAGGATGGGGTGGGTCTATTCTGTGGACTGGGTATGAGAGCTGGGATCCACCCAGGACTTTGAGTTTGCTAGTTTTTAAATGCACAAAGGGCTTGAGAGGAGTCACTGCAGGGACAACTTAAGAAGTCTGGCCCCCAGTTTTAAAACAGATTTGAATTTATGATCCTAAATCAGCTCTGTCATGTCCTTCTTGGACAAATCACTGACAGTGCATAGACACACGTATCCAGTTTCTAAATGTGATTACTCTAATATTCAGGAATAGTGACATGTGTTTTCAATAGTGTAACACAGCAACAAATAATCTCTATGGCACCCAACCATTTCTATTATGTGAGATCCTGTTTTGATCTAAAAAAAACTTTTTTTATGGATGCTCAATGTAACATAAATATAACATTTCTTTGCAAAATGTCTGCATAGACTGACACATCACCCACCTTAAACATAAATTAAAGGAAAACAGTATTTCTGTTTAAGAATTATTCAAGGTCATCAGGTCAAGACTCTGCAGAACAGAACCAGCTCTATCAGGGGGCCCCTGAAAGGCTGGGGGCATGAGTCCACCTTGGCCATGCCTTAAAATGTCTCTGAGTCACTGCTTGGATGGACTTAAGGGATTTATGTGTTGCACCTATGGTGGCATCTTTTAATGTGGGCACAGGCTGACAATCACTCGCCATGTGTAGCCGGTGAGTACTTTCAGTTATTATTATGTGTCTTCTCTTTTTTAAATTCAAGGCATAGTTATATGCATACCAGGTACAAGGAGAGATGATGTGGCGTAACAGCTAGAGTAGCCAGCTTTAATGCTGAGGAACTGGTTCGAGTCAAGGGGGGAGAATCAGCACCCAGTGATTCTGAGCAAATCACTTAATCTCTCCGTGTCTAAAAGTTAGTGTGCCCATCTGTACTGCAATGTTGGCTCAGGTAAAGTGCTCCAATACATCCGGTCAAGTGCACACTACATGAAACTGCAAAAAAAGCAGCTCAGCTGTGCCACATCTGGGCAGTGTGAATGTAGCTGGCTCCTTATCTATGGCACATCTCAGACTGTGTTCGCTCTAATGGACTGAAGCATGAAGTTTGACACCAGGGCTGAAATCGTTCTTTTAACCTCTGCAAGTTACAGACCAGAGCCTGGTATTGCGTGCAATGCTACAGATAGACAGAAGGAAGAGAGCCTACCATGCAGCAGGGTAACATGCAGCAGGGCCAGGGCTAACTGGAGCTGGTGTGCGTGACAGTGTGAGAGTGTATCGGGGCTGGCCTTGGGCATGGGCAAGCTGGGCCCAGGCTCGGGGCACTACATTTTCTGAGGGACACAGCATGAAGCTGCCTGACTTAATGTCATACAAAGAGCAGCTCATCCATCCCACTAGGTCTCCATAGGGTCCTGTTAAATACTTTGTAATCAGCCCTTAGTGTACCTCAGCATTATTGTTAGCACACCATAAGCCCCTTGTCCTCCTCCAACCTTCCTCACACCTCCTTCTGTCACACCACAACTACCCCTGCCCTCACAACAAACACCACTTTTTTTTTCTGCCCAGGGCACTGTCCCGGTCAATCTGATTTAGGGCTGGTCCTGGTGTGTATGTATGAATGAGTGTGTGTCTGACTCCTTTTGTGTGTGCTGATGGATTGTTTGACAGGGCTGAGGGCCTCTTGATATGGGCTCTAAAATGAACATGTGAATACAAATTCAATTACAAGAGCGTAGAGACAGTATGTGGCATTACAGCCAGAGTTGCTGACTTTGGAACTAGGGAAGCAGGTCTGAGTCTGAGCGTTAGCTCAACGTCTTGTAATCCTGGGTAATCAATTAATTTCCTCATGCCTCTAAACATACATTTGACCTTATATAATGGCAAAGGCTCTTACATAAAACACTTCAATACATTCACGTTGAGTTTACCTATATTGCATCCAAAAAATAAAGACAAAAAAAATACATTCATCCTACTTCAAACTAGGGGCATATTATCAAGGGGGTTTATCTCCGTTTTTTTGGCTTTAAAAGCCAAGAAAGCGGAGATAAAATTATCTCCCTATTACCTAGCTGTCGCTAACACCAGTTAGCGACAGCTAGTAGGAGATAGCGACCATCTTGGGCCCCACTTTGCATGTCAGTGATATTTATCACTAATGACATGCAAAGTGGGCGTGCCAAGATGTTAGCGACTGAAAACAGTCGCTAACATCGCTATCTCCTATTACCAACTTTTGGAGATATTCGCGCTAAGCGCGAATATCTCCAAAAGCTAACACCTGCCCTGAGCAGTTCTTAGCTATGTTATCCAATGGGAGGTGGATAACATGGCTAAGAGCATTAGCTCGTTAATGCATGAATATCGCTGACTTTTCAGCGATATTCATGCATTGCGGCGATTTTTATCTCATTTGCGATAAACCTTGGTGATACCAAGGTTTATTTGCGGTAAAAATCGCCACAGCTCAGCGGTAAAATTTTGTCTCTAACCAAGCAATAGCGATAATTATCGCTATTGCTTGGTAATATGCCCCTAGGTTTCTCTTACCTTGTGTATGTAAAGTACATGACATGAGTTAAACAATGAGCCAGGTGCGTTAAACACAAGCTCATGTCTGTCTGTTTTTTGTGTGCGACAATCGGGAATAGATTGAATCACCCAGTCACCCTCTGCGGACTTTGTTGCATTAAAACAGCTGTCATGTCTACATTGCTGCATATCAGCACAACGTGCAAGTGCCCAGCTGTCGAAGATTGAAGCAGTCGACCGTCGAAAGACCTGAGCGATCCCCGTATTACTGTCACCTGTGCATGCCCAAATTCACCATCATCTGAATAAGAGTCCTGTAGCAACATATAGAAAAAATGCACTGTCTAACCATGAGCATGCGTAAAGAAATACAGCAAATTTTAAATAATTCTGGTGGGAAAAGTATAAAGTGAAATGGGACTATAAATCTCACTGTGAAAATGTATAGGACCTATGCTTGTATTTCCATGCTTAGTGAATGCACAGACCATTCCATCTTCCATTTTTGCATCACTAACTGAAATAGTTGCATCTCTCTGAATATAGGCTATAAGCTGGAATGTTAGTCAGGTTAGATTTGTAATAATATAAACGTCTGACCAAGAGATCACCAAGCCTTGATGGTGCAGAGGAGCGAGAAATGAATTTTCTGCTGTCTGTGCACAAAAGCATGCTTACACCAAAATATCTCTTAAACAGCTGCACCAGTGATATCAAAGCAAGTACCGAAAAGTCCCAATATTTAACTTCCCCAAAGTGTCATGTAGAATGCTTCCTCCATTGTTATGTTTAGGCCAAAACCCTAAAAAAAGACATATTTATACCTCATTAATTTGTCTGTCTTTGTATGATTTTCTTTACATTTCATCTATCTTTCGTCTATCTATCGTGAGGCGTAAGGAAGAAAAATATTTGCATTTCTTCCAATACTTTCCTATTTCTATGTGTGCTACATTCTGCAGTCGACATAGAGGAAAAAGCCCCAGAGGACGGTTTTTGTGCAGGAAGGTGTCCCTTATGCGCAAAAAACACTCCTGTCTGCATTGCAGGCACCTTGCACCGTGGTGCAAGGGTGCCTACGTTGACGCTAAGCTCCTAATTGTGCACCAGTGCGGGAGGAGGACAGGAATGCACCATATCTTGATAATCTGGCACATTACAACCCTCCATCTTTCACACAGTGCAGCACTGCAAGGTGTCTTGCTGTGTTGCACTGTGTGAAAGTTTGATAAATATGGCTGTGAATGTTAATAAAGTTTCATGGGCCCTATAATAAATTGCAAAAGCGCTGGGAATTTATGGTGCAGCGTTCACGGACAAACAGGGCAAAAGCACCATTTGAACTTTACGAGAAGTGCAAAAGTGACATTTTACTGCAGCACTTTAGTGAAAGTATTCGTTTAAGACTGTTACTACAAATGCCCAGCACTGGTACAATTTACTTGATGTGTCCCACAATCTTATGTCCTAGCTCGGCTACTTCTAGGTTTGAGTCCTTATCCTATCTTGTGCTACTCTTCACTAGACTTTGCCAATTGCTTCTATTGTTTCCTTTATTCTCCCTCGTCAATTTCAAGGTGTTCAGGATGACAATGTTATCTCTTTTCCTTTGCCTTCAACTGTAAAATGATATGTTTGTCTGTCGTTTGTCCAGTACTAGGGGGAATATTTGCAAACCCATATCGACACCACAACATCACTTTTAGTGACGCTGTAGTAGCTATAGGAACTTTGCCCTATTTACAAGGCAGCGTTAAGCCACCTAAGTTGGCTTAATTCTGCCTTGGAAATAAGGGCCCCTTTCACGCTACACTTAGCCTGAAAGTGGTGGGCAATGGGTGTTGTGGTGGGCGTTCCACCCAACACCCATTGATTTTGACGCTGCCCCCTATTTACAAGAGCAGAGTAAATAGGAGCCAGCACCAACATTAAGACCATGGAACCCTGGTCTTAATCAGGCGAAACAAAATGATAAGAAATGCTTTATTTCTCCTAATTTTTGCTGTTTCCATGTGTGCTGCGTTGTGCAGCACACATAGAAACAGCATAACGCCAATGATTGTTTATGTGATAGTAGTAGTATGTTTATTGTTCAGTTAATAAAAGCTCACAATTTTAAAACGTACAAATATTAAAAGTCAGTACTTCTTTTAAAACAGAAGGGAGCAGGGCTCCAGTCTTTAAAAGCAAAAAAGTCTCAGCTTAGGGTGCTTATGATTCGGCTGGGTTTACGTGGCCATAATGCTTCCAGATTTCCAGGGGAAGATCGGCAAATGTTCTTACTTTGTTGTTGTTTGGCCAATGCTTTGAGTAAACCCTCTAGTTTTTTCATTTAGTCTTGTGGCCACTATGTTGAAGTATTTTGTTGTTCTACAGTTCAGCTGAGTTTCTTCAGGGTTAAAACAAAGCATCACTGCCTGCCTACAACTCCTTATGCCCTTCTGGTTCCATAGGGCCCGAAGCAGAGAGCGCCTTATGTCCCGGAGGTTAGTGCAGATGCAGATTATGTGTGTGAGGTCCTCTTTCCCAGAAAGACAGAGGCGGCAGGGATTTGCAGGATTTTCCCTTGTCCATGGTGCAAGGTGCGGAGCTATAGGAATTTTGCCCAGGCGCATGTTAAGGAACTTGTTTTTTGTCTTCTGTGTAAGGCCCGTTGTTAAATACTCTTGTGGTTTTAGTGCGCTGTAACCTTTCAGCACGACCCATCCGTGTGCTCTCTTGGCTAAGGTGGCTTTGTCCTCGATTAATGAGACCATCTTAGTGACTTTCGACACCACTTTTTTGAAGGTGCCTAGGTCGGTTGCCGACTCCCATAGGGCTGTTAATCCTAAGGTCTTCAATGATTCCTCTAAGTAGGTCCTTGCAGGTGAGTTATCTCTGCCGATCAATTCGGTCCAGAGATGGGCGTTTAGAGAACCATGGTCGGCGTCTCTGATTTTCCACCAGCTTTTTATATATGCGCCTCTTCTCTCCACCGTTGTTTCTGCAGGCCGAATTCAAGGCGGATTTGAGCGGGCGATGAGTTGGTGGGAAGATGAAATATTGCCCTGTATGCTCGGCTGATGGTATTGTCTAGTGTTGTTGCATCTTTGCCTCTCATGGACTCGCTGCCGTAGGTGAGCATGGGCTGTAAGCGAGCTCTTAGTACCTGTAGGAGAGGGCCCAATGACCGATCGGGGAGTGCTTTCTGCAGAGGCTTTATCGATAGGTGGAATGTCATGCCCTTTCGACATATGGCCTCTAGTTGGTGTTTAGAGGAGCCATTTCCCCTTGCTGCACATAAACAATCACTTAAAAAAATAGTTTTGCAACTTCTATGTGTGCTGCATTAAGCAGCACACATAGAAGTTGCAAAACAACATGTAAAGATTGTTTATGTGCAGGAAGGGGAACCTTGCTGCACATAAACAATCCCCTCAACACAGGGACCCTTGCACTTTGGCGTTGGCACTAGACAGCTACAGTTACCGCCAGCATAGGAGGAAACATAGGGCTGCACCATATTCTAGTAAATATGGTGCAGCCATGCGTTTCTAAAGTGACAAAGTGTGTTGTTAGCCTTCCTGGCTTAACGACAAGCTTTGCCACTTAATTGTAAATATGCCCCAAGATGTCTTTTCACACCTATATTTAAGTTCCAATGAAATAGAAATACTCTGGATTTCTTCTCCCTATTGCTTCTCTTCTTCCTTGCCATTTTATTCCATACAACTCCACTGCCTTCGTATCTGCTCACGATTTTGGTGTTATATTTGCCACTCATATGACTTGTTTATTCTTGAATTTTCTCTGTTATTTCAACGTGCTGATAAGATCATAACATTTGCTCTTTACTCATTATATTTTTCTTATGCTGCTTACCTTTTTCTCTTCCTGCATCCACCTTTAATGCTTTAATTTGATTTCCTTAGAAATAATCTTGCTCTTTCAAAGTTTACTTTCTCATATGTTTCAGTGTCCGTGACCCTTTAGGTTATATCTTCAACACCATTTGTTTTCGTATTTTTTAAGAGTAATATTAGTCTGGCGCCTCCAGTTCTGTTCTCCATCATTATGCTTTATGTTTCTGCTCATATCTTGAGTTCCGGTAGTAAAATGTGTAGGGAAACAACCATCACAACGCAGGAATTACAACGCAATACGATTACAATGAAACTTTTACAATGCAAGATCCTTTACATTGCATGTTTTTACAAAGCATGCCAGTACAACGCAGATGCCATTACAACGCATGCCATTACAAAGTAAGTATGGGTAAGTATCTAATTTAAGTTAATAAATGACATTTTGTTTATTCATTTTAATTTGATATTTTAAAATTGTTACTCCTACCTTATCTAGCACTTACACTACAGATGCACCCCCTTGGAGTTAGAATAGTAATTGTTACTCCTACACTATCCAGAACTTACCCTACAGATGCACCCCCCTGGAGTTAGAATAGTAATTATTACTCCTACACTATCCAGCACTTACCCCACAGATGCACACCCTGGTGTTAGAATAGTAATTATTACTCTACACTATCCAGCACTTACCCTAATGATGCACCCCCTGGAGTTAGAATAGTAATCATTACTCCTACACTATCCAGCACTTACCCTACAGATGCACCCCCCTGGAGTTATAATAGTAATTATTACACCTACACTATTCAGCACTTAACCTACAGATACACCCCCCTGGAGTTAGAATAGTAATTATTACTCCTACACTATCCACTACTTAGCCACCAGATGCACCCCCCCTGGAGTTAGAATAGTAAATGTTACTCCTACACTATCCAGCACTTACCCTGCAGATGCACCCCCTTGGAGTTAGAATAGTTGCTCATACACTATCCTGCACTTACCTTACAGATGCACCCCCCTGGAGTTAGAATAGTTATTATTCTCCTGCATTATCCAGCACTTAACCTACAGATGCACCCCACTGGAGTTAGAATAGTATTTATGACTCCTACACTATCCAGCACTTACCCTACAGATGCACCCCGCTGGAGTTAGAATAGTAAATATTATTCATACACTATCCAGCACTTACCCTACAGATACACCACCCTGGAGTTAGAATAGTAATTATTACGCCTACACTATCCAGCACTTACCCTACAGATGCACCCCCTGGAGTTAGAATAGTAATTATTACTCATACACTATCCAGCACTTACCCTAAGGATTCTATCCCATGGAGTTAGAATATTAATTATTAATCCTACACTATCCAGCACTTACTCCACAGATGCTACCCCTGGAGTTAGAATAGTAATTATCAATCCTACACTATTCAGCACTTACCCTACAGATGCACCCTCCTGGAGTTAGAATAGTAATTATTACTCCTACACTATCCACTACTTAGCCACCAGATGCACCCCCCTGGAGTTAGAATAGTAAATGTTACTCCTACACTATCCAGCACTTACCCTGCAGATGCACCCCCTTGGAGTTAGAATAGTTGCTCATACACTATCCTGCACTTACCTTACAGATGCTCCCCCCTGGAGTTAGAATAGTTATTATTCTCCTGCATTATCCAGCACTTAACCTACAGATGCACCCCACTGGAGTCAGAATAGTATTTATGACTCCTACACTATCCAGCACTTACCCTACAGATGCACCCCGCTGGAGTTAGAATAGTAAATATTATTCATACACTATCCAGCACTTACCCTACAGATACACCACCCTGGAGTTAGAATAGTAATTATTACGCCTACACTATCCAGCACTTACCCTACAGATGCACCGCCTGGAGTTAGAATAGTAATTATTACTCATACACTATCCAGCACTTACCCTAAAGATTCTACCCCATGGAGTTAGAATATTAATTATTAATCCTACACTATCCAGCACTTACTCCACAGATGCTACCCCTGGAGTTAGAATAGTAATTATCAATCCTACACTATTCAGCACTTACCCTACAGATGCACCCTCCTGGAGTTAGAATAGTAATTATTACTCCTACACTATCCAGCACTTACCCTACAGATGCACCCCCCTGGAATTAGAATAGTAATTATTACTCCTACACTATCCAGCACTTACCCTACTGATGTACCCCCCTGGAGTTAGAATAGTAATTATTACTCCTACACTAACCAGCCCTTACCCTAATTTTTTAATTAGAAAAGTAATCAAATATAATACATTTTAATTTATTCACAAACAATATTTGGTTTGTAAATAAAAAAAAATGTTGGATGTATAAAAGCATTTTCAAAATATAATTTTAAAAATATTACATTTATTAAAATGTATAGAAATATTATTTAAGAATTATCATGCTTTTAAAACATCTTATATTCAATAGAATTTTTTATAGTAATTTTAACATTGATTTACAATTTTTTGATGAACTATACTTTTATGTTAATTATTTAAAAAAGGAATAAGGATACGTTTTCCCACGCTTTTACATAGAAGTCAATGGAAAAAAATGTCTTTCCTTTATTTCTATAGTTCTTAAGGAGATTGCCGCGTCTATGATGTTCAAGATCATTTGCAGAGGATCGCGGGAGTGAAAACAAGCCTGATGGAGCAGCTAAAAGGTAAGAACATTTAATTAATCATTATTACACAGTATATAAAGTAGTAGTCATATTTTAATATAGTAGTAAAAAATGAGTAAAAAAAAAACGAGTTTGTTTAATTTTTTAATATTAATATTTTTTTTAAAAAAAGATTTAATTTGTATGTCTTTATAATGTATTCAAAAAGTACAAAATGCTTTAATTTGTGAAAAATTAACTTCAATAATAATACTATGTTAAACGTTAGAAATAAATAAATTGCCCTTTTTCATTTTTTGTTGCTCCAGATGAAGTTTACACGTAAACGTGAAACTTGAAGGCAGCCATTTTGAGGACCGTCGCCGGACAGAGTAGAAGATTGGTAGACCTGCGCTCAGGTAAGAAACTTTTAAAAACTTAAATCTAATAGTGCATGTGCGACTTTTATCGCAAGGAGAGATGAGGGAGGTTTTAAATGTTATTAATATGTTTAATTAGATTTAACGTAAGATGTTACCAACCATGTTGAAAGTGTATGCCCAGGTCGGGTCAAATGTTTACCTTTTATAATTGTTAGCGTTTTAATATTAGGATCGAGAATGGATTTCTACTTGTAAATAATTTTATTTGTTTGTAAAAATTAAAAAAGTACCTCAATTTATAAATGCGCTCAAAGAAAAAAATTGATTTTTGACATATGGATTTACTTTGGCTTTCTGGATGGACATTGAGGATTTTACAAGGATGACTTTTATTCTTTTTGAGAATTTCATATTGTTTTTTCGGTTTGTGGAATCGGAAGGTTTGATTTTTTGAATAAACATTGGAGAAGGTTTCATTATCTGGGAAGATTTGGATTAAAAACATGTTGGAGCAGGATAAGAATTACTTATGGATTGGCTCTTTTGAAATCAGCCTTTTTCTTTTTGTTGTATTTGTTTTGTATGCTTTAATTTTGTTCATACAATTTCTGGAAAGGACCAGGAATTTTTGGAAATGTCTTCGTTGTATTGACGGAAAAAAAGACATTATTGAAGAATTTCCTTGCTAAAAAAACAGTCTTATGGAAAATGGGTTTTTTAAACAACATTTTTTATGGGTTTTTCGCAAGTGGATTTATTTTTTTTAAAAAGTCAATCATGGATTACATTATTCGTATTGGAAAGTTAAAGACTTGAAAAAAGAAAACATCTAAGGTAAGGTGACCCGACTTACACATTTTATATATGTTTAAAAAAAAAAGCCAATTTTAAAAAGATGTTCAATTTAGGGCAAACAAGGAAAGTAACAGTGTAGTGTGTATTAGTAATGTGTAATGTGTGCACCATTATCCAGGTAGTCTGAAGCCATACACAACGAAAATTGTTGTAAAGTTGCCAATAGTCTTTCTGACACTTCTTTAGATTTTTTGCTAATTCGTGGGTTTAGACTACCTGTTAATGCTTATGACATTCACATTTCTTGGAAACTTTGCTCCTTCCTCAAAGTTTTCAAAAAATGATAAAAGTTTGGGTGAGCTCTGCCAATGGCATGGTTAAAGGAGTTGTGCCATCCTTCTATGGCATTGTTTGTCGTTGCTCCTCATTCTAAGCAGCTCGGGTAGCAGTTCAACCACTCCAAATGGACACTTGGCTTCCTCCGGTGACCTGACCTGCTTAGATGCCAAATCCATGTGTCTTCAAAATAATTTAGTAAGAGTGCCAATTTTTCTCTGTCTGTTGTAAAAAAGTCAGATTCTGTAATTGCAGTGTAGTACTCGTCTACACTATCATGAGGAACAAAGCAAAGTGCAGTTAGTTTTTTTAGTTCAAATTGCAGTTTGCTATCTAATACGTAATCCACAATTAAGGATGTTTTTTGCAGCTTCTGCCAAAATGCCTGGGAAAAGTAGAAAAAACATCTTTGAATTTGGGTATCCAGGTACGTTTTCTAAATAACATTAATCATTGCAAATTCAAAATCAATAATCATTTTCCTAGGACTTTTGTTTGATGTTTTGGATTTTATCACTGTTAAAAGTTCAGTGTAAGTTGTGGTTTGTTTATCAGGTAGCAAACTGTATACTAAGGGAACTACTGTATTGTTAATTTTAGCATGAATGGTGTATATTTGGGTGAATGGATGGGGCGTGCTTTTAAACGTTCCATCCATCATCCAAACATCACTATTCTCTAACTTAACTAGATTATGTGGAGTGTTAAAGATGAGGATTCTTTTCAGAGGGGGTTGGTTGTCAAGCAGTAAGAAAGGTTTGTTAGAAATAGAAAGAGAGAGTTCTGGAGAAATAAGTATGTCAGAGAAGGTTTGTTGTGTAACTCTTTGTGGGTTACTTGCTTGTTTTTTGCGTTGTATATTATGTCTCAGATTGGGTATAATGAGCATACTGCTAGCAACATGAGTTGGGACATGTTGTGCAATCTCCCTCAAAATAGAACCAGAAGAGTCATTGGAGGTGCTTGCAATTTCCTTCATTTCATTAATTGTTTCTCTAACCTCAATCTCCATCGCAGAGGCAGAGTGGCAATGGTCTGTGGTTTTTAAAACAGTCATCTAGTGTAACCGCTCTGCCTGTGCAATGGGCTGAGTAGTATTGCACACACCTCCAATGACACCTTGGTTCTGTTAGTCTCTCCTTGCAATAAATGTACCCTGCATGCTTAAGGAGCCGGTTTCCCTTGTTTGAGGTTATATAATTAGCTTTCTTATTTGAAGACATTATCTGAAATTAAAAGAAAAAGAAGAAAAAAATTTAAGTTATGTAAGTTATTAAATATATTTTTAGATTAGATGATCATTTTTCGTCCAATTTTAAATACTGTTTAAAGTACATTTTTTATTGATTGTCACTTTTTATTGGGAAAAGTATATCTTTGTTACATTTTGTCATTGTTTTTGTTGCATTATAAATACATTTTAAAACTTTTTACCTGCCTGTAGATAAAAAAAATATTAGGTTTTGGCAATTTTTGTTGCAAATACCTTTTGAATTTGTTGAATTTGCTTCACTTTGAGCTGTGATCCTTAAATATGTTTTCAATGGAGAATAATTGTTTTCTGACAGTGAAATTAATTGTATGGATTTTTAGATGTGTTGCACGTTTTGGGATAAAAAGTTATAGTTAATCTTTAGTATTTTTTAGGAAATGAACTCACCTTTCAATATAATGTTGAATGTTGATGCAGGTGTTTCTTTTTTTTGGGATGTTCTTTCCAACCTGGTATCAAATTGAATTAGTGATCTTTATTGTATGTGTGTTGTTATCTGTGTAGAAGATAAAAATATGTTTTTTATTACAAAAGTATAGTGATATTGTATAAAAAAAATGTTATTTGCATTTCTAGTTTTTTGAACAAATAAAATGGTTTCAATATGTCATCATGTAAATAGTACCTCTTAAACAATATGAAAGTAGAATCATTCTATTTTTTTTCCTTTTTAAAAGATGCATGAAGCCTCATGAAATTCCCGAGCCTCCCTCATCCACACACTGTAAGTTATTTATTTTTAAGGAAAGCATTTCTTTGATTACTTTTTTCACTTCTAATATACTTTTGTATTCCTTTGCATCTGTTGTGTATTCTTTGGATTACTAAGTGGTCCCTCTTTTTGTTTCCTGCAACTTATATTTGGCACATTAACATACTAACTCTGTTTAATTAATTATTATCCCACCATTGTCTTTTAAATTTTGGATGGAAGCACTTTGTTCTGGATGAAAATATACTGTGGAAAAAAATGATTTCAAATTGCATTGTTTTTTTGTACATATTACCTTCTAAAATGTTTTGACTTCCTTCTTGTGTCTTTTGAATTCTGGAGTTTTGTTCTCAGCTTATTTTTCATGTGTTGAATCTTCTTTAGATCTGGATGAGTAAAAAAATTAGATAAGACACATTTCCATCGTAATTATGTGTTGGTTGCTTTTGAGAAAGTAAAGAAATTTTTTTCGGGAGTAATTTTTACGAAAATGTGCTCACGTTAAAAAGTTGTTTATAAGATTGAAGGTGCTTTTGTTGAATTTTGGACGCCTATTGGACGGTGGATCAGTTCTGAAGTTGAGTTCTAAATTGTCTGTGTACTGGTATCTATAAGAATACACTTGGTTTGCTTTTAATTTAATTTAATTTATACTTTAATAATTTTTGGAAAATGACACTTGAAATTAGAATTTCCAATGATCAAAGCATCCATTTTTTTAATAATAATTTTTGTTACTCCTCCAATATCCACCTTTTCAAACATAATTGACTTCACTGAGATTCGCAAGTATCTTGAAATTTTGGGCCTCATTAGGATGGCGGGCGGACTTTGCCCGCCCGCCATCCCCATGGTAATATGAACCACCCGCCTTAAGGGCGGGGGTCCCGTTGCTAGTATTAGGATGCGCCCGCCACAGTGGCGGGCGCATCCTGCATTCATACCTTTGTGGCGGGCGGTGCACTCAGCACCGCCCACCACAATGGCAGGAAAGCATGCTGTGCACTTCCATGCACAGCATGGCAGGCACCGCGCGGTGCCTGCCATGCTATGCATGGAACTGTTGGGGGGTACCATAGGTACCCCCCATGTGCACCCCCTAACCCCCTGGAGTCCCTGGGGGCCCGCAACAGGCCCCTACAGGGATTCTCTGCATGCCTTTCCGTGGCGGCATTGCCGCCACGGAAAGGCATTCAGAGAAGCCCATCCTAATATGGCTGGCGGTGTCTGAAAGACACCTCCACCATATTATTAATTTTCTGCCCCGGCCGCAAGGCTACCGGACGGAATAGCGGCGGACAGTCTTTCCGTCCACCGAGGTCACCCCCGCCATCCTAATATGGCAGGGGGTCTTTAGTGCAACGATGTCGGCCAGATTGCCCCCGCCAGGCCGGCGGTGGCTACCGCCAGCCTGTCAGGGGCAATCCGCCCGACATCGTAATGGGCCCCTTTGTTTTGTGAAATGTTTTCACCCTCATTTCAACCTTCATTTATTCATATAGTACTACTTAACTTTGTTCTCTCTTTTTTAGGTACACCTTGCACTTATTTACATTTTATTCAGCACCGCAAAATACATCATCAAAATGCATCTTTTCAGCTAAACAAGGCTCTTTGTCACTGTTGAATAGGTTTTATTAACCCGACACTCTCTTCAGATTTCAATGTAAGCACACTAGCATTTTTCCCTCTTCTGAAATCTTTGTTAAAAGTTATCCTAAATTTTAAAAAAAATTACATTTCACAAAATATGGATTTGCTTATTTTAAAATACTAGCGACTAATTGATTTGTAATTTTAGTTACTTACTTATGATATTTTTGAAGATGTTTTGCGATGTGACAGTGCCAGTTTCTCGGTTAGTGAGAGGCAGCCAAGTAAGTGCATGCTCTCGCTGGTAGTCAGTTGACCACTGCTTTCAAAATGGTGGACGGCTCCTTTAATATCGTTTTTGATATCCTACCATTTTTTTCAGAAAAATATGTACTTCTCATTCATTTAATGTGAAAACGTATAATTTAATTTGTGTTGACGATTTTGCCAGTAAGTTTCAAATGTGTCTGTTTTCACGTCCATTTTGTGTGCCATCAGGTTAATATTTTGTCATTGAAACTTGTAGTCTTTTCAATTGTAACAAGGGAACCCAATAGATACCTAGGGACCATGGGCAAACAGTCTTTTTAAGAAAACAACGGTCCTTAGGATAAACACAATGAACCATACAATGGAAAATATAGACTAGAACAATCAATTCCCCCAATCCAAGCTGAGTACCCTACAGCCATTTGCCTGAGGTCCTTAGCCCTTGTGTGCAACTCGAGTTTTGAGGCAATCACCTCCGATGCGGACCGCGCCTGTACCACCTCTCTGGATTATCGGTCTGGAACAGATAGTGACAGGCGCTTCAATAGCAAAACAGGCAACTTAATACAAAGTCCTGATGATGATCCCAGTTCATTAGGGGCCAGGGATCGAAACGCCGTCAGCATTTTTTAGCAATTCTGTAGTATTTTCCATTGTGTTTATCCTATTACAGTAATTGTTTGTCCGAACTTGCCTATGATTGATTTAAATGCAAGGGACAGTTGGTTCCCACGTCTTTCTTGCCTGATATTTCTTGTCTCCTCCTTTTTCTATATTTTTCTATTTTTCACTCTTGAATCTCTTTTGAGTGATGCTTGGATAGGTACAGGCTTGTACCCTATCAGATATTGAATTGGACCCTATCAGATATTGAATTGGACCCTCCCTGTGTTCTTCCTTACTCATGTATATACTTGAATAAAATCTTTCAGGCCCGGCTGGGTACTGAAACTACTTGATATAGTACTGATTCTAGTCTATATTTTCCATTGTATGGTTCATTGTGTTTATCCTAAGAACCGTTGTTTTCTTAAAAAAATTGAAACTTGTAGGACTTCAGGACGAGCATTCCATCTAAAATGGTGGACTCTTCGTTTACTTTTCAGCTGTCGTGTTTTCGACTTCGTTTTTTGGGTACATTTCATAATTTGTATTATATTCTGTGAATTTCTTCTTTTAAAAACATTTATAGTTGTGAAAATGCTTTTTTTCAAGGTAATTTATTACTCTAGTAATACCTGAGTATTAAAATTAATACCCGATTATTACTTTGTTTACAGGGTACTTTTAACGTATGTGTGCTCAGTTTATCCCTGCATATTAATACACTTCCCTACCCAAAACCCCTATTTTCCCTGCATCCCGTGCCAGGAGTTATTTTACAAAATAATTTTTTAATGATTTTTCCGTTGTAATATCATGCTTAGTATTATCTTGCGTTCTAATGCCTGTTTTAATGTATTTCATATATTTGTGTTGTAATGGTTTGCATTGTAAAGTCATTTGTTGTAAAAGAATTTGCGTTGTAAAAAACGCATTGTAAAAGCATGCGTTGTAATAGTATGCGTTGTAACTTCATACATTCAAATCGGTGTGGTGTTCCCTCTTCCTCCCTATGGTTAATCCAGCCTCGTGGTATTGGAATCCTCTAGATATGAAACAGATACTGCTACTTTAAATTAATTTTGTGTCCTAATGAAAATCACAGTACATTCTAATATTTGCGCCCCTGCTTCATGTTTTCTCGTTGCATAGTTTGGAATGGTATTAAATTATTTTGTTGACTTCTTTGGCACAACGACTATGTACCTAATAAACAATGAAAAGCGTCCCAAAAGTCAAAGCAAGCAATGACTGAGAAAGCATAGATGTAACAACCTATACCTCATCCTTAAATATGGCGTTACCATGATACATCCCTATGATATTGTTCACTTGAAGTGGATTATCTGAGAACAAGATCTGGATTCCTCAGATTAATGTTTTATATGTGTAAAATATTTATATTTAGACTTTGTGGTCAATAAATAAAAAAATCTGAAATCTTTATAAAACTATCTTGATTTAGTTTCTAAACCGTGACAGCTAAATCAGCAAACGTATTAGTTTTTATCGAGATGGCATAGTTCTGTGTCAAAGTATCAACAATACATCACATTCTACTTTAATTGCAACATTCTAACTATGTTGATGAACATGAATTTACATATTACCAATCAATCAATCAATCAATCAATCAATCAAGGGTTTGGTACTCACCCGAATGGGTCTCAAGGCGCTGTGGGGGTGGGGGGGGTGTTGCAGCTCCCAGAAGTTCCCAGTGTTTCGTCGAAGAGCCAGGTCTTGAGGTCCTTTATGTACTTGGATATTGCTGGTGTCTGTCAGAGGTGGAGAGGGAGGGTGTTCCATGCTTTGGTCACAAGGAAGGAGAAAATACAACCTCCTGTTCTGGTCTTCTTGATCGTGGCACTGTGGCAAGGGAGAGCTGGGCTGAGCGGAGGGATCTTTGGGGTGGTGGGACAAGAGGCAGTGGTTCAGGTAGGCAGGTCCTGTGTTTTGGAGGGTTCTTTGGGCGTGGGTGAGAAGCTTGAAGGTGACATATTAGAAAACAATATCCAATCATTGACATCCAATAGATGAAGAATTGTAAATAAACATGTCATGTATACAATGAAGGATAAGCTGCTGCAAAATCACCAACTTAGGGCCTGGTGTACAAATATTTGAAACACTGAAGTGAAACGTGTGTGCATACAAAATATGATCGGCGGGAGAAAGTTGCTGAATCCCGATTCATGGATTTCTGATAATTAAATATTTCTACTTGCAGACCACACTTAATACTGAGGACAATCTGCCTGTATGGCAGACTATATGTGATACCAAATGTAGGGTTAAGAAAGTAAGCATTACAGGGTGTGCCCATGAAAAATTTGGTAAAACTTAATGCTATTGAAAGTGGCATTCGTGTTAGTTTTCACTCTTCCACTCTGGCAATGCACATGAGTTTTCCCACTGCATAATTTCGAGTGAGTGCCTTTCCATGGTTGGAGAGTAAGGTTGAACTGCTTTTCAACATAGAACAATGGTTTCCCAATAGATAAAAAAACATTCAAGAAAGAAGCCTGCACATTTCTTCCATGCCTGGTCCAGTGAATTGTCTGGCAAAATATGCCTGCTCAGTGAATTGTCTGTTAAGAGGATATTTAGTTGAAGTACACATGATTGAAATAGAGTACAACTGAATTGGATTTCTCTGGCTAGTTCTATTCAATTTTCTGAATCAGCAAAAATGCTTATACCTACTTAAATTTTAGATCTGTGCATTGAAGCATTCTTGTATTTAATCTGTTCATTTCCACAAGGAAATTTGTGCTACTGTAAATTTTCTATAATGAGCTGCAAAAAAGGGCTTTACACACTGGTGGAAGTGTAGAGATAAAGTAAAGTGTAATGAAATTAAATCATAGCGGTTTAGTGTAAATGTAGTTTTTCAATGTTTTGGAAAGAAGATAGTCACCCGGTTTCAAAACAACACATACGCAGATTCTAATGCGCCAATAAACTACCTATCATATTCAACTAACTCAATGTGAACAATTTCCTAGAAAAGTGTGGTCAAAAAGTAATTATAATATTTTAACGAAACTGCTATAAGCTCCATGACAGTCAATCGGCTCCAGATGTCAGGAGATGAGTAAGTCAGTAATGACCTACATCTTGCAAGTATTCCTTTGATCTCTGGGAGGAGCCAACAAGTAGCTTTCATCCTGCTTGACCAGTCTACCATATAGCCAGTAATGGCTCTTGGATAACCATGATATTCAGTGCAGCACCATAAAGACCCGCAGCGCTGATGTGCTCATTTCATCAGGGTGTTGCTGTATTAGTGCTGTTGTCTAAGGTATATGTGCACCAGCTACTCTACTTTATCAAACGATGCCATTTGCAATTCCAAATATATGCAGAGATTCAGTGCTTATTTTGAGTCGGTGGTTTCCGGTGCTGGGCACCAGCACTTTTGTGTACGCACCCGCTCTAGTGACAGTCCAGCTGTCTGTCAAATTTTGAAATAAGCACACCAACAGAGTTTAATAAGTCAATATACATTAAAAAATTAATAACTTCTGTCGCTCACTCCATTATTATAGCTCTGGGGGCCCTGGAATAGCTTTAACTGTCACTCTTGTAGGAGTGCGATGGTTAATCCTTGTTTTGGTTCTGCCAGTGACAGCGCTGACGGGGGCAATGGGTGGTGCAGGGTGCAGTGGACTCCCAAGATGGGCCCTTTTTTACAAATTAAGCACTGCAGAGATTATCCAAAATCTATTTCCATCTGTGAGTAGGTTCTGGGAATCAAGGTAATGTTCCAAAGTAACTTGAACATACTTGTCACCAAGTGAGGAAGGATGTCTGTCGGCAGCCCAATGGCTCTAAAAACCAAGGTTCTGATAATTACCACCTGTACTCTTAGCCACAGTGGCAGGTGGCAAGACCTAAGCATCGGGTGCGGCAATAAACTATGCTTCATCCCAATAATCAGTGAAGCGGCAAGTAGTGTGGGCCACCATTTCAACACTCCTCTACGCAACACAGACTTTCAACGTCAAAAAGATTTTATCCTTTTAAAACTTGACTACTGTGGCGTAATGTAAACTGCCTCAGAAATATAAGACTATACAAAAAGAAGTAGAAATGATGTGTTGAGCAAATCACCCAGCCCTGAAAGCCCTTTATTAGCTGTTGGTGATGCACATAATACAGAAAAGATTCTTGAATGCACCCCACACATAGGATTTTAAAGCAGTGACACAAAAGTCATACTGAAGCTGGTTTCTATCTACACACAACCAGAAACTTCAGTTCCATCCTTCCAAGCTCACCTAAAGTTCAAGAAGAGGTACAAAAGCCAGAAAAACAGTGTGCACTTACGATCACAGAAGTTGACACTAGAAAATAGTTTAACCAGTCTCTTTGGTTCCAACATATCCCTAACTTAGGGGCCGATTAGGATTGCGGTGAATCCGCATCCTCCGGGCCGGGGGAAGCCACCGCCGGCCCGGAGGATGTGAGTTCACCGCTGCGGTGATTGCAAAGACCCCACGCCAGATTAGGATGGCAGGGGGGTCATCTGCGGAAGTGAAGACCGTCCGCCGCTTTTCCGCCGCGGTCCCGCAGCGGAAAAGCTCTAATATGGTGGCGGTGTCTATCAGACACCGCCAGCCATATTAGGATTCATGCGGAAACATGCTTTTCCACTGCGGGTTTTCCGCCGTGGAAAAGCATGTGGTCTTTGGTGTTTGGGGGCCCGTTGCGGGCCCCCAGGGTGTCGGGGAGTGGGGGGTGCCTATGGTACCCCCCAGCATTTACATGCACAAAGCGGCAGGCACCGCGCGGTGCCTGCCGCTTTGTGCATGTAAATGTTAAACATGCATTTTTAACCTTGCGGCGGGTGCTGCTTCAAGCAGCACCCGCCGCAAGGTTAAAGGAACAGGATGTGACTGCCAGGGTGGCGGTCACATCCTTATTTGCATGGAGGGACCGCCGCTGCCCATGCGGATGGTCCCTCTTCCTCGGGGGTGGTGGACGGACGCAGGTCCCTCTGCCATCCTAATGACCCCCTTACTCAGGGAGGACCTAAATCATCATTCATCAGTAAGTAATTCAGTTGCTAACCCACACCTAAGAACTTCTCCATTTTTCATCTGGATGGGGAAGTCCCTAATGTCCCCAGAACAGTGTAATCCTATGCAGACAGGATATTCTTTACGCTTCTCCAGCAACCATACTTCATTTGAAGATTATAATTCTGCTCTGTGTAAATTTCAGTGTGTGCACCTCTTCAATCTCAGCTGAAATTATTAAATATCACTCGCCTACACTGCTGAGTGCACACAATTAGTATGGTGAACCTACAATGAGCTAACATGCCACTCTAAAGAAAGCATTCTTAATTGATAAGTGAATACATACATAAACATAGTCAATGGCATTAATAATGTTTTCAGTTGACCTAATGATTAGACTTTGCCCTTCATATATTAGTAGAAAGAACAATGTTTAGAAGCAATGTTTCTGGTTTTATAGCTCCCTGACCTCCGTCACCCACATGCTGCGAGAGCAAATGTTGATATGTTGTTCTAAGCATAAGTCTTGTGAGTGTTTTAGCACAAACTCACAGTTTCTAAGCAGAAAATTGTATATTTCATTAGGTCCAGCATTCGAGACCTCTTGTATATACTTTAGTATATATACTTTAGTATATACTTTAGTATAGACTTATATGTTTATGTAGTTTGTGGGCTCTAGAGATCAGCTCTAGGATGTGTCTGCTTCCGTCTAGGGACTTTTTTTGTCCAACTACCTCTACCTCTGAAAGAAAACAACCAGCAGAGGTCAGTAAAATACCAGAATAGTTTACAGCTGAGAGACTTAAAAAAAAATTCTGGGAACTGCCTCTATTTAACTTTATTCATAGAAAACAACCAGCAGAGACCAATAAAATACCAGAATCACTTTAGCATTCTCTAGATTCCAGTCCATATAAATTGTCTTCCACAAGCACCCGTAGACATTACATTACAAAGTCATGTTACGGGTAGGGGGATAATCCTGATCAATGCTACATGGGAGGGTGCAGCTATCTCCTTGATAGGAGTTCCACAAGCTCCAAATTCAGGACCATTTTTGGGGGCAACCCTGGGCTGTATAGATGGTCTTTTCTCAATACATACACCAGTCAAGATCTGTTTCCCAGACCTGCACCACAGGCGGTTGCGCTGCCCCCACAGTCGTGAAATGTTCCTCCTTGCCATCATTAATACCAGCGTAACCCACTGTGTGTGGTAGCTATTCAAATCAGCAGGTTCCCATGTATTCAAAAGGCATCTACGTGCTTCAGGACGGAGGACTACCATGAGTACTTCACTTAAAACATTGTGTATTTTCTGGAAATAGGATTGTATACGTTCACATTCCCAGATTATGTGCATAAATGTGCCCTCTTCGCCGCATCCCCGTCAACCCTCTCCTCCACTAGCTCTATCCATTTGTACCAAACGAGGACCTGTGACATACACACTATGGAGATGTTTAAGTTGCGCTAGTCTGAGTCTCGCTGGGATCGCCACCACCCTCGGGGAGGATACCGCCTCCTGCCACTATTCATCCTCCAGTTCGATGCCATCTCTCACCCATTTCTCCCGTAGGGGCTGGAGGGGGTCTGCTATGTTATTGATCAATTTCCTATATATTAATTATATGGTTTTCTCAGGTAGGTGACCATCTAGCAACCGATCTTCCAACCGGAAGGGTTCAGGGGGAGATGTGCCTTTGGGAAGGTGTGATTGCAATGCATTGCGGACCTGTGTGTATCTGAAGTGCACTGAGTCCGCTAACTCGTGTTGTTGCTGTAAAGAGGCAAATGCCTTCAATTCGCCCTTCTCCCACAGGTCTTTCATTTGTGAGATCCCAATGAGTTCCCACCTATCGAATCCCTTAGACTTCAACAGATTACCCAGCTCTTTGGAGTCCCATAAGGGGGTTGCAAACCTGATTTTTTGTCCCCAAACTAAGGATTTTGTGACGGCATGCCACATGAAGGACTGGGTTTTTCTAAGACCCAGCGGTGCCAGTCGGTACCCGTCGGTAAAGCGGGGTAACACTTATCCACTGTCATACGCTGCAATCTATCAAAAACGTCCTTTTCCTTCTCCTCCTTGTCTCGCTGAAATTGGTCTGCATTTCTCATCGTTGTAACAATACCTTCTCTCTTAGTACGTTTAAGCTGCTTGATTTCTTTCTGCTTGGCTTCTTTACGCCACAACCGAAAGGAATCAAACATGGCCGGCCTTGCTTTTCTTTGAAACAATTTAGCTTCAAGATTATCTAAAATCGGGGCCTCGAAACTACCATGAGGTGGCCAACTAAGGACACCGTCTTTTTTGGTGTAACGAGCCCAACACTCATTGAACGTGATCGGACCCAAACCATGTCGACTATATAATTCGTAAGTTGGAGTTCCAACCGGAGGTATCGGACACGAGTCCTCCAGCCGGGAATCCGTACCACAACCTCTAAAGCAACTGAACAAAGTACTACGGCCAGGCATCGTGCACACTAACCGAGTTTCACAAACGTCAAGGGTTATAGGATTACGATGTCCCTGCAAAAGAGCAAAAACCCTCGGTTTTTGGCGACTGCAGACGTCAAATAGCACAACAAAGAACAAAATACCAAGAACCACAAATGCAATGGAACCATGCAACAACTTAGCACCCACAACAACAAAGGACTCTGGGAGCGACCCACACATACTTAACTCAAAGATCAATGGCGTCACCAGGAAGGCCCGTCAATCGTCTCGCTGTACTAAGGTCTACGCCAGGCGCCAAAACAGGTCTACAGTCAGGGCAGCAGTCCGTCGCAGCCGTCAGGAGGCGGGGATCTTCGCGGGAAAAGTCGTTGGGCCACTTGTTTCGACAACAGGATCGATGAAGCGGGGTGCACCTTCCCTCGGAGATTTCACACGAAGTTCCTCACGATCGTCTGGCTTTGGACCGGTACCACTGATGCAGCCTCACGTTGGGCGCCAACTGAAGGACTGAGTTTTTCTAAGACCCAGCGGTGCCAGGGATAACACCTAAAACCTTCGTGGGTAACCTGTTCCGGCGTACAAGTGACAGAGACACGGGACACTTCCTTCGGCGTCAAAGATTCGAGGTTTATTACTGCAGGGAACACAGAAGTCACAAGAAGTACAACACGTGTAGGTTCTAGGAGACTGCTTCAAATTGTATCTGTGATCGCTCTTTTTATACAGTTCTCCGTCATAGGATAACATGACAGACAAAAGGTTACAACCCGGTTCCCACAGTAAATATCATAGGGGGTCGCATTCATGTATTCAGGGCCCGGAACATAATTACAGTAGCATTTGGCAGTTCCCAACTGTAAAAGTACATCTTCCCACCATTAGTGCATTCCGTTCGGCTGTAAACGAATCAAGGAAGAGTGAGAAACAGGTGCAGAGGAAGACGAAGGATAGCGAACAGATCGAAGAAAGTGCAAAAGGGGTGGTGTCAAGAAACACGATTGCAGGGATCAAAAGGACATGCCTAATGTATGCACGACTGGGACAATAGACCGGCACGGCAAGATGAGCCTCGAGCGGGGCCATCTGCCCTACAGTGTCATCCCCCTCATCATAAAGACACCCTCAAAGGAACACGTGTCTTCCGCCAGAGTTTGGGAAACCCAGGGTCGCGAAGCGGACAGCGTCCGTTCGCTGGCTACTTGAGGGCAAGAAACAAAATGGATGCCATATCTAAAATGGAACCCGTGGGTTCAGATGAAGAAACCCACGAAACAAACGAACGGTTCAGGCTAGTACAGCAAAAATGCGTACACCCACTAAACTCGTCATTTGCGGTTCATAGATACCAGGCTCGACCATATTCGTGCGAGTCGAAAACACCACTTACAATTGTCACGGAACATCAGACGCTCCTTTTGCCCTCATGTAGGCAAGCACTAGTCGGAATCATAATCGATTTCGATATTCATCAGACCATCCAGATGTTGCTGCAACATTATTCTATCCATCAGCGCTTCCTTGGTAACAGGCGGCCGCCTTATACACGTCGTAGCACAGAGGCCACATAAGGCAGGACCACACTGCACACAAAGACAACACGTGAACAGAAATGCTACAACAACCCCAATGATCATCAGAATCTTCCAACCCCACATCGACATCAGGCCCCAAAACCATCCGAGTAGCGTCCAATCCCCTACGTCCACGTGTATGGACTCAGAGATCTTATGCAACTTCGAGATGGCTTGATAGACAGTTGGAGCGTTGTCAGGAATGAAAATGCAGCAACTCGAATGGATCACCTTACATACTCCACCTCTGTCTGCTAAGACAACGTCTAAAACCATACGATTTTGTAACGTCATAAGCCTGTCTGCCTGAAGCTCTGCTGTGATGTTGCCAAGGGCGCTCGCAGTGATATTAGCGGTTGATTCCACCACTCGAGTCAACTGTCTCAGGTTCCTACTATTGATCATAGGCCCCCAAAACGGCAAGAAACTCTTAAAGAAGTCTCCTGCCTCTTGACCGGCAGTGTCCTCATCGCTAATCACGCCTCTCACAACTCTGGTCTTGTGATAATCCGACCCAACAGTAAAGGTCGGCGGCAACAAATTCGCAATATAACATGTGCCTGAGAAGTCACGAGGCAACCATGTATATGCGCGGCCGTAACAAACAAAGTAAGTACCCTTGGCAGTCAGAAGAACAGGGGAAGAGGTCGTCGGCAAAACATAAGTTTCGGTACAGGCACTCCTGCCGAGCTGAGCTCGCGGGCTTCAGCCTAGGCCTTTCAGACAGAAATTTCCGAGATGGGGTACGATCCAGATCAGAGACGAGCTTTTAAGCTGCCGATCACCCACTGACGTGCTATACTCAGCCTCACTCAGATCTCGGTATGCTCGCACCTCCTCCTCTGGGATAAGCGATGCGTCAAAGATATCCCTGTCTAAATCGGCAATCGCTCTTGCCAAAGGCTTGTGGTACGGGCCAGGACCATGATCTGCAGTGCGTGGCTCTCGATGGGGGTAAGAATCTAGTGCGCTACGAAACATTGTTTGGAATGCTCGAGCTGAACCCTGGGGACTATAAGGAAGGACCAAGTACGGAATTCCCCTATCAGTGGTATGTGGCATTAACCCACACACCCAACAATTCATAGTGTTCATTACCAACTGATGCTGGTGAAGGAGCTGAACAAAGGAATTGTTCATGAATTCTGCACGTCTAACCTGCTTGTGTTGTGGTAAGATGTGGAAGGAATGAGGGGAAACAGTGGAAGTAGGTTTAGGTTCAGAAGAAGGGGTAGGTGAAACAGAAGGCAACAATGACTGTATCATGTAATACACCCCACCCACCAATAACGAAGAAACAGTTAGGAATAGAGGAACACCTGAAACATGAAGCATTTAGTACATGCAATTCTATGCAGTTCGAATCTTTGAGATTGAGTCTTTTCCAATTCCGACAGCTTCGAGAAAGCCATCCTCTAAAACCGTCCGCAACGTTCTTGACGCACTTCGTTCTGTGTAGCAATAGTCAATCCCCAGGAATTCCTAGGAATCGACGGTCTCCAACCTAGTGTCAGGACCTACTAACCAGAAGGAAGTACCCGCACGGCCCTAAGGTCCACCCGGATGTAAGGTACTTTAATTAAACAATATATACAAAATCTCCTAGCTGTGGAAACAAATACACATATGCCGAAAAAAACTCAGAATTCACGAAAATTGCAGTTATTCAAAAATGTTCAAAGTGAAGAGTGATAATGGGGTAACGTGAATGTCAGGGGAGAAAGCGAAAATATTTTTTTATTTGTCTCTAGTGTTGGAACGGAGAAAATATCTGCTTCTCCCAGGACAAGTCTGATCTTCAAACAGTTGGTCAGGTGATGAAACAAAATCCTGTCGACCAGACAATTGTTCAGATCTTGAGTCCTCGGATGACAAATGTTCAACAGTATCGTCCGGCTGCACTGAGGTATCTACGACAGGCTGAGCGTCGCTAAATGGGACAAATTTCGGTACAACCTCAGCTTCAGACGAAGCGATGCCCTTCCTCACCCACGAGTCCGCTGGCAAAGGTATAGGTACCTTCTTGGTGTGGGTGGCATGCACCCAGTGCTTGCGACCCTCCAAACGAACAGCAGTTCTCGTGGCAAGGAGCACCTGGTAGGGTCCGATGAATCTTGGCTCAAGATTTCGTTTTCGGCCAAAATTCCTCGTAACCACCCAGTCTCCGGGCTGGAGCTGGTGGCCTGGACCCTCCGTCTGCGTCGGTAGTGCTTCAAAGACCTGTTGGTGAATTAACCTCAGTTTAGCAGTCAGATCATGAAGGTACTCAAGATCAGAAAACACACTGGGTCTAGGGACCCCCGAAACATTGGCAGGACGGCCGAACACAATCTCATATGGGCTGAGCCCTACTCGAGAGTGTACAGTCGCCCTAGTTGACAGAAGAGCTAAGGGCAAAGCGTCACGCCACGAGAGACCAGTCGTAGCCTGAATCTTTGCGAGTTTTAGTTTAAGAGTACTATTGTGCCCCTCAACTAAACCTGCTGACTGGGGATGGTTGGCGCTATGGAATTTTTGTGTAATTCCAAGGCCCTTACACACACTCTTCATCACGCTCCCCACAAACTCACTTCCGTTATCAGACCATACAATCCGTGGCATTCCATACCGAGGAAAGTACTCCTTCAGTAGGACTTTCGCTGTGGACAGGGCAGTATTGTCTTTAAGAGGGTAGGCTTCGATCCATCGGGAGAATGCGCAAACCACAACTAAAACGTATTTTAGGTTATTGCATCGCTCCATATGGATGAAGTCCAACTGAATCACCTCAAAGGGACATGAAGGAGGAGCAAAGTGGCCAGGGGGTGTAGGAGTTCCCTTGCCAGGATTATACATCATACGTATCATGCAATTTTTGACGAATCTCTCAGCACACTTAGCGATACCATCATTCTTCCATACGGGAGACAACAACTTGCAAATACCTTTCGCACTAATATGTGACAAGCCGTGTGCCATAGTCACAACAGCTAGCACATACGCATCCGACAACATCCACCTTTTACTCTCCGACAAATCGATCCAACAGCCATTCGCATCCAACTTTCCCGTACTCTCTTTCCACTTGGTCTTTTCAGTCTCAGTGGCCTCGTTCTGAATCGCTTTCACACTCTCAATAGTGTCTTCACACATACCAGCTTCTGCAGGCCACCTTACCGAACTCATCACATACATCCTGGTTGTAAGATTCCTTGCAGTCTCCTTAGCAATCTCATCAGCGAACGCATTACCACAACCAACATCATCCGTCACCCTACGGTGCGCACTACATTTAATAATCGCCACCTGCTTGGGCAATGTAAGTGCATCCAAAAGATCATTCACAAGCTGTCCATGCTGGATCTTCGTACCATGCAATGTCATATAACCTCTCTCTCTCCACAAACGTCCAAAACTGTGCGCAACACCAAACGCATACTGGCTGTCTGTAAACACATTCACCCGTTTCCCTTTCGACAAAACACACGCTCTGGTCAAGGCAATCAGCTCTGCCGCCTGTGCAGAATTCTGATTTAATCTCGCAGTCTCCACAACCGTACTCAACGTTACCACAGCATACGCAGTCGTCACATCACCTTTCGGCAACTTAAAACACGAGCCATCCACATACAAGGTACCATCAGGGTCTTCCAAAAGAGTGTTTTTTAGGTCAACACGACCTTTTGTTTCCTCCTCAGTACGTAAGTAACAGTCGTGTGGTGCTACCTCATCTGATTCCATATTAGTTGGCAACAAAGTCGCCGGGTTTAGGACATTGCAGCGCTTTATTTGAATGTGACTTGCCAGAAGCGTCAACTCATAACCAGACAACCTTGCACTCGTCAGATGTTGAGTTTTCGTGCGATTCAAGAGAGTGTCAACTGCATGCGGAACCATCACCGTAAGCATATTATCCATGACCAATCCCGCAGATTGTCGGATGGACACCGCAGCAGCCGCTGTTGCTCTCAAACAACTCGACAATGCTCTAGCTACTGGGTCCAAGGTCGAGGAAAAATATGCACATGGACGCTGCTTACCACCAAATTGTTGCGTCAAAACACTCAACGCACAACCTTCCCTCTCGTGAACGTATAGTGTAAACGGCTTACTGTAGTCAGGAGTACCTAACACAGGGGCCGAACACAACGCATCACGTAGTTCAGAAAAACTTTTCTGACACTCTTCCGTCCATGGCAAAGGAGTTGGAACATCCTTGCACGTAAGAGCCACCAATGGTTTCACTAGCAATGAAAAATTTGGAATCCATTGCCTGCAGTATGACGTGATACCTAAAAAGGCACGCACATCTCTCTGAGTTGCTGGCACAGTCATTCGAGCGATCGCTGCAATTCGTTCTGGGGTCAACCTTCTTCCCTCCTTTGACAATAAGTGACCTAGATAGGTTACTTCTTGGCAACAGTATTGCAGTTTAGAAGGTGACACCTTGTGATGTAAGTCACAGAGATGCTGTAACAGAGACACCGTAGCAATTTTGCAAATGTCCTGAGTGTCCGCAGCCACCAATAAGTCGTCTACATATTGGATCAAGGCCGCACCGGCCGGCAACACAAACGCATCAAGTTGGCTCTTCAAGGCTTGGCTGTATATCGATGGACTCTCACAGTAGCCCTGAGGAGCGCGTTTAAACCTAGAACTGCGACCACCTGAAGAGAAACCGAAAAGGTCCCTACTCTCCTCAGCAATCGGAATGCTAAAGAAAGCATTCTTCAGATCGATCACCGAGAACCAGGATGCAGATGCTGGAATCAGAGTCAGTAAAGCCGTAATGTCGGGCACCACAGGGAACTGAGGAATCACAATTTTATTCACCTCCCGTAAATCGATAACAAAACGATAAACAGGAGGCTTAGATAGATCAGTGTGTTTCAAGATGGGTAACACAGGGCTGTTACACACGTTTCCCGGAGTCTCCTCGATAACATTCTTTTCGATCAAATCGTAGATGAATGCTAATAACGCCCGCTCACCATTAAGAGAGATACGATACTGGGGAATACGTGGTAACCGCACATTTGATTTCAAATGAACAACATATGGGGAGATGTCAAGCAGGCCCACGTCATTGGGACCTGTTGCCCACAAAGATGCAGGAAGAGAACACAATTCCGGTGGGAGCCTATCGATAGACAAGTACATAGGAGAGATAACTCTTTCACCCAAAGTAAGCTTCACTCCCGCAGGAGAACAATACAAAGTCGCATACAGTCGTTTCAGCAAATCCAAGCCCAAAAGATTTTCACCACAACCAGTAGTCAAAATCAAAGGAGCTTTCAGCTCACGTGGCCCAATTGTAAGGGGCAAAGGACGAGAAACCGGATTGCTAACAGGGGCGCCAGAGAATCCAACGGAAACATTTGTTAAGCCAGACAAAGGTGCGCCAGGGAGTTTCGAATGCATGATGTAACTTTTCGCTGCACCAGTGTCCAACAGAAAAGGCTCAACTACGCCCGAGGTGGCAACTGCGACGTAAGGCCCTCTCTGATCACCCGGAACTGATACTACTCCCTCTTCTTGTCTATGGCTGTCCTAGTAATTACCGTCGTCAGTACCCTGATCGACGTAATAATCATCCACATTGTACTGTGCGGATCTGCCTGATGATGATCCACGCTGATCGAAACAATTGTTAGAATCAGAGGAATTATTAGAACGATCATTTTGATTTTGCGTGACACCATGACCTCTACCTCGTGAAGCCTGTTGAGGACCACTACGACCTCCTCTAGACGAATTACCACTATTTCGATCACGCAAAACTGGACAATCGAATTTCAAATGACCCTCACCCCTACAATAGGCACACTGATTGTACCCAAGCATAGATCTCTGCGAAGAAGAGTCATTCCGCGAATGTGACCTATTCGACTGTGACTGCGATCGATTCCGCTGTTGCGAATCATTCTGATTCGGGCGCGGAGGATACGCTTGTTGCAACAACACTTTCGTTTTGAGCTCTTTCGTCTTTTTCTCTGCACGATCGTTTTCCTCTTTCTCTCTATTCTCATAATATTGGGCCATCGCCAATATCTGAGCAGAAGTGGAAACAGCCCACGCACTCTCTGAATTCTTCAATTTGTTGCTTAAGTCCGGCAACAAATTCGACACAAATTTGTCCACAAACAATCTCTGACCTCCCTCAGTGCCCATATCTTGACCACTGTGATCGATAAATGCCTCCTCAAATCTCGTAAAGAAATCGGAGACACTTTCGTCCTTCTTTTGCTTGCAAGCGGACAATTTGTCCCAGTTAACTTTCATAGCCGGCATAAGCGTTTTCATAGGGGTGATTATTCTCCGAGGAAGATCGGTAATGAGCTGGTCAGGCTTAGCCCCACCAGCTTGCAAAGCATCTGCGGCACTAAGTGCAGCCCAGTCACCACCCAATTCTGCTGCATGATCTTGCTGACGAATCTTCGTCCATACCGGTTGCGGTACAACATTGCCAAACAGCATATCGATGTCAGCAAGATTCATTATCGTAGCATCCACTAGCTGCGACAATTCTTTATAGTACCCTGCAGGATTTTTGCGAGGGTCAGGCAAGGATTGCTTCACCTGCAAGACTTCCGATCGTTTCCACGGAAGATGTATCCACACTCTCTGGAAATGTGGCAAGACAGCAGGATTACCACCAGGATTACCTGGCATCCATACTGGTGGAACTTAGCGCATGGGATGCTGTCAGTCCCTCAGTTTCATCTGTAAACAATGCTTGAGGCATTATAGCAGGACGAAAAGATAGCAACTGCTCGACAGCACGTCGAACATTGCTACCCACCATTATTCCGCTTGCAAACTGAAGCTGAAGGTCAGTTAGAGCAGCCAATACATCATCAGCCGCATCAACTGATATCTGATCACGTAAGAGTTTGCACATTTCTTCAAACACAAATCTTTGTGTCAGCTCATTGAATTGAGAAAACGTATCGACCACCACACGTGGAGGATTCCTAAGGGGATATCTAATCCAATTTGTCGCCATGTTATATAGCGTATCACGTTCCCTACCACCAGGAAGCTGACTTCGTCTTTGGGGAGCATCAGAACCAGCGGACCCAAGAATTGGTCCGAGAGAAGTGAAGAAGTTAGCAGCAACAGAGGGAACGCGACGTCAAGCAGACGGGGTAGAAGAGTAAAGCAACGGGGTAACAAGGGAAGTGTCGGAAACAGAAGGAACAGCAGGCGTAACCACAAGAGTAGAAGTAGCGGGAACAGGAGTATGAGAAGGTATAGACGGAGGAGCAGTAGGAACAGGAGCAGGTTGAGGAACAGGAGCAGGTTGAGGAACAGGAGCAGGTTGAGGAACAGGAGCAGGTTGAGGAACAGGAGGGACCACAGGAACTGTGGTATCCTGTGCATATGGAGGTGGCGACTTCAATAGATAAGACAACAAAGGGTCCTCTACTGCTTCCTCTCCCTTCTTATCCGTACCCGTCGGTAAAGCGGGGTAACACTTATCCACTGTCATACGCTGCAATCTATCAAAAACTTCCTTTTCCTTCTCCTCCTTGTCTCGCTGAAATTGGTCTGCATTTCTCATCGTTGTAACAATACCTTCTCTCTTAGTACGTTTAAGCTGCTTGATTTCTTTCTGCTTGGCTTCTTTACGCCACAACCGAAAGGAATCAAACATGGCCGGCCTTGCTTTTCTTTGAAACAATTTAGCTTCAAGATTATCTAAAATCGGGGCCTCGAAACTACCATGAGGTGGCCAACTAAGGACACCGTCTTTTTTGGTGTAACGAGCCCAACACTCATTGAACGTGATCGGACCCAAACCATGTCGACCATATAATTCGTAAGTTGGAGTTCCAACCGGAGGTATCGGACACGAGTCCTCCAGCCGGGAATCCGTACCACAACCTCTAAAGCAACTGAACAAAGTACTACGGCCAGGCATCGTGCACACTAACCGAGTTTCACAAACGTCAAGGGTTATAGGATTACGATGTCCCTGCAAAAGAGCAAAAACCCTCGGTTTTTGGCGACTGCAGACGTCAAATAGCACAACAAAGAACAAAATACCAAGAACCACAAATGCAATGGAACCATGCAACAACTTAGCACCCACAACAACAAAGGACTCTGGGAGCGACCCACACATACTTAACTCAAAGATCAATGGCGTCACCAGGAAGGCCCGTCAATCGTCTCGCTGTACCAAGGTCTACGCCAGGCGCCAAAACAGGTCTACAGTCAGGGCAGCAGTCCGTCGCAGCCGTCAGGAGGCGGGGATCTTCGCGGGAAAAGTCGTTGGGCCACTTGTTTCGACAACAGGATCGATGAAGCGGGGTGCACCTTCCCTCGGAGATTTCACACGAAGTTCCTCACGATCGTCGGGCTTTGGACCGGTACCACTGATGCAGCCTCACGTTGGGCGCCAACTGAAGGACTGAGTTTTTCTAAGACCCAGCGGTGCCAGGGATAACACCTAAAACCTTCGTGGGTAACCTGTTCCGGCGTACAAGTGACAGAGACACTTCCTTCGGCGTCAAAGATTCGAGGTTTATTACTGCAGGGAACACAGAAGTCACAAGAAGTACAACACATGTAGGTTCTAGGAGACTGCTTCAAATTGTATCTGTGGATCGCTCTTTTTATACAGTTCTCCGTCATAGGATAACACGACAGACAAAAGGTTACAACCCGGTTCCCACAGTAAATATCATAGGGGGTTGCTTTCATGTATTCAGGGCCCGGAACATAATTACAGTAGCATTTGGCAGTTCCTAACTGTAAAAGTACATCTTCCCACGATTAGTGCATTCCGTTCGGCTGTAAACGAATCAAGGAAGAGTCAGAAACAGGTGCAGAGGAAGACGAAGGATAGCGAACAGATCGAAGAAAGTGCAAAAGGGGTGGTGTCAAGAAACACGATTGCAGGGATCAAAAGGACGTGCCTAATGTATGCACGACTGAGACAATAGACCGGCACGGCAAGATGAGCCTCAAACGGGGCCATCTGCCCTACAGTGTCATCCCCCTCATCATAAAGACACCCTCAAAGGAACACGTGTCTTCCGCCAGAGTTTGGGAAACCCAGGGTCGCGAAGCGGACAGCGTCCGTTCGCTGGCTACTCGAGGGCAAGAAGCAAAATGGATGCCATATCTAAAATGGAACCCGTGGGTTCAGATGAAGAAACCCACGAAACAAACGAACGGTTCAGGCTAGTACAGCGAAAATGCGTACACCCACTAAACTCGTCATTTGCGGTTCATAGATACCAGGCTCGACCATATTCGTGCGAGTCGAAAATACCACTTACAATTGTCACGGAACCTCACACATGCGGACTGAGTGCCCAGTGGGGCCCATCAAGTGATATTGATTAGGTTTGGAATAGAGTGTCCTGTTATAGTTCCCTCCTGGTAAAAGCCTCTATCTATGTTATACCCTGGATCATCCTGGCGGCATATAGGCTACGCCCAGTAGTATTTCTTGATATCTGGAAAGCCGATTCCTCCTTCATACCAATTCAGCGTGAGCTTGTTCAAGGCAACGCAAGGCTTCCCGTCCCACAACAGGTCACTCTGAAGGCCCTCAATTTCTTTAAAATACATCATCGGAACTGGGTCTAGTGAATTTGAAAGGCATACAAAAACCGGGGGAATTACATCATTTTAAAAATGGACGATTTGCCCAATAGGGGAAGCATTTTCCAACTTGCTATATTGCATTTAAGTCTCTGTAGTGGCGGGAGAAGATTGTGATTACAACGGAGCGCTTGTTCCGAGGACATAAAGATTCCCATATATTTGAAACCTGTTGAAATTGTTTGGATGGGCAGTCTTGTGGTGGGTTCTCCTTGGAGGAAGTACAGGATGGACCTATTCCAGTTGATGGAGAATCCAGAGTATCTGCCAAATATTGCCAGGATGTCTAGGACCGCCACCAGGGATTTTCTGGGGAAGGCCAGCTACAAGAGAATGTCATCTGTGTATAGTGAAATACGGTCCTCCCAGTCAGGGGACTAACGTAGACCTCGTATTACTGGGTCCCTCTGAATCCATGCCGCCAATGGTTCCAGGGCTAGGGCAAACAGAAGGGGGGAAAAAGGATATCCCTGACGGGTTCCTCTACTCAGATTGAATGTAGCCGACTTTTTATTATTGACCACGCCTTGCACCATGGGCTCTGAATACCGGAGGTGCACCCACTAAATGAAGCCTGGACCAAACCCCATTTTTGCAAGCACTGCTAAGAGATATGGCCATTGAATGCCATAGTCATGTCTAGTGACACAATAATAGCTGTCTCTTGAATCGTAGCTACTCTCCCCATAACCCCATGGACTCTGCGCAAGTTCAGCGCTGTGTTGCTATGTGGCATAAAGCCGGACTGGTCAGCAAGCACAAAACCCCCAATCATTTTAAATAAGCAATTAGGAGCTTGGCTAGAATTTTGGGTTCCGCGTTCAGCAGGGAAATCAGCCTGTAAGAGGCACAGTCAATCTTGGGTTTACCCTCCTAATGGATGGTGACTATTGTAGCTACCCTTTGGTCTTCTGGCAACATCCCCAGCTCCTTGCTTTCATCAAACGTGGCTTTTACATATGGGTCCAATTTGTCAGGTCTGAGTATAATTCGATGTGTATACCGTTGGGACCGAGGGCCTTCCCTGAGCACAGTGATCTAATGGCCTGTGGTATTTTGTCTGGCGTCAAAGCACTGTCTAAAAAGTCACGGTCTTCTTCAGACAGTGTGAGGAGCGCTATGTCTTGCAGTAACTCGTGAGAGTCATCTTCAGTATAGGGTGCACCGGTCGTGTACACTGCACTGAAGTGACTGGCAAATTAATTTACGATTTCTTGTGGGTCTGTTATGAGTGTGTCACCCGTGGCCCTAAGTTCTGGGCCAGTCTACTCGCCCACTTCTTCTTATCTAGCCAGGCAATTAGCTTCCCTGCTTTGTCTTCCAGGTCATAAATTCTGCCCAGTTTTTCCCTCCCCAAACTTTTGGCCCAGTTTGTCGCCAGTGCTCTATAGTCGTCTTGTTTGAGGCTGGGTAAGTGTAGTTTCTCTGGAGTGATCTCAGATTTCAATTCCCTTTCTAGCCAGTGTATCTCTGCCTCGGTTTCTGAGATGTCTTTCCATCTATCTTTCTACATCCCAGATATTAGAGACAGGGCTTGTCCCCATATTACCGACTTAAAGGCCTCCCAGAGGGTCTGCAAGGAGTCCACCTTTCCCTCATTTTCTTGAAAGTAATTTTCTATGGCTTTGAGAAGGTCTGTATGGATTGCGGCTTCCCGGAGATACCACAGATTGATGGGGGCAATTTTCCCCACCCTTGCCTGGCTAAGGACTATGTGCACCCACATCAGGGAATGATCAGAGATGCCCCTGGATACATGTCTAATTTTGAGGATGTGAGCAATTTGTGAAGCGGGGACCAGGGCGTTGTCAATGCGGGAGAGGCTGCAATGGGCCCCAGAGTGGAAAGTGTGTTGGACTTTTTCTGGGTTGTATGTTTGCCACCCATCAACTAACCCCAGAGCCTAAAGGAAGTCAGGGATGCATCGAGTAGATGGTCCTATTTCTCGTGGGGGGTGACGATCAAGCGTGCTCGAGACCACTGAATTGAAGCCAGCTCCAATTACTCAAAGACCCTCCGGGAGCTAGAGTAAGATGGCGCTCAAATCCTTAAATGTGGTGCTCTGAAGGCCAGGTGGTATGTTGACTGACATGAGTTTTATACTGTGTCCCTCCCACAGACCTGTGACACCTATATAACTGCTCCGGTCATCTGTCCAAGTGGAACTCATGACGAGGGGGAAGGAGTTTCCCATCATAATGCCAACACCCCGTGAGCTGGTTGTGAAACCTGCATGTGCCACCATTTTGTAGCCCTATCTAAGTAGCACCTTACGAGAGCTTCCTACCAAGTGTGTTTCCTGAAGCATGATAACGTGAGGGGCCAGCCGTTTAATATATTGTAAGACAACGCCACGTGTGACCTTATCTCTGAGCCCATTTATGTTTCAGCTCAGTACTTTTGCCCCATTGTGCACTCATTGAGACTAGAATAGGTTTTCGTTACCTCTGTATCAATGCCAACTAGTCTTGTCGATGTAAAAACCAAAACAATAAACAACTGCAAACCCTGAACCCAACTGCCCATTTAGAACTTCCAGAGTGCCTGTTGCCCAGCTAGTGAACTAAAAGAAGAAAGATGTGGGGTGCAACACCCCGCCCCCTTCCAACCCCTCCCCAGTCTCTGCTGTGTAATACTCAAGAAAGCCATACCCCACTGGTCTGAGTTTCAGTCACAGGGAGAAGACTCCCATCAGATCCAGGCAATTATTGGTCCCAGGAGTTTTCCCCACACAGGGAGGACTCAGCACACCCGAAAGTGGATTTGTCACCTATCCAGGCCCCCTCATCCTTTCTGCTTAATGTCCGGCATGTCACCATGATCGTGGTGGTTAGAGCCTTGATCTGTCCGGTTCTCAAGCCATTCTAAAACTTTTTCTGGTTCCTCAAAGAACCAAGCCCATAGCCCCTGCCTTCACTTGGAGTCGTGCCGGGAAGATCAACGCATATTTAAATTAAGGTTGGGCATAGTGGGCGTAGCAGGGCTACGCGGAGTGCCACAGAGACAGAACCAAGCTCTGCACACTCCGCGTAGCTCTGCTACGTACCACCCGCCTCCCACTCGCACTATTAAAACATCCCTGGACTTCCCTCCATGGCGCCTTCTTCCTGTGCAGGTGCGGGTGCATGCGCACCCCCCGTGAGAAATGCGCAAGCGCGGGCGCCCGCGCATGCGCAGTTTTTCAATAAGAAGTCGCAATGGAGAAGGAAGGAAGCCCGGGGACACCACCGATAAGGTAAGGTGTATTAAATTCTTATTTATAATGTTTTAATAGTGCAGGTGGGAGGCGGGCGGGAGGCCAACTCCGCTCTGCCCCGAGTGTGTGGAGATTTGCCTGTTCCGCCTACTTTGCAGAATGCGGTACAGGCAAAATTCCGCACATTCCTTGGGCGGAAGGGAGTTGTCCGCCCACCACTAGCTCAGACCCTCTCTCTCTGAGTTTCAGAACTGATATCCTCTGCCTCTGTACCACTTGTGTGAAGTCCAAAAGAAGGTTATTTCAGCATTGTTGTAGCGAAGTGGGGGAGCTGTTCTGGCGTTTTGGAGGATCACATCTCTGTCCCTGAAATTCAGCACTCTCGCTAGCATAAGGCGTGGGGTAGTCCCCGGCTATGGACGACCCCCTGGGACCCTGTGTGCCCTCTCTATGACAAAGAATTTGCTGAGGCCTTTAGGCTGCAAGTGATTCAGGATAAGATCCTCCACAAAGAGGTCCGGTGGTTGCCCCTCTGCTTTTTCCGGCATCCCCAGTATATGTTTTTTGTTCCTCCTGAGGCGCCCTTCATAATCGTCCAACTTGTGTTCGTCAACCTTACGGAAAATTTGTAAGTCATGAATGTTTCCTTGGAGCTGCATGATGTCATCCACTAGACTCGCTGTGGCGATCTCCACCTGTTTAACCACCTGTTTAACCTTCTCACTGATTTTGGTGAGGACAGCCGGAATGAGATACACTTCAATCGAGAATAAGTCCATCTTATGTTCCAACGAGGTCTTGACCCCAGTTATCGCCTCCATACCGTCTTTCAACGTAAGCTCTTGGCTCTCCCCTCCTGGTTCACCTATGGATTTTTCCCTGGCGTGTAGGTCTTGCAGCGTTTTTTTTGGGAAGGCATAACGGTCTAATTTGTTTGTTTGGACAGCTGTGCGGCCCTTCGCATCTGTTGTCTTGTTCTTCTCCATATTCGCTTCCCAGTGAGCCAAGGCTGTGGCGGCATATTCCCTTTGCCTCTCTGATCTCCTGATGCGTGGTATGGAGTGAAGTCAAGCCGTCACCCGCAAAGGGCCCAGGCACGGGCTTGGGTGAGCAAGGCTATGGAGAGAAGGAACAATAGGAGGAGAGGGCATGAGTTGCTGCCTCTCGAGCATGCGCTCTCTGGGTTAGTGGACAGTCTCAGGCAGTGGATGCGGACCCTCACAGCCGATTCACATGGTCACCCACAGCAGCACGCTGTAATGTCGTGGTCCCACATCCCAGAAGTTCATTTTCTGAGCCACTCAGCAGGGTTCTGGTCACCCTCGGTCATCGGGCGCTGTCACATCGGGGATGGGAAGTCCTTCTCCAGCTCCTCCACAGCCACGATGTTGAGAGAAACAGAAAAGTCAGGAAAAGAGGGGGGTGGAAAGTGTCATTCCCCAACTCCAACACCGACCCCCAGTCCCTCCTCACCACCTTCAGGGCTGTGCTGGAAGATCAAGCACCTCCACAGTACTTTACGGGCCTCTCTCCGTATCCACCCAGTGGTCTGGCACAGATGGAGTTCCCTTTGTGACGCTGACTGTACACATTTTGTAGGCCTCTGAGTTGCTTTCCGGGTGCCACAAGTCACGGAGTCGTCATTACCATGTGGGCCGACCGGGACCCCGGGCTCGCAGTAGAATGCGGTGGCTCCTCCCCGCTCTGTCCTCGGCTTCAGCCGGCACGCCAGATCCCATCTCGGGCGATGTTACAGGCCACAAATTACCGGTACTCATAACTCCAGCTACGGGTTTCCGCTGGACACAGGAGTGCCTAGGTGGGGTTCCACATACTCTCCAATCAGCTTTCCTTGTCTTTGGTGCCGGAAATATGGGCAAGATAGACGTGGGGAAGACAGTGAAGACGGAGCTTTTGGTGTAAGCGGCCATCTCGCTAAGCAGCGTGGCCATGTCCTGGAAGGCCCTGTTTTTAAATTAAAAACAGAGCTTTGGACTATACCATTTCCAGCTGAAAGGCAATATTTCTCTCCATGTGTTCCCATACCTAGTGTGTCATGCAGTTTCCCTTCATTTTGAATAACAGTAGGTGTTTCAGCACCCAGGCTAATGTGCTGCATAGCTTAATACATTTAAGGTCCCAAAGGCGAGACCGATTGCATTGCAAATGCTTGTTTTTACTTTGTTTCCCCAATTCTCGATTCATAGGTACAGTCTGTAAATCATTGTGGACATGCACACTTTCGATTTTAAACCACAAAATGGAAATTCAGGCTCAGATGTACAAAGCCAGTTAGCATTTCTTAACAGGCCGCGCTGCTATTGCGGGCCGCTAAGAAATGCTAAATGGCCTTTTCAGAAGTACAAAGGGCCAAAACCAGTCGCACTTTGCTATTTCTACCTGGTAGAAATTGCAAATTACAACCACGATTTAGGAATCCTATTTGCGATTCCTAAAGTACATGTGCATAGCATTTCCTAAATGTGAAGAAGGCATTAAGCCAATGTTTCTAAGGATTCGCTAGTTCAGAAATGCAAATGGGAAACTTCATATATCTGGGCCTTACAGCTGTCAGTTCCTCCTACGTTTGAAGTAAACTTCAGTTTTTCTTAAAATGTACTAAGATTTTCAAAATTACTTCTTGGAAGCTGTGAATGTTCAGGGTTCCCTGGGTACTTCTAAAACAATCTAGAAAAATCCCATGTAACTCTCACATGATTTGATGGCTGCATGTATTATTATAAATTGTGTACTAATAAAAATGAAAAACTGTCTTGCATTAGTATAATTGCACTTTGCAATTCTTTCCACTGGGAAAATATATTTTTCCATAAAGAAACAGCTTCTCCAGTTTGAGGGGGTTTCCCTTACTACTTCTACCCTGGAAACAGATTTGCGTCGTAGAAAACAAATGAAGGAGTATCACCCGATGAGTAGGATGAAGGCTTTCCAAACGTGGAATCAATGGGGCATATTATCAAGACAGGCGATACAATTATCGCCGTTCTAGCGGCAGAAAATTGCTGCTAAAATGGCGATAATGGGCTTGATTATATGCTCTATGGAATTCCAATTGAAGCCCATGTTAAATGTCCTTCACATCTAACATGGGCTACAATTGGAATTCCTTAGAGCATATTATCAAGGCCATTATCGCTGTCTTAACGGCAGTTTCTGCAGCTAAAACGGCGATAATTGTATTGCTTGTCTTGATAATATGCCCCAATATTCCTTGTTAAAAAAACCCTCACTCACCACCTAGTGGTGACTTGCTTCATCATCGGGGTCCACCCAGGTGGCCTAGCGTCACCTGGGTGTGCTTCGACACCTGAGTTGCAGTGGAGCAGGTTGTGAAGTGTGGGTGTAAACAAAAAAAGTTAGAGTGTTAAAAATTGTCCTGGTTTTTACTTTATTCAAGAGTTTTTAATGAAAAAGCAACTGGACAATGTTAAAATAAAAGGTGAGATACTGGAAGGGGAGTTACGACCTACGTATCTCAGTTATGTGTTGGTGTGTTGGTCAACATGTTTCAACCATTAGGGCTGATCCCCGGTATTCATCAGGACCAAAAAAAGGAAGTAGGAGGTGTGGGTCCCCTAAAAGACTCACCCTGTCCTAAATCCTTTATCATCCAGTGGTAGAATGTACCATTGGGAAGACACTCCTAAAAATGCGGGGTGGCAATAAAAACCTGTGGAAAGAAGAAGAGATGGAATGGAAGAATCAGGAATTAATTACTAGCCTGTAACGTCGTGCAGACTCTTAGTGCATTTATTTTGTGCATTCATACTTACATACCACAGTGGTGTTTGGAAAGATGCCTTCTGGAGTAGTAGAAGCGTGCTCATATGGTGGGAGTGAACGCTTCTTTAGAGGCTTCTTTAAAGGCTTACATAGTATTGATATCTAATACATTGTGTGCGTGCTGGAAGGCATGCAAAGGAACTATATTCAGTCTATAGGTAATGTGCGCATTATCCGAATTTGACAATTATTTGTGTTCTACGCCGAAAATATACTGTAGTTGGCGTGTGCCCTAGAGCAAATACCTATTTAGGACTTGTAGTGCTTAACAAAAGGGACAAACAAGACTCACAAACAAGTAACATGAAGGTTTTCACAAACGTGACATGTCTGAGGGCAGGCTTACTAGAAGAGTTCTCCTATTAGGCTTCAACGGGCAGGGGGTAGGTGCTTCACGAAGTACAACGTATTCTAGGTAAAGAAATGTTGTACCCTTGGTTACGTATAAGGGACGGTATGGCTTAACTGCTCGAGAGCAGGTAGAAAGTTAGCAACTGTTCGTGGCAGTATCCTGTGGGGGAGGAAAGGTTACTTACAGTTTTCTGTCGTGGAGAGAGGCTAATCACCTACGTCTACCGTCCACTGCTCGGCTATGAGCGCTTAGTTGAGCGTGGCTGTTATTTAACCTGTGGGGAGCTTCCGGGTGTGGTCATGTGACCAGTATGAAGGCCCGTAAGGTTATATGTTGTCATAGGGACCAGGGAATGCTACGCATGCGCGGTGGTTAGTCTATGTGGGGATTTTTGACATAGAGAGTATACAGACTATAATGGAGCGCATAGGGACTTTGGAGAGCCATAGGAAGGTAAAGGCCGTGGGGTGTCGCAGAAGTCGTTATACTATTTGAATACAGAGCCCCACGGAATATTATCGTTCAGACCCTTTTTGTGAGTGGAAAGTCTGTATATCCATCGCTGCTCTTTTTCAAAAAGACGGGATTGGATGTTGGGACCTGGCTGCAATTGTTCTATTACTGTCCACCTCATGTCGTTGGTGGTGTGGTGGACAGTTAGAAAATGGTCCGTGAGTTTTGTTATGTTCTTCTTGCACCGTATGGTACTTCTGTGTTCGCAAATGCACTGTTTGATTTTGCGAGTAGTCATTCCTACGTATGGTTTTCCACAAGTGCAAGTGATGAGATAAATGACATTGCTGCTATTGCAGTTGGTGTGGGACCTCTGCTCCCACACTTTTCCGGGTTCTAGGTTTAGTGTCTTGGGGCCCGATGTAGGTAAATGGGTTTTTCCGATTTCAAAATACCGAGGCGGGCCGAATCGGTATTCTGAAATCGGAAAACGAGATGTAGGAAAAAAAAACAGAAAAAATACCGATTCGGTCGTCATCGGTATTGTGATTCGATACGTACCGAATCGGCACGGACCGAATCGGAAAGCACCGAATCGGCTACCACCGAATCGGAAATTGCCGATTCGGCAAATACCGAATCGGCAATTACCGATTCGGAGGTCGGAATACACCCCCATGGCCAAAATGCCCATAGGAATGCATTGAACAATCCGAATCAGCAAAACCCGAATCGGTAAAATCCGATTCGGTAAAATCCGATTCGGTAAAATCCGAAACAGCCAATGAGGCGGATCCACCCTCCCCCACCCCAGCAGGGATTGGCTACCCAGGCAGGTGCAGCTCATTAAGAACTTTCTGGAGAGGCAGCCTGAGCTGAACATTCACAGTGAGCAGCAGTGGGAGCAGGAGCCAGAGCACTGTGATAGCAAGATGGCAAGCAGCAGTGAGAGCCAGAAGGCTGGCCACAAGAGAAAGCCCAAGTTTAGTACCATGGAGCTGCAGGTGTTGGTGGAGGAGGTGGTGAGGGTGCACAGGCAGCTCTTTGGGAGGCTGTCCCTCACTGTGCCGGACAGCACGAAGAGGAGGCTCTGGAGCGAGATAGCTGAGAAGGTCAACTCAGTAGGTGTCACCCCCAGGACCCTTGATGACCTAAAAAACGATTTTACGACATCCGCAGCCTGACGAAACGCAAGATGGCTGAGCTGCAGAGGCAAGCTGGACTGACTGGTGGAGGCAGGAACCCGGCCCCACCCCTCACTGAGCTGGAGGAACTGGTGTCCAGCACCATCGAGAGGGAGTGTGTGACAGGAATCGGGACCCTGGATAGCTCAGCCAGAGCTACAGCTACAGGTAAGAAGCATGCACATCATGACACACTCTACCAGACACCTCCCCTTTAGACACAATGCACAGCCAAACCCCAGCCCAGTACTGTAACCAACATACAAGAGAAAAGCATCATGGTAAATGTAGTCAGCAGAAGTTGGCAAATTATGGCAGTGCAGAACCACAATATAGAAAACAGTGGAACACATTCAAAGGATATGCAAGGACATGTGCAATGCTTTAATTGTAGTGACTGTAATACATCGGCACTCAATTTACAAATGCTTCTTTATACCTAGGGGCACCATCAGGCGGAGGACCACAAGCTACTGAGGCACCAGCACCAGCACCAACTACCAGTGCAGTGGCAGGGCCTAGCACAAGTCAGGCTGCCCTGGAGGAGGAGGACAACACCATTGGCCAGGGAAATGAGGTAGACCTGGTAATTGACTACGCATTCCTTCACTCCCCACAAATGTCAGGCACACCCCATTGCTGTTCTCCCCTGAGAACTCTCCAACAACGGCCCACCCTGCACCTACCACACCTACTGCCAGGAGTATGGTTGTGGCTCCACTCAACCCTATCCAGGGAGCAGCGGGTCAGGCCCCGGCCACCACCACAACAACACCAGTGGCACCCCAGCCCACACAGCAGGGCGGCAGCAGCAGTACCCGGAGGCGTGCCATTTCCAGCACTGCACCGCCGGCACGGGAGGGCAGCGTCTTCCAGGGACTTGAAGGCAGCATGGTCAAAATCCAGCGCTTGCAGGCAAAGTCCATCATGGCCTGCCAGCGCCAGCTCCGCCAGCACAACCTGCAGATGGGCGAGATGGTGCAAGGGTTTAAGGCTTTTGTTGACACAAACAAGGAAGTTGCTGCAGGTCTTGGCAGGCTGACCACAGCCATCACACAGCTATGCGGAAGACTTGACGAGCACGAGCACTCGCGCAGGCGGGATGCCCGCATGCACAACCGATCTATTAGCCGCCTTGCTGCTGCAACCGCGCAACTGTGCCAACGTGGGGCTAATATGGAGGCAAGCTTGGCACAAAACACCGCTGAGGTCACCAGGGGAATGGCCCGCATAACAACAGCCATGGAGGCAATGATCATTTCCAACACTGCGGCCAATCCAGCCCTGGACCTGGGGGAGGCTGGGACAGCAGCAGCCGCTCCAGCCCGGCCAGCGCTGTGTCGGAGCCGCGCCAGAGCACCAGGCGCTCTGCAGAAGCCGCAGGACATGCGGAAGGGGGTGAGGCACACCCCAGTGGGGCTGCCAAGCGCCCCAAAAAGTAGGCTTGCCAGGGCGGGTGAGGCAACCCGGACCTTTGACATTCGTTTTCTTTACTTTGACATTTTATTTTGTTGCACATCAGTGCAGTAACGGTGTTGCAACATTATTAAAATTTGCTTTTCCCCACAACCATTTACCTGTCTGTGCATCTGTACTCACTCAGAAATAGTTTTCTGTAATCTCCTCACGTCTGTATCTGCCATCACTTGGCGTAGACACCCCAGCAGGTTGTGTTAGTGGCACAGCATCGTCGTCGTCATGGTCCTCGTAGTCAGACAACTCGACCTCAGTGCCCTTCTTCACCGCAAGGTTGTGCAACATTGCACAGACAGCTATGATCTTGCAGCAGGTGATGGGGGTATACTGCCTTGCACCTCCACTCTTGTGCAGGCATCTGAATCTACTTTTCCAGATGCCAAAGGTCAGTTCAACTACATTCCTTGTGCTTTTGTGGGCCCGGTTATACCTCCTTTGGCTGGGTGTGGAGGGGTTGAGGTAGGGGGTGAGTATGAAAGAGCGGAGGGCATATGCACTGTCGCCTGGAAGGAAAAGGGGTAACATTACTCACATGCATACATGTATTACACTTAGGTACTTTGTGTTATGGGGGTCTGATGATGTGTCTCACCTAGGAGGTATCCTTCACCAAATTCGCCAGCCATCAGCCGTGCATAGATGCCGCTCTGTTGAAAAATGTAGGAGTCGTGGGTACTCCCTGGGAATTTTGCTACCAGGTCTGTGATGGTGCACTTCGCATTGCAGATCACCTGAACGTTGATGGTGTGCGTAGACTTCCGATTGCGGTATATGTATTCTGTGTCAGCTGGGGGGCAAATCGGAATGTGCGTGCCATCTATGCAGCCAATGATTTGGGGAAATTGTGCCATCTGGTAGAAGTCAGCTTTAATTTGTAGCAGTTCTGCGTGGGTTGCAGGGAAAGAGATGTATTGGTCCATCCTATGTATCATGGCGTCAAGGAATGTGTGGAAGAACCTTGACATGCTGCTCTGGGTCACCCCTCCTACCGCTGCAACTCCACTTTGATAGCTGCCAGACGCAAGCAGGTGTAAGCTGCATAGCACCTGGACGTGCGCTGGGATGGCGTGTGCCCTTGGGGTGGGGTGGTCCAACAGTGGTTTGAGGTCCCTGATGAGCTCCAGAATGGTGTCTGAGTCCAGCCTGTACCTCTGTAGGATCTCTGCCTCTGTGAGCATGAACAGGGTGATCCTCTGTCTGTAGACCTGTTCCTCTCTTTGCCATTCCCTCTGTCCTTCCTGCTGTAGCCGTAGCCGCCTTGCAATGACATAAAAAGCTGCCATCCTGCAAGTTGCAATGCATTTTGGGTCTATTTTTATGGGTTGGAGTTGGTTACCACCTGATTGTAATCCATGGTAAATACAGAGTGAATAATACCGATTTAGAGCCAAAATCGGTATTTCTGTGCTTCCCTACATCTCCCTATCTGTCCATATCGGGGACTTTCCCAATCGGTGATTCTACCGAATCGGTAGGTTATCCGATTCGGCTTTGTGTCTGATTCGCTGTCTCTACCGAATCGGTACATGGTCCGATTCGGATATTTTCCGAATCGGTGTCACTACCGAATTGGTACATGGTCCGAATCGGATATTTTCCGAATCGGTGTCACTACCGATTCGGTACATGGACCGAATCGGATATTTTCCGATTCGGTGCCACTACCGATTCGGTACATGGACCGAATCGGTATTTTAATCCGATTCGGTGTGTTACCGATTCGTTACATTTCCGAATTTTGGTATGTACGTATCGGATTATTTTCGATTCGGTAGTCATTCCGATTCGGTATTTGTACCGATTTGGACGTTTTTCTTTGCCCTACATCTCGATGGCAGTATACCGATCGGTAAGGGCCCAAAATCAGTATTTTCGTCCGTTACCGATCGGTAACGGCCTACCTACATCGGGCCCTTAGTGTTTTCCGTCAGATGGCAGACACTGCAGTCCCCACAGCGGGAATGTCCCGTTACAGGGGGTAGACCCCATATCTGGGTCAGAGTAGGGTCGTTGGTTGTTGTTATATTTTTAGGTCTTGTGTTGACTAAGCTGTTTTTCAAGGTCTGTGCTTTCTTGTAAGAAAATAGCGGGTTTTCCCAGTTTAGAGTTCCTGAGTTGACTATGGACCAGTGTTTTCTGATACTTTTGCTGACCTGGTTTGAAATGGCATTGTATGTGGTGACACATGTAAGGGGTATGCTGTCATTGTTTCTGGTGGTTTCTTCCAACAGGGCTTGGCGGGGTTGGTTTCTGGCCCGTTTTTGGCACTTATTTGTGATCTTGTGTGGGTAACCACGTTGTGCTAATTTCGTGGTGAGTTCTTCAGCTTGTTTTTCGTAGTCGGTTAGATTACTACAATTCCTCCTTAGGCGTAAATATTGACCATAGGGGAGGTTTTCCCTTAATGGTCGGGGATTAAAGCTTTCGAATCTCAGAAGGTTGTTTTTTGCTGTGGGCTTGAAGTGTGTTTTAGTGGTTAGGCTTTAATTTTCTCTTTTGATCTGTATGTCTAGGAAGACCATTTCATTTTTGTCCACATTGTGGGTGAAGTGAAGGTGTTGGTCACAGTTGTTGAGCCAAGTTATGAATGCTGTTAAAGTTTCTTGTGGACCCTGCCAGATGGTTAGCATGTCATCAATGTATCTGCGCCAGAATTTTATGTTTTCTAGGTATGGATTGTTGGTTGATAGGATATACTTTTGTTCGAAGTCGAACACATAGAGTCCAGCCACACTGGGCGCGAAAACGCTGCCCATCGACGTGCCCCCTATTTGTAGGTATAGGGAGCCTTCATACTCAAAGAAATTCCTTTTAAGGGCTAGCGTGGCACATCTGATGATAAATTCTTTAGGTGTTTGGTGTTCCCATGTAGTTTGTTCCAGTATTTCTTTGAGGACATTTATGGTGGCATCCTGATGAATGTTGGTGCAGAGGCTTTCAATATCAAAGCTTACTATGATCATATCCTCCTCCATTTTGATGGTCTCTAGGAGTGTTAGTAAGTTCTTTGTATCCTTGAGATAGGTGGTTGTTCCTTGCACTATTGGTTTGAGGATGGTACTTCTACGTGGTCCCGAAAATGCACAAAAACAAACTACCACCACCGGGAAGACCGATAGTATACGCGATAGGTTCACTACTAGAACCTCTATCCAGATTCTGTGACTTTTTCCTCAAACCAATAGTGCAAGGAACAACCACCTATCATCAGATGTGCCACGCTAGCCCTTAAAAGGAATTTCTTTGAGTTAGCTAAGCACTCATAGCCGAGCAGTGGACGGTAGACGTAGGTGATTAGCCTCTCTCCACGACAGAAAACTGTAAGTAACCTTTCCTCCCCCACAGGATACTGCCACAAACAGTTGCTAACTTTCTACCTGCTCTCGAGCAGTTAACCCATACCGTCCCTTATACGTAACCAAGGGTACAACATTTCTTTACCTAGAATACGTTGTGCTTTGTGAAGCACCTACCCCCTGCCCGTTGAAGCCTAATAGGAGAACTCTTCTAGTAAGCCTGCCCTCAGAAATGTCACGTTTGTGAAAACCTTCATGTTACTTTTTTGTGAGTCTTGTTTGTCCCTTTTGTTAAGCACTACAAGTCCTAAATAGGTATTTGCTCTAGCGCACACGCCAACTACAGTATATTTTCGGCATAGAACACAAATAAATGTCAAATTCGGATAATGCGCACATCACCTATAGACTGAATATAGTTCCTTTGCATGCCTTCCAGCACGCACACAATGTATTAGATATCAATACTATGTAAGCCTTTAAAGAAGCCTCTAAAGAAGCGTTCACTCCCACCATATGAGCACGCTTCTACTACTCCAGAAGGCATCTTTCCAAACACCACTGTGGTATGTAAGTATGAATGCATAAAATAAATGCACAAAGAGTCTGCACGACGTTACAGGCTAGTAATCAATTCCTGATTCTTCCATTCCATCTCTTCTTCTTTCCACAGGTTTTTATTGCCACCCCGCATTTTTAGGAGTGTCTTCCCAATGGCACATTCTACCACTGGATGATAAAGGATTTAGGACAGGGTGAGTCTTTTAGGGACCCACACCTCCCACTTCCTTTTTTTGGTCCTGATGAATACCGGGGATCACCCCTAATGGTTGAAACATGTTGACCAACACACCAACACATAACTGAGATACGTAGGTCGTAACTCCCCTTCCAGTATCTCACCTTTTATTTTAACATTGTCCAGTTGCTTTTTCATTAAAAACTCTTGTATAAAGTAAAAACCAGGACAATTTTTAACACTCTAACTTTTTTTGTTTACACCCACACTTCACAACCTGCTCCACTGCAACTCAGGTGTCGAAGCACACCCAGATGACGCTAGGCCACCTGGGTGGACCCCGATGATGAAGCAAGTCACCACTAGGTGGTGAGTGAGGGTTTTTTTAACAAGGAATATTGATTCCACGTTTGGAAAGCCTTCATCCTACTCATCGGGTGATACTCCTTCATTTGTTTTCTACGATTCATGACCAGGGGATCAGGAGTATTTCTCGTCCAGTGTCCACGGACACAATCCCTTACTCTCCATATATGTTTCTGGTAACAGATTTGCGTCTACAACTAAATCTATGACCATTTCCAGGGAAAGGAAAGGCAGATGCCACGTTTGTGAATATCAACAAACTTTGATTGAATTCCCCGTCTGGAAAATCTATTCTGCACTCCTATATATTTGATTTACTCACTGAAAAATATTTGTGAGTAAATCATTTTTGAAGATGGACACAGTGCATGTGCCTGCATGTGCATGCATGTATAGCCATCTTGGAATGGTTTAAATCCATTTAAAATATGACTGCTCATGATTCGGCAGTGAGTCATGTTCTGAGTGAAGGGAGGGGTCTTAGGGAAAAAGTGGCTGCTATTGGCTTTTTTTTTTTTAAAAGGGAGCAAAGAGGGAGTGGACATGGAGCAAAGGAGCAGGAAGAGACATAGGGCTTTAAATACAATTGGGTGGGTGGAAGTCCTTCAATGGTCATGGCCTATTATGACATTTATTCAACATGCTCTATACCTCCATTGGAAATGAAGATTCACCATTTACTTTTTCTTTGGTTTCTTTCCTAATTCCTGCGTGAATTTCAGATGGGGTCTTCAATATGAGGATTTTGGAAGAAAATGTGCATGCGCTATTTTGCAAATACAGTGAATGTTTCATTTAACATACCCAATACATTGGGGCACATGCATCAAAGGAAATTGCATTCGTAAATAGTGCGAATCGCAAAATTCGGCCGTTTGCGAATGCTATTCCCATTTTTGGGATGCATTAACATTTTTTGTAATTTTCGCAATTTAAGAAATTGCAAACTTGCGATTTCTTAAATTGGGATTGCATTTAAGGAATCTCAAATTGAGATTCCTTAAATGCAATGCATCAAACTCTAAAAATTTGCGAATTCGCAAATAAGGGGAGCAAATTTCCATGAAGTTGACCTTCATGGTAATTTGCGAAAACTTTGAAAAATGCACTCAAGTGCATTTTTCAAAGTTCCATTTTACACACACACATGCCCTTGGGGCATGTGAGTGCGCAAAATGTACTTCTAAGCAGATTTCAGGGGTGCTACAGGATGTCCTTTGGACACCCCTGCACCCTTGAAATTGTATTCTTAATTTGAGAATTTCTAATGGTGAATTGCAAATTAAGAATGTCTTTCTATTCATTCCTATGTGACTCTAGGCCCATAGGAATGGATGGGGAGGTATTCCTTTATTGTGATTCTCAATTAGAGAATCGCAATTAAGGAATTTTAAGAAATCGCTATTTTTATAGCGATTTCTTGATGCATTGCGGTTTGCAATTCCTTAACTGCGATTCCTTATTTTTCGCAATTAAGAAATCGCAAAATGCAATATTGATGCATGCGCCAGATTATGTATATACATGAGCAGCTCATCTCTTTTCCGGAAATTTAGAGCATCTAATAAATAGCGATTCTGCGGAGCGCGTTAGAAATTCATTATTGCTTATATTTCACCGTACGCAACCGCTCTTGATCAGATGTGATAAAGTTTGGACATTTTCTGCCTAACTCATAAAAGCATCCTCTTACTTAATAGGGATTTCAAGAAAGGAGTTCCTCTGCAGGGAAACTTTATTTCCCACTTATAACTTTGTTTTTGTTTTTCCCAAAGCAAAATTTACAATTACTAAAGCAGATTTGTGTCTCACAGGGGAATATTCACACAGTGGCACTACCACATGCATACATCTTGAACATGTGAATCGTCCTTGTAGTTTTCCTGGTATTTTCCTGAAACAATTTGTGTGGTCTTATGGTAACCTATTTTTTGCTTTTCGACCTGTTTGACAATCCGGATTCCCAACACAAGATGTTGCAGAGAACAACACTAGTTGGTGTCGTCGGTGAAGATTAGATACAGAGCTCTTAAATGACATAATCGAGCGTGTAGAGACTCCTTAATGATACTATCCAGACATTGTCATGGTCTCTTTAACACAGCGAGCACATTAAAATACTTTTTCCAGCTTTATTTATAGCACTGGCAGAATATTCCTGACAAACTGCAAATTATTGCTGAATGCAAAGCCGGCTAAAAAAGATTAGAAATAGACAGATAAATATTGTTTTTTGAGCTCCTATTGAAGGCAATATGATTATTTTCTGATTTGATGTTTTTGAAGATTTGTTTCTTTGTTTAGGATTACGTTCTCCATAAAACGATTGTTTAAACCACATATGTAGGTTCGTCTTTTTGTTTTATTGTTAGATGGATCTTCAGAAGTATTTCCGATAGAAAAACAGCTAAATACGTACCTTCTGATCATTGCGTATGTTGCCATTCCATTAAAGTCGAGCAGTGCCTTTTATGCCCAAAAACATTAAGGCAGTATTTTTACTACACTTTCGGGGAAAATGTGCCTATACAATTATCTCAATAGTTGTCCAGCCCCATGCTATACTTTTAGGTTTATCCCAATCTTACGTCTTCATTGCCACACAAACTACCCAGTAAACACACAACCACTTCACTCTTCACAAATGCCCATGCGAGCCTTCCTTCCATAAAGCCAACAGACTCCCAAACCCACTGTTCAACAAACATCAAAATCCCAGCACAACAGTTGCCAAACCTTTTTACTTTTCTTCTGTATTTGTCAATCTTAAACAAAAAAACAAAAACAAAAAACCTCTACATAACTGAATACATTGAAAGAATGAATGAATGAATGAATCAATCAATCAATCAATCAGGGAATTATAAGCGTGCTACTCACCCGTAAGGGTCTCAAGGCGCTGGGGGAGGGAGAGTACGCAACTCCGTTAAGCCGAAGAGCCAGGTCGTGAGGGAATCGCACTTTCATCACCTTTGCTTCCTTGCCATTAAAGAGACGGTTAGACTTTACAGACACTTACAGTGAATCTGCTATCCACACTGACGACTGACTACATGTTCCACTATATTGCCAGAAAAACATACAACTGAGGTGGGCCTAGATCAAATAGTCCCTTGCCAATTTGGATTGCACACCGTTTGACATCTGCCCTCACCTTTGAAATACATTGCTCCATTCAAACTACATGTCATTAAAATGTTTGCTTGACGTATCTACATCTTTATGCTTCAATGCTTCAACCTTTACTTGAAAACTTACCTGCTGTCCACCCAATTCAATCAAGTCATTTCCAACCACTCCCAGGAAACACACTTGGAGTTGACTAATTCCCATGGAAACCCACTGGACCTTAACATGCGATCTAACTCATTTACTAATTTCTCTACCATAAATTACTCCTCCTGTTTGACTGTGTTGATATAAACAAGTCAGCCAACATCCCAACTCCATCCCCATACACTAATAATCCTTATTTCCAAGATAAAAAAATAAATTTGCAAATCTCTCAATTCACAAAAAATATCACGACATTTGGTGAACACAATACTACATCTCCATCTGCACTTGATGCTTAATATCTATATGCGTCCTAACGCAGATATGTGCTTATCTATGAATATGGCATGAATCGAACACCAGAAGCACTTAGCCATACACAAAGGTGCCCTGAGGACGTTCACTAACAACTTCAATACAGTAAATTGAAATATTACTGGAGCTTCATCACCTTCATAACCCTTGCCATCAGAAAATATCAAAAATCCTATACACTTCCCACATCTCTTCCACCCTATCTCACATAAAGGCCAATAATATTGCCTCAACTCAAATAAGAGAACAATCTTCAACTTACTTACAACAAAAGTCATAGTTTCAATGTAATAAAATGGGTTACTCGTTGAGAAGGGTGAAGCCATACTAAAGCAGAAACCACAGTACTTGTCAGGGTGAGGCACAAGCAAACCCAAAATTAGTCCGTGCTCATCCTTTTAGTAGCATGGCACAGAGCAGTCAGGCTTAACCTAGAGGTAATGTGTAAAGTATTTATGCAGAAGTTCAAATAGCAATAAAATGAAAACACAACACAAAAAAATCCCACATCACTTTAGAAAAATAGAACAGAATGTAGTAAATAAATTAAGACCAAAATGACAAACTTGGTAAAACCAGATATATGCTGTTTCAAAGATTTAAGTGAAAATAGCGCCAAAAAGCCCAAAGTGGCATTTGCTGCTATCTGGTCATGCACGACTGGGAGAAAGTCACAAGTTCAGGCTGACAGGGGTAGTCGCCCTGAAAAGTTACCTTTTCAGTCCAGTGCAAATAGTCCAGTTTGCAGTGGAGGAGATCGTGAGGAGCAGAGAAGTGTTGAGTATGGTCGTTGATGTAGCGTGAAGAGCAGGCCTGTGGCTCCAGACAGTCTTGGCTGTAGAGCGAAGATCCTGTTGCCACAGCAAGTGTGTGGGATAGAGCTTTTCGGTGGTGCTATCCACGAGTGGTTGATGTTGTATCGTGAAGAACCAGTATGACAGACCTGCTTGATGGCGCGCGATGCGAGCTTCAAGGTTTTTGGCTCCAACGGGTCAGTTTGCAGTTATGAAGAGCTCAAAAACATCACCTCAGCCTCACTGCGGCCACATCAAGGGTCCAGGACTTGAGGGGCCCCACTTGGGGGGTCAGGGGCTTGCTCCAGCTGGATCTAGGTGCTGGTTCAAGTGGTTGTGGGCCAGTTTCGTCCCTGTGGCTTTGTAAAGGAGGCCTGTATCCTGACCCTTGGAGTCACTTTGGAAGTCCTGGGCTCAAGTGCAGGTCTAAATCCTTCTGACTCAGGCAGGAGGGCAGCAGGGCAGCAGGGCAGCAAGGCAGCAGGGTGGCAATCCAGCAAGGCAGCAGTCCATAAATACATTAGTACAGCAGGCCAACAGTCCAGCAGAGGCAGTCCTTTCAGTAGCACAGAAGTCCTTCTTTTCTGTCACAGTAACCACAGGTCCAGAAGTGTACTGAAGAGCTGGTGCCTGAGGTCCAATATGTATACCTGGGTATCCCTTTGAAGTGGGAGAAGCTTCTAGAGGTCTACCTTCGAAGTACACAGTTTTCCTGCTTCCCCTGCCCTGGCTCCAAACTAACTACAAGAGGAATGCAGCCCTTTGTGTGGAGGCAGAATACAGACAATTCAAGTGTAAGTTAGGCTGGGCCCATCTCAACCCTCCCATCCTGCCAGTGATGGCTCATCCAGTCACACCTAGGATCCCATTGTGTATGGCTGTCTAGGATGAATAATCAAATTCTAACTACCAATTACACTCAGTTATGTGACCAGAGACAGGCTGCAGGCACCAAATGGCTAAGGCAAGAAAATGCCAGCTTTCTAAAAGTAGCCTTTCCAGAATTGTAATTTAAAATGGAACTTCACCATAAGTTAGTATTTTAAATTAGGATTCCAGTGACACCAAACATGAAACCAATTATCTCTTCTCAATTGGAAATTACACTTACAAAATGTAATAAGGCAACTCCAGTGTTATCCTATGGGAGAGGTAGGCCTTGCAGTAGAGGAATGCAAAATTAAGAGTTTCCCACTATCAGGACAAGTAAAACATAAAGATACATGTACTACTTTTTAAATACATTGTACCATGCCCTCTGATCAGTCCAGGGCCTACTCTAGGGGTGACGTATATGTATTAAAATAAAAGGTTTGGTCCTGGCAAAAAAAAGTATTTTGCTGGGCCGAAATTGTAGTTTAAACTGCATACACAGGGCTGCAATTGCAGGCCTGAGACATGTTTAAAAGGCTACTTAAGTGGGTGGCAATATCAGTGCTGCAGGCCCAATAGTAGCATTTAATTAACAAATCTTGGGTACATGTAGGACTACTTTACTAGGGAGTAACGAGTAAATTAAATATGCCAATTGGGGATAAGCAAATTCTACTACATTGTAAGGAAAGAGCACAAGCACTTTAACACTGGTTAGCAGTGGTAAAGTGTGCAGAGTCCTGAAAGCTAACAAATACGGGTTCAGAAAACAGAAGAGTGAAGGCACAAAATTTGGGGATGACCCTGCAGAAAAGGCCAAGTCCAACACCCAACAACTTTGCAGCACACATAGAAAGCATCAATTGTTGTTTTTGTACAGGAAGGTGTCTCGTCCTGCATAACAACAATCATCCCTGCAACTCAGGCACCTTTGCAACATGAAGCAAGGGTGCCTGTGCTGGCGGATGGCAGCAAATTGTGCATCAGTGCAGGGGAAAGTACACAGATGAGTCATATTGTTGGTAATGCGACTCATCCCTGTGCTTTTAACCGCATCGCTGCGGCAGCTTTTCCCGCTGTGTGCAGCAATTTTCAAAAGCCGCGTTACATGACAAGCTCAGCTCGTCATCAGCATACGAGCGCTGTAGCTGATGACGAGCTGAGCCCGTCATCAGCAGCGAAGAGGTTAAATGATGCAGCTCAGCAGCAAAATAGCTTGTGGCGCCGCAATTCATCATTTTGGGGTCGATTCCGATCTCGGTTGGTCAGCCCTACGAGATGTGTCAGTAGCCTTACCTTACGGCCGAACTGCACCAGGAGCGGGACCGTCTGGGCGAGGAAGTACGATTAGGAAAACTGCCTAATTCCCTACCAACACGTTCCGGACGGGTCGGCACGTACAGCATGTCACAGCACCCGGAAGAGCTGCATATTAATTCCGAATCGCACCAGTAACCCAATGCACAGATTCAAAACGGAGCACCTAGCAACGGACAGAGACGGAGCATGAATCCAACTGCGCAGGTCATACCAGTCCTGTACATATATGACTGGATCAGGAACAGATGCGGACAGCGCAGACGGTAAGTCGGACACCCACGATACAAACAAACGACACTTACCCGCCAAATGTCACACACACTCAGGGGGTTCAGACCCTGTCCACCAGTACCACACCTCCTTAGTGAACCCATGGGCACCACTAGTGCCACCCCACCAATAGGGGCATGTTGCCTATCACTGATGCCACCCCACTCATATGTGTCATGTTTTCTATCACTGATGTCACCCACCCTTAGGAGCATGTTTCCTATCACTGATGCCACTGCACCCATACGTGTCATTTTCCTATCACTGATGCTACCCCACCCATAGGGGCATGTTTCCTATCACTGATGCCACCTCACCCATATGTGTCATGTTGCCTATCACTGATGTCACCCCACCCATAGGGGCATGTTGCCCACCCATACTGCCACCCCACCCATAGGGGCAGGTTTCCTATCACTGATGCCACCCCATCCCTGTGTCATGTTTCCTATCACTTATGCCACGCCACTCAAATGTGTCATGTTGCCTATCACTGATGCCACCCCACCCCACCCATAGGGGCATGTTTCCTATCACTGATGCCACCCCACCCATAGGTGCATGTTTCCTATCACTGATGCCACCCCACCCATATGTGTCATGTTTCCCATCACTGATGCCACCCCACCCATAGGGGCATGTTTCCTATCACTGATGCCACCCCACCCATAGGTGCATGTTTCCTATCACTGATGCCACCCCACCCATATGTGTCATGTTTCCCATCACTGATGCCACCCCACATATATGTCATGTTTCCTATCACTGATGCCACCCCACCCATATGCGTCATGTTTACTATCACTGATGCCACCCCACATATATGTGTCATGTTTCCTATCACTGATGCCACCCCACCCATATGTGTCATGTTTGCTATCACTGACTTGACTGGACTTGACACGGCAGTTCGGCTTTCAGCTGTAACAGACGCTAGTCAGAGAGCGCCTGTTAATTTAATAAATCGGGGACTGGACCCAAACACTTGCTGATTCCAATTGGTTGACACTTGATATGCTCAACGCCTGACACGGAAGTGTCCAGGGACGTTCTGCTCGAATTTTAACTATCAAGGTCTGGATAATCATCATATACGCTGCACCACCTAGCTCAGGGTGCGTCTCTACGATCAAATCACACCATTCGTCCAACTTTGAATAGGATGATGGAGGCAGCCCATAAATAATCCGTGGGTTACTTTTGTGTGAAGTCTACGGTAAAAACTTATGTGCAACATCCGTCCTGAGAAAGACCCGCAGGTCGAGGCTCCGACTTGCCCACGTACCGAAAGACGGGTCGAAACGTCGACGCCTTTCTTTGAGATATACAAACAGGACCACTCAGGAAACCATTATACAAGTCACTTGTGACTGTATAAATGAGTGAAAACAACAACAACTAACTGTGGCCTTTTGCAAAAGTAGCTGGATTTTCAGTACAGCTAAAACCAATTCGAACTTCTATTCACTTGTCACTAATTTTCTTTTGAGGCTTACACCCTTCTTATCACAATCACCTTTCTTTTTCTCTTTTTCTGCACTTCTTTAGAAGCTAATTGCTCTCTTTTTTACCGTTAGTCCAAAATTGTATATATCTGTAAAAATGTATATATTTAATTATCGAGTTTCAATGGAGTAAATCATTAAACTCCTAACTTTTTCAAATAACTATTTGGTTTGTGTCAGGTTTTTCGACAAAAATAAATGTGTTGAAAATTGTCTTTTTTGCTAACATTGATTGACCCAACGGAGCGTTTTGATTTAAGAGGCTCCTTTAAGTAATTAACTCAGTACAGATTTTGTTCTCTGAAAGAAATTGTTTGGTTGGGACCATTGTTTTTCTATAACCCCACCCATAGGGGCATGTTTCCTATCACTGATGCCACCCCACCCATAGGTGCATGTTTCCTATCACTGATGCCACCCCACCCATATGTGTCATGTTTCCCATCACTGATGCCACCCCACATATATGTCATGTTTCCTATCACTGATGCCACCCCACCCATATGCGTCATGTTTACTATCACTGATGCCACCCCACATATATGTGTCATGTTTCCTATCACTGATGCCACCCCACCCATATGTGTCATGTTTGCTATCACTGATGCCACCCCAACAATAGGGGCATGTTTCCTATCACTGATGAGACCCCACCCATATGTGTCATGTTTACTGTCACTGATGCCACCCCACCCATAGGGGCATGTTTCCCATCACTGATGCCACCCCACCCATATGCGTCATGTGTCCTATCACTGATGCCACCCCACCCATAGAGGCATGTTGCCCACCCATACTGCCACCTCACCCATAGTGGCATGTTTCCTATCACTGGTGCCACCCCACCCCTAGGGGCATGTTTCCTATCACTGATGCCACCCTACCCATATGTGCCATGTTTCCTATCACTGATGCCACCCCACCCATATGTGTCATGTTTCCTATCACTGATGCCACCCCACCCATAGGGGCATGTTTCCTATCACTGATGCCACCCCACCCATATGCGTCATGTTTACTATCACTGATGCCACCCCACCCATATGTGTCATGTTTCCTATCACTGATGCCTCCCCACCCATATGTGTCATGTTTCCTATCACTGATGCCACCCCAACAATAGGGGCATGTTTCCTATCACTGATGCCACCCCACCCATATGTGTCATGTTTACTGTCACCGATGCCACCCCACCCATAGGGGCATGTTTCCTATCACTGATGCCACCCCACGCATATGCGTCATGTTTCCTATCACTGATGCCACCCCACCCATAGGGGCATGTTGCCCACCCATACTGCCACCTCACCCATAGTGGCATGTTGCCTATCACTGATGCCACCCCACCCATATGTGTCATGTTTCCTCTCACTGATGCCACCCCACCCATAGGGGCATGTTTCCTATCACTGATGCCACCCCACCTATATGTCATGTTTCCTATCCCTGATGCCACCCCACCCATATGTGTCATATTGCCTATCACTGATGCCACCCAACCCATAGGGGCATGTTGCCCATCACTACTGCTCACACACCCATAGGGGTCAGTGTGTCTGACAAAATTGACAACCCCACCCATAGGGTGGATGATGCGCCACACATCCATCAAACATCAACCACAGGTATGTCAGCCAAATACATTTTCCCACAACATCATGCCAACAGTGTGTAGTGCCTGACAAATACCCCAAACAGTGAATTTGATTTACAACACACAATGCAACTACTGTCACATGTGTGAACAACACCTGAGTGTGGGTTTCACAAGTCAAGCTTTGAAATAGCACTAGGCCAATGTTGTCATAACCCCCATCAGTGTGTACATCCAATGTAAAATGTGCGGACACAAACTACAGCTAAAGCTGAGCAATGTGGCAAAGGGTGAAAATCCCCCATCATCACAGTGACCTCAAGGTAAGTGTCATCATAGAAATAGCAGCACATGCCAAACAGTTTGTATTATTCCTGGGCATGTCAGCACAACACTTGTTCAGTCAACCATCTTTTACCAACCAATGTAGGCACTAGTGACATACGCCTGGGTACGGTACAGCCCCTTAAGTCACCTGCACATACACAATACATATGTCTAGCAAGTTGCACAGAGGACACAGTTGACTTTACACCAATGATGCCCACACCTGCATGTACAATGAAGATGGGACAACAGTTAGGGAAAGTGTCAAATTGTACAATGTGAAGCACATCATATGTGCATGGGTGCAAGTCACATATGTGGCCATGCTAACAAAATGTTAACATCCCAGTGCTAAATTAGTTAATCCTGACACACCCAGTCAGCTGCATAGGTTGACATGGATACCAACCTGAACAGGAAACATATCTCATGGTCCACATGAAGTACACCACATCAACATCTCAGTAACAGACATTTGTAAATCCTGCTTCGTCACAGCAAGGTCATGGTAAACAGCATCAACAATATGTACAGCTAAATCAAATGCACAAGGGTAACAAACAATGCTTTATTCAGCAAATTGCAAGCTGAAAGTGAAAATCCGAAATGAAATGTAGTCCAATGTCCTCTCAAAAAACAAAGTCCAATGAGGGTGTGAATGATACTTGTCACCCGTTGCTTGCCTGCATTGCTAAGGACTGGGGAAATCCACTCTGAGGGGCATAAATAGGGCAGGCCAGGCACTGCAGGGACAGGATCAATGCTCATCAGAAGGAGGCTGTGAAGGGGTGGTGGGTGCAGGAGAGTCAGTGGTAACTGCAGTGGAGGTGTCTGACATGGTTTTTGCCGTCACAACTATGGGGCACAACTCTGATAGGGTGGGGCTGGAACCACTACAGTGGGCAGGTCAGGTGTAGTGGACATGGTCCCCACTGCAGTGCCCATGTCAGACTGGGTGGTCTTGGACTCCACTGCAGTGCCTAACCCCATGGGAGTGGAAAGGGGTGCAGGTGAGGTTGGCAGGACAGCAGGGGGGGGGGCACGGTCACCCCAGTAGTTGCAGTAATAGACAGACTGGTGGTGGTGTCAGTGGAAGAGCAAGTGGGAGTTGGGGAGGGCATGAGCATTTTGGGGGTGATGTTTCTGTGGGTCGGGGAACCTGGGAAAGGGAGTGGCAGGGGAACCTGTGGTGTGCTGACCTGGGGGAAGGAGGAAGGAGACTTTGCAGTGGAGCTGGGAGGTGGGGGTGGGGTCTTGCTCTTCTGGGTATGGGGTGACTTGCGAGTGGGGGCCTCAGTTTGCCTGTGCCTGGGGGAGGGTGTCTGGGTTTGAGGGGCACTCTTCTCTGTGTGTGGGGACTTCCTCTTTCCCCTGTAGTCTGGATCTGCTGGATCCGAGGGGAAGAGGCCTAGGTCACACAGGAAGAGCTTCTTGGGAGATGTGGTTGCAGGTGAGGAAAGGGAAGGGCTCTTGGAGGGAGACAGATCTGAGGACTGTGGAGGGGTTGTGGATGCCTGTGTGTGTGTTTGCGACATATGGCCTTGTCTGAACTGGGATGGCGGAGTGAGCTAAAGAATGGTGATGGATTAAACCCAGATCAGTTGACTGGGGGTGAGTGTTTGATTTGCTCAAAAGCTCCGTCCATCATCCCCTTTTGTATCGCTTTGTTCGCCCTAAGTTGGCAGGATATGCTCAGACGTGAGTCCCTTGCTCACTTTGCCACTGGATTCAAGATAGCTTGGCTGATGAGAATTATGAATCCGAAACCGGTCCCAGGATGCTTGTTTCCGGTCTAGGGAAGACATGGCTTGGCAGTTCAGGCTGGACTGTTCTCATGAGGCACAGGGTCAGACTGATTTGCATATGGCCTTGCCTGAACTGGGGTGGTGGAGTGAGCTAAAGAATGGGGATGGATTAAACCCAGATCAGTTGACTGGGGGTGAGTGTTTGATTTGCTCAAACGCTCCGTCCATCATCCCCTTTTGTATCGCTTTGTTCGCCCTAAGTTGGCAGGGTATGCTCAGACGTGAGTCCCTTGCTCACTTTGCCACTGGATTCAAGATAGACTGGCTGATGAGGATTATGAATCCGAAACCGGTCCCAGGATGCTTGTTTCCGGTCCAGGGAAGACATGGCTTAGCAGTTCGGGCTGGACTGTTCCCATGAGGCACAGGGTCAGACTGATTTGCATATGTCCTTGTCTGAACTGGGGTGGAGGAGTGAGCTAAAAAATGGTGATGGATTAAACCCAGATCAGTTGACTGGGGGTGAGTGTTTGATTTGCTCAAACACTCCGTCCATCATCCCCTTTTGTATCGCTAATGACACACAGCTGCGTGAAAGTCACTGTTGCATACATCATTGTGCACATTCAACTGACCACACCCCCATATATATTGCACAGGTATCATCCCCATTGTCTCAACTCAGATGTCCTGCTGACACTAAAATCCTCCACACACCAGTTGTCACAAAAAAGAAAGCCACACCACAATGATATTGTGTCAGACACCTGATGGCACATTTCAGGAAGCACAATCAGTAGGAACATACATGTGAGTGTGAGTACAGAGTCTCCCAATGCCGTGGAGTGGGCATGACTGACCAGGTAAACCTGAAACAGTGGATTGGCCTGGACAGTAGTCAGATGTCTGGGCTAATGTGACATACTTCCTATACATACTCTTGAGGACACTACATGGTCTCACCTGCTGTGTGGGTATGTTTTAAGAACCCCACACACATGTTGTGAGCCAGACCAGCAATTTGAACACATATGATGTGTCATGTTTCCTATCACTGATGCCACCCCACCCATATGTGTCATGTTTGCTATCACTGATGCCACCCCAACAATAGGGGCATGTTTCCTATCACTGATGAGACCCCACCCATATGTGTCATGTTTACTGTCACTGATGCCACCCCACCCATAGGGGCATGTTTCCCATCACTGATGCCACCCCACCCATATGCGTCATGTGTCCTATCACTGATGCCACCCCACCCATAGAGGCATGTTGCCCACCCATACTGCCACCTCACCCATAGTGGCATGTTTCCTATCACTGGTGCCACCCCACCCCTAGGGGCATGTTTCCTATCACTGATGCCACCCTACCCATATGTGCCATGTTTCCTATCACTGATGCCACCCCACCCATATGTGTCATGTTTCCTATCACTGATGCCACCCCACCCATAGGGGCATGTTTCAATTTAATTTGAAACATTCAAATTACAATAAATTCGATGAAAAGTTAATTTAAACCAAAATATAACTCAATAACACAATCATATATACGTACCATTATGAATATTAACGTCATGTTTAGTAAAAATATGTGTGGTGAAGGCATGCTTTGGTAAAGACCCATGCATGATAAAGACTACGTTGTAAAGACACTTTGGAGTAAAGACTGTGTGGTAAAGACTGTTACCCTTCGGGAAGAGGTAATCCTACCAATTCTAGGCACCCAGTCTGGTTAGATCAAAACCCAGTGCTGAGAGAATCTCTGCTCCGCCTCTGGTAACTATAGCATAAGCAGCAGGAAATCCCCATAGAGTGTGTTCTAAGTTCAAGCAGTATTAACATTTTCAATGTAAAGAACAAAACAGAAAACGCATTAATACTGCAAAACCAATTTAGAAAAATAATCAAAAACAAAATGAGCAAAATTACAATAAGATTATAAAAACAGGTTATTGGGAACTAGAGATATTAAACGTTAAAGATATGGCCAAGAAAAAAGTCATGCACAATGGAAAAACAATAGTTTGCAATAGACCAGGACCTAGGTATAATTTGAGGCTGACTGCAATGGAGCAGAGGTCATATACACCAGGCCGGCTGTCCTGGTCAAAAGTTTTACCTTCAGACTTATGGTCATATTTATCAAAGGGTTGCATCACTTTTGCACCATGCAACAGGGTGCACGCTTGGCGCAACCCTTATGTGCGAAATGTCAAGCCACGGAAGGCCAACTTGCATGGCCCTGAGTGGCTTCATAAATCGAGAGTAACGCAGTGCAAATTGGTGTGTTGTTTTAGTATGCCCCAGTAAAACATTCCATGGTTGATGCATTGCTGCTCCCATGAAACAGCCATGGATTTTGATGCATTCCCAGATTTGCCATAAGTGGCAGACAGGGGATGTGCCAAAACTGCTATGCCTCCCCAGGTGAGATGTAGGAAGGAGATACTTGTTTATATCTCCTCTTTTTTTTCCTCTTTCTGTGTGTGCTGCATGCACACATAGAAAGAGGAAAATGACTCAGGGCATTGTTTTTGTCCCTAAAGTTTCCCCTTCTGGCACAAAAACAATCCTACTTACAATGCAGGCATCCTTGCAACATGGTGTAAGAGTGCCTGCATTTATTTTAGGCAGTATATTGTGTGCCAGTGTTGGAAAAGGGTAGGATGTGCCATACTATGTAAAATACGGTGCATTCCTGCACTTTCCCTGTCACGTAGAGCAGCAAAGTGGCATGTTGTACTGCATTACATAATGATAAATTTGCCCCTAAGTCAACAACTGCTGAGAAAGCTTCTTCTAGTGAGTCTCTTGGCCCCTGGCTCCTCACAATAGGTTTCTAGGTACCAGGTCTTTCTACAGCCAGGTCTCCTGTAAGGTTTAGTCCTCTTTAGTTGCTAAGGCCCTTTCGGAGTAAGGAGTCCAACCCAGGAGTTCCCAGGATTCAGGAGTCCTGGTGTGAGTCCACTTCATCTTCAGACCAAGTCTTCTGAGATCCAGGAATGTTCTGAAAAAGTGGTGGTTCTTGTGCCTGATGTATCCTGTGCACTATCCAGTGATTGGAAAAAATCTACCACTCAATACTAAGTATTTTCCCAGAACCCCCCACCTCATTTTGCAGCACTTCCTCTTTGCCATAGTATAAAGTAATCCTAGGATCCCTGTTTCAACATGGCAGACCTAGGTGGTAATCAGGCTGGCTCACCTTCATCTTCTTAGCAACTCCCCTACCACACAGGGCCAAAACTGGTTTGCCCTCCAACTGTGGCTGGAGAGTGACTGTCTAGGTGGGTCATTGTGATACATAGGAGATTCCCTCCCTGACATTTCCAAGTCAAAATAGGTAATGTTAAAGCTGCCTTTTCCCTGTCAACTGATTCTGTCATTCCCCGATAACGAATCCCAGCTAAGTGGTCAGCAGCCAACACCCATTCACTTTCCTGGGCTCAAAGTCAGGACATTTGTCTCTGATACAGGGATATTAACTCTCCCAACCAAGGATGTGTATCCTTGCTCTGAAATTGTGATGAGTGACAGCACTAGTTTTAAGCCAGTTATGGTTCAGGCAGACTAAGGTACATTTTCATAAATTATATTTTTGCTAAGTTATCAAAAATCAGTTTTCACCACTAAGTCAGCTTAAAAAAAACAGGAAATGACTTTGAAGAATTATTCTAGTTCTCTCCTAAGCAGAGGTGAAATAAATATGTTTTCCCACCTAGACCTATTAGGGAAAAGTCATGCTTTATTTCACTGTGAGGGCACACTAGCCTCAATATGTTGTGTATCCTATTGTTATATATTAGCAAGCTGCTCTGTGAGCTTACAAGGCACACGTTAATGGTAACTTATAAATCTATAAAATAGGCTTTTCCTGCATGGCAAAGGCACTTCTCTCAGCCATGTATTCCCTGCAGTGCATTTAAGCTGCAGGCCAGTCAGAGCACAGGGCTGCTTATGACAATCATATATTTTGTTATATCTGTTGGTTTTGTAGATACGCAGTGCAGCACACATATGATGATTAACTTTCCATGCCACACTTTAGGTCCCATTACAATGGACATATAAGGAAGTTAAATAGGCCACATAGTGATTTCCAATGTGCAACATATGTTTTAGGGGCGAAACACAGGCACTTTACTACTCCTATGCAGTGGTAAAGTACATTGAGTCCTAAACTCGACAAACACAGGCTCCAGAAAAAGGGGGGAATATGAAGAAAAGGAGGATTTGCTTTGAAGATGCTAGGATGACCTTTGCTGGTAAATTAAAAATTGTAGTGTATGCAAAATCTGAAAATATTAAACATACACTTTAATACTGCCCATATTTGCTTGACCTTCATAATAAATATCTGTGACATTTTTTCAGAGCAGCCAACATCCGATCAGTGAAGGATACCACCATATATGGTTTAAAACAAATGTATGGGTTATCTTATTGAATTCCTTAGTGTGACATCCAGTCACTTAAGTGCAATTAACCCTTGACTGGATCAGATGCTCTCTGAGATGCTTGCTCTTTTAGAAATTATGAACTGCATTCTAATATTTTAAAGTCATCTCTGTTTTTAATCTAATAAGAAGAGTTACTTGGATTTTCTTTTTATTTCTTAACTTTTCAAGTTTCAAAAAATATATTGTAATCAATGTTAACAAATTTCTATTATAAAATGTTCTCTATTTGGTTGTAGAAATGAGTGATGTCCAGTTCTAACTTAGCCACTGTTTTTTATAAATGCATGCCCCAGCATTCTCTCTAGACAAGCATTATAGAACAACCAGCACAAAGTGAGAAACATATTTTTATTAAAATACTATTGTTTTCCTGCTTCAAGTCATCATTGTTTCCGGGGATAGAAAAATGTGAAAACTGTCCATTTTTATTTTATTTAAGAACGCTTTTATTCTATTTTCAGTGTAATGTTATAGGCAATGAAACAACGTGCAGCGTTACAATAGATCTGAATTTACCTACACAGTTTTAGCACTAATTTGCACCATTGTTTGTCACTGAACATGAAAGGTGGATTGTACAGCATAATCACAACATAGTTTGTTCCTGCTGGCACTTCAACAAATCTGGTAATTCACCGACGGGCCCCATTGAACAAGTTTCCAAACTTCTTTGGTTACAGTGATTTAATTCACATGCCAACATGTTTCAGGCTACATGATGCAGGGTAAGTCTGAGAAGTTTCTCTAGCTGCCATCCTAGTACATCTCCCAAAGGCTACAGCACACATTTGCAAAATGGTTGAATGCTGGGGCAGTTCCCCTAACTATGGGCCTGATTCACAAAGCTAAACTTACACTCTTGTACAAGTTTGCATTTATTTGGAATTCACAAAACTGGATTTTAATCATACGTTTACGAGTGCAAAGACAGCGCAGTCGGGTCAGATTACTCTGTACATAAAAAGATATAACATGCCTATCTTTTTATAATTGGAGATCTCTTCCCCAACTTCGGAGTCTTTGTTCTTGTAAAGCTATGATTATATCGCAGTTTTTTGAATTCCAAACAAATGTAAACTTGCACAAAAGTGTAAGTTTACCTTTGTGAATCAGGCCCCATGTGTATAAAACCTCCTAGGTGGCTATGGCATCTTAAGCTAATCAGGCGCTCTGCCCTGCCACTCTACACAGGCTTAGGTGCATCATATATATATTTGATATAGATATTTAGGTTGGGTAAGCCTGAAGTGCACAATCTTTCTTAGTAACTCAGATGTATCTAGGGAGTGAGTGACCAGAGATTGGTTAATATTTACCAAATAGTTGAAGCACACTTAGTCCAGATTCCATTGAATCCTGAAGATATATTAGAAGATCATTGGCATACAGGGTCACTCTGTTGGCCACGCCTGGTGGCCATTCAGATCAATCCCTTCACCATAGTGTCTAATATAAGCCTTGCTGACAATGGCTCGAGTGCTACAGTGAAGATATAAGGTGAAAGTTAACACCCCTATCTAGTGCCCCTCTTTATTTGGAAATTGTCGGACATTGGCCCACCTCTCCCCATCAGATTGGTTTATAGGAGACTGGTGTATCTAATTAAATTGGGTCCCGAGATTACCCTCTCTAGAAGTATAAACAAATGGTCCCATCCAATCGAGTTCAATACCTTCTCAAAGTTCACCATCAGTACTGCTAATAGACCCTGAAGATGTTTGGCCAGGGCCAGCAGATTGTGTAGATGCCTAATATTGTGTTTAGTGGACCCGAGCATCATGTATTAGTCCAGGTGACTTAAAGTACCAATCACTCATGTCAGTCATGTCCAAGCACCTTGGCTATGATGTTGGCCTTGATATTGAGAAGGGAGAAGGGCTGGTACAGGCACAATGCCCCTGTGGACCACCTGTTTTATGAAGTACAATAATTTCAGCTTGTCACAAATTTTGGTGTAGCGCAGCCTTCTCAAGTACCTCTTCTAGCACCTCTCCCAGGGCTTCCATAGAAAATGGTTACTTCCGAATCCTATTCTGTTACTCCCCCGTCCTATTCTGTAACAGATTCACAATGTGAACTCTCTTCACTAAATCTTTCATCTAATGCGTCCCTATTGTCGTTAGTGAGTTCCTCACTTTAACCCCTTCCACGCTGATGACGAGCTGGACTCGTCATGGCATAGCCTCCTCGCACGCTGATAACGAGCCCAGCTCGTCACGTAAAGTGCGTTTTTAAAAATCTCAGCGTGCGAGCGGAATTCCACTAGCGCGCATGAGGCTAATGATTTCTGCTAGGGCAATTGAGACTCTAGATTCCATATTAGCATATGCACTTTGATAAGATTCAGCAGTTTCTTATGTAATGGGACTGGGACAACTAACTCTTCATTATTGTTTATTATTATTATTATAACTCGCTGCCCATCCGGATACTGGATATAGTTTATATGACCTGTTAGTTCTTTTTGGTGGCATAACCAATGTATTTTTTATTTTATTTATTTTGAAGGATTTATACAGCGCTAGCTCCACCCTGGGGTATCAGAGCGCTTAACATATGCAATGGGAGTACACAATAAAAAACAATCATGGCAGTTGAACGAACGGGTTATGCAGGTGCTCAAACCAACAAAAAATACTGGGAGTAATAGGGGACATAGGGACTTAGAGGTACATATAGATAAAGGTTGAGAAGCAGGTTGCCGGAACTAGAATATTATTGTAAAAAGTAAATTTAACAGAGTGTCAGGGAATATTCAAAGGACATAGTAGGTAGTGGGTGGTAAAGAGATTGGGAGGGGGAAGAAAGGGGGAGACAGTGGTGAGGGGGAGAGGTCTTAGGCGAAAGAAGGAGAGGTAGTCAGAAAGGGTATCTGGGATTTAGTTTTTAGTTTCCCCAAAATTTAGCGAGAAGATGAGTTTTAAGGTCTTATTTGAAGCTGGAGTAGGAGGGATTGCAACAAAGGTCTTTGGGTAGGGCATTCCAAATGGTTGGGGTCTTACCAGAGAAGGAACGGGATTTCGAAGCAGCTTTCTTGAGTAGGGGTGGTATGAGAAGAAGAGTGTTTGGGCTTCTCAGTGTTCGGTCACAGCCAGCTTTTTTAAGTTTAGTTGATAGGCAGGATGGGGTCTTCTGGTAAAGGGCTTTGTGAGTAATACTGGCAGTTTTAAAGGAGGATCTGGCTTCGATGGGGACCCATTTGAGGGACTTGAGGGCAGCGGAGGTGTGGTCAAAGCGACTACAGTTAGTAGTTAGCCTGGCGGCGAGGTTGAGAACAGATTTGATCGGGGCACGGTGGATTTTGGGGGTGCCAGAGAGAAGGGCCTTACCATAGTCTATTTTAGACAGAGCAAGAGACTGTATAATTAGTTTAAAGTCTTCAGCTGGGATAAAAGGTTTGATTTTTTTTTTAGATGCCGGAGAGTGAAGAGTGCACTTTTTAGTGAGTTTCTTGACATGGGAATTATATGTGAGTTTATTGTTGATTGTGATGCAGAGTAATTTAACCGAATTGGCAGGGACAGAGCAGTTTAACGCATTACGGTTGGCGATCCATGATTGGATGGGGAGTGGGTTGTTTTTGGGAGAGACGAGGATGATCTCAGTTTTGTTTGGGTTGAGTTTCAGATGGTTGTTGTTGAACCAGGTTTGGATCTTGGTTAAGGACGTGTTGAGGTGGAGGATATCAGCATAGGATTTTATTTTATAGTACAATTGGTTGTCATCAGCATATAGGTGGTAGTTGATTTTTTCTTGTTTGAGTATCCGGGAAAGGGGTTACATAAAGAGGTTAAAGAGAGCGGGAGAGAGGATGGATCCTTGCGGGACACCAAGGGAGACAGAGGTTGGGCTAGAGAGGCAGTTTTGAATTTTAATTTGTTGAGTTCTGTGTTGAAAGTAGGAAGTGAACCAATTAAGGACAGTGCCACTGAGGCCGAAGTGATTTTTAAGAGTGTTGAGTAGGGTTAGGCGGTAAACTGTATCGAATGCCACGGAAAGGTCAAGAAGGATGAGTAGGTAGGTCTTTCCCTTGTCCAGGGCTAGGTGAATGTCATCGACTATACTGTTTCCATGCTGCACTCTTTGCGAAAGCCAGATTGGAGGGGGTCCAGCAGGTTGAAAGTGTCGATATGTTTGTCCAGTTGGAGAAGGGCGCATTTTTCCAGGGCTTTGGAGAGGAAGGGGAGTTTGGAGATGGGACAGGGGTTAATAGGGTCGTTGGGGTCAGCTTTGGGATTTTTGGGGATGGGAGTAATTTGCCCGAGTTGAAGGGAGATGGGCACACTCCATGTAGAGAGGGAGGCGTTAATGATGTTGGTCCAGTAGGGGACTATGGCATGCTTGAGATCTTGGATGAGTGCGGAAGGGAGTGGGTCTTTGGTGTGAGAGGAAGGTTTAGTTTTGGCTAAAATGTTGAAGACCTCCTGTTCAGGTACAGGGTGGAAATTAAGCCATGAGGCGTTATTTTTAGGCGGATGGGGAGTGTGTTCCGGAGGGAGTAACACTAGCTTTGTTGCCCCATTAATATACCCACTGCTGCATTGCCGCCACTCCATTCTAGCTTCCCCATAAGGATTTGCATGCGTTTAGTATGATAATGCTCTATGTTCCTTAGGGGGTCCAGCATCTGTGACATAATTTATTGAGACTTTAGTTGGAAGAGCATAATTTCTAGCTGGGTTATCTCTACTTTCTGTTATCTATGTTTTCCAGTTATGTAGCTTATGATCCTACCTCTCATGTGTACCTCAAATGCTTCCAACAGGTTCCCCAGGAATTCAACAGAATCTTGTTGTGCTCAAAATATCCGTCTGCTTCTTCTGTAATATATGATTTAAATTCTGTTTCAGTCAACCACAATGGACTGATGTGTCAACTACCTCTATTCATCCAAGCGTAAGATTATCAGGTGAGCGATCAGGGATTTGGAGCCACAGAGTAGAGGTATATCCCCTCTGGGTTGGGTAGAAGTAACACCACTTGTGTTTTAGGCAGAATGCAGTTAGGCATTTCATGAGATGGGTGGATCACCTGTTCAAAGGAGGTGAATTTCAGTGGGGGAGGAACATATACACTTGTGGAGGAAATGGATCTACCATGTAGGGTTCATTGCAACATTTCTATCATTTCCCAACAGTTCTGTTAAGGTGTAAGGCATATTCTATTTTTCCATAGTATTGGGATTCCTCATGAGCCACTAGTGAACCCAGCGTGTAGCACCATACTGATCCCTTGCCTAGTGAGGAACTGTGAGAAATTGGGATGTTGGGTGAAGAGAGAATGAGCCCTTCTCAAGCACAGCCACAATCCCCATCAGGCAGAACCAATAAAGACACTACATTAACCAGTCCTTCACCCTCTGGTAGCTTGGCACAAAACCATTCAGGTTTAACTTAGAGGCAAAGTGTAAATATTTAAGTAGCACATAAACAGTATTTAAAGTGAAAACACATCAAAAGAAAAATCACACACCAATTTAGAAATGTAGAGTAAACTGTAATAAATTATATGATACCAAAACAACTAAATCCAATCATTAGAACTGGAAATATGCAATTTTAAAGAGTTGGGTAAAAATGTTCCTTTAAACCACAAGGCACCAACTATGGTTATCTGGTCACTCCAGACTGGGACAAAGTCACAAGTTCAGGCCAACCATGACCCAGATTGGGACAGATACTGGGATAAGGTTAGGCTCACTGTGAACTGTACCTTGTGTCCTTGATGCAAGGCTTTACATCGCACAGCGGCAGCTCTGAGGATCAATGCAGAGTTTTGCGTTGAATTATGTTGCGCTGCGTTGAGTCCGATAAGGAGTTGCAAAGATGGTGATGTGAGATCCGCATTGAGGTGCATCGTGCTGCGATGGTTCCGATGAGCTGCAATGGCTGCGATGTGAGTTGTGTTGTGCTGTGTTGGTTCTGATGAGGAACTGCGAGAGCTGTGTCAGATTGCATCATACTGCATCAGTTCTGATGGGGACCACAGCTGGGCTGGTAGAGCGCAATTATCCCCTCTTGCAAAGGTCCAGGACTGGTAAGGCACCATTTGAGGGATTAGGACAGTAGGCAGAGTTTCGGGTGTAGGGTTCAAGATTGTTGGAACCATTTCTGCCCCGACGTCTCTGGTCAGGAGGCCAGTCAACTAGCCCTTGGAGTCACTCTGGTGGTCCTGGGATCAAGGTGCAGGTCCAGTCCTCAGGCAGTAGGGCAGTAGAGTAGCAGTTTAACAGAGCAGTTCTTCTTGCAGCAGAGCCGCAGTGTAGTCCTTCTTCTGAATCTTCCTCTGGTCCAGAAGTGATCCGACGAGTAGGTCTAATGGTGCAATATTCATGCCTTGTGCCCACTGTGAAGTGGAAAAACCTTCTGCAGTTTCCCTTACAGAGGTGTATGGAATTGCCTGCCTCCCTGCCCTGGTCACTGTCTGTCTAGAGGCACAATAGGGTAGTGGGAGGCCATTTGTGAGTGAGCTGAGTCAGTGCCTTTGAAGTGCAAGGGTGGTAAGTGATAGTTGTGCCCCCTTCAAATCAGAGATAACCCATCCTGTGAACACCCAGACCCTCTATTGTGATGCCATCTAGGAGGAATATGCAAAAGTCAACCGCTAATTATACCTAGTCATGTGACCCAGGAACAGGCTGCAGGCACCAAGTGTTTAAGACAAGAAGAAACCAACTTTAAAAAAGTGGCATTCTCAGGAATTTTGACTTAATATCCGACTTTACCATGAAAGAGGATTTGAAATTGAAATTCCTCAGACACCAAACTTGACTTTCCAACCTGCTCCCAATCTAAAGTTAGCATGTAATAAATGTAATAAGGTAACCCAATGCAATCCTATGGGAGAGGCAGGCCTCACAGTAGTGAAAAGATTATTTGTGAGTTTTTTACTACTAAGACATTTAAAACTTAAAAGTACAATGCCAATGTTTTAATTATATTGCACCCTGTCCTTTCAGCTGTTTACGGCCTTCCGTAGAGGTGATGTATATGTAATAAAAAGGAAGTTTCAGACTTTCCAAAGGGGTTATTTTGCCAGTTTGAATTTATTTATTTATTTTATTTTATGTAGTTTGTAGAGCGCACAGCTACCCCCGAAGGGGTGTCCCGGCGCTATTTTGACAGTGTAAAACTGCAACCAGGCTGCAATTGCAGACCTTTGACAGGTTTTAGAGGCTATGTAAGTGGGTGGCACAATAAGTGCTGCAGGCCCACTAATAGCCTTTAAATTAGAAGCCCTGGCATATGGTATGCAACTTTACTAGGGATTTATAAGTATATTAAATATGACAATCAGGTGTAAGCCAATTCTACCAAGTTTCAGGACATGGTGACAAGCACTTTAGCACATATTAGCACTGAGTTAGTGCACAGAGCCCTAAAGCCAACAAAAACAAATTCAGAAAAATAGGACGGTGAAAAAGTTTGGGGGTTACCCTGTAGAGAGGGCCAAGTTCAATAGGAACAGACATTTGTCTCCCGCCAATTGTGTTTCATGTATGAGAAGTATCTCTCCAACATAGCTCTTTGCTTAATTTAATAATCCATTTACAATCCAAGCGACAATTTGCATGATGTTATGTATGTCTTCTGTCATGTTTTAATTCATGTCTGCCAGGTGCACTGTTGTCTAGCTTATATTGGTTTTAAAACTGTGGCTAGAATTAGAATCTAAGCTGATAGTCCCACGCCTCTCTGAAGTCTAAGTTCCTTCGTTCTTATCATATAACAACAAGCACTTCAAATCAGTCCCTGTGGAAATAGCTGAGAGGGGAATGGAAAGGGAGAATCACTGGAGTGCTAACTGCATCGAGACCCTTTCACCACCACCAACTGGAGACTATGGGAGAGCTGTGGCAACAGGCTGAATACAGGGACTCACGGTAGAAGAGAGCTGAATGAGGAAGAGTGAGAGGTACGCAGAAATAACACAATGATTCCTGTCTAGCAAAGCTACCCATTAAAACACAAGAAAATATCAAAGTGCAAGCATAGAGGAGACATTTGTGAACTGGAATGAAGAGCGATAAAGCCCATTAACATGCACATTTGCCAAACAAAGACTGATTGAGATTGCAGCTCTAAAATACTGTTCTGCCTATTCTGAAGGGGAACCTGGCCACAATCTTGTTTTGGTGTGACCCCTAATCCATACACTGGAAACCTCCACAATCTTGATATGGATAGGGCACCAAGGCTTGCGTTCATGACTCCCCAACATCCATCTCCCCAGCAGCAAAAGTGCCATGTTGCCTTTGATTTCTGAATCTGCAATCACTCTGAGAACTGGTATCGGGTAAGTCCAGACATGCAGGGTCATGTCTAAATGAGTACAATGATGCTAATAACTCCCAGCCAGAATGTTGCCCCCCTCACCCTATACTTCCAAAACTTGAAGCATCTGCTGTGGGATGCATGGGTAGGATATGCCATGCCAGCTGGCTCACCAACAAGAACCATGCTACTAAAACTTACTTCCCTATCTGAACCAAAATACCATAACAAAATAATTCCAAAATGAAACGTAAAAGAAGAAGGAAAAGGGGTAGTCAACAGAGTAATCTGATCAGCTCCTTTAGCCCCTTTTCAAAATCTGAGATACCCTTGTTGGTCAAGTATCACTTACTACAAAATTGTAAGTCCTGCTCCCTGAAGTGTTGTTAAGGAACAGCACCAGATAGTTTTAAGAAGAGGTGGCAAACATCCTGCAACTTCTTTTCCCTAGCCGACCTTATAAGTGGCAAGGATCTAATAAATGTATATCAGTTGGCTGGTTGACAGAAACGGACAGACAACCTGTTAAGATGCAAACAGTGGCGATCAGTTGAAAATGTTCTGAAGCTGTCCATTGTAGGTCACAGGAGAAGTTTGCTTCTGTTTCCACTTTTCAGTTTGACAAGTAAAAATCTGAGTTCATGTGTGAGTCTGATTCTTTTTTGCCAACACCTGACCTGCATTTTCTATATTGTCTTTTTCATGCTCTAGACTTAGTCCTTTTCGGGTTGGGCAAATCGCTGCTCAAACCTCAGTGTTTCGGCCTCAGGCTAACACCTTATCATCTGCAGCCCAGACCTGGGTGCTCTAAGGTGTCAACGAAAGCTCTGGAGTATTACATTACCTTTACATTGCCATGATACAAGAGAGGATAGTCCAGGTGCATAGCTCTTATTTTCCGTCTGTCCAGGTGCATAGCTCTTATTTTCTGTTTGACCCCTTCAATAAGTTTCCTCTGTTGTTGCACTATTTTCATATAATTTGAGAAGGAAAGGGTAATGGTTGAGCCGTACACAGGGGGACCATCTGTGCAAAAGCAGATCATGTTTTCATGCCATTTGCTGGACAGTGTCACTATAGTGAAAAATGTGGGATAAAAGAGGTCTTTAATGGGCATTAGGAGGTGGGGTATATGAGCAGTCTATGGGCTTGTTCTATTTCTAGGTTTGAGCCATTTGGAGAGGGAAGAATCAGGTCTGGAACACTCTGTACCTTCTGGAAGCCCACTAATCATAAATGATTCAGGCGGACTCTTCCTTCTGCATCTTTTACTCCATCTAGAAGACTTTTTGGTGTGAAGGGTAGTGTGCCGATTTCCAACTTTAGATGCTTGTCCATGTTTTTCAGTTCTAAAATCCTGCCCTACACTTCTGTGATTCTTTCAGCAGTATTTTTTAAATTCTGTTGCAGGAGTATTACGTAATTAAACAACAGGGGGTGGTGATGGACAGAGTTTCTGAATTAAGCAGAATACTCTCACCCAGTCAAGAGATCAGGGCTTGATCCAACACCGTTTTTTAGCTCACTGCACCATCCCAGCTCAGAACCTGGCTATATGCAAATTAGTCTGTCCCTGGCCCCGTGCATCATGGGAGTATTACGTGGCCCCCCATCTTTCAGGTTTCCGCGACCTGTCTTAAGCTTTCTGTAGTATGGTTTCAGTATCAGTGTTTTGTGTGGAACCTTCACCCTCTACCTGACTGTCTCCATCTTTCTCCATCTTTACTTGTGACATGCGCTATATAAACTCGACTAACATAACGTAACATAACAGGTCCTTCCTCAGCAGACTTAGATTTTGTATATTTTTTTATTATAGATTTTTTATATTGTATTATATTGTATAAAACTATTTTGCACCCCATACATTTAGGCGGGAGACTCACCGTTTTTACCCACAACTGGGAAAAAATAATACAAGATCCTTGGGTTCTAGGAACAATAGCGGGTTTCAAGATAGATGTCTGGGATTACCCATTCCAAACCACAACTCCCAGAGAAATGAGTGTGGATGGAGAACAGATGAGGTTGATAGACTTAGAGTTGTCACAAATGTTAGAAAAAGGAGCCTTAAAGAAAGTGTCATATTAAGAAAGTTTGGAAAAACGGATTTATGAGTACAATCTTTTTGGTGAGAAAAAAGGAAAAGGTTGCTGACCAGTAATAAACCTGAAAGAACTAAAACATTTTAAACTACAGACATTTCAAGAGACATCTGAGAGACGTCTTACAAACCAAAGATTGGCTGGTAAAGTTAGATCTCAAAGAGGCCTACTTTACAATACCTATGGCCAAGGACAGCCAGAAGTATCTCCGCTTCCTTGGAAAGGGACACTTCATCAATTCCTTTGCCTCCCCTTCAAACTGTCCTCAGCTACAAGGCGCTTTACCAAAGTACTTCGACCTGTGGTAAGCTTCCTCAGAGAAAGGGGAGTTTGATTCATCATATAGTTAGACAACATTCTCATTACGTCAGAGAGCAAGTCGGAAGTTCTGAGTCATCTATCCTGGCCAACAAACCTGGAAAGTCTGGGCTTTATAATAAACACTGAGAAATCCATCATGACTCCATCACAAGAGTTAGAATTCATTGGCTTTCAAGTAAATTACATTTAATCCCAACTAACTCTATCACGCAAGAAAGTTTTAAAAACAAATATAGAAAGAGAAGCAGTCCTATATAAAGACTCCATTATGTATGTATGTATAGCGCACGTATCACCCGAAGGCATCAAGGCGCTTGCCTTAGGAACCCGTCCTGGCTTTTTCCCTGTGAGATTACCCCTACTGGACATCCCCAAGGTGAAAGCCAGGCATCCTGCAGCGGGTGGGCCGCTGTAGTGGAGATTAAGCAAGCTATTGCCCAGAGTTGCAGCATGGGACCCCATGATTAGAGTAGGCACCGAGGCGAGAATTATCGAGTCCGTGGACATTTTTGGGCTTAGGACCCTGCCGCGTCAGGAATTGAACCCTGGTCCCGGGCCAGACCTCTGCATCAGGGTCTGCCGCTCTAATCAGTGTGCCACACTCCTCCATTCTTCTAAGAGACCATGCATGAGTTCTAGGTCTTCTTTCTTACTCGATTCAAGCAGTTTGTCCTGGCCCCCTCTACTACAGAGGGCCTCAGATATTGAAAGGGTGGGGTTTAAGAAAAGGTCTTTGGTGTGGGGACACAATACCCCTATCGAAGGATGCCCAGGAAGACCTACTTTGGTGGCTGAGAAATCTCGAAGCATGGAATGGCAAAGCCATCTTCGGGAATGTCTCAGACTCAGGGCTGAACTGGCCATTGCGGGTACTGGGCGTTTTCCCAGTGGGCTGCAATGGTAAGGTCCGGTTTTTGGCCCCTTAGGGGCAGTTTTTGTTACCGGGTCGGCCATATCGGCCCCCTGTAACAAAATCGGCAGAAACCAGCCCTAGCAAACAGTTCGGCCTCAGCCCCCTCCCCTCCCAGGAGGGCAGGTTAGGCAGTTTGCCAGGGCCGATTTCTGTTCTCAGTCCGGCCCTGCCCAGACTTTAACCTAGAATTGTGCAAGCAACCAAGGGTGGGGAGCCCAGTTAGGCAATTTAGAAACAGGAGGAAAATGGTCAGTAAAAGAACAATCACTCCACATAAATTGCCTGGAACTTTTAGCAGGACTAACTAAAGAATTCAAACATCCTGATTCGTCTGGACAGCTTCTCAGCAGTCTCTTACATAAATCGGTTTGGAGGAGTGCAATCCAAGGCCTTATCGGATATAGCAGCACAAATTTGGTATTTTTGCTTGCAACAAAAAATACTCTCAGAGCTGGATTTATTCCACGAATAAAGAATATAAGGGCAGATGGGAATTCAAGGTTTCTCCAGGATTCCAGTGATTGGAAATTGCACCCAGAACTTTTCTCTGTGAATCAATAACGAAGAACAGGAGAGGTGCAAAAAAAACTGTATTATGTCAGGATTGTTAGAAATATCTGAATTGACAGAATCTTTGGAAATGGACTCCCCACCTGCTAAAAAACTGAAACAAATTCCTTCAAAAGTGAAAGACACACCAATATTAAATCAGGAAAAAAAATATCTAAATTAAAGGCCAATAAAAGGGTAAGACATGACACAAATGCACATAAGGAGAGTGATTGTGCCTCGAAATCCTTGAACTTGGAAAACTTGTTTAAAAAACTGCATGGGAAAATGGATAATATTGAACGCAGACTAATGTCCGAAATAGACCTAGTTAAGAAGGATGTTACGTGCCTTGTGGAACTGGTTTTAAAATTAGAATCCCAAAATACCCTGGAGAAAATATCTGCGACAAAACCATTGTCTGTAACTCGGAAAGACTCCCTAAGGGTACAAACTGGATTACAAGGCCAAGATGGAAAAACGAGACTAAGACCTGTATCTCAGGGACCACCACATCCAAAGGATCCCCCTTCAGACCTATATATAAGTACGGACAAAAACGAGCCAAAAGTTTCAAATAATGCAAAAAATTATGAGACGACAAACAAACTAGGTGCGTTAAACAATAATGCTTTGGACGTTTTACATTTACCTCCAAACTCAACCCCTTATGTGATAATCTTGAAAAATGTCCCTAAAATAAGGGGGGTCAGAAAAGAATCATATAACACATTAAAAAATCAGGTGGTCCATTGGATCTCAAATATGTCAAATTTTAATATTAACTTGTTACAGAAAAACATCATAATGCTGAGAAGAGTAAGCTGGGTAGGGAAATCAAGAAAAGACTGCTACGGGGATTGCGTAGTAGTCAATTTCCAAAGCAGGGAATTGGTGTGTAATCTGCTAAACTGCTTTTGTAATTATATGGCTGAACCCCCTATATATCAAGAGGATAAGATCACAGCCCTCCCACTTGGCTATTTCTATAACCCAAGGAATGAGCAATACGACAATGGTAATAACAATTAGGGAATGCCAGAAGCCATGGGGATTACCCCCTATGTAAATAGATTTTTTCCACTAAACCAGCTTAGTGATTTAGATTGACATAAAACAAAATCTAGAGATGATCAGAAAGCCCACCTGTTTGAAAATATGATAATAGAAGTCAATGAGAGTGGACCATTTGTAAAAAATGCCTGTAGAAGGATAGCACTTTATGATCAGCAGCCCTTAGCAAATGAAAAGAGGGTAATGGGTTCGAAACAAGTGTCTGAAAACAGGATAATACAAGCAATCGATAGTGGGCCACCAATAAAAAATGCTTGTGGGAGGACAGCATCTTATGATCAGCAGTCATTAGCAAATGAAAAGGGGGTAACGGGTATTGAACTTATGGCCAGTGGAAGCCAATCTGCCCAAGAATATCTAAGTATAATGTCATGGAATATGGCAGGGGTTAGATCGAAATTAAATGACGCGGAATGGTTGAAAAAAATAGAGATTCATACAGTAATCATGCCACCAGAAACTTGGCATACTGAATCCTTTTTATAAATGGCTACCAAACTATATGCACACACGCCATACCATCTAGGATGGGTCACGCAAAAGGTGGTCTTGCAGTTGCAATATCGTTATCATCCTCCCTTGTTTTAATAAAATCATATACCACTTCATAATTTTATCAATTATTTTATCTTAAAATTGAGAGAAAACAGTCCATTGTTATTATCAACTATTATAATAATATTTTTGATAAAACAAGATTTAAGGAGATTAGTTCCCTAGAAAAAGAGCTTGATGATTTTTTGATAGGGTTGGGAGGGGATTATATATTTGCATGGGCTGGCGACTTTAATATAGATAAATGTAGAGTTGCTGTGGAGGAACAGTGTGGATATTCGAATGATCGTGGAGATTAAGGTTGCCATTGTTGTAAAAGTCACCCAAGAAGGAGGAGAGCCTCTGAACTCAACAAAATGAAGCCGGTGAGCCATACCCGGAGCAAAGACAGGATTATGGGTCAGGGGAGTGAGTCTGATCAGGTACGTCAGGAATGCCCCACACTGTCATTTCTCTCTCCAGTAAGCCAAGATAAGTGATGTCAGCGACAATAGTGGAAGAGCTGTTGCTTTAAAGGAAGCCAGGAGCCATAACAGCCCTGACAGGGGGGAAGGAGACAACACCTGCTCAACCTAAGCCGGAGGCTTCTAATCAGGGTCATGATTCCAGTCCAAAGAAGGGCAGAGTTGTGTCACCAAGATATAAGTAGAAAAATTGGGGAAGACCAGACCACCCTCCAAAACCAGTATGCTCAACATTGTTCCGGCCATTTGCGGGGACATGCCCCCTATACGAAATACAGCATTTTCACGTGGACCTTTTTTATGAAGCAATTGGCAGAGTCTGGAAGACATATAACAAGCAAGGCATGAAGTTAATTTGCAAACTATTAAGTTTGCCCAGCCACAAGATCTTAAGTTTACCCCAATGATATAAGTCTTTGAAGAGGGAAGTAAGAAGGGGGGTATGTTACAGCAGTATAAGTCTTTCGTCTGTGGCGGCAAATGAACACCTAGATAAGGGAAGGCCATTGTCCCCCATTGGAAGCCCCCCCGAATAGGGCCCTCTAAGCTGTTTTGGGAATCAGTAACACCTATGCTTTGTGACTTAGTGAAGTTGATTTAAAGCACAATACCTGAGAGAAGGAGGAACTATGGAGTCGGGAGTCGATAAGAAGCAAAAGATGTCATTGGCGAAAAAGGCGAGCTTTGGTTCCATTCCATCAACTATCATGCCCGTAATGCGAGAGTTAGCCTGAGATTTCATGATTTAGCTACAAGCGGTTCCATTATGAGAGCAAATATGGAAGGGGATAGTGGCCATCCCAGTCGTGTGCCCCATGTGAGTCGAATGGACTGGGAAAAGGAGCCGTTGATTTTGGGAATAACGGAGGGTTTCTGAAAGTTAGCAAGAATAAATGTCTTCATTTTAGGCCCCATGTGGACTCTGTCCACAACCTTAGTATGGTATCTCCAGTCTACTCTATTGAACACCTTCTCGGCGTCAAGGGAGAGAGTGGGCCATAGGTTGACATTGTTACTTGGCTACTTCCATAAGAGCGGTCACCAGTCATGTGTTATCATTGGCCTGCCTTTATGGATAAAGCCAGTGGTAATTATAGAAGGCCAAACATTTTGTAAGCGGGCAACCAGGATGAAGACTGAAAGCTTCACATCACATTTGAGAAGAGATAAGCCCGTATTAAGGGCATTGAGAAGTGGGCCTATCCGGTTGCAGGAGGAGAGTAATGTGTGATTTTGCCATAGTATCCATGACCACACCAGTTGTCAAAAATTAATTTAAGACCCGTACCAAGGGATCAATTTTGAGAGAACCATAGGCTTTATAAAAGGTGGCCATATAGCCATCCGGGCAGGTGCTTTACATAAAGGGAGGGCACCGATAGACAACCTGACCTCATCTGGACTAATGTCCTCCTCCAGCAGGCGCAGTTCCTCTGATCTATCCGGGAGGAATAGGAGCTCAGGTAGTCATCCTGACGCTGGGCATCAAGCAATTGAGCATGATAGACAGTGGAATAGTAGACAAAAAACCTCAAAAAACCTCAAGAATCTCCTCCTTCTCCCGACGGCAGTGACGATCATCGTCTATCAGCTCCCAATATGGGTACGGGTAGCTCTGATGCGTAATTTGTACGCTTAGAGGCTTTTTGCTTTATTTACATTTTCATATTAAATTTGATTCACATACAGAACATTTTTGCAGCTGATTTTATTAAGAGGTGTTCAAGTTCCTCCCAAAGCTGCTGCAAGTCTCTTTCTCTGTGCCTGATGTACTTGAGTCTCTATCTCCTGTTGGTGAATTTAGTTTGCACTTTCAAAGGCTGCTGCATGGAAGATAAGTTCTCCTCACAAAAATGCTTCTGCAGTATCCCCGAGAGTTGCAAGTGAATCATCGCCAGTGTTGTTTTCAGGAAAGTAGTGTTCTATAGATTATTTGATACGATTGGTAAGAACTGGATCTCTAAGCATTACATCACTGAGGATCCACGGCCAAACGAAAGGGCACAGTGGGGCTGCCAAACTAAGCGTCAACCACAACGGAACATGGTCAGAAATAGTGCTAAAGTTCATTGTGGTGTCGACAAGATCAGGAAGTTAAGAAGTAATCAATACTAGAGTATGTCCTGTGGACATTGGAATGTGTAGTCCCTCTCTCTGGGTTGATGGTGACATCATATGTCCATCAGAGTCAAATCCAGTATGGGTTGTGTCAGAGCTATGGGCTGGCGAGGCTTGTCTAGTCGGGGATGACAATGGTCTAAGCACGGGTTTTGGGGAAAAATTAAAGTCACCCCAAGTATTATTTTGCCTCTATGAAAGTGGGTGACCCTTGGAAAAAGGTCAGCATGGAACTACTCCCAATTTCTATTGCAGTCATAAATTGAACTTAGACACAGATGTGTGGAACCAGATGTGCCTCAAATGCCTATCTGCCTTCTCTCATGATCCCTGTAGGTGCTGTCTAAGGTAAAAGGGGGTGGTTAAGACAGGGCAGAATAGTTACTCCCCAGTTCTTGTGGGAGTAGCATGAATGGAATTGTGTGGGGTACCAGTATGAGCTAAGGTGTTTAGTGTCTGCGTGGAGTCAATGTGCCTCTTGCAACAGGGCCACGTCTACCTCCCTGCGCCTTAACCATTGTGTCAGAGCCTTACGTTTGAGCAGGGTGTTAAGACCCTGTATGTTAAGGGATACAATGTGGAGGTTGGTCATAGAGATCCATGTGTAGCAATACCTAGTGTGCCTTGAATAAAATGGTATGGGTGTGGCTCCCACCCCCAACGTAGCGCAGTATGTATACATGTGTCAGAAACAATAAAGAGTTAACAGAATATATCACTGTGAATAACAAAGACAGAGGGAGAAGCAAGCAAGAGGCCATCTGTCAACAGTCAAACAATTGTTATATCAGAAAGGCAAAGATTAGAAAATATAGTAAAGGCGTACGAAAAGACCATCATAGACAGCAAAGGAGAAGGGGCAAGCTCGTGCTTAGTCCCATGCGGGCCCCCCAACAGAAATAGCCATCGGAACAAGTAAGAAGAATCAGTTGTTAGGTTATTGGCTAGAGAAGATGAATAGTACCCCCACTCCCGCACTGTTCACAAAGCATCAGAGGAGTCCAACTACATACCGACGGAAGAAGCAAGGTGGTCAAGGTGGTGTATCATCGTCCAAAGAGGGAGGGAGTTGATACCCAGCGACCTGTTTTTGTTTTCATGCCTTCTGCTTGGACTGGCATGAGGGCTGAGAGCGCCAACCACTCCCCACATCAATCAAGGCAAGGTCATGTTGTTCAGAAGACTTGTCTTCATCAGGCAGGAGGACCAGTGCCATGGCTTTATGAGGTTCATGTGGTGAGTGGGCAACAAAACTCTTGTCCTAGTGAATGAAATGAAGGCGAAGTGGAAAGCTCCAACGATACAAAATTTTATTGATTTGTAAATGGTGAGTAACATCTCTAAAGTCCTTACCCTGGCACAGTGATATAGAGTAATTGCAAAAAATGATGGGTTCCTGTTGCTGTGCTGCTCTCATAGTTTGGCCTTTTAGTTAAAGTAGTCTACTCACTTCAAAGTATCTGGAGTTTGATTCTTTTGTAGCTGGGAGGCAGAATACACCCTATTGGCGCAATCAAGCAGAACCGGGGACTCATCTAGAAGTTGCAACAGGAGTGAAAAAAGGACACGGACATGTGACTCTAGATCAGATGGCAATATGGCGGCAGTCAGGCCCCCAATGCGGATATTATTGCACTGAGAGCAGTTCTCCAAATCATCTATCTTATCCTTCAATGCTAGTTGTCCCTTCTCTAACTGTTCAATTTGGGCCATGGAAAAGGTGATTCAGTGGCAGAGTGTCAAGGAAGGGAGCATTGAAATCAATATCTACGTATTATATGTATCAGCTGTATTGAAAATGAACTTTGTTAAAATAATGACAAGTGAACAGGCAGTCAATGGTTCCGGGCAAATCAGTAATGATACTTAGGTTTGTAACATGGAATGTGTGCGGCTTAAATGATGTTCAAAAGAGGTATAAGATAGGTGCTCGATTACGCCAGATGAATGTGGATTTTATTTTTTTGCAAGAGACGCACATAATGAGTACCCAGGAGTTTTGTTTGAATCAGTTGGGCTATCAGCTCATAGCTAGTTCTAAACAAGGTGTTAAAAATAGAGGAGTCGCCATTCTGTCAAGGAGGAAGAATATGATAATAGGGAGAAAATTAGAGGACAAATGAGGAAGATGGGCCATGGTAGAGATAGAGATAGATGGGGTTTGGACAACGATGGTGTCAGTATATGGATCCACGCAGGATGATCCGGAGGTATTACAGTTCCTAGACTCTGAGTTAGCTGCTTGGCCCCCACAGGTTATTATAGGAGGAGATTTGAATATTAATGGGGCTGACGTGTTAGGAACTGAACATAATAGATGTTATAAAGGCCGTAAGAAAAGAGTCCATAAGGCACTTGTTGATCTCCTGTGTAATAATAACCTGAATGATGTCTGGGGCACAATTAGACCACAACAGAAAGGATATACTTACTACTCCGCACCACACCAAGTTTGTGTCAGGCTCGACTATTTTATGATTTCTAATAATTTAATGTCAAGGGTCAAGATTGATAGACTGCCAAGAATTTTAAGTGATCATAACCCATTAATTTGGGAATTAAAGTTAGAAGGAGGAAAAAGATCTAATCGGGTATGGACTTTTGAAAGAAGACTTCTCTTAGAAGAGGATTATGTACTACATATGTCGAAATGGATCACCGAGTTTTTCGAATATAATAAAGGAACTGCATCGGTGGGAGTCATATGGGATGCTTTCAAGGCAGGTGTCCGTGGAGAAACATGTAGTTATAGTACTCATAAACGCAAAATGGAAGGGGCACTGCAAAGGGAGTTAGAGAGAGCCGTCTCAGAAGCAGAAGAACAATTTAATAATTGTCTTATTAGAGGGGAGCCGGCTGAACAATATTTGATAGATCTAGTAAAAGTTAAAAGCGAGGCGGAAGGGGAACTGGCAAAAAAAGCGGCAGTACACTATACAATCCGTAGGGAGAAGTGTTATGAATATAATGAAAAAGTTGGGCATGTACTCGCTATGCGCACTAGGCAGATAGCGGCAGCAGGGACGGTTAGGCAAATTAGAGATGAAAACGGTAATATACAAACTGGCCCTGAAGAGATAAGGGAAGTATTCAGGAAATTTTACCAGACCCTCTATGATCATCAACACCCCTGTAGTAGTGAAGAGATTAGCGATTACTTAGAGAATATACCAACTGAGAGGGTTTCGGATGAAGATGCAGTTAGATTAGAAACTCAGCTAGAGATGGAAGAGGTTAAGGAAGCCATGGGTAAGCTCCCCTTAGGTAAGGCTGCTGGTCCCGACCAGATACCTCTAGAATTTTATAAAACTTTCTGGGGAGTGCTCTCTCAAGAGTTAACTAGAGTGATTCAATCTGCACAGCTCGGACAGTCCATACCAAAGTCGTGGGGGGGTGCAGACATTGTCCTGATTCTCAAAAAGAGCAAGCCGGATGATGAGCCTGGGTCCTATCGCCCCATTACATTAATGAATAATGATACTAAAATATATTCAAAAATGTTGGCAATGAGTGATAAGCTCTTTAGTTTGTTATACTCAACATGGCTTCATTCCTGGTAGAGGAACAACCCACCATACTAGGAAAGTAATAACATTATTGGATGCCACCGAAGTCACAGGAGACCCGATGGCAGTAATGCTGCTGGACGCTGAAAAAGCGTTTGATCGGGTCTCCTGGGACTATTTGTGGTACACCTTGGCTAGAGCTGGACTTAGGGGCGGGTTTATAAAAGCATTACAAACTTTATATAAAGAACCAGCTGCGGCTTTAAGAATTAATGGGGGCACTACAGGTCAATTCTTAATTAAAAGGGGTACACGGCAGGGGTGCCCATGTTCCCCATTATTATTCGCCATGTATATGGACCCACTGATCCGTAAATTAGAGCTTTGCCCAGAGATAAGTTCGCTGCCAACATTGTTAGGACCGTGTAAGATATTGGCTTATGCTGATGACGTGGCGGTGATAACACCAAACCCCACAGAGGCAACTGTTTATATAGAAGAAGAGGCCCGCAGATTTGGACGGATATCCGGGTATGCCCTAAATGCTTCCAAGACCCAGATTATCAAAAACTCAGCGACTACGTGTAATGATAATCGTGTGGTTCAGGCGGGGACCTATCTCGGAATTAAAATATCAGCTGATCTAAATAATCTGGTAGAAAATAATATTGCTCCAATAATAAGTAAAACAAAGAAGGACCTGGACCGGTACGAAAATCTGCACTTATCATTAGTAGGCCGGGTCAATATTATTAAAATGATGATATTGCCAAAATTTTTGTATATATTTAGGGCCATCCCACTTTTATTTGAAAACAAGTGGTTTAAAATATGTGAACAAATGATCAATCGCTTTGTCTGGGCTAAAGGAAAAACACGTAGGGCACTGAGATATATGTCTTTACCGCGGGAGCGTGGGGGCTGGTCTTTACCAGATTTAAAAGTGTATTATTGGGCCGCTGCATTCCAAAACATGCTGGGATTGGTAGGGGGGGCGGATATAGATGATTGGGACAACGTCGGTTCACTTGCAATTTATGGTTTAGTTCTAGGTAAAAATGCGGAAAATATATTTTTGAGATTCACTGAGGAAAGTTATTATAAAAGAACACGGTTTAAGACCCTAATGGCAGCGCATAATGTTTGGAAGGGAATATCAAAAAAGATAGGAATTGGGAAATATAATTTCTATACTAGGTTCAAAAATAACCCTTCACTTCCTAGTATGGTTTTTTCGGGAGCTGTATTCCAAGACTGGGAGAGGCGGGGGATAAGAAAGATTGGAGATATTCAGGGACCCCAAGGTATTTTACAATTTGTTGAGCTACAGGCTCGATATACCTTAGACACAAAACACTTTTTTAAATATCTTCAAATAAGGAGCTGTTTAATAAATAGGAAAGGAGGGCCCTTGGGGTTCGATAGAAATATAATGTTGGATATTACAGAAATAGGCTCAGATTGCACCATAAAGAGATTCTATTCGGAGATGACAATACTAAAGAAAGATGATATGGAGAAATGGATTCATAGGTGGTCTGTAGATTTGGATATAAATAGTGATATTTTCTCAGATTCATTAGAGATGGGAAGAAAATTGTTGTGCTCATCATCATTACAGGCTCAACACTATAAGACCCTATTCCATCTGTATTATACGCCTGGGAAAATTGCTCAATAGGGGGGTACTTCGGGAACCACCTGCTTCAGATGTGGTAGTCCGGGGGCGGACCTAATGCATATTTTCTCACTTTGCCCACATTTAAATAGTATAAAACGGGATATTGAGCAATTTTTACAGAATGTATTAGCAACTACAATAGAATTAAATCCAGTTCTAATGTTATTAGGAGTCAACCTTGAGACACACGTGGATAATGAAAAGTTTCTATTTGTAGCATTGGCTATTCTTAGACTACTAGTTGCTTCGGCATGGTTGGATCCTAACCCCCCTACATATCATCAATGGTTGGGGAAGATACTATCTATTCAAAAGTTAGAATCAGCCATTTATGCGAGGAGGGGGAGAAATGGCAAGAAGCTGGGTCTGCAAATATGGGAGCCTCTTGTTCGTTGGAAACAAGGTCCCGATTATTGATTACTGTTTTACTAGGGGGGGGGAAATCGAGAACGTAGTATATAGAAGTTTTTGTATCTCTGGTATATATGATTTGCTTTGGAAAAATTATGTATGATTTAATATTACACTTGTTTTCTATGCTTTGTATAATTCCCAAATGTATATATGATTTTGCGCTGCATTGAATGTTACTGTGCCCTGTCCACATCTCAGGGGGGGGAAAAAGAGGAAAAACTTCAATAAAAATATATTTTTTTAAAAATTTAAAAAAAACAATTTGGGCCATCCTATTGACATTATCAAGGGTATGTTCTGACACCATAGTCTCCATAGTCAAGTGATCAATATCATATATGATTCTTTCAAAATCTTGACAAAGGGATGTGATATCTTTGCAGAACTCAGAAAGGAGCAGTTTGACTTCATCCTTAGTGGCTGAGAGTCACTATCTGCCAATCGGATGGAGGCAGGCTTTTGTAGCATGTCACAAATGGAGGAGAAGTTTTAGCCTTTTGTGCCATGATGAGGCAAGTATAACAAAGAGTACTTCATCCCATGTCAAACAGCAAGATTAATTAAGTATCTACACCAACAGTTCGGCAATGCCACAGCAACGTCCACTAAGTTCGGAAGAAACTCAACCTCGGTATGACTGGCGCTGCATAGGTAAACATAGAGGAGAAGCCTGGTTACATGCAGTGCCTAAATCAATATGGCTACGAGACCACCAGTAAAGCTCTTGGCCCCAATCAGGAACAGGAAGAAGAAGTCTGTATAGGGCAAAACAGTACTGCTACCAGAAATAAGCCCAATCAACTTTCCAAGAGCCCACCAAATAGTTGAAGAATTACAAAATGTGAAGCACAGCCTTCCTCCCGTGCAATCACTCTAATAAAAGGGGAATCTCCAAGCTTATACATTCGCAAAAGAAGCATTCAGTCCAGTCTCATGAAGCATCCCCACTCCTCTAAGATGTTCTCTCCCCCTAAGGGCCCACCTCCAAACATGTCATCGGCTACTCTGTATCTCTGCCCGTCTCAACCCCACATCTGCGATCCAGCACGAACTGGGTAAGGATTGATGCTGTGTGTCTCCAAGCTGTGAGCAGTGTTGTCAGAGTAGGCAGATGGGGTTTCGGGCAACACTTCAGGGGAGCTGAAATTGGGAATTTAGGGTCACCACACCCTCCAGGCAGTTCTCCGGGGATTCCTAGGTGCAAGCAGCACTATTGGTCTAGACCTGAACCGGCAGCCGGGCCGCTGCATACATGACTATGCCCAGGCCACAAAGGTGCCTGACCCACTAGTATCAAGGTGGCCAGGCACTAGGAAGTGCAGCCCCTGTTAGGTGAGGGCCCTGCTTGCGCAATGATGGAGGGGTTCACTTCACCAACATGTCATCCGCAGTCACCGCCTCGAAAGGAGATCTCTGGTCTCTTCCTAGACTGCTGTGATCGCAGGGTGTGGGAGGATTGCAGGAAGACATCTTTGCCACCAATAATGAGCCATTAAAAGAATGTAGGGGCCTGATGCATGGAGCTCAGGGGAGATGCGTCCTGCCGGATCTCTTCCCCCGCTATACCCCCCACTTGTGCCACATATTCCTACTTGAAATAAGCTTATGTTTACAAGTGCAAAATGCATTGTTAAACAGCACTGCAAATATTTGTGATTACCCACAAACTTAAGAGTCTATGGATGGTCACCTTATCTTCAGTGTCAACTCGCTTGGTGAAAACATATTTTATACCATCTACCTCCAACTATTAACTCTCTATCCACCTTGTGGTTTCTCTGCAGCCGTAAGAAAGCTCTAGAAATGTATGATTCTGAAGATTTTGATTTTATGAGGCCGATTACGATGGCGGACGGAAAAGGGGCCGACCACCATGGTCGAGGCAAATATACTCCCGCCGGTGCGATTAGGATATTTCTCGGCAGACGGATCACACCAAAGACCACCGCACGTGGACGGTACCACAGAAACACCTTCCGAAGTGGACGCAATGCCCACGGAAACAGGCCCAACCTCCATAAGACCTGCGGAGGGACCGCCGGCACGATTAGGATAACCCCGCCATCCTAACAGAACTCACCACCGTCCCCGACCGCCGCGGACAAAAAACAGCTTGGCTGCGGAAGGACCAAACGAACATCACCCCTGCCGTCAAACCGAATCAAAAATTGAGGACAGAAGTAAATAGTAAACCAAAAAAACAGGACACACACCCACCTGGAACACCCACCCCCAACAACTACACACCACAATGCCAAACCCCCCAGCACAAACAAGAGCATCCAAGTCTCCACACCCACAGAACACCTGACTCAAAAAACCATTGGGACACAACCACCACACAGAGCATAAAAGGAATCCCTCCCATTACCACAATCCTTTGCATCACAGCACAGCTGCAAGAAAGAGGCACACATCACACACAACAGACACACACACACACATAAAACCTCACACCAACACACCCACCACACCAATCCCCACAACACCATCCCTACCTACCACACAACTGCACACCCAACACCCCCAACACCTTGCACATCACACACCATGGCCCCCAAGAAAAACCCCAAGTTCACAGAGAGTGAGTTGAAGGTCATGGTGGATGAAATCATCTGTGCTGGACCACATCTGTTCGGTACCCTAGTGCAGCAGACCACCTGGGCAACTAAAACCACTATGTGGGACAGGATAGTGACCAGAGCGAATGCTTCAGGGACCGTGCCACGCACCAAACACGATATCCAGAGGTGATGGACAACCTCAAGGCAAGGTTGAAAGGCATCAGGGCCAAGAACCACCTGCGGGCACACAACACTGGCGGTGGCACTCCCATGGATCAAATACCATACACCGAATGGGAGGAGATGGTGCTGGGCACACTGCACCCTGAGAGCCTGGAAGGAATAGATGAGGGAGTGGAGGCTGGTAAGTACAAACCAATGACCACTATCACACTGTCATGTCCTGCCTTGCACAACTGCCAAGACACAGCTCCCAGGCTCCAATCCATGCATGTGGACCACACAGTCACCCGAATGTGAAGCCCAGGGCTCAAATGCACCCACCATGATCAACCACAAATGTAGCCTCCTACGTTCCCAGGCTAGCATGTGGTCAAACAGCTAACACCACAACTCCCAACAGGCCCCCATGTCTACAGGGAGGGTGGGGGTGGGTGAGAGTCCAGCACTACAACTTCCAACCGGTCCCCATGACTACAGGGAGGGTGGGGGTGGGTGAGAGGCCAGCACTACAACTCCCAACAGGCCCCCATGACTACAGGGAGGGTGGGGTGGGTGAGAGGCCAGCACTACAACTCCCAACAGGCCCACATGACCACAGGGAGGGTGGGGGTGGGAGAGAGGCCAGCACTACATCCCAACAGGCCCCCATGACTACAGGGAAGATGGGGTGGGTGGGAGGCCAGCACTACAACTCCCAATAGGCCCCCATGTCTACAGGGATGGTGGGGGTGGGTGAGAGGCCAGCACTACAACTCCCAACAGGCCCCCATGACTACAGGGAGGTTGGGGGTGGGTGAGAGGCCAGCACTACAACTCCCAACAGGCCCCCATAACTACAGAGCAGGTGGGGGTGGGTGAGAGCCCAGCACTACAACTCCCAACAGGCCCCCAATGACTACAGGGAGGGTGGGGGTGGGTGAGAGGTCAGCACTACAACTCCCAACTGGCCCCCATGACTACAGGGAGGGTGGGGGTGGGTGAGAGGCCAGCACTACAACTCCCAATAGGCCCCCATGGCTACAGGGAGGGTGGGGTGGGTGAGAGGCCAGCACTACAACTCCCAGCAGGCCCCCTTGTCCCATCCCAGAAAAAGATGGAGTCCCCCACCATGTGCAGACCAGTGCATCTCCCTTTTCAAACTTACAGGTAGGTAGCCATCTTCACAGGGAGGAGTGGGTGTGAGGGCGAAGTCTGTACTCCAAATTCCAATGTGCACCCTTCACCCTCATGATTGCAGTGAGGAGCAACACAACACATGGCTTCATAGTAACTCCATGGTTAAAATGTGAAATTATACATGGGACAGGTGAGTACGCAGTGCCTGCATACTGCATTCGTCGAACAACAAACAAGTACCATATGTCCACAGAAGGACCCACAAATAACAGACCCTTTCACACATGTAAGAGAAGCGTCACATCTGACGCATCAAAGAACCAGCAAGGGGAAACTTGGACATGGTGGCAGCCCACACAATCCATGTAGTAGGCAGTCTGTGCATGATGTGAGACTTGACATACCCACAACAGCTAGTACAATGTGTTTCCTGACACAAGGCACGTGGATGCAATGTATAAACCATGTCCCTAACACAAGGTAGACCATCCACATGAAAGACCAACATATGCCTCTTTTGACAATGACTAGACCAGGTTCAGTAGCAAGGTAGGTTGTCCACAACCCTGGTGAACATTGCCTAGTACACATTGCAGAGCCACAGCAACAATGTCAAAATGACTACCAAACTACACAGAGTCCAGGGGTACCATCCAATAGCAGAACAGCACCACACATATCCAAGTATTGTCTCTCCACCTCCACACAACCATAAGGCCCAGTACTATGTACCACACCAATGTGATGACATCAACAACCATGTCCTGAATACCTAGAAAATTGAAATGCAACAACAACAAACCTGTCATGTCTACAGCATTGACTCCTATCTGCTTGTCCCTCAGGTAACCGAGAACTGGCAGGAGAAAGCAGCAATCACCAGCACCATTCGCCCCCTCACAGCATGGACTCTCCGGTGATGATTCCCTGGACACCTTGGGTGCAGAGCGGTCCACCTATACTCCCAGGGCCATCAGGCTCCCAGGACATCCCTACCCCCACCACCTTGGCCAGTGGAACCACAGCAACTATTGCCATTGTGACCTGTGCAGCTACCACCACCACCACCACCACTCCTGCCTGTGCCACCCTCCCATACCCATTGGACGATGGTGGACCATCAACATCACAGACTAGCAGGGAGAGTGGACGGTGAGGACACAGGTGAGGCCACAGCTTTCAAACAGGAGGGCAGGTGCAAGGCGAGGTGGGGGACAAGACCCACTCAATCCTGGGACCGGGACCATGGATGCCATTTCAAGAGTGCATGCGTCATACGAGCGGTCGCAGGCACAGGCGGATCTGGCGCGCCAAAACTCCCTTGAGACCCGCCAGCTGTTGAGGTCCATGGACAACCATATGGGACAAATGGTGGACCTCATGGGTCAGCAAACATCTGTTTGGAGGGAGTGGTTATCCCGCAACACACCACCTCCCCCTCCCCCATGTGGCCAGCGGGACAGGACGCCACCACCACCACCATCACATAAGGCCATTGACAGGGAGGTGTCCCCCGAACAACCCACCCCCACAGCTGGGTCCACTCCGGCTCGGAGACGGAGGGGCCGTCCGAGGCTGGAACCAGGACAGAGCAGTGGCAATGCACCAGCCACCTGCCAGAAGAGAGACCAGCACTGATTTCACCCTTCCTTGAGCCTGGCATTCACTCTGTGAACTATCTTGCCCCACATTGCCAAGCATTGGCACACGTCTGTTGGACTAGGTGTACACCACACAATGTGGTGTCTACACGGTGGTATCATCTGACATGACCTTCAACTCACTCTTCCACTCCACCACCATTTTGTAAATATGTACTAACACATATCCACACCCTGTAAATAAAAAAACCACGGAAACACTCAAGGCTGTGTGACCTCCATGTTTAAACACAGGTTTGTCTTAGTTGTTGTCATTACCAGGTGCAGGTATCAATGTTGTTCGGAATCATGGCTCTGTGTGAGTGACCTAGCGATAATGAGAGAACAACAACCACAGGTCAGGAAACTGAATCACACCCATCACACCACACCGTACTGCAACATCCCACAAACCAAAATCATCACAAATTAAGCAGGTCACAGGACACACATCAGGGAGCATTCCATGTACACCATGGGCCATATGTATCAAACTACCCATTTGCGATTCTCAAAAAGCGATTTTTAAGGAATCGCTATTTGAGAATCGCAAATGGGTATGTATGTACAAAATCAATTTTTTTTGCGATTCCTTAAAATTCCTTAATTGCGATTAGCAAATTGCGAATCGCAATCAGGGAATACTTTCCCATTCATTTCTATGGGCCAGGAGGCCCAAAAGAATGAATGGGAAGTTATTCTCAATTTGCGATTTGCAATTTGCTAATCGCAAATTGAGAATAATTTCAAGGGTGCAGGGGTGTCCAAAGGACACCCTGTTGCACCCCTGAAATATGCATGGGTGCACATGTGGCGCACATACATGCCCTACGGACATGTATGTGCGTCACATGGCACTTTGAAAAATGCAAAAATCTGCATTTTTCAAGGAATTCGCAACTTACCACCAACTTGAAGTTGGTGGTAATTTGCGATTCCTTAAGGACATTTTGGTAATTTTTTTTGCTACATACATTGCATTTAAGTAATAGCAAAATTTGCGATTCCTTAAATGCAATTGCAAAATAAGTAATCGCAAATTTTGCGATTCCTTATTTTGCACCAAATTTTTCTTAATACATTCCATTTAGCAAATTCGCATATGCAAAAGCTGAAATTCTGCGAATTTTGGCCTTTGCGAATGCGCATCGGCTTGATACATATGGCCCCATGTCTCACACCCATGTGCAAACAGAACATACCAGAACAGGAAGCATTCATACACCACATCCACCTATCACCAGCAAACATACATCATGCATTGAACAGCAGCACAAGACGTAGTTACTCACATTCAAGGAAAGTAGCGGTCAATGAGCTGACGCCTCTGGTCCACACCTTCTTCCTCCCCACTATCCTCATCACTGGACATGGGTGGGATGGGAGGCGGAGCAACCTGTTGGTCTGCAGGGTGCATGATCAGTTCAAAATCCTTGCGCAAGGCCAGGTTGTGGAGCATGCAGCAGGCAACCACGATTTTTCATACTTTGCCGGGTGAGTATAGCAGGGCCTCTCCGGTTTTATGCAGGCAGTGAAACCTAGACTTCAGCAGTCCAAATGTACGTTCCACCACCCGACGTGTCTTCCCATGGGCCTCATTACAGCGCATTTCACCTGGGGTAGCAGGATTCTGTAGGTGGCTCAGCAGCCACAGGCGGTTTGGGTACGCAGAGTTACCTAGGTGGGGGGATGACAGACACATACATCATCACCAGGACTGGTGGGAACAGCATGGCACACATACAACACAGTAGTCATCACAGCACACTCATCTACAAACCACGCACGTTCTTGACGCAGATTAGCCATCAGTTGGGGGACAATGCTGCTCCGCATGATGTGGGAGTCATGTGCGGATCCCCAAAATCTGGCACACACATGGAAGATGATGTTGTCAGCCAGGCACACCACTTGCACATTGATTGAATGGTAGTGCTTCCGATTGCAATAGATGGGTTCATGTGCCTGAGGTGGAACTAGACCAATATGCGTGCCATCAATGGCATCCACTACGTGTGGAATCCAGGCCAGGGCATTGAAGTCCCCTTTCACTGCTGCCAACTCTGCCGGACGTGGGAAATGGCTGTAATCATCCTTGTAACGCATCATAGCGTTCAGCAAATCCCGCAGTACCATGCTGAACATGGATTGGGACATCCCCCAGGCATGAGCAACTGCGCGCTGGAATGTGCCCGCCGCGAAAAAGTGAAGTGCCGCCATCACCTTTGCTGTGGGTGTAATTGCTCCAGAATATGGCCTGCGTGGCTGCAGGTGCGGTGCCAATTGTGCAACAAGGTCCAGCAATGTCAGTCGGTCAAGCCAGAATTTGCGGATCACCTCCTCTCCAACCATGTCCTCCAGCACAGTGTATGGTCGATGCACATTTGGAGCCCTCCTGTATGTGAGTAGATGGGAGCAGATGTCAATTGTACAACACAGCACCGCAGAACCACACTATCACATCTTGACCAACACACCACAAATAATCCATGTTGCAGACACTGATTGTATGTGTGACGTGACAGAAATATAAGGCACTACAGCTAACTACACACACAACGTTCACCCACAAACAACATCCTTTGTGCAAACATGTCCAATGGTACGTGCACACATGTTGAAAGAACAGCCAACATCACATGACGGAGGGCCCATGTGTGGACAAGCATCCCCACAGACACACATGGATGTGCACTCACAACAGGAACCTGAAACACACCCTCCTTGTTTTCATGCACCCATGACACCACCAACAATGCTGTGCATGCTCACATGACAGGCATTGACATACAACAGACGACACACAGACGCATACACAGAATGCATGTATCTCCCCATCATTGCTACTTGCGCACACAAAACACACACTCACGACTGGATCAAACTGTGGGTACACAGCCTTAATGGACTGTGTAGATGTGTACACTTTGAAACGTGTGACCTCAAAACCAAGATGTCACCACATTGTCATGCACATTTGACGCAACTTGAGCTCACATCACTGTCCTTTGACAACCACTGGCAATATCAACAGTATGATCACACATGCAACAAAGGGACATTGATGAGACACGGGAACACAGGCCATTGACAGAACATGATGAGTTTTGAGGCATTCCAGACATGCCCTGACACACATGTACACCAATCATCATTATATGTGTGCGGAGACATGCAGTGTTTCTACACACCGCGTCAGGGCACTCCATCCGCCATCACAGAAAATGATCCTTGCTACTGCAATTGTGCGTACCATTGGCTGCATGGTCAAGGTCCATCACGGTCACACACCACCAACTGCATGTGCGCGCTACAGCGATGGTGCATCATTTGAAAATCATCACTCGCTGCCCTGGCAATGGTGGAGCACGCATTCTCTTGGTCGGGGCAGGCTTACAGATACATTTGAATGTGCAAGTGGAAATGGCAGTTGGTATACCCCCTTTCAGTGATATAGCGGCACCCACCACCCGCACCCGGCGGTGGGTGCCGCTATGTGACTGAAAGGGGGGATACCAACTGCCATTTCCACTTGCACATTCAAATGTATCTGTTAGCCTGCCCCGCCCCCGTGGAATACGTGCTCCACCATTGCCAGGCCAGCAAGTGATGATTTTCAAATGATGCACCATCGTGGTGGCGCGCACATGTGGTTGGCGGTGTGTGACCGTGATGGTCCTTGCACATGTAGCCAATGTAAACAGGTACCGCGGGCCGCGTAAGCGATTTCCCAAAAAATGGAAGCCGTGCACCACCACAGCGGGACCAATTATTGGCTCATTTTGAATGAGGCAGCCCGGATACACCAATTGCTGTAGACGTGTGCCACTGACATCAGCTCAGGGCCCAATAAATGTGTGAATTTGAGCACCACACATCCACTGCTTCCAGTCACTGCTGCCTGCACTCATCACCTCTACCTGCTGCTGCTGACCACTCCACCAACTGCTGCTGTTGTGCCAGTGTCCTGGACCTTGCCATGGCGGGAGTTGGAGAGATCCGGTCCCGTCCCTTCAGTGCAGAGGAGCTGGAGGTCCTTGTGGAAGGTGTGCTCTGCCACTATGAACGGCTCTACTGTGCCCCAGGACAGGTGGTAAGTGCAGTGGGGGACATGTTGGTGTGCATGAGGTGGTCCTTGACTCCTGGGCTCTGCAATCTGTGCGGTGTTCTGTGGGAGGCAGTGTGGGTATGCCCCAGCAGGCCAGGCAGGCTGTGATGTGTTCCGGGTTCTGTCACTGACTGATTGACCTCTATGCTGCGAAGTGTTATCTTTGAGGGTCACAAACATGACATGTGTAGTCTTGTGGCTGTGCTGGGTCATGACCGATCACATCTATCTTGTGGGTGTGTACCTCACCTGCTTTCCATGATGGACTAATGCCATATTGACCTGTCAGTCACATATATTGTACTGTGCATGGCTGCGTACAGATACCTGTACCTTCTATCTGTGTGAACGGCCAACTGTTCACTGACTTGCCCCCTCTTGTCTGCCATTATGGTAGGTCAAGCTGCACCATCGCAAGGCCGTGTGCAAGGCCATAGCACTTGATATACGGGCAGTGGGGGTGTGCAACAGGCGACACATACACACTGCCACAAGCAGTGGGACAACATCTCCAGGCTCAGCAAGAATGTGGCGGAGATGACACTGGGGCTGATTCCCAGATCAGGCCGGCTTGCACGACCCCTCTAATGCTATGTATCATAGCTGTGACACATCCTGACCTGTCCGCACGGTTGAGAGGGGAGCAGCAGCAAGCTAGCGGTAAGCACACTGAATGTGTTTGTGAATTGGGAGTGCATGCATGTATTGCTGGTCAGACACAGTAGTGACATCCGTGGTGTATATGTTGTGCTGCTATTGCATGTTGGCGGCATTAGCGGAGTGAGAGTTAGCATCCATGTCAGCCAGCTGGACATACCAGTTGTATTGTAGTGCAGGGGCCCAGGACATGCCATTCAGGTCTGCTGTCCATGGCATCACATGTGTGGTGGTCTGCATGCACTTGCCCTGTTTGTTTCATGTGCATGTGTCACAGGGCCCACTGACTCTTTGACATGAGGATGTCTGGTAGGGGTGGTTCATGTGCAGGATGGGTGCGACATAATGTTCAGCAGTCAAGGAAGTTTGGATTTTGTAATTTGCAAGACGTGAGTGTGGCACTTATGCATACCTCTTATCTCTCACTTTCAGCTTTGAACGAGGGCACTGACAGACAAACGACAGAGCTTAGTGGTGGCAATGCATCCGGATCAGAGATCACACAAACGCAGACTGAGACTGAAGAGAGCAGCCCCGGAGAGGGGGACAGAACTATCCCTGAGGACTCACATGTGGAGACACCATCACCCTCATCTTCAGACAGCGGTGGTGAGTCATCAGTGTTGGTAAACACATGGAGTGGACAATCTACACCTTCAATAAGTACACAACACAATGGGCCCACACTGCCACCAACTGCAACAAGTACTTCTCATGCTCACCATAGTAGGGGTAGCAGAGTGGCCTTTGTTGCAGGCACCGCTGCCCCTGCCCCTGTTACACAAACTGCCCTTAGTGCTGAGGCGGTTGATCTGCTGCGACAGCTGTGTGTAGGGCAGACAAACATGATAAATGGATTCCTGGACAACGATAGGAAGTTGGGGCAGGTGGTAGCATTCATGAAGGGGATGCATGGTGATGTTGATGGTCTCCACAGGACAGTAGAGTCCTTATCCAACACAATGTCTGCAGCCATTCAACAGTCACATGTACATGGTTCTACTTCAGTTCCCCCATCCGCACCACTTACTGTCTCAGGGGAGAGTGACAGTTCTGACCCTGTCTCATTTTCTGGGTATTGCACTAGAAGGAGGCACAGGCAGCAAGGCAGGCAGCGGAGGCCACAGACACCATCCCCTAAGAAAGGGAAATCTCTCACAGAACACGACATCACCTACCCTGGAGATGACACACAGGACCCTCAAGGGGTGATGGGGGTCACAGATTCACAGGGCACACAGCCATCCCCCTCAAAAGGTACTCCCAAAGGCAAGGAACATCTCATGAACAAGGCACAGACCATGGACAGGGCATCCGCAAAGGATAGGACACCACCCACGAACACAGGTCCTCACAAAGAGCAGCCACCTCCCGAGGACAGGGACACTCCCAAGGACCGGGCCACTACAAAGGACAGGGCACCTCCCACGGACCGGGCCTCAACAAAGGACAGGGAACCTCCCAAGGACCGGGCCACTACAAAGGACAGGGCACCTCCCAAGGACCGGGCCACTACATAGGACAGGGCACCTCCCAAGGACCGGGCCACTACAAAGTACAGGGCACCTCCCAAGGACCGGGCCACTACAAAGGACAGGGAGTCTCCCGAGGACAGGTCCACTACAAAGGACAGGGCACCTCGCAAGGACCGGGTCCCTAAAAAGGACAGGGACACTCCCAAGGACATGGCCACTATAAAGTACAGGGACACTCCCAAGGACATGGCCCCTACAAGGGACAGGGCACCTTCAATGGACAGGGCACCTCCCAGGGACAGAGCACGCCCACGGATAAGGCACATTACAAAGACAGGACACCTTCTAAGGCCAAGGTGTCTCACACGGCCAAGGCAGCTCCCAGGGAGCAGACACCTCCCAGGGCCAAGGCGTCTCCCATGGACAGGACATCCACCAAGGACAGACATCTATCACCAATGCGTCCCCTGAAGCTGGTGTTGGTGAAGGAACGTAAACCACAGGTGTCAGAGGTGGAGTCCCCCCACACCTCTACTACCATCCACACCCGGGTGAAGCAGAGGAAGGAGTACACTGTTGTTGCATCCCCCATTACACATGATACAGAGAGCAGAAGGCAGGGCAAGAGCAAGCCTCAAGCGGGGTCCAGCACGTCCCCGGAGAGCAGACCCCCACCAGCACATGATCCGCCTATGATGGGTGATGTTTCTGATGAGCCCGCACCACTTACCAGTCCAGCCATGTCCAGGTTGGCCTTGCAAATCCCAAAGAAACGGAAACACACCTGACCACCCCAATGTCGCTCCAGTACAGCTATCCCCAGCTCCCAGGGCCACCCTGCCTCCTAGCCCATACAGCCCTGTGGCTCATCATTTCAGTGGTCCTAGTGGATCAGCTGCAGTTCACTATCATGTGTCAGCTAGTGGCACTGTGTCTGTTGTTGGCTGTCATGCCTCATGAAGTAGCACTGTGTCAGTAGTGCCCTCTCCTGTTTCAGGTACTGCCACTGTGTGTGTCCTCCACTCTCATGTCTCAGATGCTGACATGGTATTTGTTGGTCACTGTCCAGGGACAGGTCCTGCCAGTGTATCTGGGTCTATTGCTCATGTTTCAGTCACAAGAGCTGTGGCTGTTTCTCACACTCCTGTCTCAGGTCCTGCCACTATGTCTGGGTCACGCACACAAGGCTCTCCACGACATGAGCCCTAAACACCTCAACAGCCGCCTCACATACTACCTACCCACCCGCCAGCTCCGATCCGCCAGCCTCACCCTCGCTACCGTCCCACGAATTCGCAAAGCCACCGCCAGAGGAAGATCCTTCTCCTACCTGGCGACCAAGACATAGAACTCCCTCCCCACGCACCTACGGCTGACCCAGGACCATTTCTCCTTCAGGAAACAACTCAAGACCTGGCTGTTCGAGCATTAGCAACTTCCCCTCCTCCCAGCGCCTTGAGACCCTAGCGGGTGAGTAGCACGCTATACAAATTTGTTTGATTGATTGTTTGATTGATCGCTCATGTGTCAGTCACTAGAGCTGTGGCTGTTTCTCACACTCCTGTCTCAGGTCCTGCCACTGTGTCTTGGTCTATCGCTCATGTGTCAGTGACTAGAGCTGTGGCTGTTTCTCACACTCCTGTCTCAGGTCCTGCCACTGTGTCTGGGTCTATCGCTCATGTGTCAGTAACTAGAGCTAAGACTGTTTCTCACACTCCTGTCTCAGGTCCTGCCAGTGTATCTGGGTCTATCGCTCATGTATCAGTCACTAGAGCTGTGACTGTTTCTCACTCTCCTGTCTCAGGTCCTGCCACTGTGTCTGGGCCTATCGCTCATGTGTCAGTCACTAGAACTGTGGCTGTTTCTCACACTCCTGTCTCAGGTCCTGCCACTGTGTCTGGGTCTATCGCTCATGTGTCAGTCACTAGAGCTGTGGCTGTTTCTCACTCTCCTGTCTCAGGTCCTGCCACTGTGTCTGGGTCTATCGCTCATGTGTCAGTCACTAGAGCTGTGGCTGTTTCTCACACTCCTGTCTCAGGTCCTGCCACTGTGTCTGGGTCTATCGCTCATGTGTCAGTCACTAGAGCTGTGGCTGTTTCCCACACTCCTGTCTCAGGTCCTGCCACTGTGTCTGAAGCTACGGGGTCCCACAGTCTACCTGATTCTGTGCTGTGAGGTGCATTTCCCATCACTCAAATCTCATTGTACTTGATGTCTGGACTGTCCATTGTAACCACACTTGCAATATTATTCCCCATGGGACTGTCCGTATGACACACGTCCTTGTGCTGCCTCAGATGTACCTGCTCTGTACCATGGACTGTTGCTGCTTTGTGCCCTCTCATGTGCTGCCTCAGATGTACCTGCTCTGTACCATGGACTGTTGATGCTCTTTGCCCCTCTCATGTGCTGCCTCAGATGTACCTGCTCTGTTGTGAACACTGCCCTGTTGCTGTTATGTTGCTGCATTGTGCCCTCTCATGTGCTGCCTCAGATGTACCTGCTTTGTACCATGGACTGTTGATGCTCTTTGCCCCTCTCATGTGCTGCCTCAGATGTACCTGCTCTGTACCATGGACTGTTGATGCACTTTGCCCCTCTCATGTGCTGCCTCAGATGTACATGATCTGTACCATGGACTGTTGATGCTCTTTGCCCCTCTCATGTGCTGCCTCAGATGTACCTGCTCTGTACCATGGACTGTTGATGCTCTTTGCCCCTCTCATGTGCTGCCTCAGATGTACCTGCTCTGTTCTATCCAGTGGGCATGCTCCTGGCTAGTCACAAAGTCAACCTCTATGATGTGCAATAAAGCAAGTTAAACCTGTGTTGTTGTTTATCTGTATCATTCCTGGTTGTCTCCTTGCATTGTTGATATATTTCTGCTGTCGTACATGCTGTGTCTGCCACTTTCACATTACCATTGCCCAGCACTGTTTCCTTTCGTTTGGCAGGGGTGACAGTCATTACAATGTGGCTGTAGACTATGTAAGGGTGGGGGAGGCACTCTGAGGCTTATTTTGGGACAACAGTGGCTTCCCATGCACTGCAGGTTATGTGGATGTTTTTCATGTGGTGCATGTGTCACACTCATGATTTGTGGGTACCCAGTAGGTTGTTCTGTCTCGACTTTGTCTGTCAACATGTCAGGGCTCATCGTGTGTGTGTCAGTTGTTGATGTGTGTGCAGCAGGGTTGTTTTTTGTGGTGTGTGGTGTATGGGCCCCTGTCTGTTAGTGGGGTAGGTGTGGGGTTGGCCTGAGAGTGGGCAGCATGTCTCCTTATGTGTGGTATGCCTTGTGCGTTGGTGTGTGTATGTGGGCCTGTGAGCTGTGTGGCCTAGCCATTCCTGCCTGCCTGCCTGCCTAGTTGATTGTGGGCATGTTTCCGTCGTCTGCTCCACTACGTTGCGTTGTCCGTGGTGTGGCTATTTGTTCACCGTGCATGTGTGTTCTGGGTGAGTGGGGTAAGTTGTGCCTCAGTGGTTTTGCTGGTGGTGCATGTATGGGTGTTCATGTCCAGACCTGGAGTTCTGTTGTGGGCAGGGGCTTCGACACGTGCGTGGTGTGTGTGTTGCAGCCGCGGTCAGTAGGGGAATACCTGCTGGGGCGGTGATGTGGAGAGGGGGAGGGGCAGGGTGGGGTTTAGTAATGTATGGATAATGGATGTTTGCAGGTAAGTCAACATATATATGAATCAAATAAATTTTGTTGCGTGCACTGCATACCCATATGCGATGCAGTGCACGCAACGAAAGTCGTTTGATTTATTTATGTATTTACTTACCTGCAAACATCCATTATCCATACATTACTAACCACCACCCTGCCCCTCCCCACCTCACCGCCCCGGCAGGTACTTCCCTACCGACAGCGGCTGGTGTGTTTGCGTACCTGCGTCATCATCGGCGACGGTCCATGACTTGCTGGTGGTGGAGCATGAAGAGTAGCGGGAATGCTTGTAGAGCTGGGTCCATGACGGTGGTCTGACTGTGGTGGGTCTCTCTGCAATGCTTTATCTCTCAGCTGTGGTGGTTCCGCCGTGTTCGGGCTGGTGGTTTTTTCGCTGCGATTTGCTATGTGGTTTTCGCCATCGTGATTTTGAGGACGGTCGAGACGTCATTCCATACATCGGTGTCTCTGGATTGGTTACGTCCACCGCGGGGTCGGGGGTATTTACGCGGTGATTCACGTTCTTACTCGGTGTACGGAAATTTGACTGTGCTTCCCATCCTAATATGGCGAAAGGAGTATCCGCCGCTTGCGGACTGTAAAAGGCATTTTCCACCTACTCCAGGCTGGCGGTCGTCCTTCCGTCAGCCATCGTAATCGACCCCTATGATTGGGATTTGAGATTTCTGGTCACAGACCCAACTTCTGTGCACACAAGTCAGTGCGCAAACCTGGGTCTCTTTTTCTATCTCCAATGCGCACTAACTACTTGGACTTGGAGCAGTGTAGTTTCTACCATACTTTGGTGCTCCCTGATGGACCCATCTCGACTTGATTTAAATTTCTTACATTAGTAGTAACTTACATGTGTTTCCATAGGAAGGTCAGACAAGGACTAAAGTTTAACATTTTACTCAAAGAATATAGGTACATAAATGCAAAAGCTGGACCATCATAAGATTTATGATACTAGTACACAGTAAGCAGTAATTATTACAAATACTAAATTTATGTGTGTACTGGTTCTGGGGTTATAGGGTGGAGCCACACAGCAATTTCCTGAAAAAAGAAGAGCTGCTCTATCAGGTCTGACTGATTCTAAGCACTCTCACTCTCTAGTAAGCATAATCCCGAAAAAGGGGTGCAAAATACCTGTCTGCTTTCCTTTTATTGTAAGAGACAAGAGCTACTTTTGGGATCTAAAGAACTCTGCAAAAGTATGACCCCGCCCACAATGGGTGTGTCACAACAGCCCAGACTTTGTATTGGAAACCACCCCTTTCTTATTTCATACTCACTACCTACTTCACACGGAACTCATTTGTGAGCAAATTCTGAGTGTCACATATCTTTCTGTGTGGAAATAATCAAAATAAACCAATATTAACTAAAAACAAATCTGTAAGAGCAATATTTGCACAGCCAGTATTTGTGTACACAACTGCGGTTCAGCCAAACCGAGTTGTATTAGACCAGCATTATTTTGACACACAATATTATGAGTGTCTTTCAAGATACTCAGGAAAGAAAATAGAATACGAAGACCCCTGGTGGGTAATCAAACCAAAACCAAAGTCAAATAGGATAGGTGTGGTTAAACATCATCATTGAAGGTACATTAGCTGATACATAGAAGGGGCAGCAGTTTCTATCGAAAACAGTCTTGGATACAAAGAATAAATCATTTATTCACAAATTCGGAAACGTCTGTCTCTGTAATTGTTTCGACGGCGTTTCGATCCTGAAAGGATAAGAGGGTCCCATCAGGACTAAAATTGCCTGGGGTTGGCTGGGATTGTAAAGGTACTGCAATTATTCATAAATAGAAACTTCAGAGGGTTACGGAATCAATCCTGCTGGGTGGACCAGCATCTCATACACTTCAAGGCGGTTATACCTTGGGGTCTTGGGAGCCCCTAAGTCAAGCTCTCTAGAGGACACATCGAGTTTACTGAGAGGAAGGCATATCCTCTAAACTGGGCTATCTTCAATATGATAGTCCCTCAAGGGGCATAGATTGAGCCTAGATGCAAGGCACAGGAGCTGCCTTGCATCTAGGCGCAATCTATGCTAATCTCCCCTCTCACCCTTAAACTAGCCATGCAAGTTGACGATATGTTTTATAATATTAGTGCAGCCCCCTAAAACATATGAATGGTATCTTGTTTTTTATATTGTCACTATTGTTAGAAACGTTGTGTGGACACCTTTCAGCGCATAACGCGCCTTGGACTTTAGACGTAAATCCTCGCATCAAAAGACAACAAAGAGATACGCTCTAATTTATGAAGGACTTGCGCCGCCGGTGCGTCACTTTTACCCATGTTAAAAATGACGCACCGGCGGCGCAAGGCCTTCATAAATCTGCCCCCAGGAGTAATGAAAGTATGGCGCAGCAAAAATCTTCAAAGCACAAACAATGATGGCAGGTGTCGCTCACGCACCAAAGTCACATGCACAAATGCGCCCTCATACATTCTCATTTTCTGAAAGGGGTTAGAAGCGCACGAGTCTCTTACAATATGGCAGCAAACCTTTCAATACGACTGTTATGAGTATTCCTTTCCGCTGCTTTTGCCAGAAACATTTCACAATAATAAGAAATTCCGAGTGGTTTCATTCATGCGAGATACATTGTCAGATGCATTCAGACACAGCCAAGAGTGATTTAATCTTGGGCAAATTAGGCTGATGACGCACTACGTTGGACCGCCACGTTATAAATGTAAACAGATTCCCAAGCTGCTGAGTGTGCCAAGTTTGACTGAGAAGAAAATAAATACAATTTCACTGCAATTGTTCGGAAACTGAGCATACCGTTCAGTTCTATCTAACGAAACATAAATGAATGTGTCTTTAAAGCTCGGAAAGGCTGTTAAATATTGTGATTAATGATGCTATCAGAGCTTGGGCGTCCTAGTCAGTTATGTTTCATTACGTGTACTAGCAAAGGCCGCCCTCGAAGAGGACCTAGAGGGCCGGCGCCATAACGGCTGCCAGACCCCACAAGGAACCAGGGCCGGACTGGGACCAAAACCGGCCCTGGCAAAGTGGTCGGCCGGCCCCCCCACCCCACTAGGGGGGGGTTGCAGGTGCCGCCGAGCGCTTTTCTAGGGCCGGTTTTCGGCCGATGTTGTTGCAGGGCCGATTTTGCAGCTAGGGCCGATTTTGCAGCTATGCTGCAAAAACGGCCCTGTAACAAAACCGGCCCCCATGGGCTCAAAACCGGCCCCCACCCTTGCGGCGCACGGGGGGATTGCCCGGTGCCCGCTATAGCCAGTCCGGTCCTGCAAGGAACTACTGATCCGGTTTGCTCTAGTTTTGCGCCGCCCGGCGAAACGCACCAGAGACCCCCCCCCCCCTTCCAAGAACAAAGGGAAGACAGAAAGGGGTGAGGGGATATAAGATGATGCTCCCCTTGTGCAGCTCACCTTTACATCTGGGAGCTGAGGGAGCGGCACAAGCAATTTTTGAGTCCAGCTGACCGGGCATCGCAGCGTTAGCCTCCACAGGTGCCAGGATCGTGCCATCCACTACTTGTGCTGCCGTCCGGAAGGTGCATCAAACATCACTCCTCCAGGCACATGGAACAATGTAGGAAGAGGAATGGCGGCTGAGTGGCCGGGCTCTGAACCAACGCACCATTAATTCAAAGGGGTTAACCCAATAAGTCAAAGGACCTGGGTGTCAATTAGTATAAAGCAACAAAGATGGTCCTAGACATATCTTACAGCACCAATTGGTGTATCACTTATTGTTTATATATTGAGGAGATTAATCCAAAACAGAGAAGGAGAAATAATTCTTTACAAAGCCAGAATTCCATATCAAAGTGTCGTACCCAACATCTACTAATCAAAAACAACCAATCTTTCTGATCAGTCAATGTATTTAAAATTTGTTTTCAAAATTTGCAACACAGATTCGATGACAAAAAAAGGAGAGAGGGAACTGCAGAATGCAGTAAGAGTTTAAAGAGGGTGCTCAAGTGAATTGAAAGGGGAAAAATAGTTCAAAGAACAAATTAAAAATGTATGTACAACTAAAATTGCAATTCTTCTAGTTGAACAAACACAGAGGCCTACCCATACAGAATTATATACATTAATAGGTCATACAGGGAAGGGACAGGGACAAGGGTACTAAGGTCTAAGCCCCAAAACAAGGGGGATACAACCGTCGACGTTTCGACCCTGGCGCAATAAGGGGAAGTTTAACGCCTCTGCTGCAGGTCTTCTTCAGGACTGAACGGGGAGGGGAGGAGGTGGAAAGCAACAGAAAGGGCCAAGAGTAATGAAAAGAAGGTCGCGTCCCGACAATAATTGAGTGAGGGCAACCCGTCAGTGGTGTGCCCAGTGTTCATCCAATACTTGGCTCATGGTGAATATTCCATTCAAAAAGGGGGGAAACGGTTTTCAATGTTATTTCAGGCTATTATCCAAACGTGAGCAATGTCAAAGGAGACAGTGCTGTGTAAAGCCCCAGCGTCCTGTTGTGATGGTGCGAAACGTTCCTATTTTGCTTAATGTGACCGCAAGGTTGTAAACCGGCCACGGGAGAAAAGCGTCTTCCAAACACAATCGGGCGAGCCTGTTCAGCGCGCGGCATCCAGATCCAAAGTTTGCATCGCGGCATCCTGAAGAGATGACTGCCAGGCTGCCCCGGGCCACCGAAGGGGACCCTCCTAAGAGGGCGGCCACCCTTAGTGCGACACGATGGCACAGGCAACAGCAGTATAGTGGTCGGGGACCTGAGTGGGTTCCCAGGTGACATCACTTCCGGCGGGGGGCATGGGGGGAAAGGTATATTTAGCTCTTCCACCCTCCGAGAGGCCTCTTTCTCCTGGTCGCTCGACGTAGATGATACCCCTCCTCCTGCCTTGCCCAGCTGCCCTGATGCTGTTTTTTTGGTGAGTCGCCCTTTCGCTTCTGTCCGTCCCCCCATTTCCGCCTACGTTGCAGGCGATGTTAATCATATATTTCTCCGTTTGCTGGCTTTAGTACCCGTGTAGGAGGGAAGGCTACCAGGGGAGGGGGGTCCGGTTTCCAGTCGGGCGGTTTTGACGGGCTTTGTTCCCGATGCGCTAACATTATTGTGTGCCGAGGCCTGGGGGGGGGGAAGTAGGGTCCAGGAGTTTCGTAAGGGTGTGTGTGCGTGTGTTGGCTGATGTGGTTACCTAGTTTGTGGCCTCACACGAGGGGGGGGGGGAGGCAGGGGCCTTGTTTTGTACCCCGGCGTGCTGGGGTATGGTGTGGTGTTTATAGGCAATTTTTGTTTGTTAGACCCTGGTTCCTCGCGGGTGGCCAAGCTTGTTGCCTCGCGTTGGAGTCGCGTTGGGCTGCGCCCGGCGCTCTCCTGCAACGGCGTGCTCGGGCACTGGTGTAAGGCACCTCGGCTCTCGCCCCATTTCTTGCGGTGGGGTGGGAGGGCTCGTCCTGGGTTGGCGCCCGGCGTTCCTCAGGCGGCGGGCACAGGAGCTGGTGCCGGCGCTTCGGGAGACGCAGTACGGTTTCTGTCCTTTCCTGGCGGCAGGTGGGGGGGGCGGGTTCGATTCCTTGGGCACAATGCTCCCTGGTGGCGGCGGACACAGTGGCCAGGCTGCATTGGGTCAGATGGCCCAACTTGCTAGATAGAGCGTGCGGGTGGGGGGCCAGGAGGAGACACTGATTCTGTATTTAGGCCTTCATAGGCAGACTTTAGGGTTGCATCCTGGAACCCTCCGGGCCGTGCATGTATGTTCCTTTTTCACTGCTGTGTTGAAACATCGAGTTTATTTGTAAACAGGGAAGCATGCCTTCATACCCACTGCGGGCTCAGATTAATCTTTTCCTGCCACCGGTCAGATTGCGCCCTTCTCTCTGAGACACGCCAACTCACTCAATTAATTTCTCCTTTGCCCGCTTGGTTTCCAACGGCGGGCACTTGAGCCGCGGCTGCGCTCCCTCCCCGGGGGTACAGCCTGTGGTGCTGGGCAGGGGGAGGTGTGCTACTCGGAGTAGGCTGATGTCTTGTTTTAAGGACCTCCGCCCGGCCCGGCGTGTAGGGAGTCTGTGCCATCTTGTTTGTGCGGTATGCGAAGCGGCTGCTCTCTCCTTTTGCCCTGCTCGCTGTAGCCTGGGGTACATATTTCATGCTTCACTTGTGGCATTAGGTAATTTAGATGCTGGTTTTAGAACAAAAGGAGAATGTATTTGTCTAAAGTGTGCTAACCTAATGTTAAATATTTAACAAAATACCAAAAGGTTGCTCGTGTCCTCAACAGTACGTTAGCAGAATTTAAAGTTTAACACCTCCACACTTCATCTCCCCCCCTACATCTAGTATCAAGCTGTAGATACACAAGTAGTTGTATCAGCTATTTTGCAGCTGGAGAGAAAGTTATGAGGCATTTCTGGGGAGCAGTGAGCAGGGATGAGGGGGGCTCTGAGGATGTAGGCCCCCTTGTAGGCAGAGCCCTCCACGTGTATTATACCTCTACTTGTACTTTGTACACTTTGGTGGCTTGCGCGCATGTCTCTTTTTCCTCCTGTAAGGTACCGTTTGCTCCCCTTGTATTTTGTTTGCTCGCGGTTGTCGCTTTTGCCGCATGGACTTGGTGTTGCGTTTGGGATGTGTTCACTTGTGGTTTTCTCCTCTTGTACCATTGCTGTTCCTGTGGTGGGGCGCTCTGACAGAGTTCGCGCAAATGTTCTGGTCTCCTGGCGCCTTGCCTGGGGGGGATGCGCAGATTCCAACCCATGGGCGTAATCCAATTGTAGCCAACTGGTGAGTATGTGCAAAGCAGGTATCTCCTGTACAATAATTGGATGTTTTCTCTTGTAAAACAACTGTTGAGTCTGGGCTAATTATGTATTTCTCATGCAATAATTGGTGTGTTCTCTTTTAAAACAACTTGTGAGTCTGGGCAAATCATGCATCCCCTGTGCCATAATTGAATGTGTTCTCTTGTAAAACCACTGGTGATTCTGGGAAAATCATGCATCTCCGGTTCAATAATGGAATGTGTTCTCTTGTAAAACCACTTGTGAGTCTGGGCAAATCATGCATCCCCTGTGCCATAATTGAATGTTTTCTCTTGTAAAACCACTGGTGATTCTGGGATAATCATGCATCTCCGGTGCAATAATGGAATGTGTTCTCTTGTAAAACCACTGGTGAGTCTGGGCAAATCATGCATCCCCTGTGCCATAATTGAATGTGTTCTCTTGTGAAACCACTGGTGAGTCTGGGAAAATCATGCATCCCCGGTGCCATAATTGAATGTGTTCTCTTGTAAAACCACTGGTGAGTCTGGGCAAATCATGCATCCCCTGTGCAATAATGGAATGTGTTCTCTTGTAAAGCAACTGGTGCTCAAGTAAGGGGCTCTGATCCTGACGACCGAGTTAGCAACATTCTTACCGTCCAATGCTGATTATGGGCTGTTTTCATGTATTTGTTCTCTCTTCCAAAAGCGCACCGGTTTCTTTCTCTGATGGTCAAACCACGCCTAGCAGGCTGGCCTGCCAGGGCTCGGAGCAGGTACAGTGAAAGAGCGCAATGGGGCCAGTGTGTGGGGTTCTGGGTCAGCACGTCCAGGAAGGGAGTGTAACCTTTTTTCTAATTTCAGGAAAATCGAATCAAGTACGAAGGCACCACTCAGAGAAGGGCAGCTGGGAACGGAAAAAGGAGAATGCTGTTCCTTGTTGAGTGCTCTTGGGGGTGCCGGACACCCAGGGGAGGGGTCGCAGCACGCGCCTGGGGCATTGTTAACATTCTACCTTTTCTCTTCGCACGCAGAATTACGTACTATCACTCGAATGCACCGAAGCTCAAAAGTCCGACACCATGCCTTTGTAAGTAAGTACTGTGATCGGGGTGATGGCAGAGCAGCTCGAGGCGTGCAGTCATCGAAGCAACCCAGACACAGGGGAAACAGTGGGCTTTTGGACATGTCAATTTTACTCCCGAGTTGAGGGATTCATGGGATTGTCAGTCCAGCTTGGATGGCCAGGGCTCTCTCCCACCCCCTTTTCTCGCAGACAGAATTGGCCAATGATTACAGTTTACTAGCACAGGTTCTTGTGCAGCACAGGCTGCGACACACTAGTAGTTAAGTTAGGTCGGTATTTAGGGGTCCCTCATATACACAGTGCCCCTTGCCTTCCGGTACAACGTGTGCGCCACTGTGTGATGGTTTCGAGTAATGGCTCAGGGTTGGCCCCCCCTTTTTCTTTCCAATAATTTTACGTGACTTGCAGTCTACGTGTTGCGGTGATCAATTTTGGCTTTTAGGTCTTGCATGGGGTGGTGATTCGTGTCGTCAGACAGGGTACAGGTGCACCGGGCGCACATTCTAATCACCAACAGAAAGGAGGTTTGGGCCCCCTGTGCATGGGGGAGGTGTCCAGATTTTCACTGTCACAGTTCCACCACCTCGGAGGGTTTGGGGGACACGGGCCATGGAGGAAAGGGGGCGGGCCAGGCTACAGCTCAAAAGGCGATTCACCTGTGGAAATGCCTAAAAATATTGTTTATGCCTGGCATTTTCGGTGCCATGGAGCGCTTATTATTCATATTGGTGGTAATTTAGATTTTATTCCTGCTACGTCCTTATTCACTAACACCGATCAGGGGTTGGCTCTATGGTTTCAAGCAGATAGATCAAAGTGGTTTGACATGTCCTTGGAGTCAGTCTCAAGTCCATCACTACTTAATTTTCGACTGGTGATACGAGTCAAAAAAAGGACGCATGGGGGCATTTGCAGGGCTAGATTGGTTACATCATGCAAATCATTGGCTTGTGTCGCGGATGCGTGCATGCGCAGTCTATGTTCTAGGGAGCCGCTGTTCCATTGTTTTGACGTTAACAGTTGCCTGTGGGGGGTTAGCTGATGTGGTCATTCCACCGTGGTGCTTCTGTATTTATTGACTACCAACACAGCAGGAGCAAAGTCGGGACAGCTGGGTGTGCCATGCTCTTGCCTGCTCTAGATGTTGGCAGAAGCACAACAAGGGGCTTGTGTTTGGCCTATTACAGGTAGTGAGCGTTTTACCGGGGCCCGGACAGATTTAAGTGAATAGGTTCGAGAAAGCAAAATCAAGCCGCGCTAGTTGGATTGGATTTCCTCATAATTTCGCAGAGGAAATATCCGCTGAGTTTGGAGAGGCAATGTCTGTTATAGGGGTTGGGGGCCATGTCACCCACATAGAGTTTAAATTTGGGGGGCATATAGACAACCCGGTTTAGACCTCTTGTAGGGGAGAATAGAAGCATTGTTAAGTATAGTGGATATGCAATTACCATGAAGGTACTACTGCCTTGGCTCAGTAGGATCAGTTCAGAGTGGCGGCTTTTGACATTCTTACACGACAGCCCCAGTGGTTGCTTAATATCCTTATGCAACTACTGGTCTCAGCTCATAGGTGACAGGAGGAGTAACCACATGAGTAGATTGGCAGCAGACTCATCTGGTACTACTTGTGGGGTGCATAGGGGACTTTTCTAGAAGTTACCTGAAGGTCAGTGTTGGACTTGGCCTTTTCCCCCAACATTTTTTGCTTTTGACCCCCTTGTCTAGGATGTCCTCCCCATGGGATTAAACCTGTATAGGCCATGAGTGGTGTGAGACACCTTGTTAAAATTGTAATGCTATGTAATGGTGTGAGCACTTGTAAATTTCCCCATTTTAGAACTGCACCTGACTAAAATGTATTGTGTGTAAAATGGATGGCATGGCCATGGGTTTTGCCACCGGACTGGCATAGGTCAGCGGTCTAGATGATATTACCCAGCCACCCCTAGCTTTTGGAGGGAAAGCCTGGCACCCAGGGTGCTCACCCCCTCCCCTTAAGCCAGTTTAGGCCAGCTTTGCCAACATTCTAGAAGGTTCTGGCACTGCCTGGGAGGAGGGTATAAGTAAGGGGGAAGTGCCAAGAGTCAGTCAGCGCGGAGACAAGAAAGAGAGGGGACCTGTTAAGAGGTGCTACCGCCACATGGGCCTGTGAGCTGGGCCCTGCACCCCTAAATCCCCCTTCTCTGCTGTCCCCCGGGCCCCTGACGAAGGAGGGCCCCTACCCAGGTCCCTGACACTGTGGGGACCATGAACTGCGCCAGCGCTGCGTGGAAGAAGCGCCCAGCAGGTGAGGAGTGGGACTGTCTACCCCCCTCTGGTGCAGCTGTGGCCCTTTGGAAGTGTTAGGTCGAGAGGAGCTGCCCGGGGAAGATTGTGCCCCCAAGGGATTGTAACAGGCTAAAGCACTGTGGCCTCGTGACTGAGTGGCTGAAGTGCTGTGAGGCCCCAAAGCACTGTGAAGCTCTGAGCATCATAATTTGTGAGGTGCCAACCTGCCTCTGGTAGCGCTGTGCCCGGAAGAGCTGAGAGCTGTGTGAGCAGCAAAGGAGGAGTGGTGCGCTGTGAATGGTGCCGTTTACTGAGGAGACTGTGGCAGCCTTTGAATAGCGCCGTTGTGTGGGCGCGCTTTGGCTGATATAAATAATTAATTAAAAAAGGAGCCTACCCCTTGTGCTGCCGATATCACCGCCGCAGCCCGACACTGTCGTGGGGAGCCCCCGCTGTGAGGAGCATTGTTGCGGTGGCCCCCTCACGTGTGCCGAGACACCGCGTGTGTCTCCTGAGGCCTCTCCGAGGCCGTATTGAAACCCCGGGCCCTTGTGAGGAAAGGAGGCCCGGGTGAGGTGAGTGTGGCTGCTCAGAGGCCGGTTTGAACCCCCCCCCGGCCCCCGTGAGGAGGGGCCCGGGTGATGCCGCAGTTAGGGAGAGCCCCGAGTGTTGCGGCCAGAGCCCGGAGGGGAAGGAGGGGCCTCGAGGCACATTGCCGGTGCCTACCCCTCCCCGCCTTGGAACTGCAGATGGCCCCGTTTGAGCGGCCTAGGCCTGAGTGAGGCCTTGCGGACCCAGAGTGACCGGTGCAGGAGTAAGGAGAGCCCCGCGTAGAGAGTGCTGTGCGGCCGGGGCCTCGAGGCACATTGTCGGTGCCTGGCCCTTACTGAGAAGGAGACCTCCCCAGAACCCCGGTGAGTGGGGCCTACGTTAGACTGTGTGGAGAGTAGAGTGGGCAACGGGGCACAGGGTCGGTGTCCGCCCCCCCCCCATGACTTGCTTGGGATGGTAATCCTACCCTGAATTGGGCGAGGGCCTGAAGAGTGAACTGGTGTAGGCTGGAGGTCAATAGTGTGCCCCTAGGTCCCCCAAGGAATTATTAAAGCCCAAGAGTCAGGGCCAGGATTTATGCTAATGCTGGGTTGATGTTCAGGCCGATGGTTTTGCGCCCAGTGTGCTTATGGCCTAGTGTTAAGGCCCCTGTTAATGGTAGGCACCCCCATGTGTTAGACGCCTGAGGAGATATTTAGGGTTGCCCTACTGAAATGTTTATTCCTTCATAAGTGACCGGGTTAGAGGAAATGCTGGATTATCCCTGCCCAGGAATGGTGGTTACTTGTTACTAATGTATGTTGATGTTACACGCCCGCTCGGTGATCCTACGCTGATTCCAGGCTGTTAGACAACTAAGGTTGTGGGCCCCTGCGGATGATATATACCTGCCTAAGGGAGCCAAATGTACGCACTGGTGAGGTGCACAATGTGTTAGATACCAAGGTATTGCTCAGGAATAATGCGCCAGTGTTGAAATGCTTATGGTTAAGTGCATAATGTCACAGTGTAATGTGGATGCCTAAGGTTCAATTGCATACAAGGTGCCTACTACCCTGATGAGATGGTCATCTCCCTGGCCTAAGGTGATGAGACCGATATTTAATGTTGATGTGCCCTTTTACTGCAGGTGTCCTGCCCCGGTGCTGGCCTGACGTGTCATTCCAGGCCCCTGGATATACCCCACTGCTTATTTAATACATGTGTTCCTGTTTGTTGGGATTTACGGTGATGCCCTGAAGTTTTCTTTTACAGGGGTTGGTTTGGCGCTAAACTACCAAGGATGAGAGCCTGAGTTGGCCCCGCCATTGTGACCCCAGGTTTATTTAATAACAATGTAAACATTCTTCTTTATTTTCAGCTTTGGACTTACAGACCCAGCCCTTACTTCCCATGTAAATAATCCCCCCTTGATACACTTGGCTCTGGTGCCAGTTGGCGCCATGTTATGATACCACTGTTGATGCATTTTTGCCTTGCAGGTTGGAGATACTAAACTTCTTAATTTTCCAACTCAAACTGGTGTCCTGCCTCTTTTGTGGTGTGCCTGGTGTGTCGTCTGTTGGTACTGCGGGAGTGCTTCACATGTCCTCTGAAGTTTGGCCTGCCCGCTTGGCTCCGTGCTACCCCCCTGGAGATTTGGGTAACCCCCATTTCTTACAGTCAGTATTTGGGACACACAATGGGTTGCACACAGCAGGGGAGAGGGCCCGTCCAGGTAGTCACGGGCAACAATACTGTCAATTTTGTACCTTGTTTAAACCCACAAGGTGAGAAAGTCAAGTCTGGACTTCTGTCAGCGCGGCAAGGGCCCTCTACTGATTTTTCAGCAGCGAGTTCTCCTGTGCTATATTTAACTAGGTGGTTTATTAACGTGGTTTTCTGGTGGGAAGCACTATCACCATTGTCACTACCGGCGCCCCTGACAGACTGCCATGAGGTGGCGATGTCTGGCTTTTAGGGAGGATCACCAAATCAGGCACACAGTAAGTCAGTTCTTTTGGGACGAATGCTTCGTTAGTAAGAGCTCCTTAGGTTAAGGCGTGCACGGCATGGACCTGGGGAAACCAGCTCAGGCTTGCCCCTAGGGTTGTAAAGTTGAGGTGATGGGCCAATTGGTGTTGCACCATGCGTGAGCCAGATGTCACAGTTGAATACTAGCACATGGCACATGATCAAGATTTATAGTTTTGAATATTAACACATGCCCAAAGCACAGTTACTATTAGGTTCTGATTCCCCTACTCTGGCACAACACCACATATATTGTACATTCAAGGCACATGTAATACGATCCACCGACCCCAATGACAGGTAACGACACATCTTCAGTGGGGCAATCATTACGGGTCAAGAGGGGCAAGTAAGGATCGCAACTAGACTCCTGCATCAAGGAGTGCCACAAGGCATCAAGGAGTTGGGGTGAAATGAGACTGGCAGGTAGCGCTATTTGCCTGTCGCCTGGCCCCTCAGGGGGTTGATGGTGATATCAAAGGTCTTAGCTGGGTGCATGGCAAATTAAACCTGGGCTGGAGCACATGAGACCGCAGTTAGATCCCGCAACCCATCCAGTAGTTAATGCACAGGATTGGAAAAAATGACTAATGAATATACACTTTAATATGTCATATATGTAAATCCACACACCACATATTCATCATGGCTCAGTTTTGCTAAAAAATGATAGAGCGGGTGCAGTCCTCAATTAAATATGTTTTTCTCGGATCACGGACATAATATCAAATACAATAATATAGAATTACCAAAATATCGAGGAACAAATATAGAATACAAGACTATCGAATTCCTATCTACAAACAGGTAAGTACAAAATATTGAATCAAAAATATCGTTTTAAAAAATATAGTTAGTCAAAATATCGATTTTTTTTAAATGTATTACAAAATAATTTAAAATAATGAAATAATTATTATAATTAACTAAAACATACTTAGAAATACTTAAATAACCTTAAAATTATTAAATAATTAATTTAAATAAAAAAAAGTTTATTTTTTAAAACATAAATATATATATTATCATAATATTAATAAAAAAGATACAATATTTTTACTGTAGGATAACGGGAGGGTAAAATTTACTATTACCACTCCAGTGAGTGCAAAAGTGGGGAAAGCGTTGGATAGCGTAGGGGTAAAAATTACTATTTCCACTCCTGTGAGTGCAACAGTAGGGAAAGCGTTGGATAGCGTAGAGGTACAAATTACTATTCCCACTCAAGTGAGTGCAACAGTAGGGAAAGCGTTGGATAGCGTAGGGGTAAAAATTACTATTCCCACTCCAGTGAGTGCAACAGCAGGGAAAGCGTTGGATAGTGGGAGGGTAAAAATTACTATTCCCACTCCAGAGAGTACAACAGTAGGGAAAGCGTTGGATAGCGTAGGGGTAAAAATTACTATTCCCACTCCAGAGAGAGCAACAGTAGGGAAACCGTTGGATAGCGAAGGGGTAAAAATTACTATTCCCACTCCAGAGAGTGCAACAGTAGGGAAAGCGTTGGCTAGCGTAGGGGTAAAAATTACTATTCCCACTACAGAGAGTGCAACAGTAGGGAAAGCGTTGGCTTACGTAGCGGTAAAAATTACTATTCCCTCTCCAGAGAGTGCAACAGTAGGGAAAGCGTTGGATAGCGTAGGGGTACAAATTACTATTCCCACTCCAGAGAGTGCAACAGTAGGGAAAACGTTGAATAGCGTAGGGGTAAAAATTACTATTCCCACTCCAGGGGGTGCATCACTAGGGAAAGCGTTGGATAGCTTAGGGGTAAAAATTACTATTCCCACTCCAGAGAGTGCAACAGTAGAGAAAGCGTTGGATAGCGTAGGGGTAAAAATGACTATTCCCACTTCAGAGAGTGCAACAGTAGGGAAAGCGTTGGTTAGCGTAGGGGTAAAAATTACTATTCCCACTCTAGAGAGTGCAACAGTAGGGAAAGCATTGGATAGTGTAGGGGTAAAAATTACTATTCCCACTCCAGTGAGTGCAACAGTAGGGAAAGCGTTGGATAGCGGGAGGGTAAAAATTACTATTCCCACTCCAGAGAGCGCAACAGTAGGGAAAGCATTGGATAGCGTAGGGATAAAAATTACTATTCTCACTCCAGAGAGCGCAGCAGTAGGGAAAGAGTTGGCTAGCATAGGGGTAGAAATTACTATTCCCACTCCAGCGAGAGCAACAGTAGGGAAAGCGTTGGATAGCGTAGGGGTAAAAGTTACTATTCCCACTCCAGAGAGTGCAACAGTAGAGAAAGCGTTGGATAGCGTAGGGGTAAAAATTACTATTCCCACTCCAGAGAGTGCAACAGTAGGGAAAGCGTTGGATAGCGTAGGGGTAAAAATTACTATTCCCACTCCAGAGAGTGCAACAGTAGGGAAAACGTTGGATAGCGTAGGGGTAAAAATTACTATTCCCACTCCAGAAAGTGCAACAGTAGAGAAAGCGTTGGATAGCGTAGGGGTAAAAATTACTATTCCCACTGCAGAGAGTGCAACAGTAGGGAAAGCGTTGGATAGCGTAGGGATAAAAATTACTATTCCCACTACAGAGAGTGCAACAGTTGGGAAAGCATTGGATAGCGTAGGGGTAAAAATTACCATTCCCACTCCAGAGAGTGCAACAGTAGGGAAAACCTTGGATAGCGTAGGGGTAAAAATTACTATTCCTACTCCAGAGAGTGCAACAGTAGGGAAAGCGTTGGATAGCGTAGAGGTACAAATTACTATTCCCACTCAAGTGAGTGCAACAGTAGGGAAAGCGTTGGATAGCGTAGGGGTAAAAATTACTATTCCCACTCCAGTGAGTGCAACAGCAGGGAAAGCGTTGGATAGTGGGAGGGTAAAAATTACTATTCCCACTCCAGAGAGTACAACAGTAGGGAAAGCGTTGGATAGCGTAGGGGTAAAAATTACTATTCCCACTCCAGAGAGAGCAACAGTAGGGAAACCGTTGGATAGCGAAGGGGTAAAAATTACTATTCCCACTCCAGAGAGTGCAACAGTAGGGAAAGCGTTGGCTAGCGTAGGGGTAAAAATTACTATTCCCACTACAGAGAGTGCAACAGTAGGGAAAGCGTTGGCTAACGTAGCGGTAAAAATTACTATTCCCTCTCCAGAGAGTGCAACAGTAGGGAAAGCGTTGGATAGCGTAGGGGTACAAATTACTATTCCCACTCCAGAGAGTGCAACAGTAGGGAAAACGTTGAATAGCGTAGGGGTAAAAATTACTATTCCCACTCCAGGGGGTGCATCACTAGGGAAAGCGTTGGATAGCTTAGGGGTAAAAATTACTATTCCCACTCCAGAGAGTGCAACAGTAGAGAAAGCGTTGGATAGCGTAGGGGTAAAAATGACTATTCCCACTTCAGAGAGTGCAACAGTAGGGAAAGCGTTGGTTAGCGTAGGGGTAAAAATTACTATTCCCACTCTAGAGAGTGCAACAGTAGGGAAAGCATTGGATAGTGTAGGGGTAAAAATTACTATTCCCACTCCAGTGAGTGCAACAGTAGGGAAAGCGTTGGATAGCGGGAGGGTAAAAATTACTATTCCCACTCCAGAGAGCGCAACAGTAGGGAAAGCATTGGATAGCGTAGGGGTAAAAATTACTATTCTCACTCCAGAGAGCGCAGCAGTAGGGAAAGAGTTGGCTAGCATAGGGGTAGAAATTACTATTCCCACTCCAGCGAGAGCAACAGTAGGGAAAGCGTTGTATAGCGTAGGGGTAAAAGTTACTATTCCCACTCCAGAGAGTGCAACAGTAGAGAAAGCGTTGGATAGCGTAGGGGTAAAAATTACTATTCCCACTCCAGAGAGTGCAACAGTAGGGAAAGCGTTGGATAGCGTAGGGGTAAAAATTACTATTCCCACTCCAGAGAGTGCAACAGTAGGGAAAACGTTGGATAGCGTAGGGGTAAAAATTACTATTCCCACTCCAGAAAGTGCAACAGTAGAGAAAGCGTTGGATAGCGTAGGGGTAAAAATTACTATTCCCACTGCAGAGAGTGCAACAGTAGGGAAAGCGTTGGATAGCGTAGGGATAAAAATTACTATTCCCACTACAGAGAGTGCAACAGTTGGGAAAGCATTGGATAGCGTAGGGGTAAAAATTACCATTCCCACTCCAGAGAGTGCAACAATAGGGAAAACCTTGGATAGCGTAGGGGTAAAAATTACTATTCCTACTCCAGAGAGTGCAACAATAGGGAAAGCGTTGGATAGTGTAGGGGTAAAAATTACTATTCCCACTCCAGAGAGTGCAACAGTAGGGAAAGCGTTGGATAGCCTAGGGGTAAAAATTTGAGTGAGTGAGTGAATTTAACAGTAGGGAAAGTAAAGATTTAATATATTGATAAAAATAAATCAATACCATTAAAAAATTGATTAAAATGTATTACCAATTTAATATTATGTAATAATCAATCAATTAAAAATACAAATAAATATGAATTATTACAATTAATTACCTATCAATACAAATTAATTGCCAATTAACAATTAATTAACAATAAATAAAAAATCAATACCAATAAATAAATAAAAATGATTTACTTAATTACAATTAAATTACTTCCCACCCTATTCCCCCTATAAACCCACAACCCGCTACGGAAAATGAATTAATAAAATTAACATAATTATCAATTAATCAATTAATACAAATTAATTAGCAATTAAAAATTAATTAACAATTATATCAAAATGAATACCAATAAATGAATTTAAATATTTAATTAATTACAATTAAATTACTTCCCACCCTAATCCACTATAAACCCACAACCCGCTATAGAACTAAAACGCAGAATTAAATTAAAAATAATTAGTAATGTATAAAAATGTATATTTAATTTAATATTATTAAATTACTTCCCACCTTATTCCCCTGTAAACCCACAACCCCTAAAGAATTAAATTACGCAAAAATGAAATAACATAAAATTCATTACTTAAAATAAATTACAAAAAAATATACACTTTTCACACAAATACTAACATACAAAACACTTTAAAAAATTCGATATTATTTAAAATTCGATATATTTTAATACCTATATGATATACTTTGATATTTTGCCTTGCTATATTTAAAAAAATAGATAATAAATTACTAACCTTAAATTCAATATTTTTCACCACTATATTCTGTCCATTTGATATTTTGTCCATTCTATATTTTGACTTCGATATTTTGGTAATTCTATATTTTGAATTCTATATTTTGTGTAGTTTCCGTTTTTCTCTGACCCTAAGCGGGTGAGCAAGGAAGAGGCCTGGCACAGCGGCCAAAGGAGCCTGATGCCGGAACAAGGGTTTTACGGTTTGATCCCAAGAAGACACTTTTTCGAATTGAGAAACCACATACAGCAATCACAAATGATTCCCAACACATGATAACAATCAGTTTTCCCATACGTAATACTTGGTAATTTACTTGTTCGTAAGATGTAATCGGAAACAGAACATGTACTGCACAAAAAACATGAACCTGGCCCTCCATTTTGATTTCTCAAATTGCGCAGTGTTTTGGTAAGTGGCTGGCTCGGTTCGAGCCTCGTGTCAGCTCAGCATCCCTGCTCTGGGCAAATCATTTAATCCCCCCTGCCTAACAAAAATGAATGTGTCCCCTTATAATGTAACTGGTGAGCGCACATGCCCTCTGGAACTTGAGCAGATATTTCCCTCTTCTAATAACATGAAGGGGTTAAAACAAAGATAGAACAGCGAGCTCTGTGGCTTAGCCTTAATTAGGTGCGGGCTCCGATCTTGTCAAACAGAAAGGAAGGCGCGCATGCCGAGCCACGCAGACACACACAGATCGCGCCAGCCACCGTTGGGCGGAATACAAAGTGAGGGCAAGCTGACATTGAGAGGGACTTAGATAAGTAGTCAAGGTAACAAAAAATTCAAATGCATATGCACTGTGATGTCAGTGTGAGGAAACCACTGTTTTCTCAATTGAACAATTATACTGTTAGTTGTCCACCATAGTGTTTTGGTTTACGTAAAGGATGAGGCAAGTCTCCACCTGGCAGGCTTCAATGTTACATTTCCAAATTGCAGCAAATGTTTAATTTGGAGCAATTTTCCACTCATATCGGTCAGCAGGAGGGCAGGCAAAAAATTGGGTTAATTATCATTGTGCTGCGAATATCCTTGAGGACATACTCGCACACAAGCAAACAGCGGACTAATTCGAAACAGGGGTCTAGTCTCGCAGGGATGCTCAAGCATCGTGTGATTCTGGGCAAATCACTTAATCTCCCTGGTCTAGTGGTATGATTCTTGCATTGGGTACGAGAGGTTCTGGGTTCAGATCGCAGACAAGCCCAGGATGAGGAAGTTTTCAGGCTGCTTATTAAATAGGAGCATTTCTTTGTCCATACATGCACATGGGGAAGTTACCTCAATCTAATAGAAGAAAAATTATGTCAGGGGGCTTATAGTGTGAAATACGGTGTAGCGGGTCCATCGCCCCCATGGGCCTCTCAGTGGTGTTAAGGATACATATATAAAGTCCCATTCCCCAGTAAGAGGGTTCTAGTGCCCGCGGTACTTAGCTTAGTTCTCCTGGGGCTAGACGATTTCATAAGATGGGCGCCTGAGGCTGAAGCGGAGGTCGACCTCCTCATGCCTAACAAAAATAAGCGAGGGATCCCGGGTGGCACGACCTTGATGGCGGGGAAGCAATAGCATTGCACAGGAGTCTTAGAGCTTTCCAATACCAGTGCTAGTAGGGGATGAGGGCCTGGGCAACAGGCTACCACCCCAGCAAGAGTACGTGGGGCACTGGGGCGGCAGGCGGGTGAAAGATGAATACATATACGTAGGCAGGCGTCCCGCAACCCTGGCGGGGCACACTCGGGTTCCCACCCTCCCAGAGTAGGAAAGATGTACAGTTGCAGGATTAGTACAGCCTGGCAGATACTAAGCGAGGTTACTGGTTTCGGAGGGGGCCTTACCCGGGGGGGCGCCCGACAGGAGCATGGGTGAAGTAGAGGACATTATTTAAATAAGGTATGTTGTATCATGCATTCACATGTAGGTATCTGACTGTCTCCCAATTTCTGATATCATGAATGACCCATTGCGAGAGGAGACAGTGCCGTAAGACTCCGAACAGGACACAAGCGTGCCACTACATAAGAGCAAGGACGGAGCAGATCACACCATGGCGTTTGTGGGAAGATTGCAGTCAGAGCTTACCAGATGTCAGCCTCTTGGGGACACAGCTAAAGGTTGGTATCCTAGCACTTGAGTGGAGCCACTGCATGGGCAGGCTCCAAAGAAGGAGCAGAGGGAGGCACAAAGGGACGACATAGGTTTAGGGGAGCCGCAAGAAGACGGAAGCCTCCCTTGCGGCGTGGCGGAAACAAAAGTTGTATTGGTTTGGTTATGGAAACACACCGACAGGGCATGTATAGAAGGAGGGCTACTCACTCTGGGATGCCTCATGGCTGGGTGACTACGCATGACAAAATCGGGGTAGCAAACGGAGACGGCACTTGAGGCCCGGCCCCCGCCAGAGGGCAGGGCACAAAAGAGACTAGCAAGGTAGCGAGTTGGGGCCTAACTCCTGGAAAAGGCTACCCCCCACATGCAAGGGGCGTGGGAAACAACAAAGAACAATCTACGAGCTGTCAGGGTGATTTACGACCATAGGAGATGCCAATGAGCAAAAGACAAACCAGTGATTTATGGCCAGCCGATGATTTATGGCCGATGATTTATGATGCCCATGCAGAATGATTTATGACAACAAAAGTATGACAGATTTGTGACAGAATGATTTATGGCATCCAGATGATTTATGACCATGATTTATGACCACAGGTTTATGATGCTCATGCAGAGTGATTTATGACAACAGAATAATGGCCGATTGCGGCAGAAAGATTTATGATACCCGATGATTTATGACCCATGATTTATGATGTCCAAATGACACTGAGTGATAACCAATTTTGTGATCATGTACGATAATGCTTTATGACCCTGGCCCCAAGAAGGCGTCCAGGGAAGTTGTACAAATATGATGTATGTAATGAGTAATAAAACTGCGGCCAACAACCACCACAAAATAGAATGACTGATGGCTGTGTGTAGTAATGCAGGTTCACAAGTATGGTACAGTTCCGGGAATGGGCACAGTGTGGGAGGTATAGCAAAGGCCGCCCCCAAAGGGGGCCTAGAGGGCCGGCGCCAATACGGCTCCCAGAGCCCACAAGGACCTACTGATCCGGTTTGCGATAGTTTAGTGCCGCCTGGCGAAACGCGCCGGAGACCCTCTTCCCCCCCTTCCAAGAACAAAGGGAAGACAGGAAGGGGGGAGGGGATATAAAGTGACACTCCCCCTGGGCAGCTAACCTTACATCTGGAAGCTGGGGGAGCGGCGCAAGTGATTTTTGAGTCTCACCCACCAACACCTACAACAGCAGCATCGCAGTGCTGACAGGGACGAAAGGAACTAATGGTACAATGCTTGGTGATGGAAACACACTGGGCGATGTGCAAAGAGTAAGGCCACTCACTTTGGGATGCCTCACGGCTAAGTGAAGTGGTCTAGCGAAAGAGGGCAGCACGCGGAGACGGCACTTGCAGCCCATCCCCCGCCAGACGGCAGGGCACATAACTCTAACAAGGTAGCGATCTGGGGCTTAACTCCGGGAAGAAGCTACCCCCACACGAAGATAGCGTTAAGAGAGCGCAAATCCAACCAAAGAGGAGCGAAACAAAAGGTGTATTGGTTTGGTTATGGGAACACACCGACAGGGCGGTGTGTGGAAGGAGGGCTACTCACTCTGGGATGCCTCACGACTGGGTGACTACGCCTGACAAAATCGGGGTAGCAAACGGCGACCCAGCCCCCGCCAGACGGCAGGGCACAAAAGAGACTAGCAAGGTAGTGAGTTGGGGCCTAAGTCCGGGGAAAGGCTACCCCACACACACAAGGGGCATGGAAAACAACAAAAAACAATCTATGAGCTGTCAGGGTGATTTACAACCATAGGAGATGCAAATGAGCAAAAGACAAACCAGTGATTTATGGCCAGCCGATGATTTATGGCTGATGATTTATGATGCCCATGCAGAATGATTTATAACAACAAAATTATGACAACTTTGTGACAGAATGATTCATGGCATTAAGATGATTTATGACCATGATTTATGGCCACAGATTTATGATGCTCATGCAGAGTGATTTATGACAACAGAATAATGGCCAATTGCGGCAGAATGATTTATGATACTGGAAGATTTATGACCCATGATTTATGATGTCCAAATGATGCTGAGTGATAACCAATTTTGTGATCATATACGATAATGATTTATGACCCTGGCCCCAAGAAGGCGTCCAGGGAAGTTGTACAAATATGATGTATGTAATGAGTAATAAAACTGCGCCAAACAACCACCACAAAATAGAATGACTGGTGGCTGTGTGTAGTAATGCAGGTTCACAAGTATGGTACAGTTCCGGGAATGGGCACAGTGTGGGAGTTATTGTAAAAGGCGCATATAACTCAGGAGGGTATCTGGGCACCTAAAGAATGGAGTGCTACCCTGGCTATGGCCTATTGAAAGAGCCAGGTGTTTTTGGAGAATTATAGGACTGAGCTGGCAGCTCTAATGTGCAGGGGAAGTTCATTCCAGGCTTTAGCAGCTTGATACGAGTATGCACAGCTGCAGGCTCTGGCTCTTTGTATGCAGGTGACATGGGCAAGCAGAAGGGTGCCTGGCAAGGGTGTGGCAGCTGATGCAGCTGCTCAGATATGCAGGTCCTTGGTTGTGCAGTGCTTTGTAATTGTGTGTGAGTAATCCTTTTGCGAAGCCATTGGGGGCATATCCTGAACCCCGCTACTCACGCTATCACCGGACTCGCCTCCCTGCCTGCCCGAGTCCTCCCGCTGCCGCGTGCACCATCTCCAGCGGCCGCCAAGCGGATGACTCGGTTACCCAGTGACCCCTGCGGCGGCGCCACCAGAGGATGTCATCCTAGGCGCCTTGAGGCGCTCAAAGCTCGGGCTCCCTCGGCAGATCCCTGTAATCCTTTTGCGAAGCCATTGGGGGCATATCCTGAGCCCCGCTACTCACGCTATCACCAGACTCGCCTCCCTGCCTGCCCGAGTCCTCCCGCTGCCGCGTGCACCATCTCCAGCGGCCGCCGAGCGGAGGACTCGGTTACCCAGCGACCCCTGCGGCGGCGCCACCAGAGGACGTCATCCCAGGCGCCTGGAGGCGCTCAAAGCTCGGGCTCCCTCGCATTGCGGGACGCCGGGCGAAGCCCGGGCCAAGGGCGGGCCCGTTAAAGAATGGGTAAGACTGAACTGGGCCATCCCACTAACATTTGCAGTGCGTTATTTTCTGTCACCATTTTACTATTATCCTACATTTGCTGTTACACTGTAACCTTTTTTGATTGTTAAGTTACCCTGACCATGTCACCAAGAGGTACCAGAAGTAGAAAAGCACAATGTGCTGCCCCGGTCACTGGCCCAATTGACCAATTTATTTCCAGGGCAAATGAGGCCATAGATCAGGGTATAATCTTGCTGGAACGGAGGGTCTCGAAGGATTTGGCCACGGCCAAACGGTCCTCATTGGGCTTGCTGGCCGCCGCTAAAACTCCCTTGCGCCCTTCAGAACCCGGCACACTACTGGAAGAACGGGTCGATTTACATACCGTCCCTGGTACTGTCGATTTGTCTGTATCTTCAGAGCTATCTAATTCACAGACATCACTGTTATTGGAGAAAACCCCAACTCTTTTTTCTAATCCGGGCAGAGAGGACCCTACCTCAGTACTTAACAGGGGATTGAGGGAGGGAGCGATACCCAAGAAAAAGAAAAATCTAAATAAAAAATCCCGCAAACCGATCTGTACCACGATTCAGTCAAATCATCTACCCTCACCTATCACTCAGTCTCCCCATCAAGCTGCTTCGTTATTACGGTATAGAGACAAAATATCGACTCCAAAATATCGACTGGACATAATATCGAGTTTTAAATATAGACTTGACAAAATATCGACTGGACATAATATCGACTACAAAAATATCGTTTTTCAGGTAAGTGAAGTAATATGGACTGTATAAAATATAGATAGCAAAAATATCGATTTTTTAATAATATATAATATTTTATAGTGTATTTTTATGTAATAATATGTGTGAATAGTGTGTATTAATGTTATAAAATATTTTATTAAATGAATTTTGTTTTTATAATAATTGCGTAATGTAATTCTGTAGCGGGTTGTGGGTTTATAGGGGAATAGGGTGGGAAGTAATTTAATAAAAAATAATCGATTAATATATGTTTGTTAATATTTTCAATTAATAATTAATTGATAATTAATTAATATTAATTAGTTAATTAATTAATATAATTTTGAACATATTTTGTATTAGTAAATAATTGTTAATTAATTAATTGTAATTAAATAATATTGATAAATTTTGGGTAAAGGGGTATTTTTAGGGTTCAGGGTCAGTTTTCAGTTCATGGGTAAATGGGTATTTTTAGGGTTCAGGGTCAGTTTTCAGTTCATGGGTAAATGGGTATTTTTAGGGTTCAGGGTCAGTTTTCAGTTCATGGGTAAAGGGGTATTTTTAGGGTTCAGGGTCAGTTTTCAGTTCATGGGTAAAGGGGTATTTTTAGGGTTCAGGGTCAGTTTTCAGTTCATGGGTAAAGGGGTATTTTTAGGGTTCAGGGTCAGTTTTCAGTTCATGGGTAAAGGGGTATTTTTAGGGTTCAGGGTCAGTTTTCAGTTCATGGGTAAAGGGGTATTTTTAGGGTTCAGGGTCAGTTTTCAGTTTTTGGGTAAAGGGGTATTTTTAGGGTTCAGGGTCAGTTTTCAGTTTTTGGGTAAAGGGGCATTTTTAGGGTTCAGGGTCAGTTTTCAGTTTTTGGGTAAAGGGGTATTTTTAGGGTTCAGGGTCAGTTTTGGGTTTTTGGGTAAAGGGGTATTTTTAGGGTTCAGGGTCAGTTTTGGGTTTTTGGGTAAAGGGGTATTTTTAGGGTTCAGGGTCAACAAATAAGATTTAAAAAAATTATTTTTATTATTTTCATTTATTCTTTAATTATTATAATTTAATTTAAGTCGTTTTAAGTATATTTTAGTAATTAAAATTTAATATTAATTTAATTTAACACTGTTTTTAATAAAGTCGATATTTTTTACATCTATATTTTTGTTAACGATATTTTGTACTCGGAATTTTTGTACTTACCTGTTTGTAGATACAAACTCGATATTTTGACTGTCGATATTTTGTCCACGATATTTTGGCAAGTCGATATTTTGTCAGTCGATATTATTTCAGTGATCCGTTATTACAAGAGCCAAACCCTACCCCCGTAGAAACAATCAACCTTTCCACAGGTACCGCTAACCTCAGTGTTAACAGTAATACGGGAGGAGGGTGTGAAATCTGTCGTATAAATAACCAACTACTGACCAGATTAGGGGAATTAATTAAATCTTATGTGCAACCTATCGAACAGACTCTGTCAAAGATTGAAAAGCAGATAGCAGTGCTGACCACAGTTTCAAAATCCCAAAAGGGTACAGACCCCGGTCAAACTGTGGCGCAAATATCTAACCCTAAAACTATTAAAGAAGGGGCGGTAGCACCAAAACTGGCTACCACAGTGTCAGCGGTTTTGGAAAAACCTCCATCTACAGCGGTGAAGAAGAAGGGTCCCGCTGTAACAAAAGTTCCAGCTCCCGTACCTACTCAGGCGCCTGTCCAAGCGAAGCCACCAGGGGTCCAAAATTCTATTCCTAGGACCAGGTGAAGGGGTGGTCATTCGATCCATCTACCCCCAGAAGCTAGCCCGTATGTGGTGATCCTGACCGGGGTTCCTGAGTTGAGTACTAACTCGGAAGAACCAGGCTGGTCACTGAGAAACAAAGTATTACACTGGTTATCCATTAATAGGCCACTTCCACCGTACTCAGCCACCAGAGTCACATCGGTCCGCAGGGTCCCATGGATAGGTAAAGCCACCCCGAGACACACCCACGGACCCTTCGGCTGCACCGCCTGCAAGTTCACCTGCATCCGGACCTGCCACGCACCAGCACCCGCCAAGCCGGCCAACAGCAGCAACCACCTCAAGTGCATCCTGCTCAACACCCGCTCCGTCTACAGACACGCCATCGAACTCTGGAACCTCATTGACACCACAGCCCCTGACGTTGCCTTCCTCGCGGAGACTTGGATGACCGCCTCTTCAGCGCCCGACATCGCCATCGCAATCCCAGAGGGGTACAAGATCACCCGGAGGGACCGCACCGCCAACCAGATGGGAGGAGGCATCGGCATCATCCACAGGGACACCATCCGCATCACGACCAACACCGACGACATCCTGACCACCGCCGAACACCTACACTTCCAGATCCACACAGACCCGAAGACCACCCTCAGAGGCACCCTGATCTACCGACCCCCGGGACCACGCACACAATTCAGCGAGGACATCGCCGACTTCGTCAGCCCGCATGCCCTCCCCTCCGCTGACTATATCCTCCTGGGGGACATCAACTTCCACCTGGAGAACAACAACGACCGCAACACCACCACCCTGCTCGACAACCTCGCCAACCTCGGACTCAAGCAGCTGGTGACCACCCCCACCCACCTCGCCGGTCACACACTCGACGCCGTCTTCTCATCCAGCAAAGACATCGCCTTCACCCACGCCACTGGACTCCACTGGACGGACCACAGCTGCGTCCACTTCACCTTCAAAAGAACGACGATCCACCACCACCAGCAACAGGTTGCCCGTAGAAGCTGGAACAAGGTCACAGCCGACCAGCTCGCCGCTTCCATGAGCCAGCACCCTCCCGCCAGCTCAGCGAACCCCAGCCAGGCCACCGACAACCTCACGAAGTGGATCAGCAACTGCGCGGACGAACTCGCCCCACTGAGGACCCCGCCCAGCAGACCCGGCAGCAAGAAGGCCCCATGGTTCACCGACGAACTCAAGAGCTCTAAGAAGAACTGCCGAGCCCTCGAGAAAGCCTGGAGAAGGGAGCCAACACCAGACAATGACCACCCTCAAGCTCGCCACCCGGAAGCACCACCAACTGATCCGCGCCACCAAGAAAACTGCATTCAAGGACCGGCTGGACAACAACGCACACAACAGCAAGGAACTCTTCAACATCGTGAAAGAGCTCTCCAACCCCAACGCAGGAAACAACGACATCACCCCATCGCAAGAACTCTGCAACTCCCTCGCCTCCCACTTCCACAACAAGATCGCGGACATACACAACAGCTTCAGCACCCAACCGACGAACGCCACGACCGACACGACCGAACCAACGCCCCCCACCACCACCCTCCGCGCCTAGACCCCAATCAGCACCGAAGACACCGTCCGCACGATGAACTCCATCCACCCCGGATCTCCAACCGACCCCTGCCCTCACCACATCTTCAACAAGGCCGACGCTGTCATCGCACCCCACCTGCGGGACATCATCAACACCTCCTTCACCGCCGCCACCTTCCCTGAGAGCTGGAAGCACGCCGAACTCAGTGCTCTTCTCAAGAAACCAACAGCAGACCCCACCGAACTCAAGAATTACCGCCCCATCTCGCTGCTCCCGTTTCCGGCGAAAGTAATCGAGAAGACCGTCAACAAGCAGCTGGCCGCCTTCCTCGAGACGAATGGATCCCTCGACCCCTCGCAGTCTGGCTTCCGGGCCAACCACAGCACCGAGACCGCCCTCATCGCTGCGACCGATGACATTCGAGCCCTGATGGACAACAGAGAAACAGCGGCCCTCATCCTCCTAGACCTCTCCGCGGCCTTCGACACCGTCTGCCACCGCACCCTAGCGCAGCGCCTCAACAACGTCGGAATCCAGGAGAAGGCACTGGAATGGATCATCTCCTTCCTCGACGGAAGGACACAGAGAGTCCGCCTACCACCGTACAAGTCAGAGGCCACAGAAGTCATCTGCGGCGTACCCCAAGGATCCTCGCTGAGCCCAACCCTCTTCAACGTCTACATGAGCCCCCTCGCGGCCATCGCACGCCAACACAACCTGAACATCATCTCCTACGCCGACGACACCCAGCTGATCCTCTCCCTGACCAACGACCCCGCCGCCGCCAGAGCCAACCTTCACGAAGGGATGAAAGAGGTAGCCGAGTGGATGTCGACCAGCCGCCTGAAGCTGAACTCAGACAAGACGGAAGTCCTCATCCTGGGATCCTCGACCTCCGCCTGGGACGACTCCTGGTGGCCCCCCGCCCTGGGCACCGCACCCAAACCGACAGACCACGCACGCAACCTGGGCTTCATCCTGGACTCCTCCCTCTCCATGACCAAACAAGTCAACGCCGTCTCCTCGTCATGCTTCAACATCCTGCACATGCTACGTAAGATCTTCCGGTGGATCCCCACCGAGACCAGGAAGACGGTCACTCAGGCCCTCGTCACCAGCCGACTGGACTACGGCAACGCCCTCTACGCCGGAACCACCGCCAAGCTCCAGAAGAGACTCCAACGGATCCAGAACGCCTCAGCCAGACTCATCCTCGACGTCCCACGACATAGCCACATCTCCAGACACCTGAGAGACCTGCACTGGCTCCCGGTCAACAAGAGAATCACCTTCCATCTCCTCACCCACGCACACAAAGCCCTTCACGATCAAGGCCCGAGCTACCTCAACAACTGCATCAACTTCTACGCTCCCAAACGACACCTCCGATCAGCCAGTCACGCCCTCGCCGCCGTCCCCCGCATCCGAAGAGCGACGACAGGAGGAAGGTCCTTCTCCTACCAGGCCGCAAAGACCTGGAACTCCCTCCCGACCAACCTGCGCCTGACCCAAGACCACCTCGCCTTCAGGAAGAAGCTCAAGACCTCGCTGTTCGAGCAATAGCAGCACCCCCCCCCTAGCGCCTTGAGACCCTCCGGGTAAGTAGAGCGCTCTATAAATGTCTATGATTGATTGATTGATTGATAAAGAGCCCAAAAAAATCCAGGGAGACTGCGTCATCGTCAATTTTGAGGATCCACTCACAGTTGAGCATATTTGCTCATGAGGTACGCAATTAACTAACGACGGGATAGATACCAAAAGACTTTCTTTTTTCTATCCACCGACACCCAGATATAACGACGGTCCAGAATGGAACTGGACCCAAGTTGGAAACTGGGATAGAAGACGAGACTGGATAGATTGGCCAGGACATGGTGGTAGAGACGCGGCTCCTTCTTTTGGATGGAGAGGTGTTCCACTAACAAATAGATATGATTGCTTTGAAATGGTGGATTGACCACCACCCGCCATTATTCAGGAAAGCACAGGTCTTACCCCTCACAAGGCCAAATTATTGCAGCCTATTGCTCCCTGACCCCATATTGTACGGATGGCATCGTAGTCTCAACGGTAACCTCTAGACCAATAATACCACCCAATATTGTAGAATTGGCCCTTGAACCACCAGTTCCCCGTGAAATATCAGCACCGATTGTGCCCCCTAGGGTCACCAGGCAAGATCCCTCCCGAAGTCTATAGACCTAGTCTTAGATCAAGATAATCCTTCTAGACCCTACGAACAGTTGGTACCGTATTCTCCTGTTCCCACAACACACACATTCTCATGCCCAGGAACTTTATCTCCCGACGTTCCTTTGAATACAAGTAACACTGTGACATCTAGCCGATCGCTCTCTGTTTTGTTTAGGAAGGTAGCAGGCCTCCGTTCTAAGATAAACCTTAAACCATGGTTAGATATTGTGAATGCTCACCAATTAGTATGTTTACAGGAAACTTGGGCCATCGAGCCCATGCACATTCAGGGCTACAAAACATATCACGTTCCAGCCAGTACTACAACACATGGTAGATCAAAGGGAGGCCTAGTAGCATATTTTTCAAACAACCTACCCTCAATGAATATAACAGTCTTGCTTACCAATGTGAGTTTCCAAATTATAATGGTTTCATTCAACAAATACATGTCTTATCTGTTTATTAATTTTTACAATAATCTTCACCCTGCTGATTGTGTTAAGACTTTAACCGAAATTACTTCCTTTATAAAAGAACATCGAAATAAGTACCCCTCCCGTGTTTTGCTATGTGATTTGGGGGGGGGGGGGGGATTTCAATGTTCCTCTGTGTAACAACTACAAGAAAGGTATTTGTGGTCTCCAAGATGAAAACGGCTACCCCTTGACCCATTTCACACATTCGCATTTAGGCAATACCCTGAATGACTGTCTTTTTTCCCTGGAGCTGGAATATGCCAACGATCTTGCGGACCCGCCTGTTGAATTTAAGCCCACATTTCACGGTAGGGGTCTGTCAAGTCTCATTGACTATATTCTATGCTCCCAAATACTGAAGGGACAATTGCAACTATCTAATACAGGTTCTGACATTTCCAGCAACCATTTTCCAAATAGTATCAACTTTTTAATTAACATCCCTTTACCTCAACCCACCAGGATCAGTTTACTAAACCAACAATCTTTGGCCATGGATAAGGTAAATGGCTTTTCAGTAAAATGGTCTAAAGTCGACCCCGAAACAATCACCGGCAAAGTCATTTCCAAAGCCCTCCCTTGGTTAAATAACTGCCTGGCAGAGGATTCCACCCCTCAGCTGATTTTATCCAGCTTTTCGGAGATTTTAAATGTCATACGGACAGAATTATTCTGTCACCATAAACCCCGCGATCAGGAATCCTTGGGATGGTTTGACTCCACCTGCCGTAAAGCACAAACTGCTCTAAAAAGAGCTCTCCACAGCCATAATACAGATCGAGTTGAGATTGCTAATTTCAGAAAGGCTTACAAATCGGCACAACAAAATCAGAAAAAGGAAATTAAGAAAAATCTTTGGGCCCAACTACACAAGAGCTGTCTACGCAAAGACAGCTCTCTGTTCTGGCGCATAGTTAAATCTCCCTTTTTGGTCGATGCCACAGCCTCTCAACATTTAAATGTGGCTGTGATGGCTGACGAGTGGATGGCACATTTTTCAAAGATATTTGGTGGTTCTCCTGTCGACGTTACAACTATGGCCCCGATAGGTAAGGACAGTGACAAAGATCCGACATTCCCTATTGACCCCTACTTCGACTTAAATGAAGTGATTAATGCACTATCATCCTCCAAGTTAGGTAAGGCCCCCGGCCCCGACGGAGTCCCACTCGATATCTTTGTAAATAACTTAGATCTTTGGGCACCCCTCGTCACCCAGGTAATGGCTGCAATCTCAAAGATAGGCCTAATAGATTCCTGGTCTTCATCTATTCTGCTTCCTATCTTTAAAAAGGGTGAACGCAACAACCCAGCCTGTTACAGACCTATCTCCCTCCTGAACTCCTTGGGCAAAGTCGCAGGCCGCCTGATCCTGGAACGCCTTCATGATTGGGCGACGGGGAATAACATCTTAACCGATCTCCAGTACGGATTCCAGGAGGGACTTGGCACTGTAGAACAGGAACTCGATCTAACCCTCCTAATAGACAAGTACGTAGGGGCAAAAGGAGGTAATCTGTACCTAGTTTATGTCGATCTCACCGCAGCATTCGACTGCGTGATACACTCTAGGCTGTGGCTCATTCTCAGTGAACTAAGGGTATATCCCCCACTTATAAAATTCCTCCGCAAGCTTTATTCTGATGCTACCGCTTGCGTGAGATATGGGATCGGAGGTGAACTATCTCCCTCATTTCCAGTAAACAAAGGAGTCAGACAGGGCTGTGTCCTGGCCCCCTTCTTATTCAATCTGTATACCAACGGGATGGAATCGGCCATGTTAGTAGGGAGCCAGGACCTCCCGTCTATTAAACACCACCCTATTCCCACTCTACTATATGCGGACGACTCAGTCATCCTAGCAAGAACCCTAATACAGTTACAAAGACAACTAGACAAATATTGCCAGTTTATGCTTTCACTGGGGTTGAAAGTAAACAAAAGCAAAACATTTGTTATGCACTTCGGGCCCAAGGCGAAGAACTCCAAATCAATTTTTATCGAACAGGTTAGATTGGAACGTGCCAGGGAATATCCCTATTTAGGTATTCTAATGGATGACCAACTATCCTGGAAACAAGCAGTGTCTAGTAAAAAGTTACTATATCAGAGAGCAACTTCTGCTCTTGCTTCCTTTTCAAGGAAATTGGGCAAACCAGCCCCAGCTGAGTTGCTTAAAATTTATCACGCTAAATGTCATAGCGTAGCAACTTACGGCGCAGGTGTCTGGGGCTACGCTCCTGTAGATGACTTACAAAAAGTCCAAAACGGGTTTTTAAAATACATCTTGGCACTTCCACAAAGCGCCCCAAATTACGGTTGCCATACTGAGCTCGGAATCGACTATTTAACAGATAACATCAGATGTCAACCGATTCTCTTTTGGCACCGTATTTGGAATAAACCTTAATGCCATTTAACCCGCTCACTAATATTTATTTGTATTTATTTGTATTTGTATTTAATTTATTTATAGAGCGCTAACAATCATCCTGAGTAGGATATCACGGCGCTAAAGTTGGATGCTGAGAGGTACAATAACCACACTGAGTGATGATTTATTCTGATTTAGGGAAGAGTAGTGTCTTTAGTTGTTTCCTAAAAGACAGAAGGTCATCTGTCAGTCTAAGACTGGGAGGAAGTTCATTCCACTTAGTAGCCGACTGTTTATCCTTGGCCTGCTGGAGCAAAATCCCCTGGCTCCTTTATGTCTCCAATTTTTAAAGGATTTGAATTGCACATCTTACTTCTCTAAGCCCACCTCAACATCAGACATTTCCAGGTGTGCCCTGAAAAATCTCTGTTTAAACCATCTCAGAGATTTGCGTCTCTCTCAAGAAGTAATTAAGCCAACTAATGTGCAGATCTTGATGGTCCAGACCTCCCTGGCATCCAGCCATATTTAACTTTTTTTCTATCTAACCATGAAAAATTTGTTCTAACTAGGTTTCGTTTTAATTCTTTCTTTCGTCTTGTCACTTTCCCCACTGTGCAAAACTGGTCTCATGAATTGATTAATGTCCATTTGACGAAATTTCACCTCAGTCCACATTACATGTAACATTGTTCTGCCGTTATTACGAGCAACCCCGTAAGCGCTGGATTATCCCCCTTCTCCGTGCTATGGGCCTGAGAACGTGTCGGCCAGCCTATCTGGCCCTGCAGTCGTTAGACTCACAATATGCCGCTAAATGTGTAGCTTGCTTTTTGAAATCATGTTTGAAAATCTGTTGTACAGTTTGAGCTACCGTCCTAATGATTTTATGCCATTTTGTATATAATGTGTCATTCTTGTTTTTAACCATAGTTTTTAAGTCAGTCAGTTCTTATCTGTATCATGCATTGTGATTTAAACATGTACTGTTATTTTATGATGTACTTTTTATGATTTTGCTAAACGCTAATCGAATAAAAGTTTTGAAAGAAAGAAAGAAAGAGTAATTTGAAAATGGCCCATTTGTGAATGGGAATCCCATGGAGGACTCTGAGGTGTGGAGATATTGGGTGAGGGGTGGGAATATGAATGTGAAAATGGCTGTTGCGTTTCCTTAGTACGGCTTGCTGGTAATTTGGGCTTGGATGATGGTTCAACAGGTATTGAGGGGAATCCATCTCAACATTTTCCTGAGGAGGATGAGTGTGTGGAAACAAGAGGATGCAATCGAGTTAACCTGGTTGTTTATCAAGATTTTCTTGTCGGCCACAATCCTTAGTTCCTTAGCTTTTACGAGTTTGTGGGTCCAAATTGTTCCGGCCTTCAGGCTGATGAACAGAGTGAAGTGTCTTTCTCGAAAAGTACCACTTCCGTTTTGTTTGAGCTGGGCTTCAAGCAATTGGTCTTCATCCAGTAAACGACTCCTGACATGCAGTCATTGAATTATGTTTAGGCGCCCAAGGTGTTCTTGGAGAGGGAGCAGATGAGCTGGGTTTTGCTGGTGGTCAAGATAATGTTGAGTTCACAGGCTCAAACAATACTGGTGAGAGTGGCCATATAGACATTAAAGAGCATGGGGCTGATGAATCTTGGGAGACATCACAGATCAAGTTGAAGGCAGACAAGGTTTAAGGGGACAACCTGGGAAAGTGCATGCAGCCTGTGAGGAAGGAGGAGATGCAGGACTTTGTGTGCCAGTTTTACAGAGTTGTTGCATGAGGAATGTGTGCGAGACAGTGTTGAGGATAGCAGACAGGTTGAAAAGGATGACGGCCATGTGTTGCCCTTGTCCATGATGAGACAGTTGGCATCAGTGGCAGCGTTGATGGCAGTCTTGTAATCCTGTGTGAATTTGCAATTTGTATATATAGTTATCTCAAACCACTAGTATATGTAGTAGACCTTTGTACTTACTACCATTCCTATGTGATTTTAGAGTTTATCTGTTTGTATCTCTTCCTTGAGTGACTTTACAACTTGTACAATTGCAATTTTTCCCTCCTTTCGCTCCACTTGTACATTTGCAATTTGTTTCCTGTTTATATCTCTTTAGTAGCTCATGTAATGCAAAGTCCTTATGTGACGCAACTGGTTCTTCTGTAAAGCGCTCTGACACCTTCGGGTAATGTTTGCGCTATATAAAATCGCATTAAATAAAAGAAATAAATAAAAACATTGAATCTTTATGCGGCAAAGCAGATTATGAGACTCTGAAATGTGACTGTCCACTAGAGTTGACAGACATCTGAGACATCTGCTGAGATTATCCCGACATTTCTATCATTGAGGATGCTCGCGAAATCAAGGCCCTCATTTATGGGATTTTGGCATAGGGCAGCACAACATGGCACCCTGCTGCTCTGCCCTATGCCAAAGTCCATAGATAGGAATGCATCGTATTTATGCAATACAGCGCATTCCTATCCTTTCTCCCGGTGCTGGCTACGTTTCGGCAGCCCAGCGCCAACGTAGTGCACCATGATGCAAAGGTGCCTCCATTGCATGCAGGATTGTATTTGTGTAGGAAAGAACGCCTTCTTGCACAAAAACGATCCTAAGAGGGGTTTTCCTCTTTCAATGGGAGCTGCAGTATGAAGCACACAATAGAAACTGGAAACAATGAGGAGAAATAAACATATTTCTCCTCATTATACCTCACCTCAGGAGGCATATGGATTTGGAGTTTCCCCAGGTTTACCTGATTTTGTAAATCTTGGGCAGCAGCAAAATCCATGAATGTTGCATGGGAAAACCCACCACAACGCCTGTGGAATGACTATTGGACAAAAAGTATGGCAACACAGCTATTTGCTCTGTGTTGCCTTACCCAAGGTGTATGAGGTCACTCAGAGCCAATCAGGGTGGCTTGGGTGACTTCATGAATTGGATTAGGAGCCTTGAATTCATAGTTTAGACTGGTCACCAGTCGTAGTCAGCCCATATTACGTTGAGGTTCATAATCAAACTGGTTGTTACTGATTAGCCTTCAGTTTGTTTCTCCATGGAAGAATGGAGAGAGAGCGGTGCGGCACAGCGGCCAGAGCACCTCATTCCGGAGTACAGGGCTCACAGTTCCATTGCCGGCGGCAGTTTATCTCAGTTTAACATCACGTGACTCTGGGCAATAGCTCACTTAATGTCCCTGATGACCCCCAGAGCCTTGAAATCTTAAGGGGTAATATGTTTGTGCTTTACAAATAGGATTTATTATTATTATTATTATTATTATTATTATTATTATTATTATTATTATTATTATTATTATTATTTTAATTATAGTGCCTATGTACTCCGCACCATCTGCAGGTTTTCATGCATATTGAGTGCATGTTTCTGTCCCACAGTGCAGGGTTTTTAAGACATGAACGTTTATACTTATTATTGAACGTTTCTATTAAGTGCCAGCACATACGTACCACATTCATTTTGTTTTGAAGCGCTGGCAGAAACATATTTGGATGATAAGAATTGGATTTTTGCCACACTACAGAAAGATTGACTTAAGTCCATACAGAACAACCCCTTTGAGAATAGATTGTACTTCCTTAAGTGTATTCATCTATAGGCCCGCTCAATGTTTTGCTACTTGCTTGATAAGATCCCCCTTGATTCTTCACACTGAAGGCAGCCTTGAGAGTGAGTAGAACATATATGTTATGGGTAAGATTAGCCCTCACTACTCTAACACTAGTGTGTACATTCGTGGTGGTTACCAGATTCACTCCTCTCACCCAGGTGTATACTCTGTATTATGATAGCAGACTCTCACTGTGTTGTCATGCCTCTGAATGCTTTGAATTTATAACCTTGTGTTGATTATTTTTTTATTTAGTACGAAGGTGGAACCCATGATTGAGACACTGTGGGCCATTTTCTGTATCATCTGGTTTACGTCTGTGAGGCTGGTATGAAAGTTTTTATAACTGGTATTGCAGAGTGACAGTGGTATATTGGTCCTGATGAATGCTCCTAAACCCCTTTTGTGGTCCACATAGGGCAGAAACATTTTGACCGCATAGAGAGTATTCTTTCCAAACTCCCTGTAATTTTTATCTTTTTAATCCTGTCCACTGGAGGCACCACAATCAAATTGATTTTTAGCCCACCAGGAGACAGTTTTACTTACACAGCCTGCCCTCTTATTTGTTGAAACAAGATAGCACTCTACACCTCACTCAAACATTTTTTACTCATTTTTTGCTCATCTAATCCAAAACACCTCTACTCCGCTCCATTGGAGAGTTGTAGTCCACACCAGGCATATTGTGGTTCAGTTGTGAGGAGGGAATTCTCCAATGGACAGTGATCCCTAGAGTTTTTCTTTCCCTGGTATGTACCCGAAGTACATCTGCGTTTATTCTACTTAGTCAAGGAGCAGAACATATTTGGTTGGGTTTCTTTCTCCCATTAGACACCCTGTATGAATTGAGAAGAAGATAACCCACACTACTCCATACACACGAATGGACAGTACACTGCCTTGTGTAATGAAAAGGCAATATAACTAGAGGCCTATAAAGAGTGGCATCCATAGGATGATCCATTGGCACATGTGTTGTCCTCTGTGGTGTTGCCAGATGTTGGACCACCAAACTAACTCATATTGTTTCCTTAAGACTGATACCTCATGCCACATATTAACACTAAGTCATCTAGATCAGAGTGTCATTTCCAATTCCAGTTGTGTGCTGCATATATCCTGCTCAAATACTGTGATACGCAAGTCATCCTAATGGTACTTGCAATCTAAAACGAATAAATAAATAAATATGCCAAATCTACATCTGCTGAGGAAGGACCTGTCACAAGTAAAGATGGAGAAAGATGGAGAAAGTCAGGTAGGGGGTGAAGGTTCCACACAAAACACTAATACTGAGACCATACTACAGAAATCTTAGGACAGGTTGTGGAAACCAGAAAGATGGGGTCCCACATAATACTCCTGCAACAGAATTTAAGAAATACTGCTGAAATAAATAAATAAATATGCCAAATCTACGTCTGCTGAGGAAGGACCTGTCATAATAAATAAATAAATATGAATAGAAGATCTTGTTCTTTTGCCTCGGGATCTTGAGCCAGTTGGAGTCCTGACGATAACCTCTGTTGTAGTTAGAGGGTCCTCTCCGATCTTGGGGATAGAAGTGTAGCCTATATGCTCCATGGCTGACAGCCTGCCCCCTCCTGTAAGCTCATCCAAAAAGAGAGTTTGAGCTGAAGACTCTATGTAAGTGGTTTGAGCTTTGCTAAAAGCTGTGAAGGTGAAGACATACTTTCCAGCGACTTAACAAAGTCATCTACAAATAGCATGCCCTTGGCATCACCCATATCCTCCCTAGAGGATAAGTCAGCTAGTTTTGGGTTCATCCTCAATATGACTGCTTTACATCTTTCTGTGATCAGGTTAGCGTTAGCATTCCCTAATAAGCACTTAGCACGCTGGGACCAGCCTCTCAGGAGGTCGATATTCACCAGTGTATTATTCCCTCTGGCTTCCTCAGCCATATCTAATATGCAGCTAAGCAGGCCAAGTATGTCAAAGGGTTTGTCCTGGCACTATTTTAGGCACTTTTCAATCCCCTTCCTGAGGTCTCTCCTAAACTGAAATAAGAATGTAATTAATTCTGGGTCTAGGTTGGGTGTATTACAAACTTTGTCCCCAGTCGAGGGTCTGGGGCATTCATTTCTCATCAGATTACAAGTTTCTTTGTCCAGGACTTTTCTTACCCATTGTCTCAAATACTTTGTTACATGATCCACAGGCCACCATTCTGCACTATGTGGGTGTCTAATGGTGGTGGGGTTGAACATTTCTCCCCAAAGCGGCCTTTAATCGCTGATGAAGTTGAACGTTGCTTCAGATCTTGGTCTAGCATTTTAATGGTATCAAAAGTGCCATCTGGATCAAATATAAATTAGTCCATTTGCATCTCATCATAATCAATGTTTTCTCTGAAGAGGAGTTAAGAACATCTTTTCTTTCTCTTGTGCTAAAAGGGGTTACTTCTTTCTATCATGCTGCTACAGTCAACATTTCTATTTGCCCAAGAAGGGTGGCCTTTCTCTCCTGCGCTGCTAAGAGTACCATTTTCTGTTGCAGAGTGAGGGCTACCAGGGCCATAGGCATGGTTAGAAGTCTCCTCTAAGTGTTTCCCTCTTTTGGAAAACATTTTCCCATTTTTGGGGTTCTGCGGTAGAAGGGAAGTCCCCTTCTGAGAGGGAAAAAAAGTTCTCCTCCATGGGGCTTTTCCTCCTCCTCTTGTCTGTAGAGGGGTCCACCACCTCTTTAATCGAGGACCTACGTCCCTCCTCAAGAAACCTGTAATGTTTTCCCCCATAAGGTCTTTAGCCTGTGGAAGGGGATGTTGTTTTCTATATTCATCAAAAGGATTTCTCTAATGAATATGCAGTTTAAATTCAGAGCAATCTACTCAAAGTTTTTGAGAACTCTCATTGTTTGTTTGTCTCCTTAGATTTGTTTAATAATAATTACTTAGGAATAATTCTGAGTTAGTATGGTCACTAAAAGGAGCTAAAGTACTGCATAAATCAGAAAAAGGAGGTGGTCCGGTAATTTTGTAGAGCGATGCAACCGTTTCAGCTCAAGAGTGGAGCTGTCGTCAAGGCAATACACTCGTGAGTCGCAGGGTGGAGTCAACACAATGGAAGGACGTTTGCCTACTTTGTTGATGACTTTTCCTGTGATACGGTAGTTGTAGGTCACGAAGTAGACATTTAGAAAGGATGTACTCTGGTTGCTACTCTGCAGGTGAAAAAAACGACTGTAACATGATTTTCTCATTTTGGTCAACGCTGTTAAGGGCTGCCGATAACATACCTTTAATACTAATATTCCATGCTTGTAAGCACTCCAGAGGACGCAATACTGATTTTAGATGGTGATCGCGTCCTCGTCATTGTAACTAAAGAGAAGTGTAGGAGTCTTCGCCCGCAATACTTCCAACAGTTCTGAAAATGCATATTTTACTTGGAAAGGAAGGCTACTACAGTGCAAAACACTAAGGGAAAACATTTTCAACAATTGTCAAACAGAACTTAAAATGCATAACAAACCTCAAGTACTATCACACTCTATAACAAGTAAAATAGAGACACTTATAAGTTATCTAAAAGGAAAAACGTAGTAGTGATGCTCCTATACTTATCTTGGTGGTTGGAAGCTAATAAAAGAGGAGAATGAGAAGGTGCACATGGTATTTATAGTGTCTACATAAGCATTCTATTGTTTGTGATGTATTAAGTATTCTCTAAGGGGCTGCATGTTTGGGCAGCAAATAAAAGTCATTGCATAATGGTAGCCTCTGGTCTTGGAATGTAATCAGATTTTCGCCAGTAATAATTTTTTATTACATATAGCTGGAAATATTTAATGTCATGTGACCCAAACATTTCAAACGTATCCGATACACATTAAATACTTTTGCTGATTTCTGATGAATAAGTGGTTGAGTAAAACAAACTGAGATCCCGTTTAATGTAGACACACAGAGAAACTGCAATATTAAAGCAGTTTTACTCATGATCTTAGGCCAGATAATATCTTGCAATATTCCGTAATAAAAGTGAAAAACGATTTTTTTCAATTGGGAAAGCTACAAATAAATTGTGTGGTGTGTAATAATGTTAACTGTGTCTATTGGGCTCACTAATATATAGGTATGTTTTTTCCATGCTACCCTGTTAATCTTTACCTTATTAAGGAGTGATATACCATTAAACTAAACTACATATTTCAAATTCTGTGGCAAATTATTTTTAACTAACATATAAATATGAATACTCAACATGACCTCACCATGCTTAATTTCCTGTCAGCCATGATAATGCTTGCATTGGTTCAGTAAATAATGAGATTTGAAGAGGAAAAGGAGTGCTCAGATGTCTAGCTTTTTCAATGATCCTTGATGTTGCATTGACAACCTAGCAGTAACAAAGGTGGCATTTCTGGTGTTCTGCTCTAACCAGGAAACTGGTTACTGCAATATGAAGGAAGCTTTGTGCCTAGTAGGCTCGCAGCGTGTGCTGAAGCCGAAGCCCCCATGACTAGGGTGGAAAGCAACAGTTTGGGGTTTCTGCCCAAAAGATGAAACACCTAGAAGCATGGGGAACTAAAGAATTCTGAGTGCATTGGAGAACTCTACTGATCAACCAGAGAACTGGAAGAGGTGCTGTGCCAAGGACAAGGACAAGTAGTTATGAGAGCAAAACGAAAGAAAAAACGATTAAACCCAGACGGTCTACTGAGAGGGAGAAAACACTCTGGTTCGGACACCAAGCAGCGTTTTAAAACATAAAGAACATTTTTATTGGACAACATCTCAGGGACATGAATTATTAATGAAATATTTTTGCTGATTGAAGTTTGTGTTGTTTAATAATTGATCACTGGATATATACAGATGAATTGCATTGTGGTTTATGTAGTGTGCACATGGAGATAAAGAAGTTCAGCTGGAGCGCGGCGCGAAAATCAGGACTTTAGCACCAATCATGAAGCAGGAGGCCAGCCCAGTTAGATTTAAAAGCATGCTGCATAAAATAGCGTTAAGACTCTCGTCGTGAGCTGTTAGAATGGAGCCTTTGTAATCACAGCAGCAGGTACGTGTGTAACTGCAGGATTAATTAATGTCTAAGAATGGGGGAATAAGGAGGCGAAGTATCGAATGACATACACGGGGATCGTAGACATTATCAATTATTTTGAAGTGCGAGCTGCACGCAGATAAAAAGTCACAGGATTGTGGGAGGCGTGGAGCACATACACGGCGGAGTGTAGGTAAACACGGGCTAGAAGGTTATAGGATGAGTAGGTCTGAATGAAGAAACGTAGTGGAAAACATTTGTCTGTAGTAAAGGGTTTAGCACAAGGATTCCGTAAAACACACGTTTTCAGGCAAAGGCAATTGCATGTGAGGCGATACAGAGGTTTAGTTTATGCACATGAAAGGAATAAACAGCACGAATAACGATGTATATTAAGAAGAAGGAATCATGTTTCACAGTAATTATTTTGTTGCACTGTGTAGACACTTATTATTGGAATAGATGATTGTAATGTATTAGCACATGTTTTGTTTTTTATAAATACAAGAACATCAATCAGTTTTATAACTTAGGTATGTTTTTATTGTTACATTACAGTGTCCCCTGACGAAGGGCGCATCCCGCCCGAAATGCATTGGGATAGAAATAAACACTGCTTGCAACGAACCCTGGCATCTGTCTTGTTTAAGCTAGAGGCCTGGATGGGCACAGTTTATACATAAGAAGCATGGGAAATTGCCATAAGAAACCCCATAAGTAGAGCCTTGATCTAGAAAGTGGATAAAGATGTTTGAAAAACGGACTATACCTGAAGTATGGAATAATTTGCAAAAATGGAATAAAATAAAGGATTACTTCTAGAAAATTGGAGCCGAGTAGGCACTTTCTTGCAGTGCACTTGGTTTGGGGCGCAAACTCGCCTCATCATCACACATTTTTTTGAATCTAAGTGCTATCAGGGCAAAGCACTTCATCAAGTTGCACGCACTCTTTAAAATAATGGATTAAATTGGAAAAGCGGATAAAAATGGTGTGCATCCCGTCTCCTCGCATTGCTAACCACAAGTATTTGCCCTATCAAGGGGTAGCACCCACCAAGACAAGTAGTTATGAGAGCAAAACGAAAGAAAAAACGATTAAACCCAGACGGTCTACTGAGAGGGAGAAAACACTCTGGTTCGGACACCAAGCAGCGTTTTAAAACATAAAGAACATTTTTATTGGACAACATCTCAGGGACATGAATTATTAATGAAATATTTTTGCTGATTGAAGTTTGTGTTGTTTAATAATTGATCACTGGATATATACAGATGAATTGCATTGTGGTTTATGTAGTGTGCACATGGAGATAAAGAAGTTCAGCTGGAGCGCGGCGCGAAAATCAGGACTTTAGCACCAATCATGAAGCAGGAGGCCAGCCCAGTTAGATTTAAAAGCATGCTGCATAAAATAGCGTTAAGACTCTCGTCGTGAGCTGTTAGAATGGAGCCTTTGTAATCACAGCAGCAGGTACGTGTGTAACTGCAGGATTAATTAATGTCTAAGAATGGGGGAATAAGGAGGCGAAGTATCGAATGACATACACGGGGATCGTAGACATTATCAATTATTTTGAAGTGCGAGCTGCACGCAGATAAAAAGTCACAGGATTGTGGGAGGCGTGGAGCACATACACGGCGGAGTGTAGGTAAACACGGGCTAGAAGGTTATAGGATGAGTAGGTCTGAATGAAGAAACGTAGTGGAAAACATTTGTCTGTAGTAAAGGGTTTAGCACAAGGATTCCGTAAAACACACGTTTTCAGGCAAAGGCAATTGCATGTGAGGCGATACAGAGGTTTAGTTTATGCACATGAAAGGAATAAACAGCACGAATAACGATGTATATTAAGAAGAAGGAATCATGTTTCACAGTAATTATTTTGTTGCACTGTGTAGACACTTATTATTGGAATAGATGATTGTAATGTATTAGCACATGTTTTGTTTTTTATAAATACAAGAACATCAATCAGTTTTATAACTTAGGTATGTTTTTATTGTTACATTACAGTGTCCCCTGACGAAGGGCGCATCCCGCCCGAAATGCATTGGGATAGAAATAAACACTGCTTGCAACGAACCCTGGCATCTGTCTTGTTTAAGCTAGAGGCCTGGATGGGCACAGTTTATACATAAGAAGCATGGGAAATTGCCATAAGAAACCCCATAAGTAGAGCCTTGATCTAGAAAGTGGATAAAGATGTTTGAAAAACGGACTATACCTGAAGTATGGAATAATTTGCAAAAATGGAATAAAATAAAGGATTACTTCTAGAAAATTGGAGCCGAGTAGGCACTTTCTTGCAGTGCACTTGGTTTGGGGCGCAAACTCGCCTCATCATCACACATTTTTTTGAATCTAAGTGCTATCAGGGCAAAGCACTTCATCAAGTTGCACGCACTCTTTAAAATAATGGATTAAATTGGAAAAGCGGATAAAAATGGTGTGCATCCCGTCTCCTCGCATTGCGTGCCAAAGAGGAGGGCATCCCTCCTTGCCGAATGGGACCTTGATCAACACTTCATACTCACCACTGCAAACCAGGGTGAGCTCCTAGGTTGTTTTATTGGTGGGCTTGTGTCTGGGTCAGAGAAAGATCACAAAAAGCACTATCCACCTTTTCATGGGGAGTGCGACCCATGGATGGCCTTCCTCTACCTAGAATTGGCGCTGCCTGCTTTTACCTGAAGTAATGTGGACACAAGGGCACTAGTAATGAACTACAATCTCATCGGCTGGATCAGAGTCACAGTGATCCCCCTTTAGTTGGCAGACCTCAGACACACCTCACTGGGGCCGGTTGCTGAGCACCTGCAGCCTTAGTCTACTCTTTGAATGGTAGAACAGACAGAAAGGTACTGTGCAAGAGGAGCAACATCACCCAGTGAGCAATTCACTCACTGAAGGGCTAAGCATTCAGGTGTACCTGGTGTTTAATTTTGAGCTCATTAGTAAGGTAAAGCTCCAGAACACCAGTAGAAAAAATACCTTATTGTTACAATCGAGGACCTGTAAGTTGTAACTCCTGCCTGCTTTTCAACTCCTGAAAAAGGTCCCACGGATGGTACATTTTGAGATGGTTTATGTGAATTGCACCTTGGGACATCTGATCAATAATTGTCTGTCCTGTGTCTCACAGAGGGAGGTAAAAGATTCTAGTGATGACCACAATATTAAGGTTGATAAGGTTTAATCACAGGTATGGGTGCTTATTGTTCATCCAATTTTTGCATTTAATGACATTATAATTCCTCAATAGTGTATGGGGCACCCATATAATGGCCTTAAAGATCTTAAACGTCACTTAGTGGTCCTCAAAGGTAGCATCAGCTACCCCAGACTTATTTTTTGTGACCCTTTGCGATGCCTTTGCGACCACTGACTTCAGCAGCACAATCAACATTTGAAAAACATCAAGTTCAACTTCAGAGAAAATGCACATAGTTGTAGAGAGGAGGTTTTATCATTCTAATTGCAATCCAAGTAACATTCAGGGTAACTTCATATAGTTGTAGTGAGGGGCAGGTTTACTATTCTAATTCTAATCTGACTAATATTGGAGAAAGTGCATATATTTAGAGAGCTCAGATGTAATATTATCACTGCAGTTCAATAAACATTGGAAAAAATGCATATAGTGAGAAGAGATAAGTCAGCTTTAATATTCTAGCTCCAATTCTTTAAGATTGCAGAAAATGTCTATATTTGGGGGATGGGGATTTCTCCAGTTCAACTAACACTGGAGAAAACGCATGTAGGTGGGGGTCTGATTTACTATTCTAACTCCAATCCAACCACCATTTGAGGAAGTGAATTGTCGTGTAGTTCCAATAAATCTCTCTAGGATCTGTGCATTTAGACAATGTAAGCTATGGGATCGGTATCCAGACTGATTCCAGATACCCCCGCAGGATAGGTGAGTCTGTAAACCTGCTAGCTCACAGTGCCCACATGCAACCCTCTTACAGTGGAGGGAATAGTTTCTGGCAGGTATCCAACATGACAATCCTGATCCCTCAGAATCGTGGAAACAGTACAGTACTCTTTGCTCAGTCTCTCATGCTCACTTCATCTCAGTGGAATACACAGAAGGAACAGTGGGGACGTTTTTCAAAAAGCATTTATTGAACCAGAGTCATTCTAATGTAAAATAGGTGTGCTGAAACAACCATAGGACAGAAACAGATATAAATGATTGTAAGTACCAATAAAGTAAAAGGATGGTATATGCCTACCATTGTGCTAAAAAAATGGATACAGGGAAGTATAAAAATACATGACAGTAATAACTGCTTACTCCTATGATGCAACCCTAACTAGATGTACCTAGCATGTATGGAGGTGTAGAGCCAAGAATGTACCTAGGATAAAGCCAACCCCAAAGCCTGAAGTGAGAGACTGTGGGACCCCGTCTAAGTCTCGAGATGGACACCCCGCGAGGGATGTCAGACCACTGCGAGCTGGAGTGTTTGCGTGCAGGAACCTCAGCGTATCATGTCAGTGTGTTAGCATGGAAGTCCTTTTTCTCCTCCCCCTGCCTCAGCAAAGATATGGTGTTTATATACCCAAAGTGGTACCTGAGGGGATCTACCTTGCGGTGTCATGTCAGATTAGGATGACAGAAGGAATGACCCTTATATATATTTATTATGCAGGAGTTGGTAGTCCTCCTGAGATTCCAAGAATCCTCGTGCATAATGAATTAGGCTAGGTTTCATAGAAAACCCCACGTCATTTAAGCTGTACCATTACTAGATAAAAGATCAGTACCAACAACTGTTATGTAATGTAATGGCAGGGGAAATATAGGTGAAAGGTTTAGTAACTTCCTGAGCCTATATTGGGGTACCTGTATGATACTTTACCGAATGTTTGGCCAACATTGTAGTGAGAGTATATATTGGGACGGAGACTTATTCAATATTATAACTGCATTTCTAAAAATATTAAGCTAAACAATTTGAGACTAACTATATTGAAAATAAAAGTACAGACACACCATAATGAAATATTTTTCTTAACTTTCATTTAAAATTCTAAACTCCAATCCAAAACATTTGTTTAAAAAAATGAAAATATAAATGCCTCAATTATAAATAGATTACAAATTAGCAATACTATTAAAATTGATATATTAAAAAGTAGTATTTAATTTTCAATTATTATTATATTTCTTTTATTGAAGGAATACCATGCATGTGAAATTATGCTAAAATAAAAGTATTACTCTATTCATTATACCTATACGTATTTAAAATAAAATAAAAAAAGCTTATAAAAAGTAATAAACCCATCAAAAGCAGCCAAACAGCACCCATAGCCCAAAAAGGGTATCATGTTACTGCTAGGAAAGTCAACCAGCATGTAGATCCACAACCAAAGAGAAATTACACATGCTCCCACTTTGCTAATACACAGTGGAGCATTGTCATTGGTGTGATTTAATGAAAGTCTAAAGAGTTGGTTTTGGTTTGTTAGCAAATGTGCACAGAGAGCAAACTTTAATTTATTCACTCAGTGACATCATAACTGAGTAATCCTTAGAGAAGTTCCTGGATTGGGATCTGCTTGGCAATTTCAAGGTGAATATATTTAAAGACCATTACTCCTCTTATGTGCAAGGGTGAGCATGTGTGTTTGTCAAAGTCACTATGCACAGCTTTAAACATTTCCTGGCACCCACCCTATCAACGTAGACTGAGTGCTCTTCCCGTGGTAGATAAAGTGACATTGAGTGGAGAGGGGCACAGGTACACATGTTACACTTTCTTGGGCCTAACCCTATTCTTTTGTTTGAGGTGGAATATACTCCAAAACTTCGAGTAGCTCCTCTCCTGGGCCACAACCAGTCGCCTTGTTTTTGGTAACACACATATAAAGGTAGTAGGAGAAGGACGGTGGAGTTAGTTCATATTGTCTCTGCAGGATCACTTTGTGGGCTGGAAGTTAAGGCTTGTGGAGATTTGACATGGAATATACAAGACCTCATTTCCCAGGGACATCGGAGACTATTCTAAATGTTCCTCCTCTCTGTTCAATCCCTGCAGTTTTTTGTTTCCTGGTCTATAATTCATCTGGATTCACAACTTTTAATTCTATTGCCTCCTCTCCCTTATTTAGGAACTAGTTCTACAAGCAAGAAAGAAAGTCTCTATTACTGAAATGTTCCTCATGAAGCTGACACACCCACTTACCCACCCATACAGCCACTCCCACAGCCGCTCACTTACCCACCCATGCCACCACTTACACACCCACTCACTCACCAATACAGCCATCACACAGCCACTAAGTCACTCACATTGCTACACAGACACCCACTTATACACCCATACAGCCAATCAAGCACCCACTCAAACACCTGTACAGTCACTCAGACACCCACTCACATACAGATACACACAATCACAAAATGATTTTTAATCTGCAACCTACTGTGACAGAATACAAACTTTGAGAGCTTGAATTACTTACCTTCTCATTTCATGATAGACAATTTTGGACTAGGGATAAGTATAGTTTCGATCATAGGACATGGTGGACTGTGATCATTTTTTGACTATGATTGCCCCTTGCCTAGCACTGTATGACATTGGAGAATCTTTGTGTTTAGTATTCCATTTGTTAAATGCTCGCCAAACATATTCAATGCCTATTCTCAGTGATAAAGAAACATGTTTTAATGATTATTTTTAAACACAGCTTTTATCCCTATTTGGCTAAAATAATGTTTATTGCCATCCTGCAGGATTGAATCAGGATGAGGAGATGCATGTGCAAAATCTTTGTTGTTTAATATTAAGTATCATTATTAACTCAGCCAGTGCTTTGCTTATAAATTGACTTATGATTGCCCTGTACAAGCTTTATTTATTTATTTGTTTGAGAATGCCAGCCTTTTCTTCCTGTTTCTGCCTGCCCTACAAAATGATTATGGCTTGGGAACACAACCCATTCTGGATTTGATATGGTTTTGAGAACGGAATTTGATTGTTAGTGGATTTTTGTTTGCATTTTGTGGTGGCTTTTTTCTTTTTTTTTTTCAAAACGTTTTCCTGCTCATAGGTGGTCTCTTGTCTCCTTTGTGATCATTATCAAGCACTACAGCAACCAATGTCGGACTGCAGTAATATACAAAAAAAATGTATTAATTATATTTGGTGGGTGACTACCATGATGTAATATTTTGATCTTAGTTTGATGGATCAGCCACTTGACTGTTAAATATCCCGGAAGGGATTTCTATGTACATAATTTTTCTTTATGCATTTTTCTCAGATTTGTTTTCTTTCTTTTTATCGAATATTCTTATGTGCAATTACATTGATTGTATTCAAATAAGTTTTCTGCCACTTGGAGGGAAATTCATTTTAGTTATGACTATAGAAAATTCATTATGTCATTTATGCGTTCTTATTGTTTATATTTACATGGAGATATCTTTAGAAATGAATGAACTTTATAAATATGATTTTGGAGACAATGACAACATTTGATACTTTTTACTATATTTTTTTACACACTTAAGGGCCGATTATGATCGCGGACGGACGCAAGTCCGTCCGCGATCATTGAGGAGGAGGGGACGTCCGCATGGGCTGCGGAGTCCCCTCCTGTGCGATTAGGATGTGACCGCCAGGGTGGCGGTCACATCCTCTATTTTTAACATTGCGGCGGGTGCGGCTTCAAGCTGCACCTGCGGCAATGTTAAAAACGCACGCATTGCATTTGCATGCAGAAAGAGGCAGGCACTGCGCGGTGCCTGCCGCTTTCTGCATACAAATGCAGGGGGGTACCATAGGTACCCCCCATGTGCACCCCCCACCCCCCTTCACCTAGGGGGCCCGCAACGGGCCCCCGCAGTGAAGTTACACATGCTTTTCCACGGCGGAAAAGCCGCCGCGGAAAAGCATGTTTGCAGGCACATACTAATCTGGCGGACGGTGTCTGAGAGACACCGTCACCAGATTAGTGCTTTTCCTCCGCGGTTGTAAGCCAACCACGGAGGAAAAGCTGCGGACGGAAACCAGGACCCACCAGCCATCCTAATGTGGCGGTGAGTCTTTGGTGGGTCCGCTGCGGATTTTCCGCATCCTCCGGGCCGGCGGTGGCTTCCGCCGGCCCGGAGGATGCGGAAAATCCGCAATCATAATGAGCCCCTAAATGTAGTGATTTGTTTATGTCTATGAACCGGAAGTGGATTGCACTGTCTTTTAAAGGAATTTGGCACATGTGTTATTGTTACTTGGCTTTGACAAAGACCTTTTGGTCGAAACGCGTCAGACGTTGGAATACATTTGTGGTGGTATATCCCTGGAGCAGTAGCGGCTCCTGGAGGGAGTGCTGCAGGGTGGTGGGTAGTAAAATCTGGCATACGACCAATCTGAGGTAGGTAAAGAAATAAAGAAATAAAACAAATTAAATTGCACGCGCTGTAACGCCAAATGCATTGTAGTGCGCACAATTTCATTAATTTTATTTATTTATTTACCTAACTCCGATTGGCCATATGCCAGAGTTTACTACCCCCCCCCCGCCCCTCCCTGCCCCCCCCCACCGCCCCGTAGCACTCCCTTCACGAGCCGCTACAGCCCTGGAGTGCAGGTGTCTTCCTTTGCGAAGTGAGGAGGTTGGTTTCGCATATGTATGACATACTTATCATCGATATTCACATCCTCAGTATTGTGGTAATCATGTTGCTATGACATTCATATTAAGCAACATCAATTTAATTCGATATTTAGAATCTGCACCTCTTCAAGATACGTAGATGTAGAGTTTAGAATAGTACATGCACACTTACCCATATGTAGTTACCATCACAATATTATGTCACTCGATATTCTGACTATAATATGTTTAAAGTGCATTATGGTTGCACTATATGAACTGATAAAATACCAAGGTGTAGTATTATCATATCGACTTTCATCGTGAGACAAGACAATACGAAAGGGAAATGTAGTGCTTAACCTGCACACTACTGCAGCTAATTTATGTGCCACTGTTCCTTTTCCTAATTCATTTGCAAGAATTAGCAACTAAATGAATCGGTGCACAAGTTATAATCAGCACAAGAAAAGCCTAAACAAGACACTTTTAAGGAATTCCAAACAAAATTCTAATTGCACTTTCTTGCTTTTTGCGTTAATCTTCTGCAATTCTCTCTTATTAATTCTGATGATTTTATATTTGCAACCTCTCTTTCATATAATAGTTTTTGTCAGCTCACAAACAAGAGGAATTAATAGTCTGCAGAATCAATTAAAGCGCTGACCATTCTCCCAAAAAATAATATTAATTAGAGTTAGATCTTTTAAATTGTGGTTCATGCCTGCAATGTCTTAGCGCTGCATAAAAGTGCTAACATTGGCTATACTGATGACGTAAAGATGAAAAGCTAAGATGCACATAGCACATGCACTAAATACAATGATTAGGATCTCACAATGTTTATGCAAATAAATAACAACACCTGAAAGCAAAACATTAATAAAAATTAAGACATACAAAATAATAAATAATGATTCATAGCTGTCTCTTTCATATCATTAGGGACAATATATATAATCTCATCTGTAAAAGTATTTAAAACATATGTCATTGCGTCAGTAACATCAAAGTCATGGGTGTTGCATTTGGTGTGTGAGGTTTGTGAATAATAGATGTTTTGTGAGTTCTTGATTGCGAAGCTAACCATAACGTATGAATTTATGTGGTTCTTAAGTTTGATTTTGTAATCAGGTCCTAGACCCAACCCCCCCACATGCAGTCAATCCCCCCACATGTACCAATCCCATTTCTTTTGTAATTCATTTTCCTGGTCCCTCAGGAGTTCTGCAGGATTGTGGCAACCCCCACATTCTTTTTTAAAAAAGAATTTGGGATCACATACACCAACTAAGGGTCAGGATCCTTCTGCCCTGCTTCATTATAAATGGCATTAAAAAAAACGTTTTCAGGTGAGGGGATCAAGTTACAAAGTAGGGCAGCAACATTTCTGTTAATGTTGCAGCTAGCCAATGAGAGTACTTGCTCCCAAAAAGACTCCTCAGCCAATCAGGAGGCTTCAATTTTTTTATTTCAGCTCAACTGTGAATAGCTCTATAAATATTGTACCTTATATTTCCAAAACTACTGAAGAGATTCACACCATATCACAAAGAGCATGCTTTCTTTGTATGGATCTATTTTTCTACCCAATTTGGTGTAATTCTGTTCAGCCATTTTGGCTATAGTGCTTGGGACACCTCTTTTTCTGGACCCCATTTGACAGATCAACCTGAAACTTTCCAAGGTGGATTTTTCTTTGACATCGTTTGACAGATCGACCTGAAACATTCCAAGATGGAGCTGGTGTGAATATTCATCAAGCAGAACTGGAGTTATTAGCAAAGCAAAAAATACTATTCCTATGAAAAGTCTGACCTAACTTTAACAACACAGTGACAGCCCTCACTGTGTAATCTATCTATCTATCTATCTATCTATCTATCTATCTATCTATCTATCTATCTATCTATCTATCTATCTATCTATCTATCTATCTATCTATCTATCTATCTATCTATCTATCTATCTATCTATCTATCTATCTATCTATCTATCTATCTATCTATCTATCTATCTATCTATCTATCTATCTATCTCTCTCTCTCTCTCTCTCTCTCTCTGTCTGTCTGTCTGTCTGTCTGTCTATCTATCTATCTATCTATCTATCTATCTATCTATCTATCTATCTGTCGATCTATTATTTATATTAAAAAGTACTTTTAAAAAAGTGCAAAAGGTTTTAGCAACGCAAATTTTTTATTTCCTATTATAGTTAGGTCAGCGTTTTCATAGGAAATGCGTTTTTTACCTTTCTAATAGCTCTGGCAAATTAATTAAAAGACAAACTCACTTTGAATTAGAAACACTTGATGATTACAAATATGAAAAAAATGTGTAAACACAATCACCAGAACATAGAGTAATGTACTCACAACATGTGTAAATATTGTAATTAAATATGAGGATATAAAAATTATTGTGACAACAAGCACTGCACCACCCACAATGCCACATTGGAGGCTAATGTGATATGTATACATTGTGCGAGAAGAAAAACTCACTTACCGTGATTAAGGCCTAGGAGGGCTGAACCGCGTTGGTGTGAATCGACTCAGTGAATAAAACTTGAGAAGAATCAGAAAAAATAGAGTGCAGCGTATTCTTGTATTAAAAAAAAAATATATATATATTGATGGTGAATGGAGCGAAACTGACATCCCCTTGCACCGCCGACACAACATTCCGAGTATTGCAAGATATCTGGAAACATACGCAGAAGTTGCAGCGGGGACGGTGAGTCGAAGGACGGATCCGCCCCTACGTTTCTTCTTTCTTCCTGTGGCCATAACGTGTATAATCACTCAAGTTTAAATTGACGGCTGTCGGCTGGAACGAGTTGCACGGGATTGACAAAAACCAACCGCATTCAATTTAAAGCGAGTTGCACGCATTAATAACATAATGTATTCTGACCAAGCACGCCGCGATGCAGCGGATGATATTTTATTGAAATTAATTGTACAGAATGTTGACCTGAATGAATTGTGTAAATAAATGATTGATTGGTGCAATATGCTTGGTAATCAAATGCCCATCCAGGGTTTAATAACTTTTGTTTAAAAGGCGTCTTACATTAAAGGTGTATAAAGTGGATTAACTGAAACACACTGTAAGATGGCCGCCGTGAAAAAATGAATGAATTGTGGTTCTTATTTTAGGTTTATTGACTCAGAGGACATGACATCATGGTGCAACTTTATTTAATTAACTGTGAACATAATCTATGAGCAACAGTTGACAAAGGCGAGATGCCGAAACGCGTCCTGTTTTTCTTGTGGTTGGAGACGATGAATAAAAATCGCAATTGATTTGTAAAATCCTGAATAACCGAGTGCGGTCCGTTCTTTACCACAGTAAAGGATTTCGAGCTGTGATTTGTAATGTGGTTACCATTGCCACACTATTGGACATGCACCCGCTCCGGAGTACACAACGGCGTTCTTTGATGTTGAATGGAGCGAAACTGACATCGCTTTGCACCGCCAACACAACATCCTGAGTATTGCCGGATATCTGGAAACATACGCAGAAGTTGCAGCGGGGACAGTGAGTCATAAAAAACAGTGCAAGTCTTCCCCTGTGTTCATCCCATTAGGGATCCTGGTGTCTAAAAGTAATATATATTTACTTTCCAATTGTCTTAGGGTTTTCTCCCTATTGCCTTCCCTGATGTTTTAGGTACTGCATCTATGATAAAGTACTTAAGGTCATTTAAGTTCTTTTTGTGGACCAATTCAAAGTGGCGCGCCACTGGATAATTCACATCTGAATTGACAATTGCTCTGAGGTGTTGGAGGATACGGTTAAAAGCCTGCAATTTAGTGCTCCCAATGTACTTGAGTCCGCAAGTACATTGGAGCACATAAACCACAAAATCAGTGCGGCAGGTGAAATGACCCCTAATCTGAATGGGTTTAGGATCAAATGCAGAGTGATATTCACTGGTATTGATACCAAACTTGCATGCTCTGCAAGAGATACATTTAAAAAAAAACAAATTTATCTGATAACCAGTTTGTCTTAATCACTACCTCAGGGCTAGATTTGACAAGAGCATCCCTCATTGAAGGAGCTCTTCTAAAAACAATAGATGGTTCATCTGGTAACAGTGGAGCCAAACTGATATCGGTTTTAAGTAGCGGCCAATGTTTCTTCAATATCCCCCTCACCTTCCTCTCTTCACCATTGAAAGTTGTTATCAGGCTGATTTTGTCACTAGATTCCTCTTTTTTATTCATGGGTAGTATGTGGGTGGAATTCACATTTACAGAGGTAAAATATTCCTCTCTATTGAATCTATTAGCCTTTTCTTTGGCTTCTTGTAACACCGAGGCATCATAGCCCCGGGCACAAAATCTCATGAAAGCTTCATTCTGGCACCTCTCCAAATCTGCCTCCGAGCTACAGATCCTACGCATCCTCAGAAACTCCCCATAGGGGATGCTTCTGACATGATGATTAGGATGCGAACTACTGGCGTGCAATATCGCATTGCCCGCTGTAGGGTTTCTATAAAGTCAGGTCTGCAATGTACCTACAGAGATGTAAATTTCTACATCTAAGAATTGAATCTGATTGGTGCTAATTTGGGAGGTGAATTGTAAATTAAGTTGGTTCTCAGTGATTTTGTTGACAAATTCAGTAGCCGATTCTACCGAACCCCTCCACACCATACAGATATCATCAATGAAGCGCCAGAAATGCACTATACAATTGGGAAATAAACTGGCGAGTGCACCCATAAGGACATGCTCCTCCCACCACCCTACATGTAAACATGCATAGGTGGGGGAGAAGCATGCCCCCATAGCCACTCCCCTCAACTGTTGATAAATCTCTATATGTTCTATATATATATATATATATATATATATATATATATATATATATATATATATATATATATATATATATATATATATATATATATATAGATATATGAAGAAAGCAGTCCTTGTTCCGTCAATGAGTGGCGGAACCCGATAGGTCTGGACCTCCTGAGCCTCACGCAGAACAACGAAGTAGAGCCAAAAAGAACAATGAATCCTCAGATGAGTTAGCAGAGAAGACAGTTTATTAAATAAAGATGACGCGTTTCGCTCCACAAGGGAGCTTGTTCACAAGATATATATATATATATATATATATCATTAACACCTCTTCCTCTGCTTGAAGAATTGGAGTCGCACTTCACTAGGCTCAGGCACACTTATTTATTTAATTACAGATCCGGCAGTCCTGACGCGTTTCGTTGATCACTCAACTTTTTTAAAGGTGTGCCGCACACTGTCTCCCAGTTACGGTCCTACAACAATTGCCAATTTCAAAACCTTTGGTGGGTTGTCCCTCTGGTGGGTGGGTTCTAATCCCGGCATGCTGGAACCTGTAGTCTTAGTAAGTGGGGAGTTTCAGACCCTCTGGCGGGTGGTGCATTGTATTCTCAGTGTGTCTTTGTTGTTGAGCCGATGTGCCCCGTTTCAGCCCCTTTGCAGGATGAATCAGGAGTCATACCGGAGCCAGTCTCCGGTGGCAGCCACTTTCCCTTATCCGCTTTTGCGAGGTAACAAATTTGGTTCTTGTCAGGAAAAATAAAGGCGCTCTCGCTGACTGTGCGTAACTCCCACGGCTGAACCACGCCGTTTGAATATAATTAACACCTCTTCCTCTGCTTGAGGAATTGGTGGGTGGTGCATTTTTAAAATTGTATTCTCAGGGTCTCTGTGTTGTTGAGCCGATGTGCCCCGTTTCAGCCCCTTTTCAGGATGAATCAGGAGTCATTTACTTTGAACTTACCTGTGAAGTTTTAACAATTTCTAAGTAATCGTACTCTCATAGTAATGACTCCCAACATTGTAGCTGTATGGTATTGACTCCCAACTTCCTATGTGACTCACAATTCAAAAGCATATGCAAATATGCCGCTATAGACATGAATTGCCTTAGTCCGAAATTGCTAAACAATTTTGTCCATATAATTTGACAATATGACAGTTAAAAGTTACTGTTAGACTTGGCAAATATGTTATGAGGGCTAATGCATGTTTTGCATTGTACTCTGAAACTGCTAGGAAGAAATAGGCTAATGAAACATAGTCTTGAACTTCAATTACCAACAGCACAACATGAGATATGATGCATGCTGTTTGCATAAGTGCATAATGTAGCCCACTTAAGGTGCCATTAATAGAACCCTCATTCCAGCACAAGCTGGAAATATGTATGCCATCTAATTTGCTCTTCCCATGAACTGTATGCATATTCGCTAGTGCATTTTGAATATTATGGTGGAAAAACTGCTCCTAGCTAGGACGTTCTTTGTTCATAAGAGAACAGCTGCTTTGTGCAGTATGCACTGTTGACGTGAATACATTTGACGATCATTAATTGCATGCAAACATCTTTATGGACAATATAGCCATGCTTTAGGTAGTAATGTTTCTGCTTTAGCTAGAATTATTTAATTTTACATAGGCAGATGTTCGTGGAAGGAAGGCATTTGTGTCATGTGTGTTGGCCCTTTCTGGAAACGATGAAAAATAAGTAGACTAGATCACAGACACTGCCAAATTGATCAGAAAATGAGCATCAGCAATGTTGCGTCCTCCCCAGCCTAGGAGCATGCAAATGAAACACGCCACATAGAAGATGTCTTTATTCTTCAGCATACGATCACACACACTGCACGCATTGCATCATGACTTTCATAACCGCACTGCAAGACCTCCCAGTAGCTTACGTAACTCCCAGAACCGTGAGGGTCCTAGCGCTCATAATCTTGAAGACTCTTCAAGCGTGAAGGATGAGAATGTTCATCAAGTTTAAAAGAGGCAACTAGCAGTCACTTTATTTCATAACAGAAGACACCATATGCTGCAGACTGCACAGAGAACAATCTAACGATGTTGGGATGGCAACGACAGCTGAAGGTGACAAATCTAGAGCCAAGGGAGCGGGCCACATATTACATATTTGATTGTTGCAATTACATGTTGTTGATGCTAAGTAGGGCTGTGCTTGGTGTGATCACCTTTTGCCACCATATTATGAAAGCAGATATGTGTAGTGCCTTTTAGTGATTTAGTTATGTGGTTATGTGTTACAATATTGTGTGATGTTTTGTGTTTTGTTTTTTATTTTAAGGCAAGGTCTGCTTTTGGCTGGAATGTAGCAACCTTTTTGGACATCTCTAAAATAATTATAATGCACAATAGAATAAAAAACAACATAAAAGCAGAAAAAGAAAACAGAAAACCTTACAGGGAACCAGATAACAAAACAGTCAAACCAGAATGCAATATAAGAATCACAGTACAATGCAATAATGCAGCACAAAAACACAAGAGCACAAAAATCTATAATCAACATAATAAAATTCAACACACCGAAAATATGCATATACGCTCGCACAGAGGTCTCAGCCAGTGCCAAAGGTCATTTTCCAGCGAAGTGCTACAGGAGTAGCTTACTGCCACAAAAGTTTGCTTACCAGCCCAAGGAGGAAGGAGATCGTCCAGCGCGGCCGCAGCGGAGGTGAGAGGCGCGGCCCCGGGACTGCGAGGAACAGCGCAAGCACCATCAGCTGTTTCCTCTTCCCGCGTGGGCCGCGCCCCCTCCCAGTGCCCCGCCTCCCTGAAAACATTGAAAACCTCTCGCGGCCCCCGCTTCGCGGGCGCCGCTCGCACAGAGGTCTCAGCCAGTGCCAAAGGTCATTTTCCAGCGAAGTGCTACAGGAGTAGCTTACTGCCACAAAAGTTTGCTTACCAGCCCAAGGAGGAAGGAGATCGTCCAGCGCGGCCGCAGCGGAGGTGAGAGGCGCGGCCCCGGGACTGCGAGGAACAGCGCAAGCACCATCAGCTGTTTCCTCTTCCCGCGTGGGCCGCGCCCCCTCCCAGTGCCCCGCCTCCCTGAAAACATTGAAAACCTCTCGCGGCCCCCGCTTCGCGGGCGCCGCTCGCACAGAGGTCTCAGCCAGTGCCAAAGGTCATTTTCCAGCGAAGTGCTACAGGAGTAGCTTACTGCCACAAAAGTTTGCTTACCAGCCCAAGGAGGAAGGAGATCGTCCAGCGCGGCCGCAGCGGAGGTGAGAGGCGCGGCCCCGGGACTGCGAGGAACAGCGCAAGCACCATCAGCTGTTTCCTCTTCCCGCGTGGGCCGCGCCCCCTCCCAGTGCCCCGCCTCCCTGAAAACATTGAAAACCTCTCGCGGCCCCCGCTTCGCGGGCGCCGCTCGCACAGAGGTCTCAGCCAGTGCCAAAGGTCATTTTCCAGCGAAGTGCTACAGGAGTAGCTTACTGCCACAAAAGTTTGCTTACCAGCCCAAGGAGGAAGGAGATCGTCCAGCGCGGCCGCAGCGGAGGTGAGAGGCGCGGCCCCGGGACTGCGAGGAACAGCGCAAGCACCATCAGCTGTTTCCTCTTCCCGCGTGGGCCGCGCCCCCTCCCAGTGCCCCGCCTCCCTGAAAACATTGAAAACCTCTCGCGGCCCCCGCTTCGCGGGCGCCGCTCGCACAGAGGTCTCAGCCAGTGCCAAAGGTCATTTTCCAGCGAAGTGCTACAGGAGTAGCTTACTGCCACAAAAGTTTGCTTACCAGCCCAAGGAGGAAGGAGATCGTCCAGCGCGGTCGCAGCGGAGGTGAGAGGCGCGGCCCCGGGACTGCGAGGAACAGCGCAAGCACCATCAGCTGTTTCCTCTTCCCGCGTGGGCCGCGCCCCCTCCCAGTGCCCCGCCTCCCTGAAAACATTGAAAACCTCTCGCGGCCCCCGCTTCGCGGGCGCCGCTCGCACAGAGGTCTCAGCCAGTGCCAAAGGTCATTTTCCAGCGAAGTGCTACAGGAGTAGCTTACTGCCACAAAAGTTTGCTTACCAGCCCAAGGAGGAAGGAGATCGTCCAGCGCGGCCGCAGCGGAGGTGAGAGGCGCGGCCCCGGGACTGCGAGGAACAGCGCAAGCACCATCAGCTGTTTCCTCTTCCCGCGTGGGCCGCGCCCCCTCCCAGTGCCCCGCCTCTTTACACCACCTACCGTCTTAAGCAAGGCCGCCTACGCGCATCGCGGGACGCGCGCGGGTCGACGCCCGGGCGAAGCCCGGGCCAAGGGCGGGCCCGTTTAAGCCAGGGCAAGTCTGGTCTGGGCCAATCCCTTTTAATCTCCATCCCCGCCCTGTACATTTCCATCTACTTTGGGAGTTCATCACCATTACTGCTCCATTACATCAATCTACGGGTGCCTATCTACAAATATGACCACCAGGGCTATGAGGAACAAGACGGCTCATGGTGCTGGTGAGGTAATTGGTCCAATTGATCAATTCATTACCAAAGCCAATGACGCCATCAACCAGGGAATTGTCCTGCTTGAAAGACGTGTTTCCCAGGACCTTGCTGCAGCACGAAGGTCCTCTATGGGCCTCTTGGCTTTAGCTAAAACACCGATTCACCAGGAAACTAACACTCCATTACTACAAGAAACTCGTGCAGAACTTCACACCATCCCAATGAGCGTCGACTTATCAGTCACACACCTCTCATTGGGTGAAGTCTCGATGAATGACTTGGAGAAAACACCTACCCTGGTGATTAGCCCCACTCAAACTGTACCGTTTACTTTGACAGAGTCCCAACCCTTGTCCCCACCCGCAGCCGTAACTTCACCCCCAAAACCCGAAAAGGTGTCCAAGGAGGGTGCTATCCCCAAACACGCCAGTGCAGGGGTAACATCTAAGACCAAGCAACACTGTCCACCGAAGCGAACTAGGTCTAAAAAACCCCCACGTTTCAACCCTCCAAAGAATACAAGACAGCCATTATCAGACAACTTGGATGACTCCTCTCTCCTGGCTGCCTCAGTGGAGGAGTCCCATAGGAGTCGCGACACTGTTAATAACAACCACTCAGACCTCAACGCACAAGTGTTCGACTCAATAAAGGACTTCATAAAATTACAATTACTCCCTATCGAGCGAACGCTAAATAACATCGAGAAGCAGCTCGCTAGACTAACTAACCCCATCAGTCATCCCAAGCCTCCCGCTATCTCTCTAGAACCACCGGTCGCTATGACCACCAAACATGTTAAGGCTGTCCCCGTACAAAAACCAGTGCCCCAACCGACAACGCATACAGTTCCCCAACCTATTGGAAAAAATCCCAAAACCCCGAATATTAACCTAGCAACTCCTACAGTTGCTAAGGGTCCCACTAAACAAGCACAGGGAAAACCATCAACAAGTGCTGACCCCACTAGAAAGAACCCTAAGCCCCCATCCCCTAAACCCCCGGTTGCCCAACAGGACGCCGATGCACCCAGCAAACCAGTCGGACCAAAGAGACCAATCCATCTTCCCCCAGAAGCAAGCCCCTACACTGTGATCCTTACAGGGGTCCCAGAATTGGAGGAACACATGAGTGAACCCACCTGGTCATTGAAAAATAAAGTTATGCAGTGGCTTCAGATCAATAGACCCCTTCCTTCATACTGCAAAAGTAGACTGTCCATGGTACGAAGAGTCCCATGGATAGGGGATACAAGGAAAAGAATAAAAGGCGACTGCATCATCATTAACTTTGACAACCCGGAGACAGTGAGTTTCATATGTTCCTGGTCAACCCTGGAGAGAAAGGGAAGCATAGACACTAACCGTCTGTCCTTCTTTTACCCCCCGAGGTTTCCACGTGAACAGGATTTCCCCCAAAACTGGGACCAATCACCAGGCTGGAGTTGGTCTCAAGTCGAAAGGCGTAATAGGAGGAGGGACTGGGACTATCAGCCCTGGAACCTTAGTAGAGATCAACCTTATGCAGAGGGGTGGAGAGGGGCGCCAACTAGTAACTACTTTTCCACCCTCGAAATGGTTGATTGACCATTAAACAACCATTTATCGGCAAACATTAATTTCACGACACCCCGGTCTCTTGTTAGCCCAGGGCTGTCGTCAAGTAATTATGGACTCCTTATCCCTTCCCAACCCCCCTTGGTCTCTCTAAACCCGACTTCACCGTATGGCCCTTTTGGGTTGGAAAGACTACAAACTGGTGATTCCCAGACTTCTCTCTTAGCCTTAACACCTGCACGAAATCCCTCACACTGTCCCTCACAGCATTCCATTGAGGATAATCACCTCTCCATCTTATCCTGGAATATAGCGGGGCTCTCAAATAAATTAGGTGATCCCACTTTCCTGAACTACATACATACTTTCGACATCTTAGCGTTTCAGGAATGTTGGGATTTGACACCCGTAAATTTGGATGGCTACAGTACACACTTTACTCCTCCCACCCAATCCCATAGAGGCAGACCGTCCGGAGGCCTTTGTCTATATGTTTCGAACAGTTTAAACGTATCACTAGAACGTGTTGTCCCCCCGCAAACCGATCATAGCCCAAAGTCCTTTGGCCGCCTACTTCAGGCCTTTATAATATCCGGGAAAGAGATCGTCGACTCTCTCATCATTAATTTATACAATGGTGCTCAGAGGGACGACCAAACAAAATTTATGGAGTTTTTCTCTAAATTAATAAAGAAGGGCATGGGAGGGTCTTCTTCAGATAGGCGCCTGATTATATTAGGTGATTTCAATTGTCATATATGCCCACATAGTGGAACCAGAGTCTGCGACCAAAGAGCCCCGAATGGAGAACACACTACCCACTTTGAACATTCAACCACGGGAATCCATTTGAACAACTTACTACATGAGTGGGACCTGGGCTTCTTCAATGATTTAACTTCGCCCCCGACTGACTTCCTACCTACATTCCATGGAAGGGGCTCGCTCACGATAATAGACTTTTTCCTCCTGTCTCACAGTCACCATGGAGACGCCCTAGAATCCAACAGAGAGGAGCTGGTTCTGAGCGATCACTACCCCATCAGTATTAAAATATATTCCCCCGCCTGTGGTACTAAGCCCAGGAGCAACCTGGAAAATCTCCATTCACATACCATTTCACTTTCATCTAGAAATGGATACACCATAAAATGGGCTAAAATCGACACCTCGAAGTTTGTCGAAAACTTGATTAAATCGGGTCCTGACCTCTTTCTGACCTGTTTGGAACTTTCACCTAATCCATCAGAAATTATCTCTGCCTTCGACCAAATTGCGTCCTTAAGTAGAAAAAATCTGACCCGTAATAATAACAACAAAAACAATGCTGTCAAGAATCAAGGTTGGTTTGATCATGAGTGTTCAAACACTCGCGACATCTTGAAGGCCAGCCTCAACAAAACTCCAAAAAACCAGATGGAAATCAGATCCGCCCGTGCCGCATACAAACTGGCAATCAAGAACAGGAAAAAGGATCTAAAAAATGCGGCCTGGGAAGCCCTGCTGAAAGCCAGTACTTTAAGAGACAATACGGCATTCTGGAGGGAGGTGAATGCCCCCTTTTTTAACGACAGGACTACAGACTGTATAGAAATTGCTATCTCCGAAGATGTTTGGACAAACCATTTTACAGAACTGTACAAACTAGACGACCGAATTGAACCAATGGAGAACAATGAATCGCTAACCAACAACCTAGAGTCGTTTCCACTTTCCATCCACTTCAATCACCCGGAAGTGGAAATGGCCATCGTTGAAAGCTCAAATGCCAAAGCGCCCGGCCCAGATGGAATCCCTATAGATCTATTCAAAGATAACATCCAACTATGGGCACCCATTCTTACCAACGTCCTTAATTCGTATGCCCAGAAAGGATTCCCCACAACATGGCAAGAAGCGATCATAATACCCATCTTCAAAAAAGGCGAAAGAATGGACCCAAAATGTTATAGACCCATTTCATTACTGGACTCCATGATGAAGGTGGCCGGGAGAGTCCTTTTAAATCAACTACAGTCATGGGCACAGGAGAATAACATTTTATCTAAATTTCAATATGGGTTCGTTTCTGGTCTCGGGACAGTGGAACAATGTTTAAATCTAGCCCTGATCATTGACAAACATGTGCTGGCTAAAAGAGGCAACATCTACATGACTTTTGTGGACTTAAGCTCTGCTTTTGACTGTCTTAATCATAGCCTACTCTGGTCTACCCTCACTAACATGGGCGTTGACCCTAACATTTTATCTTTCATCAAAGAACTCTATCGAGGTGCCGGGGCCAAGGTCCGCTACGGGAAGGATGGAGCCTGTACAAATAAGTTCCCTATTAGAAAGGGGGTCAGGCAGGGCTGTATCCTTGCCCCCTTTCTTTTTAATCTGTATATCAACAGTGTCGCCGACTGTCTGGCCAAATTAGATGTGGACTATCCTAAAATAAAAGGCCATGCTGTTCCCATTCTTTTATACGCGGACGACGCCGTGATTATGTCCAGGACCCAACTAGGCCTTCAAAAAGCACTGACCGCCTTTTCTACTTTTATGGATATGAGAGGTCTTAAGATCAATGTAAGTAAAACTTTTACTATGTGTCGCAGTACCAAAAAGAACATTTCCTGCAATACGTACATCGATGCAAATAAGATCTCTCTCACAAAAACCTTCACATATCTAGGTATACTTTTTAGCAGCACTGGCACTTGGAAGAATGCTGTACATACCCGAAACTTGGCTTTTATTAGACAGATTGGAGCCTTAAAGAAATTTGCGGCCAAACTAGGAGGGAAACCAGTTAAAATTCTGCTGGACATATTCGCTGCCAAATGCATCTCAACCGCAACATATGGAGCAGGTATCTGGGGCCTGGCGGATTGCGGCGAGATCCAAACCAGTGAGAACTCGTTTCTAAGATTTTTGCTGGCTGTTCCTCGATCAATCTCAACTACAGTCTGCCATAACGAGTTAGCACGTGTATATATTTCAGACATAATTAAAACTGCGCCTATCCTGCTATGGCACAAAATCTGGTGCTCGGAAAAAACGGTGTTAAACCAGGACATTATCAAGGACTGTATGGCCTTAACCAACACAAGAAAGATACCTTGGCTCGCCTATGTGCAGAAATTCTTAACCTCCCTGGATTTAGCTGATATGTATACTAACCCCACAACGTGTCAAATGATTTCTAAAAAGGTCCTCAAGGCTCGCTGCCTAGGCTTGCTTTCAGATAGGCGTTCTTATCTCGAAGGCAACAAAGCATCGATTGCCAATCACAACCTCCTACTGTATGATGACGGCATCCCTTCTTACCTTTCCCCGCTCACCACTCCCTACACGAGAATGTTGCTGACAAGGATGAGGACGGAGTGTTTCTTCCGCCTACTAACCTTTCCCACTGTAAACGATTGGTCACCTACCCCGGTGGTCTGTCCTTGCGACAATGTTTCCAAGCAGTCCAACATTCACGTTATCCTATTCTGCAAATTTTATGACTATGGTAGACGGAAATATCTTTTTCCGCTCCTCAAACACTGGGGCCTAAGACAGTGCCGTCCAGCCTTACTAAAGCTATATATGCTCGAAGATGAACTCACAATCAATGCAGCTAGTAGCTTTCTGAAATATGCAGTAAGGTGCAGAGCATCCATGAACTAACTGTCTTTGACCCCCACCAGCTAATCTTTGCACAATTTTTCACAAGTCTAACTTTTTTAACATGTTTTTAACAATGTAGTATGCCTTTTTGATTGTAGCTCATATTCATTTTTATGCTGTATTATATGTGCTTTTATGATTTTCTTTGAAAAAATCGAATAAAGCTTTATTGACTTGACTTGCATATACATCTATGACACACATTACGGCTTTCACAAGTCTACTTTTGTAAGATGGTGGTAAAAGTAACTTTATGCACCACCAAGGATGTGTATTAGCACCAGTCAAAGCATGTTTTGAGTTCTGGCCCTACATGCTAACTTTATGTGATACTGCCCCTTTGGAAGATGAAGTCCTTTGGTGCTGTAAAGCACACATGCCTTTGTGAGTAAAGGAGAAATATGTTCCTGACTATCAATGAAAATCTATCATTTTTGTTCATTGCATAGAGATCATTACTGAGCATGTTGACCACTAATTTGGACTTAGGTATTGGAGCCAGACCTCAATATTAAACAAATTATTAGCAATAAACAAGTGTTATGATCAACAGTAATTTCAAAAATTAAATGCTGGTATAATTAGCAAAACAATCTTAGCAAATATGTGTTGAGAGCAGATTAAAACAGTACTCATTTTAAGAGGGTGTATTCAGTACATCATATATACAACCAATGATAAGAACAACAAAAAAAAGACATGAGGAATCATGTATATTTACAATTATGCTACTTCTTGGTCAAGTAACTTTACTATATCCACAATAACAATGTTGCCAAGTGAAATAATGAAAAAGATATGCAAATGTTCACTGCAATAGTTGAAGATGTGGTGCAAGTGATATAAACATGGTTCCCTAAGAGTGTTCAGAACATATAAATATTTGTACAGCTTGGGGAAGTACAAGGTACGTTCTGAGTCACAAAAGCAAGGGCATTGGGAAGGTTTCCACCCGTTCCTTAATTCCCACAAAACACCTCTACTTTTTTCTTAATCCATAAATAGCTAACTAGTGTTACTTCCTTTTTAATAGAACTTAAATACGCTTAAAAATTCAGAGTCCTGATTGTGACCTTACCATTCATAAATAGGTCAAAAGATGATTGTGCAATTCACAAAGGAACCTCATGAGTAGTAACTTTATCCCTGTGAAGTCTCCGCACTCATGGCGCAGACTCCACACATAAAAAGAACGGCAATCGTAAAGATACTATTTGTAAAAATGCTTCATGAATTGTAAAAAAAAAACGTAAACTTATGCAAAAGTGTAACTTTACCTTTGTGAATCAGGCTCACACACAAATACTGCACACTGGCACAGACAAGCACAGGGGAATGCATCTGAGACTCAGAGCAGAGAGGGCCTGAATGAGGGTGTGGAATAGCAGTGATCAAGAGAAATAGCAAGCCGGGACAGACAGCGTGTTGGGGTTGGAAAGTCTCAACAGTGGTTGTGCCACAGACATTTCTGCATTCACTAGACAAATGAATCACATATCACACTTGTCAGTGAAGGTATGCCTGTCTTGGACCTTCTGCCTATAGTGCTGGAACACTTTTTAGGCTAGGGTTGGGAGACAGGGCTCTGAGCTAAACCCAGCTTTTTTTTCAAAACGAACTTGATCAGCTTTGAATTTCACAAAGCTAAAAGAGTTTAGAAAATACACAAAGTTGCTAGTCAGCCTACTTTACACCCCTCTAATTTGAATCCCCTTTAACTGAGAGGATTTACATTTGGATTGTGGAAAGTTAATTGAGTGAACCTAAATGTATATCTTCAAAAAATCCATGTATTTCTTCACATAGAATCACACATTGTATACCCTGGATATCGAAACCAGAATGCCAATGGCACAGCATATCGAGGACAGAATATTAAATCCAGTCCAAGCTAAATAGTTCTCAGGTGAGTAACAGTCAGTGCTGTGCATTATGGGGCTGATGGTTCCTGTATTGCCCATGTGGGTTTGTCATATTCCTATGTGACAAAAAAACCCTGAGAACTATTTTGTTTGAACTGGGGATAAATTGGAAGACAAAGGTTACTGTTTGTAATGTATGCTGCCTTTGAAAAAGGAAAAAATAAATCCGACACACGTCAGGATTCAAGGCATCACTGCTCTGTGTATGCCACTTACCAAGGCTACTCCTTATAAATATAACTTTGCCTGTTTGAAGAGAGCACTGCGTTTTGGGGCAACTTCTTTGGATTTCATATATATATATATATATATATATATATATATATATATATATATAAAGGGAGCTTGACTCCCGAAACGCGTAGATGGAATTGCTGAATAAATAAGCCTTGAAAAAAACTCTGCTCGTGAGTGCCTGGATGCTTTCAGTGTGAGACTGAGATAACTGGAATCCTATTCTGAATATATATATATACATATATATATATATTACCTACTGGCAGTCGCCAGTAGGTATATATAGTTAGGACCTAGTTTCCATAGGAAATCCATAACATTCTATTGGGAATAACTTTGGCGCCGGTGGACGAATGTTCGCCAATTTCTCAAAGAAGATGGCCCGTTCCGTTCCGCTTCTTCCCTGAAAGTCTCGGGTAGATTCGTCAAGCGGGGACCGAGAAAAAAAGGGGGTCCCAAAACGTGTTTTCCCCATGTTATTTTCCATAGGACGATTGGACACGGCTACAGCCCGAACGGCTGAGTGGAATTACAAGAAATTTGTCAAAATGGTAGAGTCTGATTCGCAGATCCCCCTTTTTTTAAATGGTGTAAATCCCTCCAGTATTTGTTGAGAAAATCGAATTTGAAAAAATGTATATATCTATAAGCGCGCACCGTGCGCGCACCGTGCGAGCACCTTCCTGTGCACCAGCTGCATGCTGATTGGCTGCCACTGTCTGTCAACACTCCAAAACAGAAATTGATATCAGCCATCTTGTGCCTCAGTAGACTGAGGCACAAGAAAGCAGAAAAACAAACATGTAGAACTCAAAAAGGGGGCAGGGTAGAAGCACCCTGACCCCCTAGGCCTGCTCAGGGGGTCCCACAGGGACCCCCACTGCAAAACATCAGTGATGTCATCAGTAACGTAACTGACCATGTCATGAATGATGTAATATGTGACATCATCAGCAGTGGATTGCGGTTGCGCGAAATATAGTTAGTACAACTAACTATATAGGAGCAATTTCAATGGCTTTTTAAATGCTAATTCATAACTATATATGACCTGAAACCTATGGTTTTTTTAAGTGAATTTGCACGGTTTTTTAAATGCTAATACCTAACCACATATGACCTGAAACCTATGGTTTTTTCAGTGAATTTGCAAGGTTTTTTAAATGCTAATACCTAACTACATATGACCGGAAACCTATGGTTTTTTCAGTGAATTTGCAAGGTTTTTTAAATGCTAATGCCTAACTATGCAAGGCTTGAAACCTATGTTTTTTCAGTGAATATATATAATATATATATAATTTTTATTTAAAAAAAAAATTTCTATGATTACCGGGTCCGCGCACCGTCAGCGCTCCGTAAGCACACCGTAAATACTCTGAGCTCTTACCCCGACAAATTTTTTAAATTTATAAAACATAATATCTACATTTTTAACGTAGATTTTAAAGGTAGACAATATCTGCTTTAATGTAGAAAATGTTTTTTTTGAACTTTTAACAACAGTATATTACTTTTTTAAGTAGTAAAAAATCTCGCGAGGGTACATCGCACGTGCACGCAACGTAAGAGCTCCGTCTGCGCACCATAAAAGCTTCGAGCTCTTACCCCTGAAAGTTTTATAAACTTTAAATCATTATATCTACGTATTCATTGCACAATGTAAAGGTACACATTATCTGGGATAATAAAGAACATGTTAATTTAAACTTTAAAAGACCATATATAACTTTATTTAAGCAATTATAAATCTCGCGAGGGTGCGCATACGTAAACGCATTGTAAGATGACGTAAGCGCTCCGTAAATAATACGTAAACGCACCGTAAGCTTACGTAAGCTCTCCGTAAACCCTCCGTCAGCTTACGTCCAACCATGTGACCTCATAACAAAAGATTTTATTGGTTTATAATACTTCCTACTCCAATTCTTGAAAGACCCCTCCCATCTTCATCATTCTTCTTTGGTTTTCGAGAAAGAAACACCATTTTTCATCAGCACTTTGCTCCTGAAAAATCTATTGAAATGTCTGAACAGCAGGAACTTGAGCATTCAGAACATGAGGAACCTGAGCATACTGAACATGAGGAACCTGAGCATTCTGAACACCAGGAACTTGAGGATTCTTCTAGTTCATCTTCAGAAGAGTTTGTTCCTGAAACCCCTAGATCACCGAAAGATTCCATAGTTTGGAAATTTTTTTAATTCCCAGAAGGACAGAAAAAGGTAAATGCGCCTTTTGTCACATGCAAAATCTGTGACTCGGTACTTTCCATAGCGGATCAACTGAAGAAGTACAGCTTTGGAACTTTGAGCATGGAACGCCATGTAAAAAATATACACACAAACAATTGGAGTAAAGCTGTAATGAAAAGATTATCAGAGGAGCAGGGCTCTGCTCCCAGCACTTCTTCTCAACCAACAGCACCACCAATGCAAGCATCAATGGTTGCAAATATCTAACCAGAACTTAAGAATTTGTTGATGCAATGCATTTGTTGCCAGAAACTAATAGCCTTTGGACAAGAGTCCATTCAAGTTATCCTGCAAAAAAACAGGAAGCACAGGTGCACCCCTTCATTGTTTTCTTTATTTTTCATAGTTTGTTCCGGTTGAACAATTATCTGCCTTAAAAAGTTTATTTTTTTACATTGTTTTTATAGCAAAACAAAACCAAAAAAAACAGTTCTTTTTAGAACTACCTCTACTGGTTAAAGAAAGAACTACATTTCTATGTTTGTATGTAAAAGTTTGTCATAGTGAATGTCAAAGTGCAAAACTATAAGGATGTGGTACAGCATAAACCTGTAAGGTGTTTACCCATAGTATACTGTACTACTTCCAAAGCACTGAAATGTAACATATGTATATAAATATGTTACAACTCTATAGGCCAGATGTACGTAACCTCGATGTACCTACTCATAAATACCGAGGGCCCGATGTAGGTAATCCCAGATTACCACTTCTTAAATACCGAATCATACCGATTCGGTATTTAAGGACTGGCCATGGGGATGTAGGTATTTTTCCCGAATTGTTTACCGATTCAGTTAAATTCGGTAATTACCGATTCGATAATTACCGAATGTGTATTTGGCATTGATTCCTATGGGCCTTGAAGCCCATATGAATCAATGGCAAATACCGATTCGGTAAATACCGAATCAGTAAATTCTGAATTCTGCCAGGGGGAACAGGGTGTCACTTTGACACAATGTAGCACCCCTAATTTTGGCTTGTGTGCAATGTGACACACATACATGCCCTTAGGGCATGTATGTGTGCTACATGGCACAGGTGTACATGCACAGATGTGCATGTACACAGGAATTCCTTATTTACCACCCAATTGTATTGGGTGGTAAATAACAAATTCTTAGACGCCTCTAGCAGTGCTACCTCCATTAGAATTTACAGATTTGGTATTTTTTTACCGAGTCTGCATTTACCGATTCGGTAATTTTACCAATTCAGTAAATACAGAAAAATACCAAATCTGTAAATAAATGCCTCCTACATAGGAAAAGACATTTACCGGTCGGTAACGGCCGAATTCGGCCATTACCGACCGGTAAATGCCTACCTACATCGGGCCCCAAATCATACCACTTCAATATTTAAGAGTAGGTAAATGGGATGTAGATAATTTCTCTTTTGAAATTACTGAATCTGTATAATTCAGTCATTTTACCGAATCAGTATTTACCGATTTGGTAATTGCCATTAATTCCTATGGGCCTTGAGGCCAATAGGAATCAATGGCAATTACCGAATCAGTAAATACCGATTCAGTAAAATTACCGAATTGTCAAGGGGGACAGGTTGTCACTTTGACAGCCTGTTGCACCCCTGATTCTGACTTGTGTGCCATGTCACACACATACATAGTCTTACGACATGTATGTGTGCCACATGGCACAAATGTACATGCACAGATGTGCATGTACACAGGAATTCATTATTTACCCACGAAAGTATTATCGTTATATCTACATATTCATTGTACAATATAAAAGTACACATTATCTGGGATAATAAAGAACATGTTTATTTTAAACATTTAAACAACATATATAACTTTATTTAAGCAACTTTCAAACAACATATATAACTTTATTTAAGCAATTACAACTCTCGCAAGGGTGCGTACCAAACAGTTCTTTTTACAACTACCTCTACTGGTTAAAAAATAACTACATTTCTATGTTTGTATGTAAAAGTTTGTCATACTGAATGTCAAAGTGCAAAACTATAAGGATGTGGTACAGCATAAACCTATAAGGTGTTTACCTATAGTATACTGTACGACTTCCAAAGCACTGAAATGTAACATATGGATATAAATATGTTACAACTCAATAGGCCAGACGTACGTAATCTCGATTTACCTACTCATAAATACCAAATCATACCACTTCAATATTTAAGAGTAGGTACTTCGGATGTAGGTAATTTCTCTTTTGAAATTACCGAATATGTATAATTTTGTCATTTTACCGAATCAGTAGTTACCGATTTGGTAATTGCCATTGATTCCTATAAGTCTTGAGGCCACTAGGAATCAATGGCAATTACCGAATCAGTAAATACCGAATTGGTAAAATTACCGAATTGAAAAGGGAGACAGGTTGTCACTTTGACACCCTGTTGCACCCTTGATTCTGATTTGTGTGCCATGTCACACACATACATGGTTTTAGGGCATGTATGTGTGCCACATGGCACAAATGTACATGCACAGATATAAGTTTTATAAACTTTAAATCGTTATATATACGTATTCATTGTACAATATAAAGGAACACATTACCTGAGATAATAAAGAACATGTTTATTTTAAACTTTTAAACAACATATATAACTTTATTTAAACAATTATAAATCTCACGAGGGTGCTAAATCATTATATCTACATATTCATTGTACAATATAAAGGAACATATTAACTGGGATAATAAAGAACATGTTTATTTTAAACTTTTAAACAACATATGTAACTTTATTTAAACAATTATAAATCTCACGAGGGTGTGTACCACGTAAGCACATCATAAGATGACGTAAGCGCTCCGTAAATAAAATGTAAACGCAACGTGAGCTTACGTGAGCGCTCCGTAAACGCTCCGTAAACACTGCGTAAGCTTACGTCCAACCATGTGACCCTATACAAAAGATTTTATTGGTTTATAATACTTCCTACTCTAATTCTTGAAAGACCCCTCCCATCTTCATCATTCTTCTTTGGCTTTCAAGGAAGCAACACCTTTTTTCATCAGCACTTTGCTCTTGAAAAATCTACTGAAATGGCTGAACAGCAGGAACCTGAGAAACCCCTAGAACACAGAGAGAGTCCATAGTACGGAAATGTTTTAAATACCCAGAAAAATAGAAAAAGGTAAATGTACCTTTTGTCACATGTAAAATCTGTGACACAGTACTTTCAAGAGGGGATCCACAGAAGAAATACAGCTTTGGAACTTATAACATGGAACGCCATGTCCGGAATATACACCCAAACAATTGGAGTAAAGCTGTAATGAAAAGATCAGAGGAGAAGGGTTCTGCTCCCAGCACTTCTTCTGAAGCAACAGCACCACCAATGCAAGCATCAATGGTTGCAAATATCCAACGTGAACTTAAGAATTTAATGATGCAATGCATTCGTTGGCAGAAACTAATAGCCTTTGGACAAGAGCATTCTGATTACCAGGAACTTGAGGATTCTTCTACTTCATATTCAGAAGAGTTTGTTCCTGAAACCCCTAGAACACAGAGTCCATAGTACGGAAATTTATAAAATACCCAAAAATAGAGAAAAAGGTAAATGCGCCTTTTGTCACATGTAAAATCTGTGACACAGTACTTTCAAAAGGGGATCCACAGAAGAAATACAGCTTTGGAACTTATAGCATGGAACGCCATGTCCGGAATATACACCCAAATGGAGAAAAGCTGTAATAAAAAGATCATCAGAGGAACAGGGCTCTGCTCCCAGCACTTCTTCTGAAGCAACAACACCACGAATGCAAGCATCAATGGTTGCAAATATCCAACCTGAACTTAAGAATTTGATGATGCAATGCATTCGTTGCCAGAAACTAATAACCTTTGCACAAGAGTCCATTCAAGTTATCCTGCAAAAAAACAGGAAGCACAGGTGCATTACCAGGAGCATTTTTTCTTTTCTCTGAAGATTGTCTTCTGGATGAATCTTCAAATTGAGTCCTATTGATTGATAAAGCTTGCTTATAAAGTCTTTGTTTGCGGTTCTTGGTAGGCATAATCTATTATGACTCTGTAGATATTTACAATCTGTTGAAAAGAAAAATATGACATATTATAGACCACTACTAACATAGCACATAGCAATTACATTAACTAAACAATAGAAACACTAGTTCACATCTCTCTTTGTGTGTCTCATATCACTCTCTGCCTGAGATTATCGCTATCATCAGAAAGGGAAAAACTAACGGAGAACCGGGCCCGAATGGCATCCCGCAAATTGCCTTTAAGGAAGCACCAGATTTTTGGGGCCCACACCTTGAAGAACTCTTTGCTGATGTTCAAAGTTACAACTGCATTCCTAATAGCTGGAAAGGTTCTATCATCACGCCAATATACAAAGGAGGAGACAGAGCTAATCCTTTAAATTACCGCCTAATAACACTTCAGGATATTGAAGCGAAATATTTTGCCTCTCTCCTATTAAAAAGACCTGGTAAATTGGGCAGATGATAAAGCAATGATCCAGATAAATCAAACTGGATTTAGAGCCGGCTTCGGAACTACGTCAAACATATTAACAATAACCATGATAGCAGAAAAATGCCAGCGTTCGAAACAGGACCTGAGCCTCTGTTTTATCGACCTGAAGGTGGCATTCGATAGCGTTGATCGCAAGCTATTATGGGCGAAGCTGAGAGCTTGGGCCATACCTGAGAAAATACTGAGGGGGCTACTTCTATTCTACACTAATACATGGACACAAATCAAGCTATGGGACGGATCACACCTATCAAGAAAAGTATATACATCAATCGGATTGAAACAGGGCTGCGTATTAGCACCACAGCTTTTTAACCTATTCATCTCAGACCTTTCGGAAAATTTAAATAACTGCAATGCGCACACACCGAAACTTGGTAATTTTCATCTGACTCATTTGGCCTATGCAGACGACATTGTGCTCCTGAGTCTAACTAAAGTGGGCCTGTCCAGACTACTAGCAGTAACGTCAGAATTTCTGACGGTAAATAACCTTGCTCTGAACTTGTCCAAAACAAAAACTATGTCAATAACCAACCATCGTACAGCGCAACTTAATTATCTCGCTTGAAGGAAAATCACTGGAAAGAGTATCAAACTATAAATATCTAGAATACTATATTGACGACAAACTCACTCTAAACGCCCCCAAAAAATATATGAAGCAGAGAGCCGGAGCATTAATATTCGCACTAGGCTCACTGGCAAAGAAATTGGAAGGCCCTTCGTTTATACCTCTACTAACAGTGATGGCAACCAAAGTACTTCCAACTCTATCGTACGCTAGTATAGCTATGCAGGGCAAGGATGATATCACCTTAAACAGCCTTATTACAAAAATCTACAAGAAGGTCTTACAACTCCCACGCTCAGCTTCACCCGCCCAGATGCGCTTAGAATTTGGCTTGATGAATGAGTCACTGGGAAGACTCTACACAAGCATCAGAGTATGGTATAGAATTAAAACGAACTCCACAAATGACACCTTGGACAGATTGTTATGGCAGGAATTAGTAAGCCAACAACACTCTGCAGCAAATAAATATCTGACTGGAGCTCTGGAGCAAACATGCACTGCAAACCTGTGGGAAAAAAACCTGCCATTTCCGTCCTTTAAACAGGTTCTAAATAAAGCAGCCAAATTTCACTCACTAATAACGGATAAAGCTATCTTTGCTGCCCGCTCCCATTCTTGGACCGTGATTAACAGCTACAACAATCTCACCTCGGCTGCCTACCTAGCATCAACGTATTCTATGTTTATAAAAAAAAGGCTGATGGCAGTGAGACTTGGCAATCTACCAACTCCGGCTGATGCCCCTGTCTGGAAACGCTCAGACGCAAACGCCTGTCGACTATGTGGCACTACAAAAGAAAACATAATCCATATCATATGCCACTGTAAAACATTGAACCGGGACCGCACGCTCTTTTTAAAGAACATGTTTAGGGCCAAAAGACTACGCACCTGTAGATCAGCCATTATTGGAGCCCTAGACTCAACAGACCCTATAATCAATTGCAAACTGATAAAGTTCTTAATAGCCTTTGAAAAGCGCCTAAAAGCTCTTGAAATTTTAAATTAAGATTTTCTGTATTATTAACTATTTTAACGATGAGCAATTGAAAAAGCTCCTACTAGCATCATTTTAAACTTTTGGGCTGTAAAACGTATTATGAGGAAGCTGACCGATTTTATTGTAATGGACAATTTTCTTTCGCTTTTGGTTTTGTTATGGTTTTAATTAACTAAACAATAAAGTTTATACAGCTTATTCCACTCTCTGCCTGCACCATCTCCCTCTTTGCATGCCTCATCTCACTCCTTCCACCATCTCTCTGTTTTTATGTGTGTGTCATCTCAATCTCTGCCTACACCATCTGTGTGTTTGTGTCTGTGTCTCATCTCACTCTCTGTGTCTAAAACGATTTACCATACTAAATGTTTTTTGTTGAAATGTCTGGCTTTAAGTTTTTTAACAAGGAACACACTGAGTGTATATGTGAATTAAGGAATTATATTTTCCTCTTTTTCCATAGTGTTAGCTGTGTGTGCTCACAGTTTGTATCTTTTAGCTTACAGGGTAGACTTCTTTTTAAAGTGTTTCTCATGCTTGAATTCAATGCTGGTACAGAGATAGTGCTAATAGATAACGTTGGCTTGTAAATATGCTCCTTTTTTACAAGCGCCTTGCACAACCTTTAACATGGGTGCAAGCAGTGAATATATGGAGAGGGATAGGAATAGCAGATAGAAAACAATATGAAATGGTGTGGGAGATTCATAAAGGATTTCACTAATGGCATCAATTGAGATGGAATATAAGATAAAGAGGGGCATATTTACAAGCCCCTTGCACAATGTTTAACATGGGTACAAGCAGTAAATGCATGCAGAGTGATAAAATTGGCACACAGACAAGAATATGAAATGCCTTGAGAGATGTGTAAAGGATTTTACTAATGGCATAAATTGAGATACAATATACGAAAAAGAGAGGCATATTTACAAGCCCCTTGCACAATATTTGGCATGGGTGGAAGCAGAAAATCCATGCAGAGTAATAAAATTGGAACACAGACAAGAATATGAAATTCTGTGAGAGATGCGTAAAGGATTTTACTAATGGCATAAATTGAGATAGAATATACAAAAAGAGAGGCATATTTACAAGCCCCTTGCGCAATGTTTGACATGGGTGCAAGCAGAAAATGCATGCAGAGTAATAAAATTGGCATACAGATAAGAATATGAAATGCTGTGAGAGATGCGTGAAGGATTTTACTAATGGCATAAATTGAGATACAATATACGAAAAAGAGAGGCATATTTACAAGCCCCTTGCACAATATTTGGCATGGGTGCAAGTAGAAAATGCATGCAGAGTAATACAATTGGCACACGGACAAGAATATGAAATGCCTTGAGAGATGCGTAAAGAATTTTACTAATGGCATAAATTGAGATAAAATATACAAAAAAGAGAGGCATTTTTACAAGCCCCTTGCGCAATGTTTGACATGGGTGCAAGCAGAAAATTCATGCAGAGTAATAAAATTGGCACACAGACAAGAATATGAAATGCTGTAAGAGATGTCTAAAGGATTTTACTAATGACATAAATTGAGAAACCTGACTCATTTTCAAAATACAACAGTAATGAAGCCAAATATGCTTGTTATGCTTCCCAATACTGCAAACAGCATTCTCTCTATATTAAAAGAACCATAACACACCTTTAAAATCACTTTTAAAAATGTAGAACAGTGTGAAGCACACACCAGATTTTCTCAAGCACAATCTCTGAACTGCAGCTCAGACACGGGAAACAGAAAGGGCACAGTTTTCCACTCATTCTTCTCACTTATTTCTGCTCATAACCAATGAAATGTCTTTCCCACACTCTTTCAAAACTAAACTAACATTTCATTTGGTTCTACATTTCCACACTTTCAAACTCACATAATATTCACCCATCCCCCTACTGCTCATTCAACCTGTTACTATGGTAACTCCCACCTAAGGTAGAACAGAGTTTAAAAGTTCATCATACTATGTTGCAAATGAATCCAGCAAGGTTGTTAGAACTTTCAATATAACATCTAATCATGTGCAATGTTCCTTTCAATGACCTTTTCTGAACCATTAGAATTGCTTCTTTTAAAAAACAAAACTATGCACCCTAATTTGCTCTTTTGCATTTTCAGAAAGCTCCAATCATTTCTTAAGCTTCAACTGCAGTGAGTGTCCTCCTCTTTTTTTTCTAAACTGCAAGCTTTCCAACTGCCATTTCGTTTACAGCCCTCATCTGAGTACAACCAGATCTGCCTTGAACATGCTTTCAGTAGGGTTTGTAGGACACAGCTTTGTATTCTGGTCTAAAAGGTATGCAGCAAACAGAGGAATTTTAAACCTTGATTTACCAATTGTGGATATTTTATGGATTGGCCAGAGAGGATTGAGATGTCACCAATTGATACCATTGGTGAAATCCTTCATGCATCTCCCACACCCTGACCTCATAAATGTGAACTGTGGTGGAAATGACTTATGCACTTTGACTGGGGTTGTTCTGGAAATGCTATTGAAGGACATCTTTGGACAATTGATGTCACTTTTTCCTCAAATTGCTTTTGTCTATTCCAATATATGCCAAGGGCAAAAATGGAATTGGTCCAATCAATTTTGTCCGCAGATTGAGAAAGCAAGGAAACATGTAAATAAATCTGTTTCTGCATACATGAGAGACTACGGAATGGGTTGTATATACCACAACAACTCGCGTTACAACATGCAAGGCGTCTATAGGACAGATGGTGTACATTTCACTGATGAAGGGAACAGAGTCTTTCTCTGTAACATCAGACTCTGCATTGGTACTTCCTTGCAGGTACCAAAAAAAACACAATGAACACAACAGCTCTTTTAAGAGCCAACTAACATGTAAACACTCAAATATGATTTTTTACTTCATTTTTTTATTAATTTTTACCGAAGTCCGCGCACCGAGCACTCACCGAGCACTCCCCGTGCACGGACCTATCGTGTTTTCTGGTATTTTTTTTTAAAATAAACATTATTTTTAACCTTAGGAGTCCTTGAAGGACCCCCTGAGAAGGCCTAAGGGGTCAGGGACACTCTACCCTACCCCCTTCCCATGTTTTTAAGTTATATTTTTTACCCTCTTCTGAAACCACAAAATGGCGGCGATAGGGCTCGCGCACCATGCATTTACCGAGCACTCACAGTGCATGCACCGAGCACTCACGGTGCGCGGACCTATTGGAATTTTTTTTTAAATAAAACTAAATGGAAATGGACATTGTATCCTCTGTAGATACCTTGTATGTTGTTATGCAAGTTATTGTGGTATATTGATCCCATACTGTAGTCTTTCAGGAAAGCAGAAACAGATTTGTTCACATGATTCCTTCCTTTCTCAATGTGTGGTCAGAATTGGCGTAGGGGGTCATGAGTTCCTATTCTGGTGAAACACACTTGCTGTTCTATATACTTACTTATGTTGTAAACTAGTGCATCAGAGACAGTCAGTGAGAGAAAGGATGCAGGACATGAAGAACACAAAATTGTATCACTTTGATACTACCTCATAAATTATATTTAAATAAGTATAATTTTCAAAACAATGTTTTTATCAGAATTTTCAAAATCTAAAAGAATTTGTAGCATTTCTTCATCAGGAATTTCATCCGTCAAAGTGTCTGAAAATGATTCGTCAAACTCAACAATGTCTACACATTCCATTAATCCCATATCTAGTGTTTCATCAAAAAAATCTGCCATGGTATCTCCTTCATGTTCTTCATGATTTGTTTCATCTATAGGATTAATATACACCACAGAATAAGTTGCCTCAATAAACATTGCTGTTATTTCAAAGAAGATATTGGTAGGCTCCTCATTTCCATTCATCATTTTATGTTAGTGTACTATTAAAAGAAAGAGAAACAGCGCTTACTGCATGAATTCCTGCTCTGGTGAGACACACTTGCTGCTCTTTAAACTTACTTATGTTGCAATCTTGTGCATCAGAGACAGACAGTGAGAGAAAGGATGCAGGACATGAAAAAGAGATGTCAAATACACATTTAAGAAAATTTTGGGGGAGAAGGGAAGTATTTATGAGTAAACTTACTATGTAACACCAAAAATTATCAGTTTGCTACTACCTCATAAATTAAGTATAAATGCTCATGCAATATTTATTTACTAAATTTAAATTTATTGTTGGAAATTTTTGAAATTTAAATGATCGTCTAAGATTGCATCATCAGCAATGTCAATATTAAAAATCTCCCAAAAAGAATACTCAAACTCAATGAACTCCAAAGCTTCCATTAAATCTGAATCCAAGGATTCATCATAGAAATCGTCCATGCCATCTTCTCCATCATAAAGCTCTCATTCAGGAACATCCTCAATAACAGTCACAAAAATTTCTATAACGATGTCAAATGACTCTTCATTTTCAGCCATTATTGATGTTAGTGTACTATTAAAAGAAAGAGAAAGACAGTGAGATGGTGCAGGGGAAGAGTGAGATAGGGCAGAGAAAAACTTTTAAATTCTATTAAAAGAGTCACTACTGTATAAATCTCACACCATAAATTGAACACCAAAATTTCCTCACAAAACTACCTCAGACACTATAGTCACAAAATGGCCGTGTTTCCCTGGACAGTCTATAGTATCAAGCAAGAATTAGAAATATAAAGCACTGCATCTCATGTTGCCCTACTCAATCCATAAGTATAACAGAAAAACATTAAATAACTAACAGAAAACATTTTTCCTATTAACTGAAAGTGAACAACAGAGTTCTCCTTCCAAATTAACAACTCACCTTCTAGAAAACTGTTGAACAGTAAATTCTGTCTCAATCTCACACCTCAGAAGTATAGCTCAAACACTAAAATCTCAAAATGGCTGTGTTTCCCTTCCATTTCTCATACATATTCAGATACCCAGCCAATCAAATTTTATCACACACAAAATCAAAACCAAAGTAACATTTTAATTGGTTCAAATTATGAACACTTTCAAACTCACATAATCTTCAACCTACCCCCAATGCTCTCTACTAATTACCATACTAACTCTCCACAAAACACCTACCTAAACTCAAAGGTGAAAGAGTCATCACTCAATGTTGCACTCAACCAACATCTAAACACTGAAACTTGTTATTTTAATGTATTTCTTTTTTGTCTTTTTGAGCCGAACGCCGAGCTGTGAAGCGCTAGAAATCCTGGTGGGAGCCAGCATCAGCAACTTTGGTAACTGTATAAAACTACATCGTGTCACCCCCCCATGCGGTCTCAAAGTATTTTGGCTGGGACTAACCGCTTTGGGGAAAGAGGCTGCAGTGTGTCTGCAGGGGCCCCACCCGGTACCGCGAGAATTATCCCTGAAGACGAGGTCGGGGGTGTGTAAAACTTTGAGTGAAGCCACTGGGCTTTGACCAGCCATCACTGTATGGGCTGACACTGTGAACTCAAAGTACCCCTGGTCTCGACATTGTCACAGGAGGCATTACTGCTGAAAGCGGAGGCGGGGGATTTACATCTACAAAAGGAGTGACCAGAGTTATACTCAGGACCCTGATTATCCCCAGCTGTGAAGCGCTAGAAGGAAACGAGAGCCGGCACTGAGGATAGCTAAGACACTCGCTAGAAACGCGTCTGCCTGACGTTTACTGGACTTTGCTGTGATTTTACGCAGAATAAATCCTGGTGGGAGCCAGCATATGCCGGGCTTATTCTTTCTTTTGAGGGTGAGTGTGGTGTTCATATAAAGAGCCAGTATGCTGTTCTCTGGCTCAACCGGCATGCCCTCTTGATCTGGTGTGACATGAAAAATCAGCAACTTTGGTAACTGTATAAAACTACATCGTGTCACCCCCCCATGCGGACTTAAAGTATTTGGCTGGGACTTACCGCTTTGGGGAAAGAGGCTGCAGTGTGTTTGCAGAGGTCCCACCCGGTACCGCAAGAATTATCCCTGAAGACGAGGTCGGGGGTGTGTGAAAATTTGAGTGAAGCCACTGGGCTTTGGCCAGCCATCACTGTATGGGCTGACACCGTGAACTCAAAGTACCAGCATGCCCCTGTCTCGACATCGTCACAGGAGGCATTACTGCTGAAAGCGGAGGCGGGGGATTTACATCTACAAAAGGAGTGACCAGAGTTATGCTCAGGACCCTGATTATCCCCAGCTGTGAAGCGCTAGAAGGAAACGAGAACCGGCACTGAGGAAAGCTAAGACACTCACTAGAAACGCGTCTGCCTGACATTTCCTGGACTTTGCTGTGATTTTACGCTGAATAAATCCTGGTGGGAGCCAGCATATGCCGGGCCTATTCTTTCTTTTGAGGGTGAGCGCGGTGTTCATATAACCAATTGCATTTTATATATGCTTAGGAAGGTGAACACACCTCTAGTGACAGTGTCATAAGTCACATGACCATAGACATAGAAAGAAGGAAAGGATATATGTGTGTTGATACTTTCCATCCGTTGATTTAACATATATATAACGTTTTGTTTAACAAAACAATAAGGGGATAAATCCCAAATAGCTTCAAAATTCAATTAAATTGATTTAGCAGAAGCAAAAAACATATTTCTGTATAAATACATACATGTTATATGTTGCAGAATTTAACAACGGATTAATTTCATAATTACGTCCATAAAGTGACTAGTGCAACATCTAAAAAAGCGACAATTGAGGTAAAGTGCATTAAAAAATGTGCGAAAGATTGTGCAAAGATAACGAAGAAGTGCAAAAAAGTAGTACATACTGCATATTCAAGATGTCACTAAATATTCACAACTATATGTTCCCAGAGCCATGAGATAGTTGTATTAAAATTTCCTAAAACATCTTTAAAAAGCAGTAAAAACATGTGCAAATGTATGTAAACCATGAATCTCAACAAGATATATGCATTGAATCATGTGTAAACATTATACATAGCAAGAAGAAAAAGGATCATCATACATTTTATAAATAAATATACATATATTTAAAAATGCATAAATAATGTGAAATAGAAAAGCAATAGAAATTTTCAATTTTGAATGTAGATATCATATCTAAAAATGGAGAAAAAGAAAAAAAATACACAAATTGATAGGTTTTACAGATTTAAAAAACCAAGTAAATATATATAAATAAATAAATAGATTAATATCACCATATCAAAATATTTATGATCTTACTCCATTTATATACATCCCAAATTTCATCGTATATATCAAACTGGATCAGAAAAAATTAGGGACCACCAATTAGAATCTAAAGGATATATAACAACCTGGAATAACTGTACAATGGCTGAAGATGATATCACACTCAATAATAGGGATCCTAACTATTGAGTGTGGAACAGCTGTACATATTAAAAGTGATGCATCTCCTCCGTAGTGTTTAATCCATTGGGCCATTTACTGTCAAATTCTATAATCGTTTTAGATTTCAACTGTCTGAGCATAAGATCTCGGTCACCACCTCTTCTAGATACAGGAATGGCTCCCACCACGAAGTATTTAAGACATGAAACATCCTTATTATGGACAGTCTTAAAATGGCGGGCAACCGGGTAGGCCGGATCGCTATGGATGATGGCTCTTAAATGCTGCAATATCCTGACGTGCACCTGCAGCCAAGTACTACCAACATAGTTTAAGCCGCAGGTTCACGTCAGGACATATACAGCATGATCTGTTTTGCAATTAAAATTGCCATTAATGGGCCTATCTTCAGGACAAAAAGGAGTCGAGTAGCGAGAGGTGTTTGTTCCAAATTTGCAAGCTCGACAGCTAGAGCATTTAAGAAAACCCATAGCTGGCTGTAGCCAGATTTTCTTCAGTTTTAGCTCTGGTGCTGCCTTATCTAAGGATGATCCCATATTTTGAGCTCTTCTAAAAGTGATTATAGGGGACTGAGGAAGTGTAGGTCCTAAAACATTATCACTTAAAACAATGGGCCAGTTCTTTTTTATAATGGATCTGAGTTGTCTATCCTCCTTGCTAAAAGTAGTTATCAGGCGTGGACAGTTGGAATTGGAATTGTGCCTGACAGGGATGGCTTGAACATCACTTTCCTGTTCATTTGATTTAAATAAGCTTTCTCTACTTCTAAGTTTGAATTTATCAATGGCTAATTTGAGCATGTCATCACTATATCCTCATGCTTTAAAACGGATAATCATATCATTTAGACAAGACTTAAAATCAGTATTGGTACTGCATATCCTTTTAAGTCTTAAAATTTCTCCGTAGGGGATACTGGCAATAGTGTGTCTGGGATGCATACTACTCGCGTGCAGGGTAGTATTGCCAGCAGTAGATTTTCTATGTAATGTGGTATGGATGGAAGAATCAGAAACATACATTTCTACATCCAAGAATTGTGTTTTAGTAGAATCAATGTGAGCTGTGAAATTTAAATTTAGAGAGTTGTCATTTATCTCTGCAATAAATTAATCTGCTTGCTCTTTACTTCCTTCCCACAAAACAAAAATATCATTGATATACCTTAAGCAACATCTGACATGCTCGCTCATCCACTTATTGAGTTTGGTTGCAAGGACCTGTAAACACGCGTACATATATATATATATTCACTGAAAAAACCATAGGTTATAAACCATATATAGTTAGGGATTAGCATTTACAAAATCTTATTTTACTCACACAAAACCATTGAAATTCGCATATGTAGTTAGTTGCACTAACTATATATCGCGCACCCGCAATTCACTGCTGATGATGTCACATATTACATCATTCATGACATGGTCAGTGACATCACTGATGACATCACTGATGACATCATCCAGTGACTGTATGTTTCTGTAAAGTTAAAATATGTCTTACATATTGAAGAATGAGTGGATGTATAAGTGTCTGGATGAAGGATTTAGTAGGTGCATGACTGACTGTATGAGTGAGTGATTAAATGTGTCTCACTGAGTGCATGGGTTAGTGACTAAACTGTCTTAATTTGTGCATCATTATGTCTGTTGTTCTGTAAACTGCTGCATGTGTTGATCAGTAGCTATATGAGTAACTATATGGATTATTGATTGGTTGCCCAAGTATTTGTATGGGAGACTGAGTGTGTGTGTGTGGGTGGCTGGGAGGTGTGTGACTCTGTGCATAGATGTGTGAACAGTTGATTCACTAGATGTATGGGTTCAAAAGTGCATGTGGAATCAGCTGTATGGGCGGTTGACTGTGTGCATGAGTGTATTGGTGAGTGAATGGATATCTCAGTGCTACATGTCAAAGTAAGAACATATGTAAAACAGAGTACATGTGAGAGTTGACATATATAAATAACTGTGCATAAGAGCCAGTGAATGTGTGAGTGGCTGTATGGATCATTGTAAACTTGTATCAGGGATTGTATAAGAGAGTAAATATGTGTTAGTATATGTTTGAATAAGTAAGGTGTGTATAACTGTATAGTTGAGGAAATGGAGGTGTGATTGATTTTTGCATGACTGACTAGGTGTGTGAGTAACTCCATGGATGAGTGACAGTCTATGAGTGTCTGTTTACACTGATTGTATCTAAGGTTATATTAGAATCTGAAGATGTTCATCGTATTATCACAAGAATGATATAATCAGTGATGTGATGAGTAATGTCAAATGAGATGTCATCAGTGATGTCATCAGTGATGTCATTTGAGTTGTCATCAGTGATGTCATCAGTGATGTCACTGACCATGTCATGAATGATGTAATATGTGACATCATCAGCAGTGGATTGCGGGTGCGCGATATATAGTTAGTGCAACTAACTATATATGCGAATTTCAATGGTTTTGTGTGAGTAAAATAAGATTTTGTAAATGCTAATCCCTAACTATGGGGTCGATTAGGATAGCGGACGGACTTGCATCCGTCCGCGACCCCAGAGCAGGAGGGAACCTCCGCATGGCATGCGGAGTTCCCTCCTGTGCAATTAGGATGTGACCGCCACCCTGGCGGTCACATTCTTTATTTTTAACATTGCAGCGGGTGCAGCTTCAAGCTGCACCCACGGCAATGTTAAAAATGCACGCATTGCATTTGCATGCAGAAAAAGGCAGGCACCGCGCGGTGCCTGCCGCTTTCTGCATGCAAATGCAGGGGGGTACCGTAGGTACCCCCCATATGCACCCCCCACGCCCCCTTCACCTAGGGGGCCCGCAACGGGCCCCCGCAGTGAAGATCCGTATGCTTTTCCACAGTGGAAAACCCGCTGCGGAAAAGCACTTTTAAAAGCCCATCCTGATATGGCGGACGGTGTCTGAGAGACACCGTCACCATATCAGAGCTTTTCCGCCGCGGTTGTAAGCCGACCGCGGCGGAAAAGCTGCGGACGGAAACCAGGACCCACCAGCCATCCTAATGTGGCGGTGGGTCCCTGGTCAGACCGCTGCGGTTTTTACGCATCCTCTGGGCCGGCGGTGGCTTCCGCCGGCCCCGAGGATGCGGAAAAACCGCAATCATAATCGGCCCCTATATATGGTCTATAACCTATGGTTTTTTCAGTGAATTTCAATGTTTTTTTATTGCAAATATCAAAAACTGTTAAATGTATTATTCTTTTAAATGAAAAATATATTTTATATGTTTGTAATATAATTTTTTTATGCATCTACCAAACCCTAACCTCTTAATAGTGCACTGTGGTAGAATTGATTTTGGGACTATGACTGGGGTTGGTCTGGAAATGCTTTTAAAGGACACCTTTCATCAATTGATGACACTTTTTCCCCAAACTGCCTTGGTATATTCCAATATATGCCAATGACAGAAATGGAAGTGGTCCAACCAATTTTTTCCACAATTTGAGAAAGCACAGAAACATGTGAATAAATCTGTTTCTGCTTACATGAGAGAATTTACAATGGGCGTACTATACAACAATAACTTGCGTTACAACATGCAAGACATCTACAGAGGAGATGGTGTGCACTTCTCCGATGAGGGTAATAGAATATTCCTCCTGAATTTAAAACTGCATTGGAGCCTACTTGTAAGTACCTTAATTAGCCACAGAACCCAATAGCTCTTTTCATTGCTTCCCTACCTCTGATCATTCAAAACGTTTATCTTTTTCTAACTTTTTTTTTACCAAAGTACGCTCCCCGGTTCGCTTACCGGTGCGCGTACCGGGCGCTCCCCCCGCGAAATTTTTCAAATTTTTATTTTTTATTTTTGCATATATCAGCGTCCTAAGCCCCCCTCAGAAAACCTAGAGGGTCACAAAGTGTCTACCGTGCCCCCTTCTACCCATTCCGAACATTGTTTTTCCTCTATCTTGTGTCTCAATTCTACCAAAACACAAAATGTAGGACTACCGTAACGCTGCCGGTTTGCGTACCAGGGCGCGCACAGGTGAGCGCTCGCTAAAAAAAGGTGGGAAAGTAATTTACAGAAAAACCACTAGAGACACTTTCATCAAATATAGAATAGGCCCTACTACATAGCAGTCCCTACCATTTACCCACATTTGATGGAATTCCATTGAGAAAAGTATGCTGTAGGCCTGACTAAATATCCTGAGGTAAATTACCTAACCAAAACACTTATGAAGTGTTAGAATTGACAACCAATCAAAATGCTACTTTCAATATCTTCCATTATTTCATGACATTTGATTGGTTATGTACCTGAATATATATAAAGAAAGAGAGAGAAACACAGCCCTTTTGACTACTACTTCCTGAAGTACATTTCAAGTGCATTTCAACTGAGAACTTAAACTTCTTTTTGAAAGGTAAGATGTTATTTTAAAAACTGAAGTATGTTGTGCACTTTAAGTTAATTAGGAAAACATTTGCTGATAGTTATATACTATCCCTCTGTAATAGTTATAGAATAAGATAGACTTCTCTGTTATAGTTAGGGATGGAGTTAGGCTTGTCTTGTATAAATATGAATTTACTTAGGCTTTATCACATACACTTTTTTATATTTCTACTTCCAGTCTGATACCATAGACTGCCCAAAGAAATCACTGTTAAAAAAACCAAACTACCTGTCTGAACTTAAACCCAACAGTGCCCTATCTCTACTGATATATTTTTTTCAAATTCAAATTACAGCACAAAAATGGAAGGAGAGCAAAGAAATACCATCGAAATGTTCTAGAAAGCAACAAAGATACAGATATTGAACCCAATGACTCTGAATTCTTTGATGAATCACGGGACTATGAACTTCTTCAATGTGTAGAATCAGTAGATTTCCTGATTGAAAATGAGGACATTTCTGACAATCAAATATTAGAAGTTCTTTTAAATTTTGAAAACGAATCTGAGAAATAAATTTATATTTAATAATTCAAAAATTGTTTGAGACATTATTCATTTTTATATGTATTTTTTAAACTAGTAACAAATTGATTATAATGTAAAGTCAAACTTTAAATATACTATGCAACTTTTTTGTGTAACATAGTAAGTTTGCTCATAGTTACTTCCTTTCTCCCACTATTTTATCTCCAATGTGTATTTAACATCTCTTTTTCATCTCCTGCCTCCATATTCTTTCTGCTTTCCTCACATACTATGCTATGAATTCCATATACCACAATAACTTCTGAAACAACATGCAAGATATCTACAAAGGAAACGGTGTATTGTTATTTTTAGACTCTGCATTGGTACCTACATGTTGGTACTTAAATAAAAAAAATAAAAGAAAATACAACAAAAAGAACAATCAATATACATACATTATTTGAACATTCTCATTCTATTTTCCCTATATTACGCTCCCCGGACTGCTTCCCGGTGCGCGTACCAACCGCTCCCCCGGAAAAAAAAACGAGAATAAAAATTATTTTTTTTTGCCCCGCGGGGCCCTTTTAAAGCCCCCTCATCAAACCTAGGGGGTCAAGGAGGATGTACTCTGCCCCCTTATGCTAATTTCCCCCTTTGTTTTTGCCACATCTTGTGTCTCGATCCTACCAAGACACAAGATGGCGGCCGCTCCGGACTGTTTAGAATGTTCACAGTCACCGGGGAGCCAATCCGCTTCTCCTCGCGAAGTTCCGTTACGCGTCAGGTACGCGAACCGGGGCGCTAACCGGGACGCTGTCACAGATATATCTGTTTTTTTAAAACGTTAATTTCTCAAAATCCACTGGAGCACATATTTTAAGACATAGCAAAGGCACGTCGGGCAAACCATATCTACAATTTTGCCAAGTTTCGTGTAAATCCATTCAGCCGTTCAAGCTAAAATGGATTCCAACCGCCCTATGGAAAAATGAATGGGAAAAACGCGTTTTGGGACCTCCTTTTTTTCTCGGCCCCCCCTTGACGAAACCCCCCCAAATTTTGAGGGGCTGCTCAGAAACAAAATGTGCCATTTTCCTGAAAATTTCAGCCAATTCCGTCCACAAAAGCTAAAGTTATTCGACATAGAATGTGTTTAATATCGATAACATTCCCACTTGTGGGAGATAACACTATTCAAAAGGCGTCTTCCACAGTAAACAGCAACTTTGGTAGAATTGTTGATTTGCACGGTGCAATAATGTATTTCATCTTATGCATACATAATTTCTAATTTAAAACACTTGTAAAGCGCGACGTACACCTTGCGGTTTCTTGGCGCTGGGGGTTCATCAACTGAGGGAGAAAGACCAGGGAAAGGGTGAGGTAAGTTTAGGCGGGGAAAGCCTGGCAGAAGAGGAAAGTTTTCAGGTCTCTACGGAAGGAGAGGTACTGAGTTGCAGAACGAAGATTGTCTGGAAGTGAGTTCCAGAAAGTAGGGGCCAGAATTGAGAAGTTGGACCCGCCCCACTTTTTGCGTGAGAAGCGGGGGATCTGAAGAAGGGACTTGGAGGAAGACCGGAGATCTCTAGCAGGGACATAAGGTTTAATAAGTGAAGTGATGAAAGCAGGGGCAGTGCCCTGACGGCACATTGGTTTTCCTGCCCCAGTGTTAATACTCTATTGTAGAGAGCATACAATCATGGTGGAAGGATAATGTATGATGCATATTTATGAGTCTGTAATTTAGGTCTACACTTACCGTAAGTGGGAAGGGCTATATATATTATGTAAATGATAGCGGCAAACAGATCAAAAAAGGCTTCTTTAAAGCTGAAACGCGTATCTCTTACCTCAGGGGTTGAGAGTGGACCTGAGAAATAAATATTTGCCACATCTTGATTACCTCATGTCCGTGCCTTCGTCCATGGGTGGAAGCTGGATTGTTTGTTCATATATAATATATATATATATATATATATATATATATATATATATATATATATATATATACAAATTACAAAGGTTCCCAGAAGGATTAAATGCGCACTCAGAGCGAGGGTAGATAACACCAAGTTTATTCTATATATATATATATAAATTCACTGAAAAAAATAGGTTTTAGGGGCGCTATAGTTAGCTGAACATTTCCCTCGTACAAAATTCGTGCTAGGTGCGTGGATCTCACCAATGTATTTTTTAAAAAAAAGCTTATTTTGACCCTGGGGTCCTTGTGGGACCCCCTGAGCAGACCTAGGGGGTCAGGGTGTTTCTACCCTGCCTCCTTTTTACGTTCTGCGCATTTGTTTTTCTGCTTTCTTGTGCCATGGTTCTAGCGAGGCACAAGATGGCTGTCAACACTTCCTGGTTTGGAGTGTTGACAGCCAATTAGCATGCAGCTCGTGCTCGGCAGGGTGCACGGATCCTGCGCGGCCATAGAAATATCAATGATTTTACTTTTAATTTTCTCGGGAACTACTGAACGGATTTACATCATTTAACCAAAAGGCATGAGTGTGAACCAAGGGCTACCTCTTTGCCAAACTTGGTGTAATTCCGTTCAGCAGTTCGGGCTGTAGCCGTGATTAACGGTTTCTATGGAAAATTGCATGGAGAAAACACATTTTGGGACCCCCTTTTTCTCTGCCCTGCTCGACAAATCACCCAGAGACTTTCAGGATAGCAGCGGACCGGAGCGGGCCACCAGTTTTGAAAATTAGCAAAGATTCGTTAGCCGGCACCAAAGTTATTGCAAATAGTATGTTCAGGATTTCCTATGGATTATAGGTCCTAACTATAACTGCCTATTGGTGACCGCCAGTAGGTAATATATACATATATATATATATATCACGTGATCAAGGCTTCGTTAAGCCGAAACGCGTCATGGCAGATTGGTGTTGGGCTTTTGAATAAATAATTTGCACCAATTTCTGGGTCTCGCCTTGTCTATTTTGGCTACTTTGCTGAATCTGGGACATCAACATACATCATATATCAGATATATATTTATATATGTATATATATATTACCTACTGGCGGTCGCCAGTAGGTAGGTATAGTTAGGATTTTTTTTCAATGTTAAATCTCAAAATTCTATTTAGAATAACTTTGGCGCCGGTTGACGAATCTGCCTGAAAATGTCCTCAAAATGGCCTCGCGGCGCCCCGGTCCTTCCCTGAAAGTTTGGGGGCGATTTGTCAAGCGGGGGCCGAGATAAAAGGGGGGTCCTAAAACGCGTTTTCCCCATGTTAATTTCCATAGGGCGGTCGACCTCACTTTTAGCCCGAACGGCTGAATGGATTTCCATCAACTTGGCAAAATTGTAGGGACTGGTAGCCCGATGTGCCTTTGCTATGTCTCAAGATATGTGCTCCAGTGGATTTTGAGTAATTTAGGTTAAAAAAAATATATATATCTATAGGCGCGCCCCGGTACGCGCCACGCGTCTTGCGCATGGAAAGCTGATTGGCTCACGGGTGTCTGTAAACATTCGAAACAGTCTGGAGCAGCCACCATCTTGTGTCTCGGTAGGATCGAGACACAAGAGGTGGCATAAAAAAAGGGGGAAATGACTATAAGGGGGCAGAGTAGACCCTCCCTGACCCCCTAGGTTTGATGCGGGGGAAGCGCCCGGTACGCGCACCGGGGAGCGGACCGGGAAGCGTACTATGGGGAAAAAAAGAATGACAGACTTTTAAAAATTGTTTACTAATTGTTCTTTTTGTTGTTTTTTTTGTTTTTGTTTTTTTTAATTTAAGTACCAACATGTAGGTATCAATGAAGAGTCTAAAATTTAATATACACCGTCTCCTTTGTAGATATCTTGCATGTTGTTACAGAAGTTATTGTGGTATATGGAATTCATACCATAGTCTGTCAGGAAAGCAGAAACAACATGGAGGCAGGAGATGATAAAGAGATGTTAAATACACATTGGAGATAATATAGTGGGAGAAAGGAAGTAACTATGAGCAACCGTACTATGTAACACAAAAAAGTTGTATGGTATATTTCAAGTCTCACTTTATATTATATCTATTTTGGTACTATTTCATAGTTTACTTATAAAAAAGAATAATGTCTCAAACTATTTTTATTTTTTAAATAAAAATTTATTGTTGTGATTTTTCAAAATCTAAAAGAATTTGCAACATTAATTCATCAGGTATGTCCTCCTTTTCATTCCATGATTCAATTTCTTCTACACAATTAATTAAGTCTTGGTCCAGAGAGTTATCCATAAAGTCTATTTCATCTTTGTCTTCCTTAGGATTGTTTTCCATATTAATTTCAAAAGAAATAATAATTTCATTTTGTTGTCCTTCCATTTTCTTGCTGTAAATTGCATAAAAAATAAATATATCAGTAGAGATAGGGCATTGTTGGGTTTAAGTTCAGACAGGTACTTCTGAGTTTTTAACAGTGAAGTAATTTTTGGGCTGTGTATGGGTTCAGGCAGGAAGTAGAACTATTAAAAAGTGCCTGTGATGAAGCCTAAGTAAATTCATAATTATACCAGAGAAGCCTAACTCAATCCATAATTATAATAGTCAAGCCTATCTCAATGTCTAACTCTTACAGAGGGACAGTATATAACTATCTGAAAACGTTATCCCAAATTAACTGAAAGTGCATAACATAGTTCTCCGTTTAAATTAACAACTTACCTTTTTCAAATTAGTTGAAGTTTTCTGTCAAACTTTTTTCCAAATGTACCTTAGGTAGTGTTAGTCAAAATGGCTGTGTTTCCCTCTCATTTTTCATATATATTCATGTACTTAACCAATCAAATGTCAGCACAAATGTCAGCACATAAAAGTACAAAATGTAAGTAACATTTTAATTGGTTGAAAATTCAAACAGTTTCATATGTGTTTTTGTCATGTAATTTACCTCAGGATATTTAGACAGGGCTACAGCCCAAAGGGCTCAATGGAATACCACCAAATTTGGGTAAATTGTAGGGACGGCTATGTAGTAGGGCGTATTCTATATTTGGTGTAAGTGTCTCCAGTGGTTTTTCTGCAAATTTCTTTCCCACCTTTTTTTGGGAGCGCTTACCGGTATGCGCACCGGCAGCGTTACAGGAGTCCTCCATTTTGTGTTTTGGTACAATCGAGACACAAGATGGAGGACAAACAACGTTGGGAATGGTAGAAGGGTGCACGGTAGACACTTCCTGACCCTCTAGGTTTTCTGAGGGGGGCTTAGGAGGCTCATATAGGCCCAAAAAATAATTTAAAAAAAAAAATTCACGGGGGGAGCACCCGGTACGCGCACCGGGAAGCGTACCGGGGAGCGTACTTTAGTGAAAAATAGTGAACAAAGTTAGAAAAAGAAAATCATTATGAGTGATAGGGTAGCTCTTAAAAGAGCTTTTGGGTTCTATGGCTGATTTAAGTACCTACAAGTAGGTTCCAATGCACAGTCTTAAATTCAGGAGGAATATTCTATTCCCCTCATCTGAGAAGTGCACACCATCTCCCCTGTATGTGTCTTCCATGTTGTAACGCAAGTTGTTGTTGTATATTGAACCCATTCCATAGTCTCTCATGTAAGCAGAAACAGATTTATTCACATGTTTCCGTACTTTCTCAAATTGTGGACAAAATCGGTTGGACCAGTTCCATTTCTGTCTTTGGCATATATTGGAATATACCAAGGCAGTTTGTGGAAAAAGTGTCATCAATTGATCAAAGGTGTCCTTTAAAAGCATTTCCAGAGCAACCCCAGTCATAGTGCCCAAATCATTTCCACCACAGTGCACTATTAAGAGGTCAGGGTTTGGCAGATGCAAAAAGGTTTTCACCAATGGTATCAATTGGTGACATCTCAATCCTCTCTGGCCAATCTACTTGATTTCCACATTTGATAAATCAAGGTTGTGATAATTTCTGCTTGTTGCATACCTTTGAGCCCAGTGGATGAAGCTATGTCCAATAATCCATACAGAATACATGATGTGAGAAGGTTCTGGTGCAGTCAGACGAAGTGTGGGAATGAAATGGCAGCTGGAACAGTAGGAGTTTACAAAAATAAAATTGTGGAGTTTCCCTGCTGTTGAATCACAAGCAATGATTGGTGGATTCACATAGTAGAAAACTGAAAGTTAGGGTGCATGGTTGTGTTGTGTGAAAGAAGCAATTTGAATGGTTAAGAAAAAGTCACTAAAAGCAATAATGCCCTGGATAAGCTGGTGTATTGAGAGGTCAAACATCCTTGCTGACTTAATTTGCAACATTGTAGAATAAACTTTTGAACCTGAGAGTTCAGGTAGGAGGGAGTTGCTATGGTAACAGATAGAAAGGTCTGAGAGGGGGAAGGGTGTTGGTTTGAAAATAGTGAGGGAAGACTTTTGATTGGTTGAAATAAGACATATGTGTGTAGAATTAGAGATTTTCTATGCCAGTCTTGGTTTCAGTGTATTGAGAGCACACCTTTTGCTCTGCTAAAGAAAAAATGGTGTGTGTGTCTGACACTGTTCTCAATCTCCCAAAGCATTTGTAAAGGTAAGTAATGATTCATTTAATTTAAATAGAGACTTGTTTGCTCTATGGAGAATATTTGGAAGCAGATAGTGAAGTTTCAGTAGTGAAATTGATTGCTTGTACATAGGACTTGTACTGTGTTTGTTAAAAGTTATTTAAAAAACGAATTTGGGGTAAAAGAATGGATTTTATAGTTATGAGAAGTAATTAATAGTGTTTGCCTCATTACATAAATATATTTGAACCTTTTAGAATGATGTCACTTGCATTACCTCAGAATTAGAAGCATATTGAGATTCTTTTTTATTGGTTTGTGGCCTGTTTTTGGGAAATGCTTGCTATGAACATTTGCAAGATAGGGGATTTGTATTTTGTGAAACAGTGAGGTTTCAGTAGTGAAATTGAATGCTTGTACATAGGTCCTGTGTTGTGTTTCAAAAATGTTATTCAAAAAACGATTTTGGGGGCAAATCAATGGTATTTACATTTAGGCTTCATTTATGATTGCTTTGTGCTGCCAATGCATCACTTTAAACATGGGAAAAAAGTTACGCTCTGGTGGCGCAAGGCCTTCATAAATAAGGCCCTGAGTTTCTTTGCTGTTGGTTTGTGTCTTGCTTTTTGATAATGCTTGCTATGAACATTTGCAAGATAGAGGATTTGTACTTTGGGAAACAGTGAGGTTTCAAAAGTGAAATTGAGTGCTTGTACATAGGTTCTGCGCTGTGTTTCATAAATGTTATTCAAAAAACGATTTTGGGGGAAATCAATGGTATTTACATTTGGCTTTTATTTATGATTGTCTTGTGGCACCAGTATGTCACTTTTAACATGGGAAGAAAGTGATGCACTGGTGGCGCAAGGCCTTCATAAATAAGGGCCTGAGTTTTTTTGTTGTTGGTTTGTGTCTTGCTTTTTGATAATGCTTGATATCAACATTTGCAAGATAGAGGATTCGTATTTTGTGAAATAGTGAGGGTTCAGTAATGAAATTGAGTGCTTGTACATAGGATCTTCGCTGTGTTTCTAAAATGTTATTCAAAAAACGATTTTGGGGGATATCAATGGTATTTTCATTTGGCCCTTATTTATGATTGCCTTGTGCTGCAGGTGCCTCACTTTAAACATGGGAAAAAAGTGACGCTCTGGTGGCGCAAGGCCTTCATAAATAAGGCCCTGAGTTTCTTTGCAGTTGGTTTGTGTCTTGCTTTTTGATAATGCTTGCTATGAACATTTGCAAGATAGAGGTTTTGTAGTTTGCGAAACAATGAGGTTTCAAAAGTGAAATTGAGTGCTTGTACATAGGTTCTGCGCTGTGTTTCATAAATGTTATTCAAAAAACGATTTTGGGAGAATCAATAGTATTTACATTTGGCTCTTATTTATGATTGTCTTGTGGCACCAGTATGTCACTTTTAACATGGGAAGAAAGTGATGCACTGGTGGCGCAAGGCTTTCATAAATAAGGCCCTGAGTTTTTTTGTTGTTGGTTTGTGTCTTGCTTTTTGATAATGCTTGCTATACTCCCACACTCACCTTCTTTCAGTCCCCCTGCTTTACTTCCCTTCCCCTCTCTTCCCTTCATTCGCTCCCTCAGTAATTCCTCTTCTCTCACTCACCTTACTCCACTTCACTCACTCCTTCACTCATTCCCTCTGTCCTCTCACTTTCTCACTCCTCTTCCCTCATTCCTTCTGTCTCACCCTCACTCTCTCTATCCTCTCACTCTGTCACTCCCCTTTCACTCACCCTCACTCACCTTGCATTCCTCACTGTAATCAACTCACCTTTACTCACTCCCCTTCTGTCATTTGTTCCATCAGTCTCTTTCTCCCTTTCATTCAGTCATTTCATCCAAACAGTTATGCACTACACATTCATTGAAAAAAAGAACAACACAATATGTAAGGAATATAGCTCTTTTTGGAGAATTGGAGGTAGTTCTAAAAAGAATTGGTTTTTTCTTCTTTTTTAGTTTTTAATTTTTTTTTAACTTTTTCCGAACGTTTTTAAAGTTTTTGGGTATTTTTTTCAGAACAAAAACAAAACTAGGGAATGCAAAACTGCTCAACAGGACCAAAAAAAAGGGGGAAAATTAGGGCTGAGGGGCACAGCGGTGTTCCTCCCTCTTTCTAACAATCAGCTCAATGCTCTGCTCCCCATAACAGAGCAGTTGGTCACACTGCTTACAACGAATTGTAATATCTGCAAAAACAGGCTGAATATTTGGGATCATCACTGCTGGTCTTCCTCTCACTGATGATGTTGAAGCTCCGGTGGAAGTGGAGGGGCCATCGGGTGGTGGATTGCGATCCAGGGCCCTGGTGCTCTCCCGTGCATAATTAATCGGGTGCCTCCTCTCAACATGCCTGGTTAAAGTAGCATTCCCGAAACTATACTTCCGGGTGGGATCCCCACGTGATAGGACAGTGTCACAAATTTTACAGGTGACTTTGGATGCATTGCATTTTTTCTCCCCCTCTGGAAGCGAGAAAAACTTCCATATGAAGTGGTCCTTCACTTTTCTCTGTGGGGGGGCCTCAGGCAGGAATCCATCCAAAGAGTCTGAGGACTGGTCCTGGGAAGGATTCTGGGAACTAGACATGGTTGAATTAGATTTTTTTGCAGGAACAGACAAGAGGTGTTGTCTCAGCAAAAGCAAACAGGTTGTTAGGGAAATGGGTGGGGTGTTTCCCTACTTGTGAAAAAAACTGTTATTAATCAAAAAAAAGTGTTATTTTCAGGTCACATGACCCGACGCGCTTACGCTACGCGCCCAGGGGCGCGCTCCGGGGCGCGTCCAGGGGCGCGTCACGTAAGCACGTCGGACCCCTACGTTGCGCGAACGTATTCGCTCGAGTGCTTCCGGGTGCGCTTACGCCGTGCGTATCACACGGACGCGGCTACGCGATACGTCACGATTATGTTTTCGTTCGCGATATTGGCGCTTACGGGACACTCCCCGGTGCGCGCCCCGGGGCGCTTCATAAAACTACGCTTTCCGGGGCGCTCACCGGGGCGCGCACCGGGAGCGCTCCAAGGCAAAAAAATATATATATACAAAAAAAAAATGGGCAAAATTGTAGGGACTGGTAGCTTGATGTGCCTTTGCTATGGCTCAAGATATATGCTCAAGTGGTTTTTACGAAAATTAACTTTGAAAAAAATATATATTGGCCTACATTGGGCTATATATATGTTAGAGCCCAAATGTAGCCCAATGTAGCCCAATGTGGCCCAATGTAGCCCAATGTAGCCCAAAGATGGCCACCAGAGACAAATAAAAACAAATGTAGCCCAAATATCAGCCAGATGTAGCCCAAATATAGCCCAATGACAGAATGTCCCAGAGTGTTCTAAAGAACAACTAGAGCGCTAACAGTCTTACATATAAACTGAGACTTATAGTTAGGAATTAGCATTTAAAAAACCTTTGAAATTCACAGAAAAAAACATAGGTTTCACACCAGTTATATTTAGGAATTAGCATTTAAAAAACCTATTAAATTCACTGAAAAAAACATAGGTGTCACACCAGTTATAGTTAGCTGGAAATTTTACTGACATAAAACCATTGAAATTCCCACGTTCTAGTTAGTTGGACTCACTATAACTTGCGCGTGCAATGCACTGCTGATGACGTCACATATTACATCACTCATGACATGGTCAGTGACATCACTCATGACATCACTGATGACACCATCCTTGTGACAGAGTGACAGACCTCCTTTCACTGTAATGTAACCCTTGAAACACATATTCGAAAATAGAAACTAAATTTTTTTTAAAAATGGAGATAACCATATCAGTTACAACAACCAATGCAGTAATTCCACCATCTATATACACATCTACTCATTCACAAACAGTTCAATATACTCACTCATACATATACTCACTCATCATATATAGTGATACACCTATACATCCTGTTACACACTGACAGTCATCCAAAAGTTACTCACACACATACTCACACATGCAAATAAACAATTGAACATCCATTTACTTGCATATAGAGCTATACACACACTACCACCTTACTTCATTGAAATTAAAACATATTTATTCTCCTAAACAATCCCTCATAGAAACACATACTTATTTAAACAGGAACTCTTACAATCTCTTACTCTCACAAATACTCACTTATATACATCAATATTCACATATACTAGATTAAAACATATGTAGTTACTGATAAAGACAATAGTGAGACAGTCATTCGCTCACTAACATACACATATACACACTCATTCACCCGTATAGTCCTGCACATATGCTGTCTTCAAAACTTATACAAACAGAGAGTCAGTCAATCATGCATCTATGTGCTAAGTAATACCCCCACCAAACCATATAGACACTCATACTGATACTAAAAAAACATATAATAACCCATGTACATACACATGTAGCTACTCACCAACCCATGCAGCTACTTATACACAAAGTGAAACACTAATACATATATTTAAAAATTTAAACATTACTCACTAATATTTATTTTTCAGAAAGACACACATTCACTGGATGGTGTCATCAGTGATGTCATGAGTGATGTCACTGACCATGTCATGAGTGATGTAATATGTGACGTCATCAGCAGTGCATTGCACGCACAAGTTATAGTGAGTCCAACTAACTATAACGTTGGAATTTCAATGGTTTTATGTCAGTAAAATTTCCAGCTAACTATAACTGGTGTGAAACCTATGTTTTTTTCAGTGAATATCTATATATATATATATATATAGATATTCACTGTAAAAACCATTGGTTTCACACCAATTATAGTTAGGAATTAGCATTTAAAAAAGCTATTAAATTCACTGAAAAAACCATAGGTTTCACACCAGTTATAGTTACCTGGAAATTTTACTGACATAAAACCATTTAAATTCCACGTTATAGTTAGTTGGACTCACTATAACTTGCGCGTGTAATGCACTGCTGATGACGTCACATATTACATCACTCATGACATGGTCAGTGACATCACTCATGACATCTATGATGACACCATCCAGTGAATGTGTGTCTTTCTAAAAATAAATATGTTTTTATATGTATAAGTAAAGGTCGATGGAAGAATAAATGTTTAAATAAGTGTCTTAAAGGATGTTTTAAAAAAAAAAATGATTGGTTAACTGGCTTATTAAGTGTATCTTAGTGAATACATATATATTAGCGAGTATTGTTTAAATATTTAAATGTTTGTATCAGTGTATCACTTTGTGTATAAGTGGCTGCATGTGTTGGTGAGAAGCTACATGTGTGTGTATATGTGTTATTAGATGTTTTTTTAGTATCAGTATGAGTGTCTGTATGGTTTGGTGGGAGTGTTACTTAGCACATAGATGCATCAATGACTAACTCACTGTTTATATGTGTTTTGAAGACAGCATATGTGCCGGACTGTATGGGTGGAAGAGTGTCTATATGTGTGTGTTAGTGAGTGAATGACGGTCTCACTAGTGTCTTTATGAGTAACTACATATGTTTTAATCTAGTATATGTGAGTATTGATGTATATAAGTGAGTATATATGAGAGTGAGAGATTGAAAGAGTTCCTGTTTAAAAAAGTATGTGTTTCTATAAGTTATTGTTTAAGAGAGTAAGTATGTGTAAGTTTCCTTAGAAGTAATGTGCTAGTGTGTGTATAGCTGTATATGCAAATAAATGGATGTTCAATAGTTTATTTGCATGTGTGAGTATGTGTGTGAGTAACTTTTATAAGACTGTCGATGTGTTAACGGATGTAAAGGTATCTCACTACATATGATAAGTGAGTATATGTATGAATGACTATATAGAACTGTTGGTGAATGAGTGGATGTGTATATAAATGGTGGAATTACTGAATTGGTTGTTGTAACTGGTATAGGTATCCCCACTTTTTTGTAAATGTTAGTTTCTATTTTTGAATATGTGTTTCAAGGGTTACATTACACTGAAAGGAGGTCTGTCACTCTGTCACAAGGATTGAGTCATCAGTGATGTCTTGAGTGATGTCACTGACCATGTCATGAGTGATGTAATATGTGACATCATCAGCAGTGCATTACACGCGCAAGTTATAGTGAGTCCAACTAACTATAGCGTGGAATTTCAATGGTTTTATGTCAGTAAAATTTCCAGGTAACTATAACTGGTGTGAAACCTATGGTTTTTTCAGTGAATTTAATAGGTTTTTTAAATGCTAATTCCTAACTTTAACTGGTGTGAAACCTATGGTTTTTTCAGTGAATTTCATAGGTTTTTTAAATGCTAATTCCTATCTATAAGTCTCACTTTATAAGTAAGACTGTTAACGCTCTAGTTGTTCTTTAGAACACTCTGGTACATTCTATCATTGGGCTATAGTTGGGCTACATATGGCTGATATTTGGGCTACATTTGTATTTTTTTGTCTCTGGTGGTCATCTTTGGGCTACATTGGGCTACATTTGGGCTACATTTGGACTCTAACATATATATAACCCAATGTAGCACAATATATATTTTTTTCAAAGTTGATTTTCGTAAAAACCACTTGAGTATAGCAAAGGCACATCGGGCTACCAGTCCCTAAACTTTTTCCCATTTTTAAAAAAAATGTATTTATTTATTTTTTTGCCTTGGAGCGCTCCCGGTGCGCGCCCCGGTGAGCGCCCCGGAGAGCGTACTCGTTTGAAGTGCCCCGGTGCGCGAACTGGGAAGCGTCCCGTTAGCGCCAATGTCGCGAACGAAAACATGATTGTGACGTATCGCATAGCCGCGTCTGCGTGATACGCACGGCGTAAACGCACCCGGAAGCATTCGACGCGCTTACGTGACGCGCCCCTGGGCGCGCCCCGGTACGCGGCCCGGGGCGTGTAGCGTAAGCGCGTCGGGTCATGTGACCTGAAAATAACACTTTTGATTGGTTCACAACAGTTTTATTTTCCAAATGATGAAAGACCCCACCTTTTTTCCTCATTTTCACTTTGTTGTTTGAGTGAAGAAGACCTGCATTGTGTAAGAAATGGCTTCACTGGTAGCAGCTGCAGGTGCATCTGCACCACCACCACCTCCACCACCACCACAAGGACCACCACAAGACCACATTGGTGGTCAAGAAGAAGAGGAGGACGAAGAGGAGCAGGAAGAGAGGCAATATCTGCCTGAGGACACTCCCTCATACAAACCCAAAGAACATTTTATTTGGGAGTTTTTCAAAATGCCAAGTGGTGCCAAAAAAGTAAATGCAGCAAAGGTGACTTGCCTCATCTGTGACCAAGAACTGCCAAGAGGGAACACAAATAGGGAATATTCGTTTGGGAACCACACGATGATAAAGCATATGCAGAGGAAGCACCCAAACAATTATTCAAGAGCAGAAGTCAGGCAACTGACCAAGAACCCATCCTTGAACTTCAGGCACCTCCAACCAACCCACTCCATCGGGTGCAGAGGCTAGGGAGATGGTCCCCAATGTTCAAACCAAGTTTTCAAAATTTAAATTTGTTTGCATATATTGCAACAAAACTATATCTTATGGTGAGCAGAGCATCACTTTACTTAATCCAGCTGCAGACAACCATCACTGCAGCAAGCAACCTTAATTTTTTTCTATTTTTTTGCTCCAGTTGAGCTGTTTGCAATTCCCTGTCTTTTGTTTCACCCCAGAAAAACTACAAAAAAAATATAAAATTGTTCTGAAAATCCCCCCAAAAAAAATGTTCCAAAAAAAATAAATATATAAAACAACAAAAAGAAAAAAACCCAGTTCTTTTCAGAACTACCTCCCATTTATATAAAATGACTTAAATTTTTAAACTCTGCCATTCTCTTTTCTCCCCGGTGCGCTCCCCGGTGCGCGTACCGGGCACTCCCCCCGCGCAAATCGAAAAAAGATGTTTGTTTTTTTTGCCCAGTGGGACCCTTTTATAGCCCCCACATCAAACCTAGGGGGTCAGGGGGGGTCTACCCTGCCCCCTTATGGTCAATTCCCCCTTTGTTTTGGCCACCTCTTGTGTCTCGATCCTACCGAGACACAAGATGGCGGCCGCTCCGGACTGTTTCGAATGTCAACAGACACCCAAGAACCAATCAGCTTTCTGCGCACAAGTCTCGTGTCGCGCCCGGAGCGCTCCCCGGAGCGCGTACCGGGGCGCGCTTATAGATATATTTTTTTGAACCTAAATTACTCAAAATCCACTGTAGCACATATCTTGAGACATAGCAAAGGCACATCGGGATACCAGTCCCTACAATTTTGCCAAATTTGGTGTAAATCCATTCAGCGGTTCGGGCTAAAAGTGAGGTCGACCGCCCTATGGAAATTAATATGGGGAAAACGCGTTTTGGGACCCCCCTTTTATCTCGGCCCCCGCTTGACGCATCCCCCCCAAACTTTCAGGGAAGGACCGAAGCTCGACGAGGCCATTTTGAGGAAATTTTCAGGCACATTCGTCAACCGGCGCCAAAGTTATTCCAAATAGAATTATGAGATTTAACATTGAAAAAAATCCGAACTATAACTACCTACTGGCGACCGCCAGTAGGTAATATATCTATATATATATATATATATATATATATATATATATATATATATATATATATATATATATATATATATATATATATATATATATATATATATATATATATATATATATATATATATATTCACAGAAAAAACCATAGGTTATAGTGGATATATAGTTAGGAATTTGCATTTACAAAACCTTGAAAATTCAATGAAAAAACCATAGGTTATAGGCCATATATAGTTAGGAATTAGCATTTACAAAACCTTATTTTACTCGCATAAAACCATTGAAATTCCATATATAGTTAGCTAACTATAAGCGCTAACTATATATCGCGCACCCGCAATCCACTGCTGATGATGTCACATATTACATCATTCATGACATGGTCAGTGACATCACTGATGACATCACTGATCAAAACAACCAGTGATTGTATGTGTCTGTAAAGTTTAAATATGTTTCACATATTGAAGAATGAGTGGATGTATAAGTGTCTGGATGAAGAATTTAGTAGGTGCATGACTGACTGTATGAGTGAGTGATTAAATGTGTCTCACTGAGTACATGGGTTAGTGACTAAACTGTCTTAATTCGTGCATCAGTATGTTTGTTGTTGTGTAAGCTGCTGCATGTGTTGATCAGTAGCTATAAGAGTGGCCATATGGGTTATTGATTGGTTGCCCAAATATTTGAATGGGAGGCTGAGTGTGTGTGTGGGTGGCTGGGAGGTGCGTGACTCTGTGCATAGATGTGTAAGCAGTTGATTCACTAGGAGTATGAGTTCAAGAGTGCATGTGGAAACAGCTATATGGGCGGTTCACTGTGCATGGGTGTGTTGGTGAGTGAATGGATTTCTCATTGCTACATGTGCAAGTAAGTACGTATGTAAAACACAATACATGTGAGAGTTGAGATATATAAATAACTGAACATAAGACCCAGTGAATGTGTGAGTGGCTGTATCGATCACTGTGAGCTTGTATCAGGGATTATATAAGAGAGTAAATATGTGTTATTATATGTTTGAATAAGTAAGATGTGTATAACTGTATAGTTGAGGAAATGGAGGTGTGATTGATTCTTTGCATGACTGACTAGGTGTGTGAGTAACTCCATGGATGAGTGACAGTCTGTGAGTGTCTGTTTATACTGAGTGTATGTAAGGTTATATTAGAGTCTGAAGAGGTTCATTGTATTATCACATGAGTGATGTGATCAGTGATGACAAATGAGATGTCATCAGTGATGTCATTTGAGTTGTCATCATTGATGTCATCAGTGATGTCATTTGAGATGTCATCATTGATATCATTTGAGTTGTCATCAGTGATGTCATTTGAGATGTCATCAGTGATGTCATCAGTGATGTCACTGACCATGTCATGAATGATGTAATATGTGACATCATCAGCAGTGGATTGCGGGTGCGCGATATATAGTTAGCGCTTATAGTTAGCTAACTATATATGGAATTTCAATGGTTTTATGCGAGTAAAATAAGGTTTTGTAAATGCTAATTCCTAACTATATATGGCCTATAACCTATGGTTTTTTCATTGAATTTTCAAGGTTTTGTAAATGCAAATTCCTAACTATATATCCACTATAACCTATGGTTTTTTCTGTGAATTTCATTGGTTTTTTAATAGCAAATATGAAAAGCTTTAAAATGTCAAGTACGTGATAGATAAAAACATTTTCGTATTTATGCACGCTGATGTGCTTTGAACGCTGCCCCCCCCCCCCTCCCCTCTTTTGCCTTAGTAGTACTCTCTCTTTGCAGATACAGAAGGGTAGTTAACGCAGGCCTTTACCCCCGTTGTAATCCGTCGTACCTCCTTGTCTCTCCATTTGATTGATTGTTGTCCAAGCATTTACTGTTTTAGAATTGGTTCTCTTTGGATCATTCTCTATTTACAAACAAGCACAAAGTCGCAATACTCTGTTTAGTCTTTGCAGATAGTGAAAAATCGTGTAAAAAAATAAAAGTAATCGAGCAAAATCAGTAGGCCACTAATTGGATCTCTTTTTGACCTCGCTAAAATAGAAATATTAGGAACAACCCTTCTTGAGAAATACGAAAATAGTGAGATGAACTGAGCTCCACACCATGAGGGCTGCAAGACAGCTCGGCTCCATCACCCATCCCGCACAAAATAATGACAAACCCTATGCAAATATTAAAAATATAGACAACACACCAGCAAAGAAACAGGGTAAAACATTTTATTAAAAAACTATTTACATAACGTTGGTTTATAAGATGATGTCAGTAGTGGACCGATGTGTGAATAGATCGAAAACAGCACAAGGCTCCAAGATCCGGATAGCAAGCTCCTGGATGTTGGGTGCCATAGTTTAGAGTTCTGAATTTCAGCCTTTTTCAATGCCTGTGCTTTGTTGAATCAAAATGGCGGCTTGACACAAAGCTGACTCAAGCGTTGTTACTGATGCTATGCAGACCAAAACTGGTTTTCAGTTTGTACATTTTTCTAGATTTTTCAATCCAAGTTTGGTTGACTTTGTAGAACGATGGCTTCAGATTTTCAACATACGGTGTGGTGGCGCTGACTGGGAGGGGGCGCTTCGCTCCTGCCCCCTCCCCAAGTAAGATTTTCATACGTGAAAGTACGTTAATGGTTTTGGTCCCTGAGATGCTTCGATGTCACTACCATTCTCAAATAGCATAAGTTCTAGATGTTGGGTGCCATAGTTAAGAGTTCTGAGCAGCGCTTGTAACACTGTCTGAAGCTTATTTCCACCTACTGCAGCTTCACTATTCTCAAAGTAAGTGAGTGTCGTTTGTGGACCTGACTGCATTAGAAAACAATGTGATATGTTACCTTCCTAAACAGCTTGACGGAGGCCCCTGAGGGGCGCTGTGATGGCCATGGACTCGGAGAAGACGCTTGGCTCCGACACCCTCCCCAAGTCTTATAGCACTGGTGTAGCCTGAGATCGCCCCCGACATAGGCGGCCGGCTCCCGGGGTCCGGCGGTACTTTTTGCCTTTTGATGACTCTTCAATTCTGGACCTTGTCCCACAATCCGTTTGACCTGAAGACAAGCTGTAGTGAGGCGCCCCTTTATCGTTTTAGTTGCCATTCCGCCCGCTTTTGCTACACTGTGCCTCTTCCGCCATTCAGCTGTTTTCCGCCCGCTCTTGTGACTACAGCGTCTCGCTCACCATGTAGTTGAGATGCGCCCGCTCTTGCGGTGCAGCGATAGGCGGCTGCCACAGGACTCTCAAAATGGCGGCCGGCTCTTCGGTTTTGGGCCTGGTCCACTAAAATGGCCCTGGGACACCTTGGAACTCGGACGCTTGTCTGCTAGGGCTTGGGTCCCATTCTCGAAAAGCGTCCCCTCAGCCGTGAAGATTCTACAAAAGTCTTGGGGGCCTCCGACTCCCGCAGGCTTCTGGTGGGGAGCGGCTGCCATGATTGCTCGTGGAATGGCCACGACGGAGCTACGAGATGGTAGTGGTCTCATGCTGACGCCAGCTTTAGTCTGAAACATCCAGAAACACTGTAGACTACCAATTCGATCAGTTCCGGTAGCGCCCCAACATGACCCGGAAGAGAAGAACTTGCCCTCCCCTCTTTGACTGATGGTTCTTGTTGCCTGTCCCCTCTGTTGTCATTTAACAGAACTTTTTGGACTGCTGAAAGGGGTTGTGTTCTGAACGCTGGTTGGTGGAGACATTTAGACTATATTCTTGACCTACGTTGTCGCGTAATGCGTTTTATGACACGCCGCGTTAGCGCACCCGGAAGTGATCCGAGGCGCGGCGCGCAGCGCGTAACGTAAGCATAACAGGTCATGTGACTTGTTAATAAAACTTTTCATTGGTTCATTTTACTTTTGTTAATTTAATGATGAAAAGCTTGGTCATATGACCTAAAAATTACGCTTTTTATTATTTTCGAACAATATTTTTTTTTCAAACATATGTTATAATATTCCAGGCTAATGTACTTTCCCGGAAAATTTACAACTGTCTTGCAAGTAAAATATATTCCTTTTTCGAGAAAAAGGGCGTTTCTTCCTTCCATGACGGAGCCGTTGAGTAAAAGAGATTCGTCCTGCTGTCTTAGTCGCCGATACGCCTGATTATCAGATTCTTATCGATCACTTTATGTTGCAGACATGAAAAACACAACTGCCCTTGACCATTTATCTTTACTGCGTTCCTACATATTATACCTTTTATCCGTCATGTAATTGGACTGCTTTATTTCACTTGCCTTTTACTGATTCGAAAACAGTCACTAAAAGTAAAAACTTTACAAATGAAAATACTACTACCGTGTTTTGTTTTAAAAACCTTTATTGTGAAAATGTCAGTATACAAATACGGGCCTATAACCACGTGGGCCGGCCACGGAGCAAACTCAAATCGTATATGATGAGGAGACATTTACACTGTAGAAGAACGTAACGAGCGGGCCATTAGGTGACAAGAACAAAGGTGTCTAACAGTTGCGGAATCGGTGGACGTACATTTTGTAATTAAAATACGACAGGGCCACTTACAATAACATTTTCTAGATATACATTTGCGGGCAAAGAGTTACGAGTCCCATTTATACCTGCGCCATTTTGGGCGAGGCCGGGCAGGTCCAAGATATAGTCAAAATGTCTCCACCAACCATCGGCCAGACCAGAACCCCTTTCGGCCCTTTATGTTACAAGATGGTGTCTTCCATTCAGAAAATATTAATGGCAGCATTTTGAAAGGAAACAGAAACAGCCGTTCTCCTAGTGAGTTTCACATTGTTACATTTAGGAAGAATGTTGAAGAGTAGTATGTGGAAAATCTGAAGCCATTTTTCTACAAACTCTCAATCAGACTTGGATGGAAAAAAAAAACCTGAAGAATGTACAAACTGAAAACCAATTTTTGTCTGTATAGCACCAACAGTAACGCTTGAGTCAGCTTTGTGTCAAGCCGCCATTTTCATTCAATCAATAGCGTCCCCCTGCACACATTCAGGGACCTGGTCGTGTCTTCAGATGAAACGCATTGTAGGAAAAGAAGCAGAAAGGAAAAGGAAAAAAGTTCCGCCGGACCTAGTGAAGCTGCAGCAGGTGCAAATAAGCTTCAGACAGTCTTACAAGCACTGCTCAGAACTCTCAACTGAGGCACTCAACATCCAGGACTTGCCATTCGGATCTTGGCGCCTTGTATTTTTGTTTTGTTTTTGATGGAGGGGAAAGAACAAAAAACAGACATTGAAAAAGGCTCAACAGTGCAGGGCGCCTTGTGCTGGTTCCGACCTATTCACACATCGGTCCGCTACTGACATCACCTCATAAACCAACGGGGCACCCCACGCCGACTTTCGGCGCAGCATTGTAGGATGGCCACACCAGTGCGGCAATTTGCTGGACACCACCTCGGTGCCATCCAGATCTCGGCGCGTTCATTCATTCAATAGCGTCCCCCTGCACACATTCAGGGACCTGGTCGTGTCTTCAGAAGAAACGCATTGTAGGAAAAGAAGCAGAAAGGAAAAGGCAACAAGTTCCGCCGGACCTAGTGAAGCTGCAGCAGGTGCAAATAAGCTTCAGACAGTTCTACAAGCACTGCTCAGAAATCTCAACTGAGGCACTCAACATCCAGGACTTGCCATTCGGATCTTGGCGCCTTGTGCTGGTTCCGACCTATTCACACATCAGTCCACTACTGACATCACCTCATAAGCCAACGGGGCACCCCACGCCGACTTCCGGCGCAGCATTGTAGGATGGCCACACCAGTGCAGCCACTTGCTGGACACCACCTCGGTGCCATCCGGATCTCAGCGCGTTCGAGTCACTGTGCCGGAAGAGTGACCGGAACTCAGCTGAACACGCCGTCTTTCGGCGCAGCATTGTAGGATGGCCACACCAGTACGGCAATTTGCTGGACACCACCTCGGCGCCATCCGGATCTCGGCGCGTTCGAGTCACTGTACCGCAACAGTGACCGCAATTCAGCTGGACACGCCGTCTTTCGGCGCAGCATTGTAGGATGGCCACACCAGTGCGGCAATTTGCTGGACACCACCTCGGTGCCATCCGGATCTCGGCGCGTTGTGCTGCCTTCGGCCTATTCGCACATCGGTCCGCTACTGACGCCGCCTCACGTGCCAACGGATTTTCTACGCTTTTTGTAGCCCTATGTCGCATAACAGGTCATGTGACTTGTTTATAAAACTTTTCATTGGTTCATTTTACTTTTGGTTTCCTAAAGATGGAAGGCTTGGTCATATGACCTAAAAATAACACTTTTCATTGGTTTAGAACATTTTTTTTTCCCAAACGATGAAAGCCCCACCTTGTTTCTGGATCATTCAGACTGAAGCTGGCGTCAGCATGAGAGCACCACCATCTCTTGGCTCCGTCGTGGTCATTCCGCGAGCAATCATGTCAGCCGCTCCCCACCGGAAGCCTGCGGGAGTCGGGGGCCCCCAAGACTTTTATACAATCTTCACGGCTGAGGGGACGCTTTTCGAGAATGGAGCCCAAGCCCTAGCAGGCAAGCGTCCGACTTCCAAGGTGTCCCAGGGCCATTTCAGTGGACCAGGCCCAAAACCGAAGAGCCGTCCGCCATTTTGACAGCCATGTGGCAGCCGCCTATCGCTGCACTGCAAGAGTGGGAGCAACTCCACAACATGGTGAGCGAGACGCTGTGGCCGCAAGAGCGAGCGCAACTCAGCTAGATGGCCGCCACCTGGGGAGGCTCGTTCACGCCGCCTCCCCCCCCCCCCCCCCGGGCCGCCGCACGCCAATTTTCGGAGCAGCATTGTAGGATACCAAAACCAGTGCGGCAGTTTACTGGACATCACCTGGGTGCCTGTCGTACATGTTGTGTCAGCCATGTGACACTGGACACAGACCGCTACTGACGAGGCCTCCCCCCGCACCACCCGGGACGCCCCACGCTGTTTTTCTGTGCTGCATTGTAGGATCCCTAAACCAGTGCGGCACCCAGGCGACATCACCTGGGTGCCGTCCAGAACTCTGCACGTTGTGCTGCCTTGGGACTATTCGCACAACAGACCGCTACTGACGAGGCCTCCCCCCGCCCCACCCGGGACGCCCCACGCCAATTTTCGGAGCAGCATTGTAGGATCCCTAAACCAGTGCGGCACCCAGGCGACATCACCTGGGTGCCGTCCAGAACTCTGCACGTTGTGCTGCCTTGGGACTATTCGCACAAAAGACAGCTTCTAACCATTGTTGCTTTTTGTGTTAATAAATGTTTAAATGTTTTTAGTTTTTGTTCTGTTCATTATCGTTAAAAGTTAATAAAGTTTTATAACCTTAATTTGTTGGAGTGTTATCTATTTTTTGAAAAACGGGTGAATGGGGCCTTGAATCGGGTTATTGTCATGTGTGGGCTTTGGAAGTGTGCTGCTGCAGGATCGGACATTTCAAACTCAAATGCACGTTCTTTTTCTTACCTTTCCGAAGCATGGAGCGCAATAGCAGGCAGAGAAAGGGTGATGCACGTGTTGAACACTACCTGACCTGGCAAGTTGCTGGCAGTGCCCCCCCGCCCGCTCCTGAAAGAGGGCACACACACACCGCCGCCCCGAGTACTTCACAAATCTTTAAAAGACCATGCGCTTGTTCATGAGGCTTAAATGGTTTATCACCTCTTCTAGAACCCCTACATCGACCCTCTGACGTTTCATGGAAAAATTACCATGTAACACAATACCAAGCCCTGTCAGCTGAAACCCCCAAGGAATCGTGGGGCATATTATCAAGGGGGTTTATCTCCGCTTTTTTGGCTTTAAAAACCATGAAAGCGGAGATAAAATTATTTCCCTATTATCAAGCTGTCGCTAACACCAGTTAGTGACACCTAAAAGGAGATAGCGACCATCTTGGGCCCGGCTTTGCATGTCAGTGATACTTATCACTAATGACATGCAAAGTGGCGTGCCAAGATGTTAGCGACTGGAAACAGTCCCTAACATCGCTACCTTCTATTACCAACTTTTGGAGATATTCGCGCTAAGCGCGAATATCTCCAAAATCTAACACCTGCCCTGAGCAGTTCTTAGCCATGTTATCCAATGGGAGGTGGATAACCTGGCTAAGAGCATTAGGTCGATAATACATGAATATCGCTGACTTTTCTGCGATAATAGCAAGGTTTATCTGCGATAAAAATCGCCGATGTGCGGCGATAATTTTTGTCTCTAAACAAGTTATAGACAAAAATTATCGCTAGTTGTTCGTAATATGCCCCCGGGTTTTTGCTTGCAGAAATCGGGAGGCGGGAGACTAGCACTGAAATCAGTACTCACACGCCTGAATCAGGAGGATTGGCATGTCTGAATTCTCTACAGCTGGGGCCATAAACTACATCCGCAGGGGTAGGTGATAGCCTGGGACCAGCCTGGCATCTAAAATGGCTGCCGTGCACGACAAAATTGTGGCATTCGAAAAAAGGCAAGATGGCGCAGCCGCTGGAAGAGATATATCAACATATATCAGCCTCCTCAGCCACCCTCAGGAAACATAGGGGATTAGGATATGTCTCCCGCACCCCCTTATACCTAGTACTTTAATTAACGAAGCACAAAATGGCGAATTCCCGTTTCGCTACCAGTTTGCGGCCCAGTTCGCGGCCCGTGAAGCGCTTCTACCGTGAAAAATCATTTTTTTTTTATTTTCCCCACGGGACCCTTTAATAACCCCAACAACATTCCTAGGGGGTCAAGAGGGGGATACCTTGCCCCCTTTCATTAAATTCCCCCTTAGTTTTTCACCTTTTCTTCTCTCTCGATCCTACCGAGAGACAAGATGGCGGCCGCTCCGGACTGTCACGCAGCAAAAAAAAAAAAAAAGCTCACGCACAGCCGCTGGAAGAGATGTATCAACATATATCAGCCTCCTCACCCACCCTCAGGAAACATAGGGGATTAGGATACGTCTCCCGCACCCACTTATAACTAGTAATTTAATTTACGAAGCACAAAATGGCGAATTCCCGTTTCGCTACCAGTTCGCGGCCGCGCTTCTACCGTGAAAAATCATTTTTTTTTTATTTTCCCCACGGGACCCTTTAATAACCCCAACAACATTCCTAGGGGGTCAAGAGGGGGATACCTTGCCCCCTTTCATTAAATTCCCCCTTCATTTTCCACCTCTTCTTCTCTCTCGATCCTACCGAGAGACAAGATGGCGTCCGCTCCGGACTGTTTAGAATGTTGACAGACACCGGAGAGCCAATCAGCTTTCTGCGCGCAAAGTTCCGATAAGCGAAAAGTAAGCGGACCGGATCGCTGCCCAGAGCGCTGTTACAGATATATATCTTGGTTTGAACGTTAATTTCTCAAAAACTACTGGAGCACATATATTGAGACCTAGCAAAGGCACATCGGGCTAACAGTCCCTACAATTTTGCCAAGTTTCGTGCAAATCCATTCAGCCGTTCGAGCTAAAAGTGAGTCCAACCGCCCTATGGAAAAATGAATGGGAAAAACGCGTTTTGGGACCCCCCTTTTTTCTCAGCCCCCCCTTGACGAAACCCCACCAAATTTTCAGGGGCTGCTCAGAAACAAAATGTGCCATTTTCCTGAAAATTTCAGCCGATTCCGTCCACAAACGCCAAAGTTATTAGACATAGAATTTTCAAAAGTCCCATAGGGAAAAAATTCTAACTATATATACCTACTGGCGATAGCCAGTAGGTAATATATATATATATATATATATATATATATATATATACATATACAGTAGGTAAAACTAACTCCATTAGGTCCATCACAGTAAATTGGATAGTCACCCAATTGCCCACATGGGCCATATTTAATAACTATCCACTATATGGAGGACCTTTATAATATTAGAAAAGGTGGTTAAACGGGCACTAGACCCTTAAGCCAATCCCCAACTCCAGCACAAGAAACTGTGAGTATTACTGTAACAATTGTACAAACCTAATGGTTCAAGAGGTAAACGTGTACAGAATCGATACGAGAGAATAAGTATTTACATACATGCACAATTGTTAGCAATGATGAAGCACACATCGCGCTGAGCCATCCTGCACTTAAAGGTGGCAGCTACACTTGTTGACAAACACAAAAAAATTTGACAAATGCAATTTTAACCATTGTGACAATGTAATCAACAATCGGTGCAAATGTGTAATTTTGTCGACTATGCTTTACAAGTATTTAGCATTTAAAAGATATATTATGTATAGCGCGTTTCACAAAAACCAATACAATGTTGTAACTTTTCCGTGGCCATGGAGAAATGGTTGCTATGACAACAATGAAGCCGCTTCACAGACCATTGAGCGCCTGTTATGTTTAAAAAGTATTCACTCACTGATATTCTCTGTTGTGAGCAAGACGGTTCCATCCGTCGAAACGCGTCAACTTTGCACTTGATGAAATAAACTTGTTTCTGAAATAAGAGCCCACGGAGTCAGTGCCTGTTTACGATGTGTAGACAACAGGATTGGTGAAAATATATATATATATGTATATATATATATATATATATATATATATATATATATATATATATATATATATATATATATATATATATATATATATATATATATATATATATATATATATATATATATATATATATATATATATATATATATATGGGAAACAGCCATTACAACGCAACTTTTACAACGCACTACCTTTACAACGCAACTTTTACAACGCAGGATCCATTACAACGCATGCCTTTAGAATGCATGGCATTACATAGCAGATGCTATTACAACGCATGCCATTACAACATAAGTATTGGTAAGTATATATTTTATTTTATCTTTTATTTAATTCATAATGTTATTTAATTAATTTAATTAATATTAAAAAGAAATATATATATTTATTTATGTATTTTTTAAAAATAAATTATACTTTATTTAATTAATTTAATTAACATTAAAAATAAATAAATATATTAATGTATGTATTTTAAAAAAAAATTAATATATTAATTTAAGTAATTTTTTAAAATAAGTATGACTATATGAGTATATGTTTTGGGGTACTGAGGTATATGTTTTGGGGTGTTTGGGTATTTTTAGGGTTCAGGGCTAGGTTTGGGTTATGGGGTACAGGGGTATTTTTAGGGTTCAGGGCTAGGTTTAGGTTATGGGGTACAGGGGTATTTTTAGGGTTCAGGGCTAGGTTTGGGTTATGGGGTACAGGGGTATTTTTAGGGTTCAGGGCTAGGTTTGGGTTATGGGGTACAGGGATATTTTTAGGGTTCAGGGCTAGGTTTGGGTTATGGGGTACAGGGGTATTTTTAGGGTTCAGGGCTAGGTTTGGGTTTTGGGGTACAGGGGTATTTTTAGGGTTCAGGGCTAGGTTTGGGTTATGGGATACAGGGGTATTTTTTGGGTTCTGGGCTAGGTTTGGGTTTTGGCGTACAGGGGTATTTTTAGGGTTCAGAGCTAGGTTTGGGTTTTGGGGTACAGGGGTATTTTTAGGGTTCGGGGCTAGGTTTGGGTTATGGGATACAGGGGTATTTTTAAGGTTCTGGGCTAGGTTTGGGTTTTGGGGTACAGGGGTATTTTTAGGGTTCAGGGCTAGGTTTGGGTTATGGGGTACAGGGGTATTTTTAGGGTTCAGGGCTAGGTTTGGGTTATGGGATACAGGGGTATTTTTAGAGTTAAGGGCAAGGTTTGGGTTATGGGATACAGGGGTATTTTTAAGGTTCTGGGCTAGGTTTGGGTTTTGGGGTACAGGGGTATTTTTAGGGTTCAGGGCTAGGTTTGGGTTTTGGGGTACAGGGGTATTTTTAGGGTTCAGGGCTAGGTTTGGGTTATGGGATACAGGGGTATTTTTAAGGTTCTGGGCTAGGTTTGGGTTTTGGGGTACAGGGGTATTTTTAGGGTTCAGGGCTAGGTTTGGGTTATGGGGTACAGGGGTATTTTTAGGGTTCAGGGCTAGGTTTGCGTTATGGGATACAGGGGTATTTTTAAGGTTCTGGGCTAGGTTTGGGTTTTGGGGTACAGGGGTATTTTTAGGGTTCAGGGCTAGGTTTGGGTTATGGGGTACAGGGGCATTTTTAGGGTTCAGGGCTAGGTTTGGGTTATGGGATACAGGGGTATTTTTAGAGTTAAGGGCAAGGTTTGGGTTATGGGGTACATGGGTATTTTTAGGGTTCTGGGCTAGGTGTGGGTTATGGGGTACAGGGGTATTTTTAGGGTTCAGGGCTATGTTTGGGTAATGGGATACAGGGGTATTTTTAGGGTTTAGGGCTAGGTTTGGGTTTTGGGGTACAAGGGTATTTTAAGGGTTTAGTTTTAAAAATAGTACTTTAAAAAAAATTACATAAATTAATTTAAGTAATTTTAATATTAATTAAGTAAATATTTATTTATTATATTTTTAAAAAAAATAATATACTTACCTATAATTACGTTGTAATGGCTTGCGTTGTAATACCATCTGCTATGTAATGTCATGCGTTGTAAAGGCATTCGTTGTAATGGATCCTGCGTTGTAAAAGTTGCGTTGTAATGGTATGCGTTGTGAAAGTATGCGTTGTAACGTCATACATCCTATATATATATATATTCACTGAAAGAAACCATAGGTTTCAGGCATGTTAGAAATTAGAGATGTCATCAGTGATGTGATCAGTGATGTCACTGACCATGTCATGAATGATGTAATATGTGACGTCATCAGCAGTGCATTGCGGGAGCGCGAGTTATAGTTAGCTGACCTAACTATAACGGAGGCATTTCTGTGGTTTTGTAAGAGAGAAATGTCCTACTAACTATAAAGTGCCCGAATCCTATGGTTTTTTCAGTGAATTTCAAATGTTTTTTTTAAATGCTAATTTGAATTATAATGTTAATTAAACCTATGGTGTTTTCAGTAATTTTGAAGTTTTTTTGAGTGATACTTTGTCATTTTAATATCCTAAAAATAGTTTTTGTAATTCTTTTTGTTATTAAAATAATATAATTTCTTCTCTTTTCTTAAATATTAATATATATATAATTTTTTTTTAGAAAAAGTGGAGTCCCGCACCCATCATGTACCTATCTCGGTGGGTGTGCGGATTCAAACTGCCATATTGGTAAAGTCGCGAAGGATGCATGTTTTAGCCAGCCCACTCTGCTCACTCTTATAGGGAGGGAACTACAATGCTACATGTCCCAGGTCTTCCCTGTAGTGATCTGCTGATCACAGGTCTAGTTGTCAGCATGCCACAGCCACTCCGTCACAGCTGGTTTACACCCACAGCACACCCATGCAGCGTAGGCATCACAAGACATGCGATCAGGCCAATATACTCAACGTCATTTCCACTCTCTATCTGGGTGTATCCGTGTGCTTTATGTTGAGGCACTTTAGCCAGCACGGGCCTCCCGCAAAGTGGCGATGACATGAGATGCACAGAGTTGGTGGCAGATGATGCATTTTGGCTAACACTTGAGCTGCACTGAGTTAGTGCCACCAGAGCTGAGCGGGTGTGCAGCCTGCGATGATGCGAAGGCCTCGATACATCATCCTGCCAATCAAGAAACGATTTGAATTCTGAGCTCAGCTGGACCGCATGTATTTCAAAGGCAGCTGGCTTTACTCCTCGGCGTGGTGCAGCAGGATGCGCTGGGGGCCTGTGCCGTGGAATCCAGCGACAGATGTGGCGGTTGCTCCAGCACGTGATTGTTCATGGTGGTGGCAGAACTCTGAGATATCTCTGGGGAAAGACGGGCAGACTGCGAGAGTTCCTCTTCTGCCCATTCGCTTTTTGCAGCACTGTTTTATTAGCGTACTTTTAAAAATAACCCTGATTTTTACACTCAATTGAATACTAATTGTGATGTATGTTTTTTAATCAACTGTACCCTTTTTAAATCCTTTGTGCTGTTTCCCGGTTCCCCTGTGCGCTGTTCCACCGCGGCGTGTCTGTGCCGATTGTTGTGGAGGGCCAGGTCGGGCGGCGCCATCTTTAGTGAGTCCCGGTCCCCGGCTGGTCGGGAGGTAGCGGTCCAGCTCGGGGAGGGGCTTGGGCGATAAATATATCCTGTCTCTTTAGACCCTCGTGGTTGATCATGGTGGTGGCAGCACTCTGAGAAATCGCTGGGGAAAGACGGGCAGACTGCGAGAGTTCCTCTTCTGCCCATTCGCTTTTTGCAGCACTGTTTTATTAGCGTACTTTTAAAAATAATCCTGATTTTTACACTCAATTGAATACTAATTGTGATGTATGTTTTTTAATCAACTGTACCCTTTTTAAATCCTTTGTGCTGTTTCCCGGTTCCCCTGTGCCCTGTTCCACCGCGGCGTGTATGTGCCGATTGTTGTGGAGGGCCAGGTCGGGCAGCGCCATCTTTAGTGAGTCCTGGTCCCCGGCTGGTCGGGAGGTGGCGGTCCAGCTCGGGGAGGGGCTTGGGCGATAAATAATGATACCCCATAGAGCGCGCAGCGGTCGCGCGCAGCGGGCGCGCCGTCTGCGTGCCGAAGGAGCGCCAAAGGAGGGCCCGTCTGTGCCCGTCCGTGCACCGGACGGGCCTAGGGCCAGTCATTTTGCCCATCCTTTCTCTGGTCGAGCCAGGTCCAACAGGATTGCTTATTCTCGAGGTGAGTTAATGCAGTTGGACCCCCATGTTAATGCTGGGAGCTGCCAGCGGTTTACACGGGAGTGTGCTACGGCTATATGTTCTAGCTGTGGTTTTTCTTTCCAGCCCTCCCCATCCCGGCGTACAGTTGCTGATAGAGCCCATACAACAATTAGGGCCGGCCTAATTAATGCCAGATCGATGGTGAAACATGCGGCCGACATCTTTGATACGCTGGTGGATGGCCAGCTTGAGCTTCTCTTTATCACTGAGACGTGGCTCACTGATTCATGTGGCCCGACTATCGAACTTGCTGTCCCCAGAGGATTTAAAGTTGTAAGAGCTGATAGACCCTTGGGGAGAGGGGGTGGTGTAGCAGTGATTTTTAAGGAACAATGGGGCTTTTCTACGGAGCAATTAGCGATAGGGGTGGCTGGTGAAGTTCTCCATTTTTCTCTAATTATCAGTCCCCATTTCACTTTGGGAGAATCTTTGATCTATAGACCTCCAGGCCATTCCAGCCATTTTATAGAAACTTTGGAGGAATGTATAATACCTCGGGCCCTGAGCTTTTCCAAATTCCTTCTGGTCGGCGATTTCAATATCCACGTAGATGATATTGATTCTGTGGAAATGCGCCGACTGGGGGAAATTTTTGATGTGGCACAGCTTAAGCAATGGGTGATTTCTTCGACTCACGCCGGTGGCCATCTTCTGGATTTAGTTTGCTCCAATTTTCCTATTAAAGTATTGGGCGTTGAAGAGGTCACCTGGTCGGATCATGGGCTCATTAGATTCTCTTGGGAGGTGGATAATGTAGGCAGACCCACTCTGACACTGCCTGCTGGCCATCCGCAGAGGATTAATTTGGATCTGTTTGGCCAGGAGCTACAAAAAACAGGTATGAAGCACCCCCCTGAGTTAGAAAAAGCGGTTGATGTCTTTAATGAAAAGGTGTTACAAGCGGTGAATGCGTCCACTAAACATACCACTGTACTTAGGGTACGGCTCAGCCCTTCTCAACCATGGTTTTCCCCTGAATTGAGGGACTTAAAATTGGGCTGTAAGAAGTTGGAGCGAATTTGGAGGCGGGGATACAGCTCTGATGCAAAGGCTGCCCTACGTACAGCCCAAAAAAGCTACTATGCCGCCATCAAGGTTGCTGAAGGGTCCTACTATGCTGGGAGAATTGCCAAAGCGGCAAGTAACAGTAGAGACATTTTCTCAATTGTTAAAAGCTTTGTATCCCCGGTAGCTGAAGCCACCATACTTCCATCCTCAGCAGACTGGTGTGAAGACCTGTCTAATTTCTTTATAGACAAAATAGCTACGATCCAGCAGGATTTGCTCTCTGCCCTTCCGACTGAGAGCTCTGAGGATGGACTTCTTATTAGCCCATGCCATGATGAATCCCAGCAGCTTATTAACTTTTCGCCGATCGCAGAGTGTGATATTCTGCTCCTTCTTCAATCCCTTAAATCGGGTTCTCCCTCAGACCCCTGTCCTGCTCGTGTTCTTGCAGGTGCGGCCAGCATTGTTTGGGGGATATTACCCAGCTAGTTAACCGTTCCCTTTCTCTGGCAGAAGTCCCTGGGAAATGGAAGCAGGCTATGCTCCTGCCACTTCTGAAAAAACCTGGCCTTGATGTTACTGTCCCAGGCAATTATCGTCCTATTTCTCTGCTGCCTGCATTGGCGATAATATGTGAGAAAGCAGTCTTTCGCCAACTGGAAGGGTTTGTGGAGACCTCGAATGCTCTGCATCCAGCCCAGTCTGGCTTTAGGGCGGCCTATAGCACAGAGACGGCGCTGGTAGAGATGACGGAGTCTATTCGGGAGTGTCTGGATGGGGGCGGCAGAGCGGTCCTGATTTTATTGGATCTCTCTGCCGCCTTCGACACTGTTCCCCATGCTCTCCTCATTTCCAGGTTAGCCGCAATTGGCATTGGCGGCAATGTCCTGGCCTGGGTGACCTCATTTCTCTCTGGTAGGACACAACAGGTCTGGATGCCACCTTTTTCATCTAAGCCCAAACCGCTGCTCACTGGGGTACCACAGGGATCTACTCTTAGCCCCCTGCTGTTCAACATATATATTACCCCCTTGTTTTTTTTGGCTGAACAGTACAGGGCTAAGATTATTGGGTATGCTGATGACACGCAGCTGCTCTTTACTTGGCCAGATGATCACTTAGATACGGCAACAGTTCAGCTTTGCCTATCTGCAGTCTTTCGCTGGTTAACTGTGGCCCAGCTAAAATGTAATGAGGCTAAATCGGAGGTCCTCTTCTATGGTTCCTTCCCTCCCAGTTTCAGAAGTTCGCTATGGCCCCCGAATATCCCCTGCCCCAAGGTGATGGGGGCCCGGCGAAGAATCTTGGAGTTTGGTTCGGGGAGGATCTGAAATTTGAGGACCATATAAAGAAAGTCTCTGGGACATGTTTTGCTACTCTAAGAATGCTCAGAAAATTTTTACCACTGCTCCCTAGAGAGGCTAAGGAGGCTGTTACCCCAGCACTTATTTTAACAAGGCTGGATTACGCGAATGCCCTGTTTAGTGGCATTCCTGCCTACTTAGTTAATCGGCTGTTAGTCATACAGAATGCCGCTGTTCGCCTTCTTTTTAATGTCCCAAGATGGAAGAGTGTCCGGTCTCATATGTCTAGCCTTCACTGGCTCCAAGTCCCGCAACGCATCCTTTTTAAAACCCTAGTGCTTGCCTTTAGAGCCACTCATGACCAAGGTCCGGTTTATCCGAAGAAGAGATTTACTCTCTATGTCCCTACAAGAGCACTTAGGTCATCCTCACTGTCTAAAATGACCCTTCCTCGGTTTAGGCGAGCCAGGCTGGGTGGCCAGTCTATTGCCGTAGCGGGGGCCCGAGCCTGGAATGCTCTCCCATTACATCTGCACTCCAGTCAAGGTGTTACTCAGTTCAAGAAAAATCTTAAAACCTATCTGTTTAGAAGTGTGACATAAGCTGATCTCTGGTGTTCTCCCCCCGTTTTCTCTCCTTCGCGCCAGGATACTCTCCAGTAACGGAGCGCGCTATAAAACAATTTATACATACATACGTGGTGGGCCCTCTTGAAAACACACCGGTGGTGGTAGGTGAGCATTGAGGTCTGGGTGTGTAGGGATTGGGAAGTCATTGCTGGGTGGAGGACTGGCCTTGGGGCCAGGGCTGGGATGTTTGCGGAATCATGCACACTGCCTGAGAACTTGGCGACAACATTAGTGTACAGGCCCTAGTGGTCCAGGTTTGCTTGCACATTGTTGGAATGCATGTGGTTTCTGTTGCGGTGATTGTGTGCAGTGTCAGCAGGGGGCACAAGTAGTACATGTGTGCAGTCAATTGTCCCCAACACGTTCAGGAAGCCTGCTATGGCGTGGTGCCCTTGCTTGGTCTCCAGCTGTTCCTTTGCAGTGTGGGTGAAGTGAACATGCAGGTGTATCAAGCTGAAATGAACCGTGATGTTTACAGGTATGATAAATCCTGCATAATGAGACCGTAACAGAATTTTGTGTGGTTGTAACATTCCTTTTCTTTCCAAAGAAGGTTACGACCATCCGAACTTCTGTTACGGTCATTTTGTGCAGGATTGATCATACCTGTAAGCATTCCGGTGTGTCCAAGTGCAATACATTGTACCATATTACGTCTGTGACCATACTAATACTTGACCATTGTCTTCATTTATCCAACTGGTTTCTGAATACTGAGTTTTCGGATTTCCAGGACAATCTACAGTTATTTCGATCAATAAGTTGATGTTCCCCGCTGACAATGTCACTCGTTGTTTGATGTTTTTGTGTTGTTAATTCATGTTTTTCTAATAAAGAACTGTTTTTCCACTACTGTTGACTAGTAGACTTCATGACCAGGTGCACCCCCATTTCAGTGACTACAATCTTGGATATGGAGCACAGAGCCTTCCAGCAATGGCTGGGGTTGGGGTTAGTTCTGCAGGAATACTACGAATTGGGAGGAGCGGGTGGTGAGGACACAGGGGTCCTACGTTGCTTTTGTACACATGCATTCAAGATGTGTGAGGAAGTTTATTAGAGCTGGCTGTGAGACTCCTCCGTCTCTCGCAGTTGTTAGTTGGAAGGCACCGGAGTCCAACAGGTACCGCACAGCCAGCAGCTTTGTCTGTGGAAGGATGTTGATTGTCCGCTTTGTTGGTCAGCCTGTGTGCAATGTGGCAGTGTGCACCAACTTGAGAATGGGGCGATAATTCTTTCGCCACTTTTGCTGCGCTAAAGTGCTGATCACTCGGCGATAAGTCTCCACTATTGGGTTATAGGGTGACTCTAAAACGAGCCCTTTATTAGGTCTTTGTTGTACCTACATGTGAATCACAAGAAAAAAGATGAAATAAACAAGAAAAGTGTGCAGGGTAAAAACACCCTGACCCCCTAGGCCTGCTCAAGGGATCCCACAAAAAAATCCCAGGGCCCAAAAATTATGACTTTTTTTTTTAAAGCATATGGGTGCCCGAATCCAGACAAAAAAAAACAAAAAACAATGGGGCGTATTCTCAAGGACTTATCACTGAGTTATCAGCACTTTAGCACAGCAAAAATGGCGAAAGAATTATCATCCCATTCTCAACTCGATGAAAACTGCTGATATTGCCAGTTTTCCAACGATAGCTTCAGCAAAAAACATTGCCACGGCGTTCCAGTGCAAAAAAAACACAAAAACACTACTTCCCGATATTTTTAACGACCAGCCAAATCTGTGATGCGATCCAAAAACAGGTGGCAAGCCGCATTAGCAGTAAGAATTTAACAGGAGCCTTTTATTGGTGTAAAGCATGACGACTAACTACAGTACGAAAGGGAGCCCAGCCCAGAGACACATCTGAAGAGAAAGGGGGGAGCTGTTGCATCGTGATTGGAAAGATTGGAGAACATTGCTACAGCGCTCTTTCCACTGTGAAATCGTATCGTCTATTTTCTGGAACCTGTGCAAACAGAAGGCGAGTGATTAGAGCTTCACATATTTTTTCACCTTTCATAGAGCCAGAAAGGTTTGCATCGTTAGGACTCATGTCTTCATGCTGGTAAGCCCCGGAAGAGGAGGAACTTGTTCCGGATAAAAAACTTATTTTTTTTATATTGCGTTCCGTTTAGTTGGGCCCAGCTAGGAATACATTTGTGCTCTTTTTGGTTTATGCTTTATGAATGAACTAGTATCGTTCTACAAAAAATACTGAACCCTTCGGCTCCAGAACCCGGAGTTGATAATTGTTTACTCAGTAGAAGTAACGGCTTGGGTTAATAGAGAGAGTCATTTTTATGTTTAAAAGGGAAGGACAATAAGTTTGTTACTTGTTTTCTGCCTACTTGATAATTCCTCCTGAGTGCATGTGAACAAACAGTAATCTTTGGTCTGTCTTTAGGAAGTAACCATACTGGGAAGTTTTGAAGACAGAGAGGAAGGGCTCACCTCCTGATTTATGTGGTAGGTAGAGGTTCATTAGCGAGAATGATCGAGAGTAGTTAGGATATATGTTTTAATTCTTTCCTTTTGTCTTTCAGCTATCCCTTCCGTTCCAGTCCCTTCCCATACCTTTCCCTCGCTTGATTACCTCTACGCTCTGTGTGTTTTTCTAACCAGAGTGTGGGGAAATCAGAAGGTGGACCCCTTTCAGCATCACCCTGATCCCGAGGAGGAGCTAACCGTGACAGAATCACATACCCAAGTAATACCATACCCCTCCCGGTCAGGGGGTGCTGAAAGATGACTACCTTGGATGATGTTTTGCAGGCCTTGTTGGTTGTGCAGCAAGAGTTAGTGAATTCCTGGGCTGAGACAGCGGCACTTAGAGAACGGGTGGATAGACAAGCTCGTAATCCTTTTGATGCTTTAGGGGGTGCTCCCCAGATACAGGTCACAGTGCCTCCTCCTATTCCGTTGGCCAGCCCCGAGCGCTATGCTGGGGACCCTCTCAAAATACAGACCTTTTTAATGCAGATAACTTTGCATTTTTCATGCAGGCCAGCCTCTTTTCCTACTAACCTGTCTAGGGTTGCTTTTGCTGTTTCCTATCTTACGGGAGACACGGCTAACTGGGCTGTTCTTTTGGTCCGTAATGACGACCCCTTAATGTCTGATTTGGCTGCCTTTAGGAAGGAGTTTGAGAGGGTGTTCGATAGGCGGGCAACAACTCTCAGTGCAGATCGTGATCTGTTGAGCTTGCGTCAGGGGAGAAAAGATCTTGTGACTTATATGACAACCTTTAATCGTCTGGTAGTGGCCAGAGGAGAAGAGGATGGCATTGTACTACCAGGGATTGAATGAGGACATTAAGGATGTGTTGGCCCAAATTGACCCTCAGCCCACTGGCTGGGTAGATCTTATTAATCTTACTTTGAGGCTGGATCATCGACTCTCTGAGAGGGGGGGTGAGTGCAGAAGGAGTGATAAATCAAGGGGTGTCGTTGAGGCTGTTGGTTCACCTAACATGAAGGAACCAGGACCAGAAGCAATGGAGGTTGGGGCTGTTCGGCCCCCGTTAACTAAGGCGGAAAGGGAAAGTAGGCGCGCGCAAGGATTATGTATGTACTGTGGTAGGAAAGGGCACTATGTGCGTCATTGCACTATGAAACCTAAGAAAAGGGTTTTTTCTTTTCCTGTGAAGAAAGTGGCTGTTGCGTCAGCCGAAGGTAATCCTGATGGACTGGAGATTCGTGAGAGAGGCGAGACCTCCGTTAAAGAGTGGAGGATACCTTCATTCGAGGTGCCAGATAGAAAGGGTTCAGAGTCACATGTAGTCTTGTCCATGTTCTTGCCTATAGGGCAGCAACAGCATCCGGTACGCTCTATGGTGGACTCTGGTGCTACAGGGAATTTCATAGATTATGGTTTGGTGAAATGTTTGGGGCTTGTTAAAGTGCCCACTCATAGACCCGAAACAGTTTTGGCAGTAGATGGTACCCCTTTTTGAAATCTGGTCCTATTGTGGAGCATACTGAGTTGTTGGAATTGTCTCTTTGGGGACAACCGTGGGATCATGTGGAGAACATCAGGTTAAACATGATATAGGCTCCACAATATGAAATCATAAGAGGGATGCCCTGGTTGTGGCAACACAATCCTACTATGAACTGGAAGCAAAAAACTATTCAGTTTGATTCAGAGCAGTGTATGGCTCAATGCTCGAAAAGAAATGACGACTTGCAGACGTTGTCATTGACTTCAGGCGTTCCAGGTAGCTACAGCAGCAGAGAAGGAGGTTGTTTTGCCTTCAGAATATTATGAGTATTTGGACGTGTTTAGTGAAGTAGAGGCAGTGATTTGGTGGAGGGGGCTAGGATATCGTCATACCGAGTGTATGCTTTGTCGGATTCCGAAACGAAACACTTGAAGGCTTATTTGGACCATCTATGTTCTTTGGGGTTTATTCGCCCATCACCCTCCACGGCAGCCTCGCCTCTTTTCTTCATTTCAAAAGCAAATGGTGAGTTAAGGGCTTGTATTGATTTCAGAGAGCTGAATAAGATCACCATTAAAAATCGTTATCCTCTTCCGCTCATCCCCGTCCTGCTAGATCAGGTAAAGGAGGCGAACATCTATACACAGTTGGACATTTGGTGCGCGTTCGGGCCGGGGATGAGTGGAAAATAAGCGTGAGCAGAAAATCCGTTCCACTCGCGGATTTCGCGGATTTTCGGTAAATCCGGAATCTGCGAACTCCCGCGAATTTACAGAAAATCTGCAAATCCGCGAGCTGCGGATTTGGGGGGCAAAAGTTCAAGCCTTCAAGCTTGAAGTTGTAACTATTTTAGGATGGCGCCGGCAAGCTGCCAGCGCCATCCTAAAATAGTTACTAAGTTAGCTTCAGTTAGCTTCATCAGGAAGCACTAATAGATAAAATATAGCAGGTGCTCGAGCACCTGCTTTATTTTATCTATTAGTGCTTCCTGATGAAGCTAATTTAGTAACTATTTTAGGATGACGCTGGCAGCTTGCTGGCGCCATCCTAAAATAGTTACAGGATGATGGATGGGATGGACAGCTCACTCAAGGGACCCCTGCGCCCTTCGGGGCGATTGCATAGTAACACCCACATGGTCGCTAAAACTAGTTGAAGCTCAAATTCAGTGACTCATTCATCAGCCCAAAAACAATCGTGAGCGTCGTCGAGGCTGTGCAGGTGTGCCTTCTTCCCAAATCTACCGTCGAAAATCAGCTGTGATGCTGGATAGAGGCCTTTGCATCCCCCCATTTAAAAAAAGTCTGCAAAATCCGCGAATCCGCAAATTCGCGGATTTTGCAGATCCACGAATACGCAAATCCGCAAATTCGCGGATCGTGGATCCACGAAATCCGCCCATGCTTGGTGGAAAACCGCGTTTAAAACTCGTTTTGGCCTTTATGAGTATCTTGTAATGCCGTTTGGGCTTTGTAATGCCCCAGCGGCATTTCAGTACTTTCTTAATGATATTATGAAAGACTACATTGACCAATTTGTAGTTATTTACATTGATGACCTCTTGATTTACTCGGATACCCCAGCTCAACATGTCATTCAGGTACTGTTAATTTTGAAAAGACTGCAGGAATATAGCCTGTACTGTAAACTCAGCAAGTGTGAGTTTGGGGTAACTGAAGTGGACTTTTTGGGTGTGATTTTGAGCCCTCAGGGTTTCCGGATGGCTGACATAAAGGTGGTGGCTGTGAGAGAATGGCCTGTTCCTAGGAGTGTGAGAGATGTCCAATGTTTACTAGGATTCTCCAATTATTACAGGAGATTTATAGCACATTTCTCACAGTTGGCCTCTCCAGTAACCCGGTTGTTATGATAAGGTGTACCTTTTTGCTGGACCCCTGAAGCCATGGTGTCGTTTGATCGGTTGAAAGAGGCTTTCTGCTCAGCGCCCATTCTCCGACATCCTCAATCTGACGTTCCCTTTGTAGTGGAAGCAGATGCCTCGGATGTGGCGATAGGGGCTGTTCTATCGCAAAGGGACAAGCTAACAGGCAAATTGCACCCCATAGCATTTCTGTCCAAGAAACTTAACCCTGCAGAGGTGAATTACACAGTGGCTGAGAAGGAACTTTTTGCTGTGAAGAGAGCTTTTCAGGAATGGAGGCAATACCTTTGGGGGGACAACACCCAGTTACAGTGTATTTGGACCATCGAAATTTGCAGTACCTGAAGACGGCTAGGCACCTCTCACAACGGCAAATGCGCTGGATATTGTTTTTTGCGGAGAACGACTTTACCATCACTTTTCATCCCGGTACAGAAAACAGGAAGGCAGACTCCATGTCTAGACAGACTGACTCTGAATCATCTATAAAAGGAGAGACCTTACCGATCTTATCACCAGAAATGGTGGTGTGTGCCAAGACAGTAGAACTTTTTTGGACACCATTCGTCATCATCACTCGCTAGCGCAATGGCAGCAGTGGGCCCCAAAAGAGAGGCAAAGGTCTCTCAAACATGGTTTGCTGATGCGCGATAATAAACTGTTCCTTCCCACACATGCTCTCCATTTGATGGCCTTCAATTGGTGTCACAACGCTGTGGTTGCAGGTCATCTGGGTCATCAAAAAACTATTCACGCTCTGCAGAGACAGTTCTGGTTAGAGGGTCTAACAAGAGATGTGAAGAACTGGATTGACCAGTGTGAAACTTGCGCTAGGGCGAAAGGAGAACAAACAAAGAGTAAGGGTCTTTTAATGCCACTTCCGACTCCTTCAAGACCATGGCAGGTGATTAGTATGGATATTGTTTTAGGGTTGCCAAAGGATAAGGGATATGATGCAGTCCTAGTTGTGGTGGATAGCATGACGAAAATGGGACACTTTACCCATTGTCGGAATCTACCTACGGCTGCACAGACTGCTCAATTGCTACTGACGCAGGTGGTTCGGTTGCATGGGATCCCAAAAGTCATCATTTCTGACCGAGGCCCACAATTCGTAGCTCGTTCTTGGCACATGTGGTGTAAGGCGTTACATATGAAGGATGCTTTGTCAACCAACTTCCATCCTCAGTCTGATGGTCAGACTGAGAGGTTGAACCAAACTGTTAAGAAATACCTGCGATGCTACTCCGAAGAAGCAGAGGAGTCCTGGGTGTCATTGTTGTGGTTAGGAGAACTATCATACAACAATGCTTGGCATTGTTCCACAGGAGAATCTCAGTTTAGAGCTAACACGGGATATCATGCGGATACGTTGCCCATCACCATTCCCAGTGATGTGCATAATCTTCCCACTGTTGCTGCCCAGATGAAAGCCCTGCTGCAACTTCATAGTCGCATACAGAACACTTGGTGAGAGCAAAAACAACTTACAAGAAGTGGGAAGAGCGGCGTCGTAAGGAGGGACCGGTGTATGAAGTGGGAGATCGAGTGTGGCTGTCCACCAAGAACATTCGCTTCCGTTTACGGAGTATATTCCATCCTCGTTTCATTGGGCCGTACAAGATTGTTCGGGTCATAAACCCGGTGGTGTATAAACTAAAGTTGCCGGCATCGCTGAGGATCCATACGGTCTTTCATTGTAGCTTGCTCAAACCTGCTCGAGCTGGTCGGCGGAGAGGGGTTCCTCCTGTCATGAGAGATGGTCAACTGGAGTACGAGGTGAGGCGTATCCTGAATTCCCGCTTCAGGAAAGGGCAGGTGTGGTTCTTGGTTTCCTGGAAGGGATACACTTCGGAGGATGACTCGTGGGAACCGAGTACCGGAGTGCATGCTCCTCATGTGGTGAAGCTGTTCTATGCCCGGAATCCGGGGAAACCCGGTGCTAGGAGGCACTAACGGGGGAGGATATACTGTCATGATCTGCCACAGGGTGCCTACCTGACTACATCTCCCAGAATGCAAACTGAGCGGGAGGAGTTTAGGGTATATCCCACCGCCAAACACCGGGGTGAGCTGTACGTGATTTGCAATTCTGAGTCTAGTTTGTTTTCGTACTGGTTCCTTGTTGAGGAGCCTGCTTGTATGGAATTGGGGCTTCTGTGGAGTTTGCTACCGGAGTGAGAGTGCGGGCGAAAAGTACTTGTAGTTTCGTTCTTTCCCGCTTGCGGCTGCGGCGGGAAAGGAGAAACGTGTCATTGGCTGTGACAAGTCCAAATCGGGGAATTAGCCAAGCGGAGGCTAAAACTACAATAAATCCCTCGCTGTTTTCTCCCTTCTCGCTTGCGGCTGCAGCTAGGAAGGGATCGGTGAGAGTTGTTCAGGCCGAGACACGTTAGGAGTTTTGAACAATCCTTGGGGAATAAAGAAACTGATACTTTGTAGCCTACACGCCCGTATCGCTTGCGGCTGCAGCGAGGAAGGGGGGAGCTGTTGCATCGTGAATGGAAAGATTGGAGAACATTGCTACAGCGCTCTTTCCACTGTGAAATCGTATCGTCTATTTTCTGGAAGCTGGAGAGCTTCACTTATTTTTTGACCTTTCATAGAGCCAGAAAGGTTTGCATCGTTCGGACTCATGTCTTCATGCTGGTAAGCCTCGGAAGAGGAGGAACTTGTTCCGGATAAAAAACGTATTTTTTTTATATTGCGTTCCGTTTAGTTGGGCCCAGCTAGGAATACATTTGTGCTCTTTTTGGTTTACGCTTTATGGATGAACTAGTATCGTTCTACAAACAATACTGAATCCTTCAGCTCCAGAACCCCAAGTTGATAATTGTTTACTCAGTAGAAGTAAGGGCTTGGGTTACTGGAGAGAGTCATTTTTATGTTTAAAAGGGAAGGACAATAGGTATGTTGCTTGTTTTCAGCCTACTTGATAATACCTCCTGAGTGCATGTGAACAAACAGTAATCTTTGGTCTGTCTTTAGGAGGTAACCATATTGGGAAGTTTTGAATACAGAGAGGAAGGGCTCACCTCCTGATTTATGTGGTAGGTGGAGGTTCATTAGCGATAATGAAACGAGAGTAGTCAGGATAAATTTAATTCTTTCCTTTTGTCTTTCAGCTATCCCTTCCATTCCAGTCCCTTCCCTTACCTTTCCCTCGCTTGATTACCTCTACGCTCTGTGTGTTTTTCTAACCAGAGTGTGAGGAAATCAGAAGGTGGACCCCTTTCAGCATCACCCTGATCCCGAGGAGGAGCTAACCGTTACAAAAAGTGCATGGCCCCTCAGTCACACAATAGCTGAATGTTGGGAGAGGTGGGAACCAAGTATGTGTGAAGGAGTCACCCATCAATAACAATGCACACTGGGGCGTGGCCAGTTAGCCAACATGGCGGACCTGTCTTACTAGAGCTCCGTCGCCTGAGACCCCTTGTTATCCTGCATCACAGCCTGTTAGAGCCATTTTTCGCCTGTGACCTGCCGTGAGAGTGTGGGAGGCGGTGTGGACCCTGAGCGGACATGTGGTACAAAAAACAGAACTGCGGCGGGGAGGATTGCGGAGCGCCACCGAGACGCGGCTCACCTGCAGATAGGTGTGAAACTCCTACCGGGGCATGGCGACCGTTGTAGGGACCGGAGCCGCTGCCGAGGTACTGGGCAATATCTCTCCCCGGGCGCCCGCTCACACTGGCGGGGCAGCGGCGCTTGCTCGACTGGCTGGCCCTTGGATCTGCTGGCGTGGGTGGCCGCTAGAGGACTACGGGCCCGGCCTAGGACCTGACATGGAGCTGAGGCGGAGGTGACCGGGCCAGAGTAACAGACAATCCAGGCCGGCGCTCACCAGCAGTCGGCCTGCAGGTGAAGAGACCCGGAGCCCTGACTCGTCGACCTCTGCTATCCGGGGCTTGAGAGACCCCGGGAGGTCGTCTGCTCAAGCTGTTGCTGGCAGCGGAGGACTGAGAGGCCCCACGGAGACCTGTTGAGGAGCGGGGCCCGGACGGACTGCGGAGGCCCCGAGACAAAGCTGATCCGAGCGGGCCTGGAACCCTGAAATACCGCCCCTTCACGCCAGAGGCTTGCGGGACACAGAGGGCTGCTGCTGGGGACGGAGGCCTGTGAGAAAGCTTGGAAGACCGGTTAGGAGTGGGACCCGAACCCGGGGCAGACTGGGGAGGCCCTGAGGCAGTGCGGAGGATGCGGAGGCAGCCCAGGAGAGCCTGGAGCAGCTGAGGAGGAGCCGGGTGATCTCTAGTGGTGAGGCAGAAGGAAGTGAAACGCTGCTGAACCCCGGTGGCCCCAGATGCTACTAGACACTACAGACAGGTCTTCTTCCGCAGATGTGGGGAACCTACACACAGCGCCCGCACACCGGTAGTGGCTACCAGCGCTGGGCCCCCGCAGTGGAGGGGTCGCCTTGCTAAGAATGTACGCGCACGCCGCTGCCAGCGAGGAGGTTCCAGAGGCCACGTTAACATCAGTGCACAGATAGGACGATTGGGGTGCCGCCCTTGGGTCTGTGGAAAACTGGGCGCCATCCTAGGATAATGACTACCATCTCCACCATTACAGCTAGTCTCCCCACCTTGAAACGCAGCCCATGTTGACCACAAGAGACTCACTAGGGGCTTGAGGCCTGGCCCGGCTCCTCACGTCTGAGTTTGTGGGACCACACAGCGCGTCGACATTTGCGTGGACAGCGCACAACTTGAGGTCCTTGAGCCATTACTGTGGTGGTCATAGGAATGAAAGCCAAGGGAGTCCCTCCGCATGACAAGGGGGTGAAACAGAGCTGATGCCAGTGCGACAACCAACGGGCTGACACCAGCAAACCACGCTCCGCTGCTGCGACGCCTAGCGAGGATCGGGGCATCGCACCGAGATGGGAGCACTGTCGAGGCGGTTGAGGAGGCCTACTTCCCGGCACTTACGCAGTGTCCTGCCACAAACGGTACAACCATTAGTGCGTAGGGCTTAGTGCGGATGCCTACCACGTAACAACTGGCAATGGGCAGACTTCAAGACAAATACCAGCAATGACAGCACACGGCTGAGGATCCTGGCTCGCCTTGCGGACATCAGAGTGGGAGCATGGGACCGACTGCAGTCCTGGCCGCCAAAATGGATACTGTGCTGGCGGTGGTGGAGTGCATCGGAAACACACTGGAGCAAACCAAAACGTCACTGGAGGCCCGGATTGATAAGGTCACATCAGACTTTACCCTCCTACACGCTGACCATCACAAGCTGTTGGAGTCGGTTGCCACGCAGCGCCAGTCACTTCAGGAGTTGGAGCCGGTGGTACAAACACATGCCGCAGCACTACAGGACGTCATGGACAGGCTGCATACACTGGAAGATCGCATCGAGGACGCTAAAGGGCGCTCCAGACGCTACAACGTAAAGGGTGGTGGGTCTGCCGGAGGGAGAAAAAGGGAAAGATCTGGAGCGCTTCACTGAGAACTGGTTGCAGAAAATCCTATCCCCGGGAGTGCTATCCCAACATTTCGCAGTCGAACGAGTGCACAGGGTACCAACGCAGGTGCTGAGGCCGGGGGCCCGACCCCGCCCTTTCCTCTTCAAGCTCCTCAACTACCGAGACCGCGATGTGGTACTGCGCGAGACTAGGAAACTGGAAGACCTTGCGGTGCGGAACAGCCACGTGATGTTCTTTCCAGATTACATTTATCACAAAACACGAGTGCCCCTGACACCATGGATTACACAATTATTTTTCTTTTTCTTTTTATATTCTTTTATCACATACCAACTTTCCTTTTTACCTTACATATAATACATTGACAATATTTACAACATTTTTCTCATACTGTTCATTTATATACATGAGCTTGTTGTCACCATTTATACATTTAAAGAAACGCAACTCTTATATATACAGGGTCCTACTGATTTAGGGTTGTCAAGATCTCACATTCTCTTGATCATATCCACATTTATAAGTGGTGGTCATTACCAGGTATGGTCAACAGCAGTGTATCTTGTGGTTTAACTCTTAGTACTCATATCGGGAGGTGTGTCTTTTTTTCACCAGATCTTAGTAACACTATCTAACATTCATTTATACATGTATGACCAATATATATCGCCTTTCCAGATTACATGGCAGCGGTGCAGAAGCGGAGGAACACATATATGGCGGTGAAAAAGAAACTCTGAGAACTCGAGTTGCCTTACTCTTTGCTATTCCTCTCCCACCTTTGTGTGATCTCGAAAGATGGCGCCAGATTCTTCGACACCCCTTCGGACGTCTGAAACTGGCTGGAGGAGACTGGTCAATCGGTGGAAGTGCGCCCCACAGATTCTGAAGGTGGCGGATGGTAGGCGCAGAGATCGCGGAAGCGTCGGAGGAGAGGGGGCTGCCGAGGCCCTGGTCCTGCTGCGCCAAGCCCGGAGAAACCGAGAATGGAAAGGCAAGATGCTCTTGATGCGGTGGCGACACTGGGAGTGGTGAATGGCGCTGGCCACATAGACTCCCACCTACACAGGGAACTGGATACCAGTGGCTCCTCGTCCCCATCTACGGTGATTTCTGAAGATATGAACATGCTGGTGGTGACGCCCCAAACGGCTGACCAACTCATGTGACAGACTGCTGGTCCCAGTAGACCCATTAGGGACCCCGCCCCTGAGTACACAGTTCATTGTATCCTTTCTGTATAAGTGCTGTACCTGATGCTGTATCTGCTGGGGGAAGGGGAGTTACCTGATATACACGCGCATGAGACTCCGCGCTGATCAGTGAATACTGCTGCCAACCCGTAGCGGAGGCACAAGACACCTGCTTAGCCTCCGGTCTCCGTTCCCGTTGACCCGCGCGGGCCATACGCGCCTACCCACACTAGGTCCCTTCTGCACTTTTACTTGATAGATCAGGCGTCCACAGCTGAGGCGGGTGCTAATCGGGTCATTGGCAACACACTCACTCAGACAGCCACTGCACTGACTTCCAACCTTCTCACAAGGTGGATCTTGTTAAAGTTTGGACGTACGCCCGCAGGGGCCTCACCCTTATAGTTCAAATGTTATTTACAAATGTTTACTGTTTAAAATGCGGCACATTGACCTCCTCCCACACCCAGACGTTGTCCATTGCCCCCGAGAGGCACATGACACACACTAATATACTAAGAAAAACCAAAGGGGATGATGGACGGAGCGTTGACAATACAAACACTCACCCCCAGTCAGCTGATCTGGGTTTATTCCATCACCGTTCTTTAGCTCACTCCGCCACCCCAGTTCAGACATGGCCATATGCAAATCAGTCTGATGATGTGCCTCATGGGAACAGTCCAGCCCGAACTGCAAAGCCGTATCTTCCCTGGACCGGAATCAAGCTTCCCAGGACCGGTTCCTGGCATTACAGCCGTCTTCAGCTGGGCTTGCTTGAATCCAGTGGCAAAGTGAGCAAGGGACTCACGTCTGAGCATACCCTACCAACTTAGGGCGAACAAAGAAAAACCAAAGGGGATGATGGACGGAGCGTTGACAATACAAACACTCACCCCCAGTCAACTGATCTGGGTTTAATCCATCACCGTTCTTTAGCTCACTCCGCCACCCCAGTTCAGACATGGCCATATGCAAATCAGTCTGACCCTGTGCCTCATGGGAACAGTCCAGCCCGAACTGCCAAGCCATGTCTTCCCTGGACCGGAATCAAGCTTCCCAGGACAGGTTTCTGGCATTACAGCCGTATTCAGCCGGGCTTGCTTGAAACCAGTGGCAAAGTGAGCAAGGGACTCATGTCTGAGCATACCCTGCCAACTTAGGGCGAACAAAGAAAAACCAAAGGAGATGATGGACGGAGCGTTGACAATACAAACACTCACCCCCAGTCAACTTATCTGGGTTTAATCCATCACCGTTCTTTAGCTCACTCTGCCACCCCAGTTCAGACATGGCCATATGCAAATCAGTCTGACCCTGTGCCTCATGGGAACAATCCAGCCCGAACTGCCAAGCCATGTCTTCCCTGGACCGGAATCAAGCTTCCCAGGACCAGTTTCTGGCATTACACTAAAATACTGACGTGGAATATCCGTGGTATGCACACACCGGCGCAGCGCTATTCAATTTTCTCCTACCTACAGAGACACAAGGCGGGATTGCCATTCTCCAGGAGACGCACATAACACAACCTGAGCTTGATAAGCTCTGTAGGCGCTGGCAGGGACAAATCCATGGTACCACCTTCTCTGCGCATGCGCATGGCACGTTGATATGGGTGAGAGCAGGCGTCCCATTCATCTGCAAAGACGTAAGGGTAGACCCAGAGGGGAGGTATTGCCTACTGCAGGGAGCATTAAATAGCCAGGAAATCCTGTTAGGGTCGCTCTATGCCCCAAATCCGGACCAGGCCTCCTTCCTAGAGTAACTGAACCAGGTCCTGCACCCTTATGCTGGTCTCCCCTGGCTGTTAGGTGGGGACTTCAATATGGTATTAGACGAGCGATTAGACCGCTCTTTCCCCCCCACTCTGAGCCACAACAGTGGCGTCCAATGTGCAGGCGTACCGGGACTGGCTTGCACACTGGGAGATACAAGACTTATGGCGTGTGCAGCACCCCACAGACAAAGTATATTCTTATTTTTCCTCAATGCATGACCTGCATGTCAGATTAGACCGGATCGTTGGCACCCAATCGCTGCTCCCCTAATTACTGAGTCGGAATACTTGGAGAGAACACATTCCGATCATAACCCACTGCGGTTCTGTTTGGGCTGGCAGACGGATTGCTGCCGGTGCCCACGTGGAGGCTGCAGCCTGCCGCGCTTGAGGACCCTGAGTTTTGCTCTTCGCTGGGCACTGCCGTCCTTGACTACTTTGAGATTAATGAGGGGTCTGGGAGCAGTTCTGCGATGGAATGGGATGCGCACAAGGTAGCCATTCGGGGACACTGCATAGGAGCCACATGAAACTTACGCAAAACACTGTCCACCACACTCACACGTCTGGAAAATTATCTCATACCGTATGAGTGGGAGGGCGAAGGGACTGGAGTGAGGATGTTGTCTCTTAGCGTGGAACCAGTGGGTGTCACTTTTACAATCGGGGGCGTTTTTTACCATGGGGAAGGCAAACTATGTACATACTTGTTTCAACATGTTAAATAAATATTGAGAAAAGTTCTATTGTGTGGAAAGATTTCTGTTTGAAATAGTTTTAGGAAAGTTGCACGTGTGGGGTTAAGAAAAACAGGTCTGGGACAGTGACAATGTCATGGGCTATTCATTCAAATATATATAGTCAAAGTGATACATTTACTTCGTTAAGTGCACACATCTATGGGAAGCTCTTAGATTAAAAGCATATAAACACAATCGTTTGGTCACAATATTTAAATTTTATTACATATTACACAATGTAAAAACATATTAAAAACATTTTTCCATAAATATGATCACCACAATGTTAAAAAGTCAAAGAATCAAGAGGTCGACGCGGCGTTTCGGCTTTTTTCTAGTATGCCTTCATCAGGACTGATTCTAAACAATTAAAATCATAAAACACAAAGTTACCAAACGAGTAGAATACATGAAAAGACATTTTTTCGTGAGCACTCATATATCCTAACCCCCTTAATCTAGGATAAGCAGTTTTTCTTGCTATACATGCATATTGTCAGTACATTCCCTTAAGCCTTTCTTTATTATTGTGTTTTTCGAACAGTGCAATTTTTTATATATCCTATTATCTCTGTTTTTGCCTTCCCCTTGGACCCTAGTGCCCCGTTATTAAGGACCCCCAGTGATGCCATTACCAAAAAAGAAGTACCTCCCATAAATCAGGTGCGTACCTTATTTATCCAAATGGATATAGTTATCCATGTGGTTTGAACTGATAGTTCTAACAGAAGTCCTTTCTGGTGATATGGACCTCGCTGCTTTGCCTCAGAATTATTCGCAAAGTTGCTCTATTTCATAAATAAACAACATACAGTGGTCAAAAATTTGACCACTGGGAATCCAAGCAAAAGTTGAAGGAGGGGAAATTTAACTCACCCACAACTTCGGTATGAAAGAGGGTTATCATTATAAATAACTAAAGCTTGTGTCATAAAAAGATTTAACATAATATTTATCAAGCATATGTATGTTGTTTATTTATGAAATAGAGCAACTTTGCGAATAATTCTGAGGCAAAGCAGCGAGGTCCATATCACCAGAAAGGACTTCTGTTAGAACTATCAGTTCAAACCACATGGATAACTATATCCATTTGGATAAACAAGGTACGCACCTGATTTATGGGAGGTACTTCTTTTTTGGTAATGGCATCACTGGGGGTCCTTAATAACGGGGCACTAGGGTCCAAGGGGAAGGCAAAAACAGAGATAATAGGATATATAAAAAATTGCACTGTTCGAAAAACACAATAATAAAGAAAGGCTTAAGGGAATGTACTGACAATATGCATGTATAGCAAGAAAAACTGCTTATCCTAGATTAAGGGGGTTAGGATATATGAGTGCTCACGAAAAAATGTCTTTTCATGTATTCTACTCGTTTGGTAACTTTGTGTTTTATGATTTTAATTGTTTAGAATCAGTCCTGATGAAGGCATACTAGAAAAAAGCCGAAACGCCGCGTCGACCTCTTGATTCTTTGACTTTTTAACATTGTGGTGATCATATTTATGGAAAAATGTTTTTAATATGTTTTTACATTGTGTAATATGTAATAAAATTTAAATATTGTGACCAAACGATTGTGTTTATATGCTTTTAATCTAAGAGCTTCCCATAGATGTGTGCACTTAACGAAGTAAATGTATCACTTTGACTATATATATTTGAATGAATAGCCCATGACATTGTCACTGTCCCAGACCTGTTTTTCTTAACCCCACACGTGCAACTTTCCTAAAACTATTTCAAACAGAAATCTTTCCACACAATAGAACTTTTCTCAATATTTATTTAACATGTTGAAACAAGTATGTACATAGTTTGCCTTCCCCATGGTAAAAAACGCCCCCGATTGTAAAAGTGACACCCACTGGTTCCACGCTAAGAGACAACATCCTGTCCCACGAACCTGGACGTTTGTTCTTTCTTTAATGACATTTTCCCCACCGTCCTCTACGTAGTAGAGTGGGGTCCTCCTTATTGTTTTCACGAAGGGACTGGAGACCACACACATGTGCTAGGAGGCCTGCATGCTAAGCATGCAACTCTTATGGAGCAGCTGAGGTGTCATAACTACACGGCGCACACAGCCCGAACGCACGCCAGGGCGGATAGGGCAGGCAGACTCCTGGCCTGGTTAATGCAAAGAGATGGACGGGGTGCCCCAATAGGTGCTCTTTGCACGGCGCAGGGAGCGATGGTATACACACAGCGGAAGCTACACGGTGCCCTGGTTGGTCATTATATGCAATTATATAAGGCTCACGGAGTTGTTCCCCGGCATGCGTTAGAACGCTTTCTAGACTCGGTCACGTTGCCCGAGGTCTCGGAGGAACACCAGAGTGTCCTCATCGCGCCCCTCAAGCTGGAAGAAGTAGGGGATGCGATCCAGTCCCTGGGGACCGGGAAGACGCCGGGACCTGACGGTCTGCCTGCCGAATATTATAAGGCCTACAGGGATACCCTAGCGCCCCTGCTCCTTCACCTGTACAATGAAGCAATTGATGAGGGTTCACTACCATGGTCCATGCGGGAGGCCTTCCTGGTCTCATTACCTAAACCAGATAGAGACCCAACGAACCTTGGCTCCTATAGACCATTGGCAATGCTCAATGTTGATTACAAGATCCTAGCGAAGCTGCTTGCCGACAGGCTAGCTTTGGTGGTCCTGCATCTTGTGCACACGGATCAAAATGTGTTTGTGCCAGCGCGGTCCACATCTTTGAACCTTAGACGGTTCTTTCTTATAGCGGTGAAGGCAACGGAGAAATGGCCAAGAGCGGGATGCCTAATAATTGACTTAGAAAAGGCTTTTGACTGCCTGGAATGGGGTTACTTGACCGAGGTCCTGCTGAGATTTGACTTTGACGTGGACTTTCTGCAAATGGTCGACCTCCTCTATAAAAACCCTGTGGTCCACGTGCGGCTGGGCCCTTACATCTCCGAAGCGGTGGCGGTAGGCAGAGGCACCAGGCAGGGCTGCCCCCTGTCACCCCTGCTGTTTGCGCTGGCGATAGAACCTCTAGCGGCGGCGCTGCGGCAGACCTTGGGCGCAGGAATCCCCCTGGGGACGCAACACATCAGGTTTCCCTCTACGCAGATGACCTGCTGGTCTTTGTGCCGGATGTGACCTGCATACCTGAACAGCTAGCCCACTTACTGCACCAGTTCGCAGAAATCTCTGGGCTTAGGGTAAACGTGACCAAGTCCTGCCTATACGCGTTCGACGGCGCAGTGGCAGATCCGGAGTACTGTCTGGGAGACATGAGAGTGCAATGGAAGGCTGACACCTTTAAGTATCTGGGGATCCAGATCTACCGTCAACCAGCTGACCTGTTTGACGGTAACCTAGGCCGGGCGGTGACAGCGCTCAGATCTCAGATAAACTTTTGGTCCACGCTTCCGTTGACAATCACAGGCGGAGTTGCCCTTGCCAAAATGGTCATGCTTCCCAGGCTCCTCTACTACTTCGTCAATCTGCCATTATTTATCCCGGCCCCCTTCTTCTCCAAGCTCAATGTGCTCCTACGGGACTTCATTTGGGGCACGTCCCGACACCGACTGGCACTCACAAAACTGTTTCTGCCAACAGACAGGAGAGGACTGGCTGCCCCCTTCTTTGAGCACTACTACCTGGCTGCACAGTTACAATGGATTGCCCGTTGGCTGGCTGATAAAAGAAGGAAAGACACTGCTATGATCGAGCCGCCGTACTCCTTGGGCCGGCTCACCAGGCTTTTTCACCCGCTAACGGCACCTGAGAAACCCACCCCACCAGTGGCATACAAATGTTTCCGCAGAGCCTTGTTCCTCACCCGAAAGGTGATACCTTACGTGCCAGCTATACCCTTGGAGGGCTCTCCAGGGAGTGGGGGGGCTGTAAGCATGGGCGGAAAATCCGTTACGCTCGCGGATTTTGCGGATTTTTGGGAAATTCGCAATCCGCGAGATTTGCGAATTTCCCGCAAAATCCGCAAATTCGCACGCAGCGGATTTTTTTGGCGGCGCGCGGCGTTGGTGATACAATTTTTGCTGCGCGCGGCGTTTATCATCGTTTGCCGAGTTGTTTTTCTCGATAGTTTGCGAGTGCTGCGCCATTTTGGATCTTGCTGTGTGATCCCGCGGGAATTGGCGAGCGCGATTACGTCATCGCGGCTTGCCAGCGATAGTTTGTCAACGCGAGTACGGCGAGATCACGTCTCGCGGTACTTCGCAATTGCGAGATTTGAGATGCGGCGAGCGAAAATATAAAATTTGCAATTCTGCATAAGAAATCCACCAGCAAGCAGCATAAACCTTCTAGAAATGATGATTTTTATATGAATAACTCCTTAGTTTGACATTTGCCTGCACTTTTTTAGCGAGGAGTCCATTTTGGGGAGGGGGGCAGGGGGGTGGGAGGAAGGAAGTGCCCCACAGTCTTCAACTTCCTGTTCCTGTTCAGCAGGCTCCTCCCAGTGCTTTGTCCATCTCCTGGTCACTTTTCATTTGGGTCTGGAGCTGGAAGGATTACTTTTTGTGGATGCTGCTGGATATTTGGATTTGAGGCCTTTTTGACTTTCTTTGGATCACTGTTGGATTAGAAATTTTACAAGTAAGTTTGTTTGGGGTATTACAGTTGCTGCAATTAAAATTTTGGAATTTTCGATTTTTGGGCTGTTTTGGGGCCTTTTGCCCAGGGGTACTCAGTGGTGGGTGGACTGAGTCTTTCTGTGGGTTGTCTTGAACTTAAACATCATGGAGGCCATGGATGGATTGGGATTGTGCTGATTTTTCAGTGATGTTCGTTTTTTGGGGCTGTACTTGTGGCCTTTTCACCAGGGGTATTTGAGTCTAGCATGGGCCTAGTCTTTCTGTAGGTTGTCTTGAATTTAAACATCATGGAGGGCACGGATGGAATGGGATTGTGCTGATTTTTCAGTGATTTTCGTTTTTTGGGCCTGTACTTGTGGCCTTTTCACCAGGGGTATTTGAGTCTAGCATGGGCCTAGTCTTTCTGTGGGCTGTCTTGAACTTAAACATCATGGAGGGCATGGATGGAATGGGATTGTGCTGATTTTGCAGTGTTTTTCGATTTTTGGGGGTGTTCATGGGGAGGGACAGGCCATGTGGCTGGTGGCCATTTTGAGTGCAGCTACAGGCACTGGCCATGTGCTGGCAGGCAAGTGGCCATTTTGAATGCAGGCTTTGTTGTTAGGCCTCCAACCATTTTGCCTACTTTTCAACCTTTATTTATGCCCAGGGGTAGTGAGTCTTGCATGGGCCTAGTCTTTCTGTGGGTTGTCTTGAATTTAAACATTATGGAGGGCATGGATGGATTGGGATTGTGCTGATTTTGCAGTGTTTTTCGATTTTTTTGTGCTGTATAACTGAACTGATGTTCCTCTGTCTTCCATTTTTTTTAGGTGCACAAGACTCAAGAGAACCACCAGTGCCAGGAAGAAGTCCTGCAGCGGTGTATGTGTGCAGCATAACGTCACGCGACGTCACGTCTGGCCTCAGACAACTCTACAATTCGTGCAACTGCGGCCTGCTGTCTGACCTGCTCTGAAGAAGATGGCCCCAAAGAAAGGTCTCCGTAGCTCCTCTAGCAAGAAAGTTGCTAGTAAGGAGCAGAAGAAGCAAGTTACCAAGGAGGCTGGTGTGCCACCCGCCACGTTTTTTGGGAGAAAAAAAAAAGTACGCCTGCAGCAGCAGGATCTGCTGGGGACCAAGCTGGGAGCAGCACCCCTGCTCCATTGGGTTCAGTGCCTCCACCACCACGCCAACTTAAGTCAAAGCCCTTGAGTGCTTCAGAGGCAGTCAGTGTACTTCTCCAATCACCATCGACCAGTGATGTTGGCTCATCGCAAGAAAGTAGCAGCAATGTCCCTGAATCAACACAGGTTGTTGTAACTCATCTGACAAGTGTTGAACAACCACAGCCGCAACAACAACACCATGTGCAAGTACACGCCCAAGTACATGTGGAAGGAGAGGCAGCAAAAGGAGATGCGCAAGCAAAGGTGCATGGAGGTTCACAAGTGCCCACAATAGTTGTTCCTCCCGAAGTAGGGGCACATCAGGAAATCGACAATGAAGCCGAGGTATCATTGGAAGCCACTCCTCCTGATGATCATTCATTGTCTTCCACATCCCTAGCAAGGAAAAGATCAAGGGGGGTGTCTACATCTTCTTCAAGCCCACCTCGTTCTGATGCAAGTGATCTGTCTTGGGAACCACAACTGCGGTCTGACAGTGAGGCACACCATGATCTGACACAGGTACCTAAGCGTAAAAGGAAGGTCGTCCAAAAACTCATACCTATGGAGTGTGATGAGGCTCAACAAGAAGTGACAGATACTGCTGGTGATGAAGCCTCTCACGATGACGACGAGCCAGTCATCACAAAGGTCACTGCAGCCCCACCGGGCATGCAGCAAAGAGACATTTTGACCCTATCCCGAGAAGCTGCTGAGCGTGATGATGATGTCGGCGAGGAGGCAATGGAAATGGAATCATTAGATTTGGAGTTAAGTAGTACACCAAAACCTACCGCTTCCATATTTCTTCCTCGCAAGAAGGTACCCACCTCGTCCTCGACCTCAATTCGTGGTGGTGAAAGTGCAAAACGTACTGAAGTTCGGCAATCCACATCCTCCACTTCATCTGGCATTAGCAGCAGGACCACCACCACCAGTATCGCCGCCTCCTCCGGCCCCCAAAGACATTTCAAGTCTGCAGTTTGGGACTTCTTTAGTGTTTGCCCAAAAAATGAAACCGTAGCCATTTGTAGCATTTGTAAGCTTCGAGTTAGTCGTGGTAAGTTGGGTTCCAACTATGGTACCGGAGGCCAGAGAGGTCATCTTGAAAGAAAGCACGCTGTCAAATGGTTTGCGCACCTACAGGCGATCGAGGAAGCCGGAATTGCACGTAATGCTGTTTCATCTGATAATGACGAGGAGGAAGAAGACGATTCAAACACTTCACTTACACCCAGTACCCCTGTCAGCAGCACACCTCATGTGAGCCACACTAAGAGTGTGGGAGAGAGTGAGACATCAATGCGGAAAAGTTCATCAGCGAGCGTAACTGGGTCGAAGATATCATCATCATCCCGTAAATCCTTGGTCCAGGGCAACATTAAAAAGATGTTGTTTACAGAAGCGCAATATGAACGCAACCACCCAATGACGCGTCTGTATAACACTAAGCTGGCTAAAATGCTAGCTCTGGACCTTCTCCCTTTTTCTTTTGTAGAAGGAGTTGGTTTTCTAGAATTAGTGGTAGCGCTCTGCCCTAAATGGAAGGTTCCTAGCCGGTTCTATTTTGCCCGAATTGCGGTTCCAGCACTACATGAAGATGTTCTGAAGGTGATTGGGGCAGCTTTGCAGAAGAGTGCTGTTCACACTATACATCTGACAACAGACATGTGGACCAGTGGCGCAGGCGCTGATTACATGTGCATCACTGCACACTGGGTCTCTTTTTCAGGGGCTAAAGCAAAGCTAAACGCAGGTGTTGACACGGACATTGTTTTTAAAGCTGCTCGGAAACATGCAACACTAGCCATGTTTGGTTTGGAGAAACGTCACACAGCAGAAAACATTTTGGATGTCTTTAACACAAAGGTCCTTAACTGGCTGTCCCCACTAAAACGCCAGGTTGGTTATGTTTCCACGGACAATGGCGCCAATATAGTTAAGGCCATGAGGGACGGTTACTATTTCAGAGTGCCGTGTTTGGCGCACTGTATAAACCTGGTTGTCCAAAAATTCTTGGCTAATAAAGCCAGTGCAGCGTACAGTGTATTGGACACCTGCCGAAAAATGTGCAAGCATTTCAGCCATTCTTTTAAGGCCCGGAAGCAGCTGAGGAGCCTGCTATATCAACATAAAATGCCAGTGAAAGCACTCATCCAGGAGGTGGTAACACGTTGGAACTCTAACTTCTACATGCTTGAGCGTCTGTATGAGCAGTATATGGAACTCGATCAATATTTCCTTACAGAGGGTACAGAGGAGCTGAGGATGGGTGGGCCGCAATGGAACATAGTTCAAGGCCTGACACGCATGCTTCGTCCTTTTGAGTTCTTCACGCGTGCAGTCAGCAAGGAGGACTCTAATTTGGGAAAAGCTATCCCATTGTTGTACATGCTGGAGGACCAACTGAAGGAGGTGTGTTCTGTGTTTGAAAAAGATGACAAAAACCAAGACTCTTTGCTTCTGGCTGAGCAATTATTAGAGCTCCTACAAGGTGATGAACGTCTTAAAAAGATCCACTCAGAACAGCATTACATTTGTGCTACTATAAGGGATCCACGCTACAAAAAGGCGCTGGCAGGCCAAGCATTCTTTCCTTTTGATGATGAACATGTTCCAAAGTACAAACGTTGGCTAGCCTTGTCAGCCAAGAAGTTTGAAACAGAACGGCTGAAAATTGAAGGAAATGGCAGTACATCAGCAGGCCATCCCCAGTCAAAACAATCCACTTCTGCACCTGTGGCTGTGGCACAAGTGACCTCTCAGCCGTTAAAGACACCGGCAACCGGATCATCTGCACGAGACACAACAGGAACATTGGAGGCTGAAGAGGATTGGCTAGCTCTGCGTGGGTTTGGTTCTCAAAAGGTCAGAGGCACAGCAAGAGCTAAGCAAAGTGGAGGAACCTTGGAAGAGGACCTTGAGTCGATGGTGAAGGACTATCTGAATGACTCAACAGAGGTCTATGTTAATTCTGACCCATTGGCGTATTGGCATGGGAAAAAAGAATTGTGGCCACAGCTCACCAACCTGGCTTTAAACTACTTGTCTTGCCCACTCGCAAGCGTGTCTTCTGAACGGGTTTTCAGTGCTGCTGGTGGCATTGTAACTCCCAAACGGAGCCGCCTCTTGCCCAAAAATGTGGAGAGGTTAACAATGATCAAGATGAATCAGCACCTCATACCACCAGATTTCAGAGTACGAGAAAGCGTGCCGGATGAAGAGGAGGTGGCCAGCAACATAGATGAGGGAATTTCTACTCTGTCAGGTGACACTGAGCTCACCCTGCCTGAATTCGCAGAGTATGATGACGAAGCCTTATTCTTATTCCTGGACCGTGATACCGAGCCCTGAAAATGAGACAACGAATCAATAACTTTCTTTTTCGTCCCTATTCACTTTTATTCCTGTCTGTCTGTCTTTCTTTGTTGTGCACAGTTAATATATTACAAACTTTAATCAGATAATCACAAAATCAAGCCCATCAGCAGAACTGTCTTCACTGGTTTGCTAATTGATTTGAAGTTGCCGCAGTCTGCATTCCTCAGGTTCACAATTTCAGAAGAACATGCTCCTCTATCCTCCTCCTCCAGACTCCTATTTCCATCAAACCAGAGGGCTGGTTTACGCCCAATGAAGAAAGACTCAGCACTTGTGGGGGTGTTGTTGTACCTCTTTGCAGGTGAGTTGACGGCTCTGGGGCCATTGCTGGGAAGCTCTAATACCGGATAAAAGTGTTTTGGACCAAATCCCAGGCGGAAAATTATTTGTGTTTTTGATGACTTGCTTGCCTTTGAGGTGCTCTTAGGGGGGCTTCCTGGTGTTTGCGGGTGAGTTTCGTGGTCTGGGAGCACTGCTGGGACACTCTAATCTTGATTGCATTTGATTTTCAGGAAATCCGTCGTGGCAACCCCGTCTTATGGCCTAGCTACGCAGCGCGTTTGGACCGAAGGCCGAGAAATATTGCAAGTATGAGATTTTGGTTTTGGCCTGTTTGGGGGTGTTATGCTTCTTGGCGGGTGGGTTGGCGGGTCTTGGGGCATTCCTGGGAAGGTCTAATACCGGGTAGAAGTGGTTGGGACAAAATCCAGGCCGATTTTTTTTTGGCTATTTCTGACATTTTGCTCAATGTGGCCTTTTCGGGGGCCTGTTTGGGGGGCTTCCTGGTGTTTGTGGGTGAGTTTCGGGGTCTGGGAGCACTGCTGGGACACTCTAATCTTGATTGCTTTTGCTTTTCAGGAAATCCGTTGTGGCAACCCCGACTTATGGCCTAGCTACGCAGCGCGTTTGGACCGAAGGCCGAGAAATATTGCAAGTATGAGATTTTGCTTTTGGCCTGTTTGGGGGTGTTATGCTTCTTGGCGGGTGGGTTGGCGGGTCTTGGGGCATTCCTGGGATGGTCTAATACCGGGTAGAAGTGGTTGGGACAAAATCCAGGCCGAATTTTTTTTTGGCTATTCCTGACATTTTGCTCAATGTAGCGTTTTCGGGGGCCTGTTTGGGGGGCTTCCTGGTGTTTGTGGGTGTGTTTCGGGGTCTGGGCTCACTGCTGGCTATATATACTTTACTTTGCAAGAGGTTTGAAGCAAATCCATGGTGGCAGAGGGGAGTTAGGGCCTAGCTGCAGAGCGCGCGCGGAGTGATTTGGGAAATTTGTGAAAAATTGACTAAGTCCCCATTTTTGTACTTTTGCTCTTTGGCTGTTTGGGGGTCTTCTACTAGTTTTCGCCTGGGTTGACGGCTCTGGGGCCATTGCTGGGAAGCTCTAATACCGGATAAAAGTGTTTTGGACCAAATCCCAGGCGGAAAATTTTTAGTGTTTTTGATGACTTGCTTGCCTTTGAGGTGCTCTTAGGGGGGGTTCCGTGTGTTTGTGGGTGAGTTTCGTGCTCTGGAAGCACTGCTGGGACACTCTAATCTTGATTGCATTTGCTTTTCAGGAAATCCGTCGTGGCAACCCCGACTTATGGCCTAGCTACGCAGCGCGTTTGGACCGAAGGCCGAGAAATATTGCAAGTATGAGATTTTGCTTTTGGCCTGTTTGGGGGTGTTATGCTTCTTGGCGGGTGGGTTGGCGTGTCTTGGGGCATTCCTGGGAAGGTCTAATACCGGGTAGAAGTGGTTGGGACAAAATCCAGGCCAATTTTTTTGGGCTATTTCTGACATTTTGCTCAATTTAGCGTTTTCGGGGGCCTGTTTGGGGGGCTTCCTGGTGTTTGTGGGTGAGTTTCGTGGTCTGGGAGCACTGCTGGGACACTCTAATCTTGATTGCATTTGCTTTTCAGGAAATCCGTCGTGGCAACCCCGACTTATGGCCTAGCTACGCAGCGCGTTTGGACCGAAGGCCGAGAAATATTGCAAGTATGAGATTATGCTTTTGGCCTTTTTGGGGGTGTTATGCTTCTTGGCGGGTGGGTTGGCGTGTCTTGGGGCATTCCTGGGAAGGTCTAATACCGGGTAGAAGTGGTTCGGACAAAATCCTCGCGGAAAAGCCTTTTGGCACTTTTTGTAACTTAGGGTTCGTTAGGGTTAGCCCTAGCAGCAGGATTGCATGTGTTTCGGGGTGTTCTAGATTTTTGCAACTGAGTTCTGGGGTCTTAGAGCACTTGTGAGAATGTGTAATTTTGGTTGCAAGTCATTTGAAGAAAATCCATGGTGGGAAAGGGGGGATTTGGCATAGTTAAAGAAAGCCTTTGCCACTATTCTTAACTAAGGGTTCGTTAGGGTTAGCAGTATTTCTATTGCATGTGTTTGAGTGGGGGGGATTTCGAGTCTTGGAGCGATGCTGGCTATGGCTACTTTTGCTTGGTTGCTTGCAAGTGGTTTGAATGCAATCCACGGTGGGTAAGGGGTAATTAGGAAGGGGGTACTTCGGCCTACTTTCACTTTCAAAGTAAGTTTTGTCACCAGTTTTCTGCTGTTCAAATTCGAAGCTTCCAAGATCTGTGAAGAGAAGCTCTCTCCTAGAGCCCTTAAATTTAGGGTAGCTACATCAATGGTTAAAAAACGCCCTTTCTGGCTCCACCTTCATATTATCAAAATTTTTGTCAGTGAGGTCATCTCAAACGGTGGCTGGAGTGGATACACATGAAACTGGACCAAAGATCATTCTTTCAAATATGCTTAAAACTAGCACTGGCAACCCAATAAGTCTGACCCTTGGCAAGCTTGTGTGTTTTTTTATTTTATGTTTTTATTGCAAGGGTATACAACACAAATGGAAATAAGTATAGAAATAAAGTATGTGTGTGGTTCCTAAATTTAGAAGCTTTATGACTGTAATACAACTTTAAATTTAAAAAAATGTAACTATTGCATATAACTTTCCTTGCAGACAGATGTGCTTGAAACAGGCGTGCAAGCCCTTTTTTGAATTAATGCACACCAGAGAAAAATATGATCCTTAATAGTCACAAAAATGTACTGTTGTCTTTGAATTACTGTAACTTGAATATATAGTTTAAAGACTGAAGTATGACTAAAAAAATACAAATAATAACGAATAGAAAGAAAACTAGCATTGGCAAAGGCAATTACAATCCGCCAGCCCTGGCACTGAAGGGCATTTCTTTTTTAGATGGATATGCATATATGATCAGGCAAAATGCTGTCCCTCACAGGTGAAGTAAGCCAGGGGTTGAACTGGTCTGACCTACTGCCCCATGCTGTATGCTGTGGTGGGTGAAAGCAAAATGTGATCAGGGTTGAACAAACAAAATGTGAAAGAGGCCCAAAGCCCGTTTATGAAAGGATATATGCATGTTTTTTTGGGGGTTCTTTTATCACACAAGACTATCAAGACAAGCAGGCCAGAGCTATGATTCTTCTCTTGGTTATTTAAGGAGAAGGTGTTTCCTACAATAGCTTAAACAAGGCTAGGCATATTTAATTTGAATCCTCATTTGTAAATTAAAAATATGCTTTGGGCTAAACATGCGTGTTTAGGGTAATCACTGAAGACTACATTAAGCACTCCTCTGTGCAATAAAGCATGATTGACAACAATGTAAACTTACATGGCATCAATCTGTAGGTTCACATAACACAAACAACTCACAATATTATTTCAAGCATGGAGGAAATGCATTAAATTAATTAACATACATTAGAGGAATTTCCAGTGATCCGGTGGTAATGCTTAGTAAATTACTACCCGAGGCATTTTATCTTAAGTTGATTTCTATTCAAGTTGATTTATTTTCAGTACTATCCCATTTTGTCATACATTAAGATTCTGATGTTTTAAATGAATAACGGACAGCCTTGAGTAGTGAAATACAAAATGAAAAAATGTCAAAGAACATTCTCAATGTTCATCAATTAAAATAATGAAAGAAGCACCGGAGATGACTGAGGGGACGATCTGGAGATTGACAGCTAGGGTAATTTGTTGCAACAGCGACAGAGTACCCTCTCCTACAACCGCTCAGTCTGCCCACTGAGTTTGAGGTCCGCCAGGTTTATGCTGACAGTGCAACATTTACTCTATCAGGGTAAACCTTCCGCTAACTTTACCATACTGCAATATTTCAATACTGCACACATCAGGACAATGTGTGTCACAACCCGCACAACAGCAACAGTTACAGCTGTACATGAGACAGGAACACCTTGCCAAACGGAAAATGTCTCTCAGAATCCCTGGTGCTACACTGCCCAGTACAAACTGAAATAGGTTCCCTGCAGACAATGCCACATTGGTACAGTATCTGTTACAAAACAAGCATTTGCAATGCAATCAGTCTCGCCTTGGGACCTTATATGTATTTAGCTATGCAGCACATTAGCCCAGGTGCTGAAACATATACTGTTCTTTAAAATGAAGGGAAAGAAAGCACCAAACTACGTGACACGCCAGGTATTCAAACACATGGACAGAAATATTGTCTTTCAGTGGGAAATGGCATAGTCCAAAGCTCTGTTTTTAATATAAAATCAGGGCCTTCGATGGACATATCACAAAAAATACAAAATTTGAAAAAAATATTATTGCCTACGGGTGCTCGTGGAAGCCAATTTCTATGGACTGGAATCTAGAAAATGCTAAAGTGATTCTGGTATGTTACTGACCTCTGCTGTCCGTTTTCTATCAAGAAAGTTAAATAGAAACAGTTGCCAGAAAAAGAAAAAAAAATAAAGTCTCTCAGCAGAAAGTAATTTTGGTATTTTACTGACCTCTGCTGGTTGTCGTCTATCAAGACAGTTAAATAGAGGCAGTTGAACAGTAAAAAAAAGTCCCTAAGCGGAAGCAGACAAGTCCTAGGGCTGTTCTCCAAAGCAAACAAAGTACAAACACATATAAGTATATAAATATATACTAAAGTATATACAATAGGTCTTGAATGCTCGACCTAACTAGGGCAACCATCTGTTCCTCAGAATTGGGGTATACTTATAAACAAGAAAGTCTGCAATCACTATAACACTTCTCAATTTAATAGTAATACACACATTAATAAGTAAAAGAGCACTTAGAATGATAATGCATTTTTGAGATTTGATTGGGGGTCTTCTACATTTTTGCGACTGGCTTTAGTAAGGGTCTGGGTGGGAGCACTGCTAGGAAGATCTAATTTTGTTCTAAAACACAGTTTACAGTACACCTAGCTTGAGGGGCAAGATCCGCTATATTAATTTGCCCATACTTATTTATCCTTCAAAAGGTGACTCAGAGTACGCACTTTCAAAAATACTGTACTGTCTACTAGGAAAATCAAATTGTGACTTTTTGCACTCCACAGCCTACATACCTTATATTTATTTATCAGTGGTGTTGTAATATTATATCACTTCCTGTTTTTCGTTGAATAATTACAGGCCGGGTTTCAGTCTCTGCAATGGGGAAAAAAGGATGGAGTCAGGCTTCACAGTAGCGAGCCACAATTCAGCATCAGGCAGGCAGTGGACAGGGTGTCTTCTGGTGACCAACATCGATGGACGAAGCGTCGGCTGCAATGGAGGAGTGCCGCTAATAGGAGGATTTTTTTTCTGCAGGCAACTTACTTACCACTTCCAACAGGACCACTACAACCACATAGATACAGTATCCCTTGCCTTTTTCTCTGACTGTGACTGCATTTCTTGGATCTCTCTCTGCTTCTAAATTGATCCCTTAACACATCACTTAGTCCACTCCACTATCACATCTGCACCACACATAGTCATTTGTAAGTGCTCCTACGTAATTCGCAAGTCGCAGCACGCCCCAGGCCATAGAGGACTGGGATGGCCCCAATGATGAAGCATGTCACCAAGGGGCAACCCTGGTGAGTGAGGGGACACCTAGAAAACAAGCAATTTCTCCTTTTCTATCTACTATACCTTCCAGACCAACCCCACTGAGTGTTGTTGTGAATGGATTTATAGTGACCAGCAAGGCTCTCGGGTATCTGGCTAAGTACAGAGACCTTATGTTGAATATCGTTATCAATAATTCCACACAGGCCCTGTACTGTCGCATTCTTTCTTCCACAGTTGTCGAATGTACTACTTACTTTTCACTGACATGCATGCAGTAGTGCATGCACTTTCAAAGATTGATGGATAGGTTTGTACCCAAAGAATTGTTTATGTTCCATTGTTTGTCTATGCTGTGCTTTTTTTTACAGGGTGTCTTCTGGTGACCAACATCGATGGACGAAGCGTCGGCTGCAATGGAGGAGTGCCGCTAAAAGGAGGATTTTTTTTCTGCAGGCAACTTACTTACCACTTCCAACAGGACCACTACAACCACATAGATACAGTATCCCTTGCCTTTTTCTCTGACTGTGACTGCATTTCTTGGATCTCTCTCTGCTTCTAAATTGATCCCTTAACACATCACTTAGTCCACTCCACTATCACATCTGCACCACACATAGTCATTTGTAAGTGCTCCTACGTAATTCGCAAGTCGCAGCACGCCCCAGGCCTTAGAGGACTGGGATGGCCCCAATGATGAAGCATGTCACCAAGGGGCAACCCTGGTGAGTGAGGGGACACCTAGAAAAAAAGCAATTTCTCCTTTTCTATCTACTATACCTTCCAGACCAACCCCACTGAGTGTTGTTGTGAATGGATTTATAGTGACCAGCAAGGCTCTCGGGTATCTGGCTAAGTACAGACTAGAGACCTTATGTTGAATATCGTTATCAATAATTCCACACAGGCCCTGTACTGTCGCATTCTTTCTTCCACAGTTGTCGAATGTACTACTTACTTTTCACTGACATGCATGCAGTAGTGCATGCACTTTCAAAGATTGATGGATAGGTTTGTACCCAAATAATTGTTTATGTTCCATTGTTTGTCTATGCTGTGCTTTTTTTTACAGGGTGTCTTCTGGTGACCAACATCGATGGACGAAGCGTCGGCTGCAATGGAGGAGTGCCGCTAAAAGGAGGATTTTTTTTCTGCAGGCAACTTACTTACCACTTCCAACAGGACCACTACAACCACATAGATACAGTATCCCTTGCCTTTTTCTCTGACTGTGACTGCATTTCTTGGATCTCTCTCTGCTTCTAAATTGATCCCTTAACACATCACTTAGTCCACTCCACTATCACATCTGCACCACACATAGTCATTTGTAAGTGCTCCTACGTAATTCGCAAGTCGCAGCACGCCCCAGGCCGTAGAGGACTGGGATGGCCCCAATGATGAAGCATGTCACCAAGGGGCAACCCTGGTGAGTGAGGGGACACCTAGAAAAAAAGCAATTTCTCCTTTTCTATCTACTATACCTTCCAGACCAACCCCATTGAGTGTTGTTGTGAATGGATTTATAGTGACCAGCAAGGCTCTCGGGTATCTGGCTAAGTACAGAGACCTTATGTTGAATATCGTTATCAATAATTCCACACAGGCCCTGTACTGTCGCATTCTTTCTTCCACAGTTGTCGAATGTACTACTTACTTTTCACTGACATGTATGCAGTAGTGCATGCACTTTCAAAGATTAATGGATAGGTTTGTACCCAAAGATTTGTTTATGTTCACAATTGTTTGTCTATGCTGTGCTATTTTTTCTTGTCTCCCAAAACCTTTCCCAAAAACATGACAGCAATAAATCCACACACTTGCTGGGGAGGATAAGGTGATAGCAACAGGCTGGTGAAGAAATCCGAGGATATATTCTTACTCTGCTTGACAAAGAACCATTGCTAATGTGAAAGAACATCAACCGAATTAGTAGTTATACTTTACCATTTGTTAGGCTACAATGTGGCACTGTTCTACTGTACTTCTGTCACCTGCTATATTCTCAGTTGTACCGTTGAATTGCTCAGGAGGACAAACCAGATTTCATTTTCTTTTTTTTCATAGGCATGCAACTGCCACTGTGTCACACCACTAGTACCACCGCTATGAGGAAATTTTATCCGACCAAGATTGCCAACCATATTCGCTGTTTCCCGTGGAGCCAGCCCTGGGTCTAGCCCTACTTTCAAACACAAATTACAGGTAAGATAAGCGTTTGGTGGTTTGGGGGTATAATGGAGTATTAGTACGAGAGACGAGAGACTGAAGGTAGTACTACTAAAGTCCTAGGACTCTTGGATTCACTTTGTCTGTGAGAGGCACTTAGTGTTGAAAACATTTGGGCATTTACACTTAAAGGAAGAAAATGGAACTAAACTTTCAGGAAAACAAAGTCAACGTTAAACCCCCACCCACCAGGCAAGCAGTAAGAAACGGGTATGCTCAGATAAAGTTTGAAAAAGTATATTTATATCCCTAACAAAATAATCTCCCGCAAGACCCTCCCTAACCCCAACGATTGTCCTTTAAAAGTCCCCAAAAACCCAACTCCCAATTCCCACCCCCCAAAAGTCTCTAAAAAAGGGGCAAGGGACACTATGGGCGGATGCTGTCAACTTTTTGGGCCAGGGCATCATGCTCCTGGCGGAGCAAGGCGTGCTCTACGCGGAGCCCCTCCAACTGGTTGGAAAAGTGGTGGAGCTCCTGCTGGAGGCGGGACACCATCAGGGTACTGCGGCGCAGGCGTGCCTTCAATGCCTTGTAGGTGCAACGGCTGTGAGAGGAAGCTGTAGCTGTTGTCCTTGCTACTCGGCGGTGGCGTTTGGCTTTGGCAGCCCGGCTCAGTCTGGGTGGACCACTGTGCTGGGTGGCACTGGCAGCCCGTGGGGGAACGGAGGCCGATGCAGACGACGTAGTTGTTGTGGTCGACTGCACAATTTCTTCGTCCTCCAGGGCCACCAGCCGCCGATATTCGGCCACAGTGGCATCGATCCTCCGTTGCCGGGCCGCTCTAGCCAGCTCCTTCCTCCTTGTTCGTTTGGAAGGAGAACCTATATGAAGAAAGAAAGACATAGTCTGTAACCAATGCTCCTTAAGATTAACTCAATCATTCAGCAGAAATTTGTGTTGCACTACAACTAGCAACTTGCAAACGCATTACATAACTATTGAGGCCAGTATCTATCTAACCTCACACTTCTTCATCCTTGCTCTAACATTAGTGGGAGTTTAAGGAACAAATTCTACGAGCACTATGGACTTCCATTGGAGTCGACTATGAAAGTACACCAGTCTTATTCTTCTTCTTGTCTCTTGTTTTGGAAAATTGGTACGTTATCTTCTGCAAGCCGGCATAATGCCAGCGCAGTAAACTTGCACCCGAGAAAAAGAGACGCACGCCATGAGGAGTGACCTAGACTTGCGTTGCGTTACTGTACCCGTCCAGTACATGCAGGTGGTGAAGCTCTTACTTTTCTGTTACGGGTGGCACTGAGAATACTCTGTTACAACTCAAGGGCTACTGCTTAATTAATTTAACTTTCACCCTACAGTGGAAATGAGTACTAGAAAAGGAAAATTGAAGAAGATAAATAATCTGATTATCTATCACTTCACATGGGATGTTTTTGCTTATATATGGGATGACTTTAGGTGCTTTGCTTTTTATTGAGTGACCAGTGATACATCCACACATGAATGACTGAGTACTACTAAACTTATTAAGAGAGGTAGGGAGTGGCCACCGTAATAACCGGATCTATGCAGTGCTTGCAATACAAACTACTGCTACTATTGATGGTAGTATTTGGACAAAATTAAAAGTTCTTTTCCTTGCCTTTCCTACACTGGAACGGACGTGCGGGTGCAGTGTTACATGCTCTTCAAAGTTACACTTAGTTCATCCACTGACCGTCTACTCTCTCTAGATCATGGGTACTCACAAACTTTCTCTCAGGGGCTACATTTACAGTGTAGTTTGGGGCCGAGGGCCGCACTGGTGGGGGCGGAGTCAGAGGGGGCGGGGCTAAAGCAAAACGATAACTTGTGACCATGAGGTTGCACACAGGTCCCTGCAGCAGATGCCCTCACCCACTGAGCCACCAGACCCAGCATTTACATACATCTCTCTCCCTCCTGCTCTCCCTCCTGCCCTCCCTCTCCATCTCTCTCTCCCTCCTGCCCTCCCTCTACCTCCCCCTCTGTCATCTCACTGTGTGTGTGTCTATCTGTGTCAGCCTTCAGCCCGGGTTGAGACCGCTTCCTCAACGCGCACACACAGACAACAACACCAAAGTACTTAACAGGTCTTTAAAAGACCATTAACATATTATTGAGGCTTTGTTTGTTGTAGCACCCCTGCTTCTCCACCCTGACAATCACTGCTTGCCCGGCCCCACAGAGGCTTTGTTCTATTTCACCTCTTTGTGGCCTTGCATCTCCACTCTGCTCTGTGGGGGCCGGGGGAGCAGTGATTGTCAGAGTGGAGATGCAGGGGCGCTAACAGGTGAAATACAAAAAAGCCTCTGCTCTGTGGGGGCCGGGGGAGCAGTGATTGTCTGCAAGGTCTGCGCACCGCCAAGGAAGGCTTGCCGGGCCACCACCGGCCCGCGGGCCGTACTATGAGTACCCCTGCTCTAGATACACATATGCTATCTAAGAGTCAGATAGTAGCATGATCCAGGTATATGGACACATACAGTTTCTGTGTCACCCACCCAGGCTGTTGTCCTTCCACCCATCATTGCTTCATCATTCACCCAGCCATGCATCTCATATTCTTGCCTTCCCAGCTAGTCTTCAATCTCAATAAGTAAGGAATATATAAGAGCTTACCTCTGGCCGCCACCACCACCGTCTCAACTCTCACAGCCGCCGCCTCCTCCCCTGAAGAATCGCCCTCCGCCTCCGTGTCGAGCACCACCACCTCCACACTGGCCCCGCCACCAGATGTTCCACCTACAAAGTACATTTAAGAATGTTAGAATAAAGCACTCACTAGTCTTTGGTCTAGGAATGAAGACATGTGAAAACAATGTAATTTGTGACTGTCTACGTTAAAGTTAAAAAAAAATGTCCCTTTTTCCAGGGAAGGTTGTCTTGCTGCACTTTTTGGCACAACTGATGAAGGCTGTTTTTTTAACACGCACCATTTTTCTCCACACAGACAGAAGATGGACTTCTAACAACAAGATCAAGTTGAAACCAGGTGAGAGCTCGGCTCGACCACAAGAAATGTCTTCAATTAATCGTCAGCACTAACCACTTTTCCATTATCAGTTAAACGTTTAGTTTTATTATGACTTCATTTTAATAAATGTGTTTACTTTTAATAAAGCTTTTAAACTTAAATACAATCTGTGTATTTTGGTCCAGACTAGAGTGACTGAGCGAAAGGTTTTGCAATTTTTGCAAGCATGAGTCCAGATAGAACACTTCAAAAGACATTATGGACAATCCCAGAGGACTGCACTAAGTTGATAGAGCTATTGCTGACTAGAACCATGGGAGTTTCGCCAACCGTGCAATCTTAGTTAGCTACACAGACAGACTAATAAGAATAATCTAGTAATACCACAGGGAGTCATAGTAGAGGCAGGATAAGAATTTAGATACAGTCTACAAGAAGAGCAAAGACAATTTTGAAAAAAGTCAAATGAGGAAGGCTAGGAAAAATAGGTACTAGTCTAAAATGAAAACTTACTGGGGCCAGCAGAGGAGCCCTCGCCTGCCCGATCCTGGCCCTGTTGAACAGCATCCGCCGCCTGCTGCTCCTGTGTCCTCCTCTCGCCCCTGGGGGGAGCTGACGTACAACATGAAAGAAAGAACAGAAAACATGGATGATTGTTGCTTGTCAATGTCAACCAAATCAAACATTTCAAAAGAACAATAACAAAATATTTCCGCGAAATTATATTGATTAGGGTTAGTTTTCATTTATTTGCGGACCTGTGACTTCGAAAGTCACGTAACTCACTAAACAAAGTACTGAAACGTTCACCTAGGACTGGCAGGCAGCAGTCCGCAGGCAAGACGCAAAGTGACAGACAAACTCCATTGTGATTTCAGTCAGATCAGTGACAACACTAACAGTTGCCTGCTACATTACCAGTCATTTAAATAGTCAAACTATCAATCCACCGCCACTATTTTTCTTATTGTCAGGGGTACAAAGGAAGGGGCAGATTTAAGCCCCTTGCGGCTCTTTTGCGCCGTTCTTGCGTGACTTTTGTGACGCAGCAGCTAAACAAAAAAGGGCGCCATGGTGCGGCGTATAATATTATAACAACGTGACGCATTTGGGAGATGCATCCCGTTATAAAGCCCTGCGCCATCAGGGGGCGTTCCGGCGCAAGGGAGGGCATTCCTGCGCTGGAACACATCCTAATAGTGGCTGAGGGAAATCTACAAAATTTCAATCAGTCACCTTTAGGACAATGATGCGTCACACAAACCCTGCACCTGCTTGAAGCAGACGTACGGCTTGACCCAGCATTGGGGAGATAGGGTACCCCAGAGCATTGCTGGAGCTGCGCCATCGTTGTGACGCAACTCCAGCAGTAAAGCTTCGGTGACGTTTTGGGCCCATGGTGCGCCGCATTGCAAATACGGCGCACCATGTTTTTGGTGGTAGCGGGCCGCACAATTAATGGCGCATCCCTGCTACTTTGCAGGGATGTGACGGTAATTGCAATTCTGCCCCTTAGGGGCATACTTACTTACGCGTTCTGGCTCATCTCCAGAGATGCGCCAGATCAAATGCGTCACGCAAAACTACCCTTGCGACACGGCAGATGCGCCTCATTTACAATGCGGCGCGCCCTGGCGCAAGGGTAGGCACTTGCGTGACGCATCTCGTCACGTAAGAGCGGCGCATCGCTGGAGTCACGTCGCCAACGCAATGCAACTCCAGTAATGCTCAGGGCCACCCAATACTTAACATGCTGTGTCAGTCCTTTAGCCTGCTTCGAGCAGACATAAGGAATTGAATTGACGTAGCAGCGTCGCAGAAGTGCCTGCGTTAAATCTTGTAGATTTCACGCAGGCAATTTTGCGAGGCGCACAGCCACCGGACCGCCCACCCTGCGTACTAGGAACGCACCCATTGTGGTGCAGGCCCATGGCTTTATAACGTGACGCATCTCCCTAGATGCGTCATGCTGTAAATGACTCGCAGGGATGCGGCACGTTTACGCCGCTGTTGCGTCACGCAAGGCAACGTAAACGTGGCGCCAGGGGCTTGTAAATGTAATCTGCCCCCTAGTGTCTAGCATTACGCAGTTCTGTAAAGTACACTCATACATAATAGTTACTCAGGCCAATGAGACCACGAAATAGAAAACAAATAAGCATAGTAGCAACGCCACTGAGAAGGAGAGCAGTGCACCTGAAATGCACAGAAGATTTTGAAATATAATTTAACTACAATGTAATCGTCATCAGCGGCATTATTGGCTTGCTCCATGTAAAAAACAAATATTTGCAATACAACAACACAGAGCAGGAGAAAACATCATAGTAGTGAGTGATTAAATGGCTACTACTACTCACCAAGCCCGGGGATCTCCAAGCCGAGCTGATCCAGCAGGTCGCGCTCGCGGTCCAGGAGGTCCGTCCAGCGATGGGTGACCTGGCTGTAGGTGCGCTGGACCCCGTAGAGGTGGGATATGGCCCAGCACACCTTCTCCCACCGCTTCCGGCGCTCCCGCATGTTGTAGCCGCCGGCCGCGATCCTGCCGCCTCCCGCGATGGTCCTGGGCAGGCGGCGCTGGACGAAGTAGACCAGCGCGCCCACTTCCTCCGGGCTGAATATCTCCCGTCGCGTCACCTGCTCCCCCCTCAATCTCCCGCATGCTGTCCTGGCACTGGGTCCAGCACTACTCCCCGCCGCCGCTGCGGCCCTCAAGTGCCTGGGCAGCTTCACGGCGCCTGGCTTGACCATGGTCTGGGCAGGTAAGGTAGGAAGAAGTAGAAAATTAAGAAAGAATAGGATAGGGAAGAAGAAAAGAAAAGAGTTTAAAAAAGTAGTTTAAAAGTAAAGAAAAATAGCAGAAAAGACAAAAATATACAGCTAGGAAAAGAGAGGGATAGATAAGAAGCAAAATCGTAAAAAAAAAACTGAAAACAAGCAAAGGATGGCAAAGATACCAAGAGGATTAAACACCATGCCCAGACACAGGAAATGAATGAAAAACAAGATGGCCGGCGCCCGTTCACGAGCGCGAAAGTAAGTTCGCGCGAGATTTTCCTCGCGATCTCGTGCGAACCTCTACATTTCCCGCGCGATCTCGTGCGAACCTCTACTCGCAATGCGCTTACTGCGCGAGATTATACATAGCGGGCGGAAACGGAAATACGTCACGCAAACAAAATGGCCGCGCCCGTACTCGACCTTGGGGTAAATTCGCGTGTTGCGCTGCAAGCGGCTCGCGAATACTGCAAAAAAACTCGCGAAACAACAAGCCGCAAAAAAATAAAATGCTCATTCGCACGAATTGGCGGCTTCCGCGGTCGGTTTCGCACGACGCCGCGCCCCGCGAATAGCGCGAAAAAAACCGAAAAACGATTTCAGCAAAAGCAAAAGCAATGAGCAGGTGCAAAAGGTCAACCTCATGATTTGTAACGATTCTTTGTAGTGCTTCCTGAGGGGGCCCTCCAGAATTCGGTTGCCTGCTTGCAACTATTGTGTGACCCTGCTCTGACCTTAACTGTATGCCACAAAGGTCCTGATTTACAGCTAAAGGAGCAGACAAGCAGGTGCCAGGCTGGAACTTGAAATTCTTTCAGTGACACATTAATTAGCCCCTAATTCATTATTGTCAGTTGGGGCAGGGCAGGTGTTGTTAATAAACTAACCCCAAATTAATTCATGTCAGTTCAAGCAGGGCAGGTGGGCTTGCTTTTCCCCCCCATCTTCTACAGTGATGATGAACCAGAGGGTGGCATTGATGTAACAGAGGGTGGCATGGGTCAAAGAGAGGGTGCCAGTGGTGAAACAGAGGGTGCTGGGAGGCTGTGATGATGAACCAGACGTAGAAACAACATAGTCGCGACCGTTGCGAGCCGACAAGTAAGTTCGCAATTGCGAACTAGTACCAAATCCTCGCGAACTGGCAGAAACAATTGCGAACACACAAAAAAAAAATCCGCAAATTCGCGGGAATTCGCGGATTTTGCGGATTGCGAGTTCGCAAAGCCGCAAAATTCGCGAACGCGAGATCCGCAAAATTCGCCCATGCTTAGCTGTCACGCACCCCATGTTGGAGCACTGGAGCGATGCGGACATCCGAACGCTGGGTCACCTCTTTAGAGATGGAGCGCTAGTGGCCTATGAAACGCTGGTAACTGAGGACGGGCTACCTCCTAGGGTGTTCCGGCTGCATCGCACACTTGTAGCGAAAATGGCGGCCAAATGGGGGGGGCATGGCGGCAGAGCCTGACCAGCACCTAACCGTACAATATCTGCACGTTATGGGGAGGGGTAGGCACTTGGTCCGTTGGTTTGCTGCCTCGCTTAGAGTCCACACGGAGATGACTTTGGCTCCACTTAGAGGCAAGTAGGAACGCGATATGGAACGAGAGCTGACGGATAAGGAATGGGAAAGAGTTCTTAAGAGCCCGGTGCGCATTCCCGAAATATGCGCTTCAGCTAGATACAGCTCTTCATTGTCCATAGAACCTACCTCACTCCGGAGCTAATCAATAGGTACTTCCACTGTTCAGATGCAGCCTGTCCTAGATGCGATGAGATGGACGTAGGCCTTGTACACATATTGTGGAGTTGTCCTACATTACATGTTTACTGGAATACGATTAGGGAAATTCTTGGGATATGCACGGGACGAGCCATTCCCTTTAACTGGCCCGAGTATGTCTTGATTCACCTTAAAAGATCGCCCAAAGATAAGGCATCTTCCCGCTTTTTGGATTTAGGTTTAGTGGTGGCTAAGCGCCTTCATACGAAGAAGTGGAAGGCGCACAAACCTCCTGCTTTGCAGGCGTGGGTCTTTTCCCTTCAGGCATGGGCTCGGGTGGAATGGATAGCAATACAGAGGGAGGAAACGACGGGGCTTCTGAAAGAACCTATGGCGGAACATTCGGGACACATGCTCAATACCCTACGGCTGCCTGGAGGGACTAGTGCCTCTGCTGCTACAGAGGCTTAATTAGATAGACGGAGAGGCTCGGGCACGCCGTGAGATACCTCCATGTCCAGATAACATACTATGCAACATCACAGCCTTTAGATGCATGGGTCTGAGATGTATAATCGTTCACTGCAACAGGAACAGGAGAGGGGGGGGCTGCCGAATACAGAGGGGGGATTTGGGGACGGGGGGAGGAGAATCAGCATGAATGAATGTGAGTATTTTGCCGCTAGTGTTTGAGTATTGTTAACGTTGTCTTATTGTCCAAAGTTTAGTTAACTGTCATTTCTAGATGCATGTTTATAGCGAAGTGATCCACCACACAAGTGTACTTTCGTGCTAGACTGAACTAGAGACTGTCATGAACACTTGCAGAAGGCGCAGGACTGAGCCTCATGCGTACTTGCCAGTCCTATGCACACAGACCCCGCCTCAGTGGTGCTGTCAGCGTGGAAACATGATTTCATTTCGTATTGCTTTGAGATGTTTGTTTGTTAGAAAGGTGGTAATGAAATGTCATGTTGAATTGATCATCCTCAATAATATACATTGAAAAACATAAAATGCTAATAAGCAGATTTGACAAAAAGAATCAATAACAATGCACACAATGCCAAGCGTAGCGGTGATGTGCTGGATAGACCTCACAATGCAGAGCACAGGCCTCTCCATGTGTACATATATTGCTTGTAGTGTTGTGGACAGTAGATGCAACCATGTTACCTCAGGCAGTGAGGAAGATCTCGGTCATGTAGCTGTGTCGTCCCCCCTGTGAGTGGAAGCGGAGTGGGCTGGTCTAATGTACGCCACTGCAGCGTAGGAGTGTGAATAAATAGGCTGGGGCTCTGGGCGTGGTTTACTTTTGGGAAAGCCAACGTGTTTGCCAGAGTGGTGGCCCTCACCCTGCCACGAGGCTGCCGCTGTGACCGCCGGCCTCCTCGACACAGGCCCCCAGCGAGTCCAGTGGCACAGCATCGCAGAGTTATGTCTGTACAGACTACTACCTTCGATGTACACTGCGGAAAGCCGGGCTCACAATTCAGATCGAGTTGTGATTGCAGATGATGCAGTCCAGTAGGCAACAAACATTGCTCCCAGTGCGGCCCACCCGGAGCACGCATCATCGCATGCTGGGCACATGCTGAATGCTTCTGGTGCCAATAACTCTGTGCAGCTCAAGTCAACCCCACGTGGCAGTGGGCCCTTGCTGACCGCTGCCTCTGGCCTACACTGCAGATAGCAGGGCTCACAATTCAGATTGAGTTGCGATTGCAGATGAAGCAGTCCAGTAGGCAACAGACATTGCTACCAGTGCGGCCCTCCTGGACCACGCATCATCGCTGGCTGTGCACATGCTGAGTGCTTTAGATGCCACTAACTCTGTGCAGCTCAAGTCAATGTCACGTGGCTGTGCGCCACATAGGCTTTTTGAGGCAGAATTCATTAGGCAAAAGACTTTGCTCCTAGTGCAACCCGCCCGGACCACACATCATAGCTGGCTGCGAACACACTGAGTGCTTCAGGTGCCACTAAATGTGCAGCTCAAGTGAATGCCACGTGACTGTTTGCCTTGCTTACCACTGCCTCCTGCCTACACTGTGCTCGGCAGGGCTGACAATTCAGATAGAGTTGCAATTGCAGATGACGCAGTCCAGTAGGTAACAGACATTACTACCAGTGCGGCCCTCCCAGACCACGCATTATCGCTGGCTGCGCACACGCTGAGTGCTTCAGGTACCACTAACTCTGTGCAGCTCAGGTCAACGCCACGTGGCTGTGGTTCCTTGCTGACGGCTGCCTCTGGCCTACACTGTGGTCAGCAGGGCTCACAATTCAAATTCAGTCTTGATTCATTAACTGCACTGTCCAGTAGGCAACAGACATTGCATCCAGTGCGTCCCGCCCAGACGACGCATCATCGCTGGCTGCGCACACGAGGAGTGCTTCAGGTGCCACTAACTCTGTGCAGCTCAAGTCGATGTCACATGGCTGTGCGCCCTTGCTGACCACTGCCTCCGGTCTACACTGCAGTCACCAGGGCTCACAATTAAAATTAAGTCGTGATTCATTAATTGCAGAGTCCAGTAGGCAACAGACATTGCTCCCAATGCGGCCCGCCCGGACGACGCATCATGGGTGGGTGAGCACACGCTGAGTGCCTCAGGTGCCACTAACTCTGTGGAGCTCAAGTCAACATCACATGGCTGTGGGTTCTTGTTGATCCCTGCCTCCGGACTACACTGAGGTCAGCAGGGATCACAAATCACATTCAGTCTTGATTCATTAATTTCAGAGTCCAGAAGGTAACTAACTATAATGTCCCTTAAACCTACATATTTTGACAATGTATTCCATACATATTTAATCTTTTGTTCCATACGCCTGCACTGCGGTCATCAGGGCTCATAATTCGAATTCAGTCTTGATTTATTAATGACAGAGTGAATTGTACTCTATGTCCTCTGATTTTGTCAAGCGGATGTGACAAAAATCATTCCTCGATGTGCGTGCTGACTACTGCCTTCCATCTACGTAGCGGACAGCAGGACTCACAATTCAGATCGAGTCGCGAAAGCAGATGACACAGTCCAGTAGTCAACAGACATTGCTCCCAGTGTGGCCCGCCTGCACCATGCATCATCGCTGGCTGCATACACGCTGCATGCTTCTGATGCCACTAGCTCAGTGCACCACAAGTCTTCACCACGTGGTCTTATTGAGGCAGAATTAATTAGGTAAAATACATTGCTCCCAGTGCGGCCTGCCAGAACCACATATCATCGCTGACTGTGCTCACACTGAGTGCCACTGTTGTCACTAACTCAGTGCACTACAAGTCAACACCACATAATTGTGGGCGATTGCTGACTGCTGCCTCCGGCCTACACTGCGGTCATCAGGTCTCACACATATCTAATCCAATCCTGACCTGCAAGGACACGCCCTCATCACTGGCTGCGCACACACTGAGCTCTTCAGGTACCACTAACTCTGTGCATCACAACTCATGGTCCCTTTATGATTGACTTTCGTGCTGTAGACACAGGATGCAACAATGTCACCTCAGGCAGCAGGAATATCCCAAAGGGACAATATATAACAATTTATTTACATGAGCAAACTCATCTCTGGTGCCCCTACCTCAGTGCACCACAAGTCATGGACCCTTTACAATACAATCTTTTGTGTGTGATTTAATATCTGATGCTCCTATCTTAGTGCACCACAAGTCATGGATCCTTTATAATTGAATCTCTATGTGTGATTCAGTGATTACTGTTATAGTTGTTGCCAGTACCAACCATTCCCTGAGGGCTGGCTTACACTCACCTCACACGCATACAGCACATGCATCACTGGACATGTGACCCTGGTAATAAAAAGGGGCCCGGCGCACATCCCCGTAGCCAGTTCCACTATCTGTCTAACTGTGTCCGCGTGTTCATTATGTATGCATGATAGCCTTGGGCCCTACCACATTACATTGTGCTGTTGACTGCACACGTAATCATGTTACCTCTAGCAGTGGGGAAGACCTCGGTTATGTAACTTTGTCTGGGTCATTCTATGAGTACATGGGTAGAGACTGGGTTATTAGAGTACTGCGACGAGAGTGTGTGGTAAACTTTAAGTTCTTGGAGATTGGCGGAGTGATTGGATAAGTACATATGTTGGCGGAGCCTAACCCAGAGCACAAGCTTGGTTCTAATTGGCTGCCAACCAGTGGCAACACCGGCGGAGCATCAGGATTGCAAACCAAGCCTTGGGAGAGCCGACACTACACATAGAGCATGAGTAGGCATCGCGCCGGTTCCTGAGGCACCCACCTTTTTTGCTATGGGATCCCCACAGCCTTTGCTCTGGTACCCTGGGTTCCCGCCCACTAAAATCTGGGCCACTGGCAAGCGGGAATACCCCATGGATGCCTGGAAAATCGAGTCCAGGAGCTTGGAATTCTCATTGTGGTGTACTGCATTCTCATTCAGTGGATACCCTTCCAGGTCATTGATCTCTGGATCAAGGAATTCTGACTGTTGGATCCCCGGAGTCCCTTCCACTGGATCCCTTAAAGCGAGCTGCTGGGTCAGTGGAGCACCGGTAATAAAAGGCTCAGAATTCTGTCTGCAAGATATTCCCAGTCCTACAGCTGGAAAATTGACATATGGCGGATAGAAAGCATCTCACTTGCCTCTTTCTACACTTTCTTGCTTCTTTCTACACCTCAGTTGCATCTTCCAGCAATTCTCTTACCTCTTTGTTCCCTTCTCCTGCCTATTTCTGCACCTCTCTTGCCACTTTCTGCACCTCTGGTGGATCTTTCTGCACCTCACTTGCTCCTTTCTACACTCCTTTTGCCTCTTTCTACACCCATGTTAGTTCATTCTGCACTTTCCATGCTTCTTTCTGCACTTGTCTTGCTTCTTTCTGTACCCCTGCTGTCTCTTTATGTACCTCTTTTGCCTCTCTCTACACTTTTCTTGCCTTTTTATGCACCTCTCTTCCCTCTTTCTGTACGTCTGTTGCCTCTTTATACACCTCATCTGCTACTTTCTGCACCCCTGTTGTCTCTTTCTGCACTCATCTTCCCTCTTTCTGTACCTTTCCTGCTTGTTTTTGCATCTCACTCGCCTCTTTCTGCACTTTTCTCGCTTCTTTCTACACCTCTGTTGCTTCTTTCAGCAATTCTCTTATCTCTTTGTGCACTTCTCTTGCCTGTTTCAGCACCTCTCTTACCTCTTTTTGCACCTCTATTGGCTCTTTGTGGACCACACTTGCTCCTTTCTACGCGTCTCTTGCCTCTTTCTGCACCCCTGTTGCTCCATACTGCACTTTCCGTGCTTCTTTCTGCACCTGTCTTGCATCTTTCTGCACCTCTCTTCCCTCTTTCTGCACCTCTGTTGCCTCTTTCTGCACCTCATTAGCTTCTTTATGCACCCCTGTTGTCTCTTTCTGCACTCGTCTTCCCTCTTTTTTACCTTTCCTGCCTGTTTTTGCATCTCACTTGCCACTACCTGCACCTCTCTTCCCTCTTTCTGTAGTTCTGTTGCCTCTTTCTGCACCTCTGTAGTATCTTTCTGCACTCGTCTTCCCTCTTTCTATACCTTTCCTGCCTGTTTTTACATCTCACTTGCCTCTTTCTGCACTTTACTTACTTCTTTCTATACCTCTGTTGCTTCTTCAAGCAATTCTCTTACCTCTTTGTTCACTTCTCTTGCCTGTTTCTGCACCTCTCTTGCCTCTTTTTGCACCTCTGTTGAATCTTTCCGCACCTCACTTGCTCCTTTCTATACTTCTCTTGCCTCTTTCTGCACCCATGCTAGTTCATTCTGCACTTTCCATGCTTATTTTTGCACCTGTCTTGCTTCTTTCTGCACCCCTGTTGTCTCTTTATGCCCCTCTTTTGCCTCTTTCTATATTTTTCTTGCCTTTTTCTGTACCTCTTTCCCTCTGTCTGTACGTCTGTTGCCTCATTATACACCTTATCTGCTTCCTTCTACACCCCTGTTGTCTCTTTCTGCACTCATCTCCCCTCTTTCTGTACCTTTCCTGCTTGTTTTTGCATCTCACATGCCACATTCTGCACTTTTCATGCTTTTTTCTACACTTCGGTTGCTTCTTTCAGCAATTCTCTTGACTCTTTGTGCACTTCTCTTGACTGTTTCAGCACCACTCTTGCCTCTTTTTGCACTTCTATTGGCTCTTTCTGCACCACATTTGCTCCTTTCTATACTTCTCTTGCCTCATTCTGCACCCCTGTTGCTTCAGACTGCACTTTCCATGCTTCTTTCTGCACCTGTCTTGCTTTTTTCTGCACCCCTGTTGTCTCTTTATCTCCTTCTGTTGCCTCTTTCTCCACTTTTCATGCCTTTTTATGTACTTCTGTTGCCTGTTTCTGCACTTCTCTTGCCTCTTTCTGCATCCCTGTTGCTTCATTCTGCACTTTTAATGTTTCTCTCTGCACCCCTCCGGCCTTTTCTGTATCTCTCTTGCCTCTTTGTGCACCCATCCTAACTTTTTCTGCACACCTCTTGCCTTTCTCTCCACCCTACTTCGCTATTTCTGCACCTCTGTTGGTTATTTCTACACTGCTCTTGCTTTTTTCTGCACCTTACTTGCCTCTTTCTGCATTTGTTGCTTCTTTCTACACCTCAGTTGCTTCTTGCAGCAATTCTCTTGCCACTTTGTGCACTTCTCTTGCCTCTTTCTGCACTTCTCTTGCCTCTTTCTGCACCCCTGTTGGCTCTTTCTGCACCACACCACACTTGCTCCTTTCTACACTTGTTGTCTCTTTATGTACCTCTTTTGCCTCTTTCTGCACTTTTCTTGCCTTTTTATGCACCTCTCTTCCCTCTTTCTGCACGTCTATTGCCTCTTTCTGCACCTCATTTACTTCTTTCTGTACCCCTGTTGTCTCTTTCTGCACTCGTCTTCCCTCTTTCTATACCTTTGCTGCCTGTTTTTGTATCTCACTTGCCTCTTTCTGCACTTTTCTTGCCTTTTTTCTGCACCTCTCTTCCCTCTTTCTGCATGTTTGTTGCCTCTTTCTGCACCTCATTTGCTTCATTCGGCACCCCTGTTTTCTCTTTCTGCACTTGTCTTCCCTCTTTCTATAACTTTGCTGCTTTTTTTTGCATCTCACTTGCCTCTTTCTGCACTTTTCTAGCTTCTTTCTACACCTCTGTTGCTTCTTTCAGCAATTCTCTTGCCTCTTTGTGCACTTCCCTTGCCATTTTCAGCACCTCTCTTGCCTCTTTTTGCACCTCTGTTGGCTCTTTCTGTACCTCACTTGCTCCTTACTACCCTTCTCTCTCCTCTTTCTGCACCCCTGCTGTTTCATTCTGCACTTACTCTGCTTCTTTTTGCATCTGTCTTGCTTCTTTCTGCATCCCTGTTGTCTCTTTATGTATGCCTTTTGCCTCTTTCTGTACTTTTCTTGCCTGTTTCTGCACTTCTATTGCCCCTTTCTGCACCCCTTTTGCTTCATTCTGCACTTTCCATTATTCTTTTTGCATCTGTCTTGCTTCTTTCTGCACCCCTCCTGCCTCTTTTTGTACCTCTCTTGCCTCTTTGTGCATACATCCTACCTTTTTCTGCACCCCTCTTGCCCCTCTCTCCACCCCGCATCCATCTTTCTGCAACTCTGTTGGTTTTTCTGCACTGCTCTTGCTTCTATCTGCGCCTTATGTACCTCTTTCTGCACTTCTCTTGGTTCTTTCTACACCTCTGTTGCTTCTTTCAACAATTCTATTGACACTTTCTGCACTCCTCTTTCTGCTTTCTGCACCCTTCCTGCTCCTTTCTGCAGCTCTCTTGCCTCTTTGTGCACCTCTCCTAATCCTTTCCTCGCCCCTTTTGCCTCTTTTTACACCTCTGTTGGTTCTTTCTGCACTGCTCTTGGTTCTTCCTGCACCTCACTTGCCTCTTTATGCACTTCACCTGCTTTTTTCTGCACCTCTCTTGCCTCTTTCAGCACCTTTGTTGCTTCTTTCTGCACTTCTCTTGCCTCCTTCTGCACCACTTAGTTAGCGCTAGTTATAATCCCCCTGCCCTGTTACGTACTTGGGCCTTACAGAAGAGGTCATGCTAATCACAGGGGTACTCAAATGCATAGTGTTCCCTAGTGTATGTAGGTGTTTTCACTATATTCTAAGTGTCTTTCAGCATAGCACTGGCTCCAGGCCTGGTTAGTCAGAGTCAGTTACCACCAGTACCCATCAGCAAAATGTTGGTGGCACAGGATGACTATGCAACAAGGCTTTTCTGCTCCTCTGTTGGTTCTTTGTGCACATCTATTGCTCCTTTCTGCACCTTCCTTCATTTTTCTGGACTTCTGTGGCCTCGATCTGCATTTATCTTGCTTCTTTCTGCACTTTTCTTCCTCTTACTGCACGTGTCCTACCTTTGTAGGCATAGTTAGAAATTAGCATTTAAAACACCTTTGAAATTCACTGAAATAAACACAGGTTTCAGGGGCGTTATAATTAGAAATTAGCATTTAAAAAACCTTTGAAATTCACTGAAAAAACCATAGGTTTCAGGGACGTTATAGTTAGAAATTAGCATTTAAAAAACCTTAGAAATTCACTGAAAAAAAACACAGGTTTCAGGGACATTATAGTTAGTTGGACATTTCACTTGTACAAAACCTCAGAAATTCGTCTGTTATAGTTAGTTCAGCTAACTATAACTTGCGCCCCAGCAATGCACTGCTGATGACATCACATATTACATCATTCATGACATGGTCAGTGAAATCACTGATGACATCTCAAATGACATCACTGATGACATCATCCATGAAATAATCTGATGCACCTCCTCATACCCTAATATAACCTTTGATACACCCACTCTAAAATACAGATTACCATTTCCAAAACCATAGACACACCAACACCAGTTAGTACATACCTACTCACTAATTCCTAGGTCTACACACATATCCACTCATTCACCCATACAGTCATTCATACATGCAGTCAACCATCAATACAGCACTATTATATGCACTCATCTATACTACTATTATAAAGAGAGAACTGTGTCCTTTGAGCCAGGTAAACTCGAAAAGTACACCACCAATCGCAACACCCAATACAGCGTTGGAAAAGGGGGTCCTGTAGATGGACATAGGCTATAATAAAAATAAAAATAAACGTTATTTAAAAAATAAACAATAAAAAAAAGTAGTCCCGAAGAAGAAGTGCCGGCCGTGTGAGCTAACAACGTGGACGTGCGTGCTGACATCATCTAGCGCGGGGAGGAGCGGCAGTCAGCACCGGTGAAGTTGGGCTGAGATACATGAAGCGCGGGGAGGAGCGGAACGTGTGCGGCTTAGAGAAGCGATGGGAGGAGGCGGAACGAGGAGCGGTGAAGTCGGACTGATGGAAGAAGGCGGAACGAGTAGCGGTGAAGTCAGGCTGATGTGATGAGGCAGAACGAGGAGCGGTGAAGTCGGGCTGAGGTAGGTGAAGCACGGGAGCGCTGGGAGGAGGTGGAACGTGTGCGGCTCAGTGAAGTGCTGGGAGGAGGCGGAACGTGTGCGGCTGAGTGAAGCGCGGGGAGGAGTGGAAATGTCGTGGCGGGCGGGCCGGGGCGGGAGTGCACGCAAGCCTGAAATGCTGCCCCCAGCCCCCTTCTGCCCTGGGCAACGCTGGGGCGGGCTGCTAGTATATTTATACAGACACTCACACACCACCACTCATCCATAGAGTTACTCACACACCTAGTCAGTCATGCAAAGAATCAATCACACTCTCATTTACTCACCTATACAGTTATACACACTCAACCTTACTTATTCAAACATATTCTAACACATACTAACACTATTATACAATAGGTCATACGAGCACATAGTCATCCATACAGCCACTCTCACAATCACTCACTCTCACATATTGTCATGTATGTACTCCAACACTCACATATACTGCCTTTCACGTTTGCAGTTACTCACACATGTACCACTGAGGCATCCATTCACTCACCAACACATAAATACACACACTTACCCACCCTTACAGCCCTTAACAGATGCACTCTTGAACCCATACAGCCAGTGAATCACCCACTCACACATCTATGCACAGAGTCACACACCCCCACCCACCCCCATAGACCCTCAGGCACCCATAAAGATACTCATACAATCAATCAATAACCCATATAGACCCTCATTTGGCTACTCACCAACCCATGCAACTGCTTAAACACCAACTGACAAACTAAACTGTGTGAATGTCTGTATCAGTCACTAAGCCATGCATTCAGTAAAGCACATTTAATCACTCATTTATACAGTCAGTCACGCACCTACTAAATCATCCATTCAGACACTTATACACCCACTCATTCTTCAATGCACCTTGGCCTATATATATATATAAAACATATTTAAACTTTACAGAAACACAGTCACTGGATGATGTCATTTGAGATGCCATCAGTGATGTCACTGATCATGTCATGAATTATGTAATATGTGATGACATCAGCAGTGCATTGCGGGGGTGAGAGTTATAGTTAGCTGAACTAACTATAACAGCCGAATTTCTCTGGTTTTGTATGAGTGAAATGTCCAACTAAATATAACGTCCCTGAAACCTGTGGTTTTTTCAGTGAATATATATATATATATATTAGGAAGTATTTGGTTGATCCTGTATTTTAAACAGTTTTAACAACTCCTATTTATTCTGCTGCTTTGCAAATCATACACATATATATATATATATATTCACTGAAAAATCATAGGTTTCACACCAGTTATAGTTAGGAATTAGCATTTAAAAAACCTATCAAATTCACTGAAAAAACCATAGGTTTCACACCAGTTATAGTTACCTGGAAATTTTACTGACATAAAACCATTGAAATTCCCACGTTATAGTTAGTTGGACTCACTATAACTTGCGCGTGTAATGCACTGCTGATGACATCACATATTACATCACTCATGACATGGTCAGTGACATCACTCATGACATCACTGATGACACCATCCAGTGAATGTGTGTCTTTCAGATAAATAAATATGTTTTATATATGTATGTTAAGGTCGATGGAAGAATATTTGTTTAAATTATTGTCTTAATGGATGTTTTTTTTTTTTAAAATGATTGGATAACTGCCTTATTAAGTGTATCTTAGTGAATACATATATTAGCGAGTAATGTTTAAATATTTAAATATAGGTATCAGTGTTTCACTTTGTGTATAAGTGGCTGCATGGGTTGGTGAGTAGCTACATGTGTGTGTATATGGGTTATTAGATGTTTTTTTTAGTATCTTTATAATTGTCTGTTTGATTTGGTGGGGGTGTTACTTAGCACAAAGATGCATCAATGACTGACTCACTGTTTGTATGTGTTTTGAAGACAGCATATGTGTAGGATTGTAAGGGTGAATGAGTGTGTATATGTATGTGTTAGTAAGTGAATGACTGTCTCACTAGTGTCTTTATCAGTAACTACATATGTTTTAATGTAGTATTTGTGAGTATTGGTGTATATAATTGAGTATATGTGAGAGTGAGAGATTGAAAGAGTTCTTGTTTTAATAAGTATGTGTTTCTATAAGTGATTGTTTAAGAGAGTAAGTATGTGTAAGTTTCCTTAGAAGTAAGGTGGTAGTGTATGTATAGCTGTATATGCAAATAAATGGATGTTCAATAGTTTATTTGCATGTGGGAGTATGTGTGTGAGCAACTTTTTGAAGACTGTCAGTGTGTTAACGGATGTATAGGTGTCTCACTACATATGATGAGTTAGTATATGTATGAGTGCATATATAGAAGTGTTGGTGAGCGAGTGGATGTGTATATAAATGGTGGAATTACTGAATTGGTTGTTGTATCTGGTATAGGTATGTCCACTTTTTTTTAAATGTTATTTTTTATTTTTCAAAATATGTTTTAAGGGTTACTTTACAGTGAAAGTAGGTCAGTCTCTCTGTCACAAGGATGGTGTCATCAGTGATGTCATGAGTGATGTCACTGACCATGTCATGAGTGATGTAATATGTGATGTCATCAGCAGTGCATTACACAAGCAAGTTATAGTGAGTCCAACTAACTATAACGTGGGAATTTTAATGGTTTTATGTCAGTAAAATTTCCAGGTAACTATAACTGGTGTGAAACCTATGGTTTTTTCAGTGAATTTATAGGTTTTTTAAATGCTAATTCCTTTCTATATCGAGTTTCTAACCTTTCTAACAATTTGCTGTTTTTTGTAAGTATTCTTTTTTTTTTTTATATACATTTTTTTCTTTTGCGCTCTGGGTGCGCGCTCCGGGAAGCTTTCAGGTAAGCTCTCCGGTAAGCTTTCCGGTAAGCTAACCGGTGAGCTCACCTGAAAGCGCACCCAGAGCGCTACTTTCGTTCGTGAACAAAAATATGAATGAAAAGTTAATAATAATGCAAAACATTTCGTACCATACAAATAAAATCCGTTTTTTTTATAGGGAAAATGATTATGCATTTCTGTAAAAGTTTGATGACGTCACTTCGGCGCGCAACGTAAGTGCCCTCGGAAGCGCCTACGTTCGCGCCGCGTAAACGCACCCAGAAGCGCCTACGTTCGCGCCACGTTTGCGCCCGGAAGCGCCTACGTTCGCGCCTAGTAAACGCACCCGAAGCACTCTGGAGCGCGCAGCGTAAGCGCGTCGGGTCATGTGACCTTAAAATAACACTTTTCATTGGTTGCTAACAGTTTTTTTTACAAATAATGAAATCCCCACCCATTTCCTTCACTTCTTCTTTCACTTTTGTGACCGAAAGACCTGCCTTTTTGCTCCAGGATATTTCTTGCTTTTACAATGGCTGCCAGACAATCCAGCAGTGAGGATGACCAAGAATTCATCAATGAAGAGCCTCCTCAACGTAAAGTTAAGGAACATTTCATTTGGAAATTTTTTGAAATCCCACCTGGACAAAAAAAGGTAAATGCTCCAAAAGTGCAGTGCAGGATCTGCAAAGAAGAGCTGTCAAGAGGTAACCCTTTGAAAAAGTACTCTTTTGGGAACTTCACAATGATCCGGCATGTGCAGAGGAAGCACCCCCAGAATTTTGCCCGAGAAAGTGTCAGGGTTCCCAGTGATGGGGCCCCTACATCCACCGGAGGAGCAACTTCTTCTGGGAGGGGGCAATCACAGGAGCAGGTGCCAAATATTCAACCTGCATTTAACCATGGTGTCCTCAGATGCAGATACTGCAATCAACTCCTCACCTATGGGGAGCAAAGTGTCCAGCTCATGGTTCGAGCATTGGAGAACCATCACTGCCCTTCCCACCCCTAATTATTTTTGTTTTTTTTGCTCCTGTTGAGCAGTTTCCATTCCCTGTTTTTGTTCCTGTTTAGAAAAAAGAAGAAAACCAAAAGTTCTTTTCAGAACTACCTCCAATTCTCATCAAAGAGCTATATTCTTAAAAAAATGAAAAAGAGTAAGTGAAATAGAGTGCATTGATAATGGAAAGGAGAATGAGTAAGAAAGAACATAAAGGTATGAGAGGGAAAAGGAAGTGAAGTAGGAGGACTGAAAGAAGGTGAGTGTTAGGAAAGAAAGTTATGAGAAGAAGAGTGAATATGGGGAATGTTGATATTCAATGAAAATGTTGAAAAGGAACAGGAGTGTTGAAGGTTAAGAAAAGATGCATTGCTGGAGTTGAAGGTAGAAGGCCTCATTTATGAAGCCATGCGTCACTTTAACGCCACCAAAGCATCACTTTTTGTGACACAACAGTCCAATAAAAAATGCACCTTATTTATTCATATTTACAAAGTGGCGTTTCTAGGTAAATACATCACTTTGTAAACCCCTGTGCCACATTATTCCTACGTCAGGTGTAATGTATGCAAAAGGGACGTATTGATGCAAGAAAGGGTCGTAGAGGTGACACAGTGAATAAACTGGAGGCCTCATTTCTGAAAAGTGACGCATCGCTACGTGAAAACAGCGATGCGTCACTTTTCTGGGCGCACTCCTTATGACATTCCAGATATGTCATATTTAATTTATGACTAATCAATTCGCAAGGAGTTACAGATAAGTCAGTATTTCTGACGTATCTGTACATACAAAATTGACACATTACTGGAGTGCGTCACAAAAGTGACGCAACTCCAGTAATGCGTCCTTTCACATGGGGAAAGCACCATGTGAAAGGTCTTGCGTCAGTCTTACACCTGCTGTGAGGCAGGCGCAAGATTTTGACGCAACAGCATCCTAAAAGTGACGCAGTGAAATCTCATAGATTTCACTGCGTCGCTATTACCAAGCTTTTTGCGGGGGAACGCCCCCTCTGCATACATTATACCTGATGCAGGTATAATGTGGCGCAGGGTTTTAAAAAGTGACCCATCTACCTAGATGCGTCACTTTTTAAATATAGCGCAACAAGGCGCATTTTTTTACACCGCTGGTGCGATGCGTCACTTTTCTGTGCGCACTCCTTACGACATTCCAGATGTGTCATATTTAATGTATGACGAATCATGTCGCAAGGAGTTACAGATACGTCAGTATTTCTGACGTATCTGTAAACACAAAAGTGACGCATTGCTGGAGTGCGTCACAAAAGTCACGCAACTCCAGTAATGCGTCCTTTCACATGGGGAAAGCCCCATGTGAAAGGGCTTGGGTCAGTCTTACGCCTGCTGTGAGGCAGGCGCAAGATTTTGACGCAACAGCATCCTAAAAGTGACGCAGTGAAATCTCATAGATTTCACTGCGTCGCTATTACCAAGCTTTTTGCGGGGGAACGCCCCCTCTGCATACATTATACCTGACGCAGATATAATGTGGCGCACGGTTTAAAAAGTGACTCATCTACCTATATGCGTCACTTTTCAAATATAGCGCAACAAGGCGCATTTTTTTACACCGCTGGTGCGAAGCGTCACTTTTCTGTGCGCACTCCTTACGACATTCCAGATGTGTCATATTTAATGTATGACGAATCATGTCGCAAGGAGTTACAGATACGTCAGTATTTCTGACGTATCTGTAAACACAAAAGTGACACATTACTGGAGTGCGTCACAAAAGTGACGCAACTCCAGTAATGCGTCCTTTCACATGGGGAAAGCACCATGTGAAAGGTCTTGCGTCAGTCTTACACCTGCTGTGAGGCAGGCGCAAGATTTTGACGCAACAGCATCCTAAAAGTGACGCAGTGAAATCTCATAGATTTCACAGCGTCGCTATTACCAAGCTTTTTGCGGGGGAACGCCCCCTCTGCATACATTATACCTGACGCAGGTATAATGTGGCGCAGGGTTTTAAAAAGTGACCCATCTACCTAGATGCGTCACTTTTTAAATATAGCGCAACGAGGCGCATTTTTTTACACCGCTGGTGCGATGCGTCACTTTTCTGTGCGCACTCCTTACGACATTCCAGATGTGTCATATTTAATGTATGACGAATCATGTCGCAAGGAGTTACAGATACGTCAGTATTTCTGACGTATCTGTAAACACAAAAGTGACGCATTGCTGGAGTGCGTCACAAAAGTCACGCAACTCCAGTAATGCGTCCTTTCACATGGGGAAAGCCCCATGTGAAAGGGCTTGGGTCAGTCTTACGCCTGCTGTGAGGCAGGCGCAAGATTTTGACGCAACAGCATCCTAAAAGTGACGCAGTGAAATCTCATAGATTTCACTGCGTCGCTATTACCAAGCTTTTTGCGGGGAACGCCCCCTCTGCATACATTATACCTGACGCAGATATAATGTGGCGCACGGTTTAAAAAGTGACCCATCTACCTATATGCGTCACTTTTTAAATATAGCAAAACAAGGCGCATTTTTTTACACCGCTGGTGCGATGGGTCACTTTTCTGTGCGCACTCCTTAAGACATTCCAGATGTGTCATATTTAATGTATGACGAATCATGTCGCAAGGAGTTACAGATACGTCAGTATTTCTGACGTATCTGTAAACACAAAAGTGACGCATTGCTGGAGTGCGTCACAAAAGTGACGCAACTCCAGTAATGCGTCCTTTCACATGGGGAAAGCCCCATGTGAAAGGGTTTGGGTCAGTCTTACGCCTGCTGTGAGGCAGGCGCAAGATTTTGACGCAGCAGCATCCTAAAAGTGACGCAGTGAAATCTCATAGTTTTCACTGCGTCGCTATTACCAAGCTTTTTGCGGGGGAACGCCCCCTCTGCATACATTATACCTGACGCAGATATAATGTGGCGCACGGTTTAAAAAGTGACCCATCTACCTAGATGCGTCACTTTTTAAATATAGCGCAACAAGGCGCATTTTTTTACACCGCTGGTGCGAAGCGTCACTTTTCTGTGCGCACTCCTTACGACATTCCAGATGTGTCATATTTAATGTATGACGAATCATGTCGCAAGGAGTTACAGATACGTCAGTATTTCTGACGTATCTGTAAACACAAAAGTGACGCATTGCTGGAGTGCGTCACAAAAGTGATGCAACTCCAGTAATGCGTCCTTTCACATGGGGAAAGCACCATGTGAAAGGTCTTGTGTCAGTCTTACACCTGCTGTGAGGCAGGCGCAAGATTTTGACGCAACAGCATCCTAAAAGTGACGCAGTGAAATCTCATAGATTTCACTGCGTCGCTATTACCAAGCTTTTTTCAGGGGAACGCCCCCTCTGCATACATAATACCTGACGCAGGTATAATGTGGCACAGGGTTTTAAGAAGTGACCCATCTACCTAGATGGGTCACTTTTTAAATATAGCGCAACGAGGCGCATTTTTTTACACCGCTGGTGCGATGCGTCACTTTTTTGTGCGCACTCCTTACGACATTCCAGATGTGTCATATTTAATATATGACGAATCATGTAGCAAGGAGTTACAGATACGTCAGTATTTCTGACGTATCTGTAAACACAAAAGTGACGCATTGCTGGAGTGCGTCACAAAAGTGACGCAACTCCAGTAATATGTCCTTTCACATGAGGAAAGCACCATGTGAAAGGTCTTGCGTCAGTCTTACACCTGCTGTGAGGCAGGCGCAAGATTTTGACGCAACAGCATCCTAAAAGTGACGCAGTGAAATCTCATAGATTTCACTGCGTCGCTATTACCAAGCTTTTTGCGGGGGCACGCCCCCTCTGCATACATTATACCTGACGCAGATATAATGTGGCTCAGGGTTTTAAAAAGTGACCCATCTACCTAGATGCGTCACTTTTTAAATATAGCGCAACGAGGCGCATTATTTTACACCGCTGGTGCGATGCGTCACTTTTCTGTGCGCACTCCTTACGACATTCCAGATATGTCATATTTAATGTATGACGAATCATGTCGCAAGGAGTTACAGATACGTCAGTATTTCTGACGTATCTGTAAACACAAAAGTGACGCATTGCTGGAGTGCGTCACAAAAGTGACGCAACTCCAGTAATGCGTCCTTTCACATGGGGAAAGCACCATGTGAAAGGTCTTGCATCAGTCACACCTGCTGTGAGGCAGGCGCAAGATTTTGACGCAACAGCATCCTAAAAGTGACGCAGTGAAATCTCATAGATTTCACTGCGTCGTTATTAACAAGCTTTTTGCGGGGGAACGCCCCTTCTGCATACATTATACCGGACGCAGGTATAATGTGGCGCAGGGTTTTAAAAAGTGACCCATCTACCTAGATGCGTCACTTTTTAAATATAGCGTAACAAGGCGCTTTTTTTTTACACCGCTGGTGCGTCACAAAAAGTGACGCACAGGCGGCGCAAAAATGGCAGCGCAAGGCCTTCATAAATATGATCCTGGATTTTCCCCTTACTTTGCTCCCCGGTGCGCTTCCCGGTTCGCGTACCGGGCGCTCCCCCCGCGCAAATCGAAAAAAATATTTCTTTAAAATGCCCCGCGGGACCCTATTTTAGCCCCCACATTAAACCTAGGGGGTCAGGAGGGGGTCTACCCTGCCCCCTTATGGTCAATTCCCCCCTTTGTTTTTGCCACCTCTTGTGTCTCGATTTTACCGAGACACAAGATGGCGGCCGCTCCGGACTGTTTAGAATGTGTACAGACACCCGAGAGCCAATCAGCTTTCTGCGCGCAAGTTGCGTGTCGCGCCTGGTGCGCTCCCCGGTGCGCGTACCGGAGCGCGCCTATAGATATATATATTTTTTGGGACCTAAATTACTCAAAATCCACTGGAGCACATATCTTGAGACATAGCAAAAGCACATCGGGCTACTAGTCCCTACAATTTTGCCAAGTTTGGTGTAAATCCATTCAGCCGTTCGAGCTAAAAGTGAAATCGACCGCCCTATGGAAATTAACATGGGGAAATCGCGTTTTGGGACCCCCCTTTTATCTCGGCCCCCGCTTGACGAATCCCCCCCAAACTTTCAGGGAAAGACCGGAACTTGACGAGGCCATTTTGAGGAAATTTTCAAGCAGATTCGTCAACCGGTGCCAAAGTTATTCCAAATAGAATTTTGAGATTTAACATTGAAAAAAATCCCAACTATAACTACCTATTGGCGAATGCCAGTAGGTAATATATATATATATATATAACAGTTTTTATGTACTGTGCGTATATTTATAAGATTTTAATTATTTATATACAATTTACAGAGTTTTGTATGATCCTTCAAAGTGTACTGACATTTGAAGTATTTTGTTTAGCTCTACATTACACGCCTCGTAATCTGTTCAGCCAGGAAGTCACTATTTAAGCACTAACTTGTATCCAGGGGGTCATGTAATCAAGGCTGCAGTGAAGCAGCCGAAACGCGTCATGCTGATTATTGGAGAAATAAACCACTGAAATTTCAATCATTGTGCTTCTGTGGTCTGCACCTGATTTGTCAACCAGATATACTCTGTGGCTCAGGACTGTTGGTGATATTCAATGATGGTGGAACGCGGCCGTTTCCGCCATTACAGACCCTCCTCTCGCATCGGGCTGACTTGTTGTGCAGTCGCGGACAGCGACTAACTGTCTAACCCAGAAGGAGTAAACAAGCAGCCAGCCCAGTAGGATAAACTTGGAGAGCACGTTTGGCGGCAAACTCGGAGTTGCCCTAGGAGAACCTATCCGGAGTCGGAGGACCCCCGTGGGAACGCCAGGAAGTCTTTGGGGTAAGTCGTCATTGCACGGAGATCGAGAAGCATTGTGGGAGAGAGGATTGTGCTTTTAAAGTGTGAGACAGCCACGTAATATCAGCAGCGGTGTTTCAAGTGTATTTGATATATTTATTTCTCTGTCTACAATGTCCACATCAGCGGAGACACTTCAGAATCGGGAAGCAATAGCGGACGATTTGTTTCTTAACCTCCCCACAATAAATGACAATTCGATGGTCACTAACACTGAACGCAGCTCTTTAAATGACCTTAAAACTATGCTCAGGAAATTGGAAAAACTCCTACGTATGGAATTCACAAAATGGTGGGTGAAAGGCTCCCTTGAGACGTACAAAGAAGTGGGATGTGTGCCACGGGGGTTGAGGGTTCTCATTGCACCATCATTCGAGAATCCCAACCCCCTAATTTTAAAAGAATGGGCGACAAACAATTTGGAGGCCTCAATGAACATGATTTGCATCTTAATAAAATATGCGGAAATAGATCGCAATGAGATTTTGAAAGAAATAGAGCAACTTAACAGTGATCTAGAGCTACGTGACAATAAAGAGTTCATTAATAAATATAGAGATTAAATAGATGGCCGTTTAGTAAAGCATGAGGAAACGATAAGGACAAGCAAGCAGTTCAAATTTGCACGTGACAAACGTGATTATGAAACATGAAGAATTTTCACGTTTGCACGTAAATATGATACAGCAAAAAGGCAAGCTTTGGTATCCAAAGGCCCTGTACAGTCTACCATGAATACACCGAATTCAGAACTCTCAGATACCGAAATAAGTTCAGCAGCTATTAGCATTGACTCGAATGAAGGCAATCCTGGGACATCAAGCCAAGCTATGGTACCTACAAAATACTCCCCCTCAGAAGAATTGGGTTTTTTAATAGAGGACAGGCGTCAAACGCTTCAACTGTAGATACAGCAACAGCAAAAGAAAAAAGTGGTAGAAAGAACAAAAGACGCAAAATAAGGAGAGAACGTAGGAGGGCGAGGTTTTGCAAAGAGAGGCAGGGGAAAGAAGTGGTAATAGAGCCACACACAACCAATGTGACAGATAACACAGTGGTCAATCACTCATATATTGTACTCTCTAAAGCTGAATCACAACTTCTGTCCCTGTGCCTATCATTTTGTCATAAGAACTCTTTCAACTATGGGCAAATCCGCATTGATGTTTTTAAATTAATACACAAACTCAAGTTTAAAAAGCACTTTTAATTTTCCAATGTGCAGGAACAGCCATCTAAAATAACCAGTTTGTTGCAACCTACAAGTAAGTTTTAAGAGGCTGACACTAATGATTTGAGAACAATACACGCGCAGGCCACCAATGACGATGATGAAGGCAGGTCAACACAAGAGGATCTGCAGGCTATGGGCATAAGTAGCAACCTTCCTTGTAGCAGTCACTTTAAACCACCGTCCACATTTATACCACTCATGCCTAAAGACGCAGTAGATGCATTCAATGACATTGTAGTTGAAGAGTTTAAAGAGTTGCAAAGTCTTACATCAAGGAGAATGAAACGACACAGATATATGGAAAAACAATATGCAACCCTTACAAAAAAACTCAGGAATAACTCCAACATAATCATTCATAAAGCAGACAAGGGTGGAAATATTGTGATCTGGCCCCATACGTTGTATATGGAAGAAGCAGAACGACATCTGAGGGATAATAGGTGTTACAGAAAGGGTACTTTTAACGACATCAAATGCCTCAAAGAAACTGTGCATATAGAATTGAACCAATGGAAAAGGGAGGGGTTACTCAGTAAGCAGGAATACAATTTTCTTAGGAATGATTTCCCAGTGACCCCTACCCTTTACTTCATTCCAAAGATTCACAAACAGATCACCCCAGTACGAGGGCGACCCATCATTTCTGCCCAAAAAAGTCTCCTGGAAGCTGTTTCTAAATATGTGGACTATTTCCTTCATGACTCAGTAGAAAGCTTACCATCTCACATTAAGGATACTGGTCATTTCCTGTCTAAACTGAAAGACATTACATGGGAAGAGGACTATGTTTTAATAGCCATGGATATCTGTACTCTCTATACTAGCATTCATCATGCTGATGGACTCAATGCAGTGAAGTTATTTTTGGACCAGCGTAACATTAACTATAGACAGCATAATGCTATGATTTTAAAAATTATACAGCTGTGTTTAGAAAATAATTTCTTCCTTTTCAACAAAGAATTGTATCAACAGAAGAGGAGTGTCGCTATGGGGGCATGTTTTTCCCCAACCTATGCATGTTTACATGTTGGTTGGTGGGAGAAACATGTCTTCAGGGGGACACACAAACTGTTGTTTGACTCTAGTGTAGTCCAATTCTGGAGGTACATTGATGACATCTGCATGATATGGAGGGGTACAGAAGAGTTAGCCAGGAATTTTGTGAGTGTCATCAATAACAATGATCTTAATTTGCAATTCACGGCGGACATAAGTAAATGTAATGTTCAATTCCTAGATGTTGAGATCTATGTAAGCAATAATGAAATCCAAACTAAATTGCATAGAAAGAAAACTGCAGGGAATGCAATCCTGCATGCTACTAGTGCGCACCCCGGTCATTTTATTAACCCCTTTGGTGCTCATGACAAGCTCAGCTTGTCATGAGGCACAGTGCTCCTGTGCTCATGACGAGCTGAGCTCGTCATGACTACACCCGTTTCTATTATGGTCCAGCACAGGAGATAAATATCTCAAGCAGCCAAGGTGTTAAAAGCATACGGTATGGGGAATTCCTGAGAATGCGGAGAATTTGCAGTTCTGTAACTGACCGAGAGATATGCCAGACTGAAGCCCAAAAAAGATTCCTTGCACGTGGTACTGTCCTAAGGAATTAGAGCTAGCTAGAAGCAAAGCCAACAGTCACACTAGAGATGAGTGTTTGAATGTAAAAACAAAATCAAAGAAGAAAGGTGTGATAAGAGACAATTCAGATCCTAGTACAAATCAAGAACAGATTAGACTTATTACTACTTTCAGCACGGAAGAAAGGAAAGTCAGGGGGATCATAAAAAGACATTGGCCATTATTAAAAACAGATATTACTCTAGCCCAGCTACTACCTGAAGAACCATCAATCACCTTTAGAAGGGCCCCCTCCATGAGGGACGCCCTAGCGAAATCCAGTCCGGAGGTGGTAAGCTCTAAGAATTGGTTATCCAACAAGACAGGGTTCCACAAGTGCATCTCGTGCAGAGCCTGCAAGTTTGGTGTTAACACCAGTGAATATTGGAGTGCGTTTGATCCGAGCCCTACCAAAATTCAAGGTCTATATGCGCGCCGCACAGACTATGCGGTTTACATATTAGAATATACATGTAAATTGAAATATATTGGTAGCACCAAATTGCAAGCTTTCAACCGCATTTTGTAGCATTTAAGGGCAATTGTTAACTCAGATGATAGTTATCCGGTAGCCCGTCACTTCAAATTGGTACATAACAAAAATTTGAAGGACTTGAGCTATTTTATCATTGATTCGGTGCCCAAGAGTGTGAGGGGTGGCAACAGGGAAAACAACTAAGACAATTAGAAACCAAGTACTATTAGACACTAGGATTCCTAAGGGGCTAAACACAGGGAAAGATCTTCACAATTTCCTTTAAACAGCTGTAGAAAACTAAATTAACCCCCTTGTCATAATTGTATCAAACTTTGCATGAATTCAGTCAGTAACTTGCATAATCATGGATGTATTTCTATGTAACCTTTGTGATTAGACAACAGCTTTTTAGCTGTCTTACCACCATGAATAGTTTCCCCACATTACATTTTGGATATTTGTAAAAATTGCAGTCAGTCAGTTATGCAAAGTAATTATGCCATATAACAGTAATAGGTTATTTTAGAGCTGTATCTTGAATAATATAAAATATATATTTTTGTAGTGACCACCTCTGTGATTCAGAAAGAAAAGAGGTTTAAGGTTTTTATGCACTTGCATTTAAATGTTGGGGTTGAGTTATGATTCAAGCATTTTTAGTCTAATATCGTAAAGCTTCCGCTATTTAACTTTTTATTGGCTATTTTATCCTGGAATTTTTTATATGAAATTTTAATATCACGTACTCTGTGATATTTTGCACTTTGCACTATTTTGCACTTTAGGTATTTTTTTGCACAAGTACTTTATGATTCTGTTCTGATTACAAGGTGGTTTTGAATGTACTTATGAGAGCTTAGGATCTGTTATATGATGTATGGGCAAGGCATTGGGCCACTTGGCCAATATGATATTAGGAAGTATTTGGTTGATCCTGTATTTTAAACAGTTTTAACAACTCCTATTTATTCTGCTGCTTTGCAAATCATATATATATATATATATATATATATATATATATATATATATATATATATATATATATATATATATATACAGTTTTTATGTACTGTGCATATATTTATAAGATTTTAATTATTTATATGCAATTTACAGAGTTTTGTATGATCCTTCAAAGTGTACTGGCATGTGAAGTATCTTGTTTAGCTCTACATTACACGCTGCGTAATCTTTTCAGCTAGGAAGTCACTATTTAAGGACTACCTTGTATCCGAGGATGAGCAAATCAGGGAGGATTTCAAACGCTCTATACTGCTAAAGTAAATCATTCCCCTTCGATGGTAGAAAGTTGGCTGAATAAAATACAGCTTCCTTGTCTGTCCGGAGACGATAATATTTATCTGTCCTCAGATATAAGAGATGGGGAAATAAGATCTCAGCTTATGAAAATGGCCAAGGGGAAGGCAGCTGGGCCCGACGGACTTCCTGTGGAAGTATATAGGATAGTTTCTGATCAAATAACACCCATCCTCACAACCCTGTTTAATAAGATCTATAAGGAGGGGGAGAGGGCTCCTGAGTCATGGGCAGAAGCTACTGTATCCTTGATCTTGAAGCAAAATAAAGACCCTTCCAAAATCGAATCGTATAGACCGATTTCCTTGTTAAATAGGGACTATAAAGTTTTCGCGGGAGTGCTAGCAGCCAGATTGTCCAAAATAGTTAAAACAATTATCCATCAAGACGAGAGGGGCTTCATTCCGGATAGACAACTTAACAAATTGGCATTTCAAGCCATCGCAGTGATTGATGTTGCAGTCAACAAGAAGGTTCCTCTGACCATGGCGGCGGTCGACGCCGCCAAGGCGTTTGATCAGGTAGATTGGATGTATCTATGGAAGGCCCTGTCTGGCTTTGGTTTTCCAAACAACTTTATATTGGCTATGAGATCTCTATACGGTTCTCTGTGTGCAAAGATTTTAATTAATGGCTCTCTAACTAAGTGGGTACCTATTGCCCGCGGGACTGGGCAGGGCTGCCCACTGTATCCTTTGTTGTTTAATTTATATATAGTATAAAGCCTTTTGTTTGTTTGCTTCGCTCTGATTTAGTGTTTAAACCCTTTATGATTTCTGATTTAGAGTTAAAATTGGCGTTATACGCAGATGACTTGCTTATGTTCACTCCAAACCCGAACGATGCCCTGCCCAGACTCGTAGATCTAGCAGAGGAGTTCGGAGAGGTCTCTGGCTACTCCATCAATAAGGACAAAACCGGGGAGGAGCTTCGCGGGCAACCAAGATGGCCGCGTAAGCTCGGAGCTCCGCGGACCTTCCGATCCTCCGCAACTATCCTGCCCATAATCCTGATCCACGAGGGTGGATACTCGTTGCTGATGGCTACCTGAGGCGAGCACCGTTTTCAGAACTCAAATCGGTGTCTCCTACGCGGAGCTACGTCGAGTGGGACTCCGTGCCAGTCCGGTGCCATTGTCTCTGCGGACTCCGCTATTACGTCTTGCTGAACTGCGGAGTGCCAGCCTGTTTTCGTCACCGGAGAAGTGTGTTGGACAGCGGTACTAGTTGAGCGGCGAAGCGCACCTGGAACTGTCTTCCGCTGACGTCCCGGACACCATTCCGGGTTTCTGGGCTTGGACTCGCCTGGCATAGCCCTTTGTTCCTTGAGACCTAACATGGCGGGCAAGGGGGACCTCGACAAGCCGTCTAATAGAGGAGGGCGCACTAAACCGCAACAACAACAGCAGAATCGGATTGAGCGCTACACTCAGCTGAAAACACCGCCTGCTACAGGTCCCTCTGCCAAGGGTACCCCGCACTCGGGCTCGCCGGACGGCTCTGAGCCCACTTTGACCGACATTTTGGGAGCCATCACTAGTTTCCGGGAAGACATGCAGCAACAGCATGAAGTCCTCACACACAAGGTGGATGGCATGGCCGTTGATTTGTCCCTCATCAGAGCTGACCTGGGCAAGACTAACGACAGGGTTAAGAACCTGGACATTAAGACGGCCAGTCTCACAGAAGACGTTTCGGATATGCAAACGGAGGTCCGGAACCTACAGAGGACGGCGGAGCACTTCGCGAAGCGGCTGGACGATTTCGAAAGCCGGGCCAGGCGGCAGAACGTCCGCATCGTCGGCGTACCGGAGGGTTCGGAGGAGGCGGCGACGGACCTCCTCGTTGAAGATCTGATCAGAACACATCTTGCCCCGCCTGGCCTTAGCAACTTTTTCTCGGTGGAGCGTGCCCACCGGGTGCCGGGTGGCCCGCCGAAGACTGGCGTGGCGCCTAGACCCATCGTGGCCCGGCTGCTTAACTTTCGCGACAGGGATGCCATCCTGCAGGCCTCCAGGCGCCATGGCCCTCTCAAATTTCAGAACGCTGATGTTCATTTCTACCCGGATTTCACCAGGACAGTGCAGCGACAGCGCCAAAGCTATTCTGGGGTGAAGCGCCGGCTACGGGACCTGGGCCTTAAGTATTCTATGATGTTCCCTGCTAAGCTCCGGATCGAATACGAGGGCCATGCCCTGTTCTTCGACTTCGCCGAAAACGTCAGTGACTGGCTGGACACTCTACCACCGCGCAGAGAAGCACAGGAGGACCACGAGGGTGGCGCGGCTGGCGGCCCGGGCCCATGAGACTTGGTTCTGTAATGGGTGACTAAATGACTTTCTTGCTTGCCTCTGGGGCTATCTAATGTCGCTCTAAGTTGCCGAATTATCTTTTCTGTCAGTACATGGAGGGTGGCGGGAGGAGTTCGCGGAGAGTCCTTACTCCCCTGGGTGTCTTTTTGTAGAGTAGTTATGGGGCGACAGGCACACTGCTGGTTGGGGGGGCTTTTTAGTCACATGCAGGGGTGCAGGGTGGGGGGTGCAATTTCGTGGGGTTTGTTCTGTGTTTGTTTTGTTTCTTTTTCTTCTTTAAGGCAATGGACAGTGTGTTTTGTTGAACAATGTATGATCGGGTCGGACGGAGTCGGGTGGGGCGGGTTGCTTGGGGATGGGGGGTAGGATACTAAAAGTGCTTAGCTGGAATGTCAATGGATTAGGTGATAGGGTCAAGAGAGGGGTGGTGCTCCAGCTGATAAAAAGGAACATGCCTGATGTGGTTTTACTGCAGGAAACGCATTTAGTGGGCAACTCTTGCAGGGCCCTGAATCGCAAGGGTTACAAAATGGTCGCCCACTCTGGGTTCTCTTCGGGCTCCCGGGGGGTGGGCGTCCTTGTACGTGCGTCCCTTCCGCTTGAGATAGACGTCACCCTGCTAGATGATAGGGGGCGTTACGCTGCTGTGGCGGGGAGGTGGGAGGGGCGTTCCCTGGCCCTGGTGTCGGTTTATGTTCCCCCTGGTCTCCAGTCTAGCACCTTCCGCGACCTTGGTGGCGCCATTTTGTCTTTGCCCTCGGGCCTGCTGATTCTAGGGGGGGACTTTAACTCAGTCTGCTCTGGTACCCTGGATCGTCAGCCACCGAGAGACCTCCCGGGTTCCCAAAAGTGGCTGCCGACCTTCCTTGACTCTATGGGTCTGGTGGACTGTTGGCGACTTTTACATCCGGCGCTTCGCCAGTTCTCGTTCCTCTCCGGTGCTCATGGAAGTCTGTCCCACTTGGACTATGTCCTCACCCTTGCGGCGCAATCGCCTGCCATTTCTGAAGCGCGTTTTTTAGCAAGGGGAATTTCTGACCACTCGCCGTTGTGGATCTCTTTTGACTTTGGTGTCCTTTTGTCCAACCGCCCGGCAGCCGTAAATCCCTGGTACTTCCGCAACCACCACATGCGAGAGCTGCTGGCCAAGGCCATAGCCTTATACTTCACGGAAAATGCTGGCTCAGTGGGCTCTGCGGTCACCCTTTGGGAGGCCTTTAAAACGGTGTTGCGGGGTGAGGCCTTGGCTCTCATCGCGGCGGCCAAAAGAACTCGTGATGCTGATCTCCTGCAGGTTGAGGAGGAGGTCTTGGACCTCGAGTCCCATCTGGGGCCCGAGCCCGAACCCGCCCTCCTGCATGAACTCGCCCTGAAGCAATCGGAATATCACGACCTTGCCACGGATGCAGCTCTGCTTTTAGCGAAGGAGCAGCAAGGCCGCATCTATGACGTCGGAGACAAGGCTGGTAAATTGCTGGCCTGGCTGGACAGGCGGGAGATGGCGAGCCGAGTGGTTCCGGAGATCCTGTGCGATGACGGAGTGGTGGTCACTGATCCGAGTGCCATCGCCGAGTCCTTTGCTGACTATTTCCGGGGGGTCTACACCTCCGGGTCAGATCGTTCCGAGGCCGACTCGGCTGAACTTCTCTCGGCGATAGACCTCCCCTGCCTCTCTGAGGAGGACAGGGTGGACATTGACCGGGACATCACGGCGGACGAGATCGCCTTGGCGATCCGCGCTTTGCGTACGGGTAAAGCTACCGGACCCAATGGCATACCGGTCGAACTATATAAGATCCGGCCGGACGTGATCTCTCCTCACTTGAAAGACATGTTCCTCCGTGCCCGTGAGGATGGCGTCTTCCCCATGGACCAGCGACTGGCCACCATTGTGGTTATTCACAAGGATGGAAAGCCGCGGGATGTTTGTAGGTCCTACCGCCCTATCTCTCTCCTCAACGCCGAACCCAAGATCCTGGCCAAACTGTTGGCTAACCGATTGGTCGGGGTTATTAGCGACCTGGTGCACCCGGATCAGTCCGGTTTTATACCCCGCCGCAATACTGCCCTCAACCTGAGACGCTTACATGGCGTTATGGCCAGAGTTCACGCCCTCACTGAACCGGCGGTGCTGGCCTCCCTTGATGCCACAATGGCTTTTGATTCCTTGGAATGGAATTATCTGTGGGCAGTCTTGAAGAAGCTCGGTTTTGGGCCGGGCTTCCTGGGCTGGGTGCAACTTCTTTATTCTAGCCCCCTGGCTGCTGTTACGGTGAACGGTCGTATGTCTGCTCCCTTCGCACTTCAGCGAGGCACCAGACAAGGCTGTCCCTTGTCTCCGCTCCTGTTTGCGCTGGCTCTGGAGCCCCTCGCGGCGATGTTGCGCTCGCACCCCGACTTGCATGGAATCTCCTGGTCCCCGGACTTTGAGGACAGGGTCTCCCTGTACGCGGACGACATCCTGCTGTATCTCACCTCCCCTTGCAAGTCGCTTATTGTGGCGTGCGATGTGCTCCGGCTGTTTGGGCGTTACTCCGGCCTGATTATTAACTGGGCCAAATCCTCCCTTTACATCCTAAAGGGCGACACGCCGCGCCTTCCCAGAGGCTGTAATATCCAACTGGCGAGACAAGGCTTTAAGTACTTGGGAATTTATATTTCACATAACCCTAAGGCAAGGTATGACCACAACTTGCTCCCCCCCGCTCCACCGTTTGCGGCGGGACGTGGAGAGTTGGCGTAAGCTCCCTCTCTCGTTGCTGGGCCGGGCGGCGTTATTTAAAATGATGTCCCTGCCCCGATTCCTGTATGCCTTGCAAAATACTCAGGACCTTGTCCCGGCCCGCTATTTCAGGGAGGTCGAGAGTCTGCAGCGTGCCCTTCTTTGGGACGGACGACCCCGTGTCGCTGTTCGGAAGCTCACCATACCATGGTATGATGGGGGCATTGCGCTACCAGATGTGCGGAGATACTACTGGGCCTCTCAACTTACCGCCATCAATCATGGTTTTTACGGTCCCGTGGACAACCCTGGTTATGCCATGGACCGCTGGCTTTTGCACGGAGGCAATTACTATCGCGCCCTATACTCTAGATCCTTTGATCGCAACCTCACTGGCCCGACCAAGGCGGCGGTCCACACGTGGCGGACGATCACTAAGATACTCGGCTGGCAGGGCAGGCTGACGAGATTTACCCCACTCTTTGATTCCGATATTTTGGGTAAGCTTTGGCACACCAAGGGCTTCGAGAAGTGGGATCTCATAGGCATCTCGAGGGGTGAGGACATGCTCTCCAGGGGGGTGGTCAAGACCTTCCCACAGCTGCAGGCGGAGTATAAATTGAGTGCTACGGAGTTTTTCCGCTATGCCCAGCTACAACACGCAATAACTGCCGCCAGGCCGGAGGAGGGTGACATCCCCGAAAGTTCCCCTTTGGAGGACAGGGTGTTGGACGGGCATATGCCTGATAGCGCCATCTCTCTGTCCTACAAGAAACTGATCAACGTCCAGGTGGACCTCCTCCAGCGCTTGCGGGAACAGTGGGTGGCCGATGGGCTTGAACTGGACGATGAGGACTGGCAGAGTGCTGTGTCCTCCCCTAAGGAAGTAGCCATTTCCTCGCGTCTGAGATTGGTCCAGTTTAAAATCCTTCACCGAGTGTATGTCACCGGCCCTAGGCTGGTGCACATGGGCTTCTCGCCGGATGGCCTCTGCCGCCGTGGCTGCGGGGCCCTTGCCACCTTTCTTCATATACTGTGGGAGTGCCCCGTTATTGCCCCTTATTGGGAGAGGGTGCATAGAGTGATGCGGGAGGTGACTGGAGTGGAGTTGGCGGCGGAGGCGCGTAGGTGCCTCCTGAATGTTTGGGAGCCTAATGACTATGATACGGCGCAGACCCGATGGGCCACACTGGGCAATATGGTTGCTAAACGGGACATAGCGCAGAGGTGGGGTTCTAATGTGGCCCCCCTGGTGGTACAATGGAAGGCCAACATGGACTGGTGTATGTTGCGTGAAAAGACTGTGTATACTGCCAGGGGGCGGCCTCAGACGTGGAACAAGGTGTGGGGTGCCTGGAATGCCTATAGAGGGGACTTGTGTTTACCACCTGCACCGTTGCCACGAGATGAACGCTTGTCACCATAGACGTTGACGACAGCTGTGCTACTCTTGTATTGATTCTCCTGTTCTTCCTCCCCCCCCCCCTCGCTTTTGCTACATTCTGTCTCAGTTCTTTCTATAACTTCTCCAGCTCCTTCCGCCTCCTACCGACTAGTGGTCTTCTTCATTTCCATTGCCTTCTTCGCGCCCTCGGGCGCTTTGTTTCAGTTTTTGTTTTAAAAAAATAAAAAATAAAAAAACAACCTGCATTGTCCTGAAATGAATCGTTTGGCACTATGACCGTTCTATACTATGCTGCCTTGCCTCCGGGATGTTAGGCTGAATAGCTGTGTGCTTTTTACAATAAAGGTTTTAAAAAATTAAAAAAAAAAAAAATAAGGACAAAACCGAAATCATGAAGTGGAACCAAGATCCTGGGACGATGGGAGCTAAGTCCAAGATGAGGTACTTGGGGGCCCTTATAGTCCACAAAATTGAAGACATAACAAAAATTAACTTAATTAGAGTCTCAAGGAATGTCTGTGCCCTTTTGCAAAGATGGTCATCTCTCCCTTTAAACATCTTTGGGAGAGTAAATTTGATTAAGATGATCATCCTCCCCAAACTCACTTTTTTATTTAACTCTATCCCTTTATCATTTCACGCACCACCTATTAAAAAGCTACAAGGAAAACTTGCCTCTTTTATATGGAACTCGAAATCACCATGAATATCATGGAAGAAGCTCAGGAGAACCCTTAAAATAGGAGGATTGGCCTTCCCAGACCTACTGGTCTATTGTCACGCTTTCCATTTTAAAAACTTAAGATTACTGGCTGATAAATCTAGCACATCCTCCCTAGGCTTATTATTTCAAGCGTTATTGCAGGACGTTCCACAGGGCCAAGTACACTTTCTTTAAAAGTACAGAGACCCGAAGTTTAAAAAAAAAATAAGACCTAAGACCTTGGGGACTGCCTTAAGAAATTGGGTTTTTGTTAGGCAGAGGCTTGTTATTTCTTACTACGCAGCTCAGGCCCTGATCTGGGAATCTCCTGGTACGCCGGCTTGCCTTGAAGATCCACTATCCTGGCCTCTTAGGACGGCTGGGATTGAATATTGGGGAGACCTCCAGGAAGACTCACAGCTTATAAACTGGGAGGTTCTATCAAGGATGACTGGGGGAACTCTTACCAGATTTAAATATCATCAACTAACCAGATGGTGGTTATCCAGACCTTGGAATCTCAATAAAAATAATCCCAAATTTGATCTTATATTTAGGACTGGCAGGTGGGAGAACCAAATCTCATACTGGTACGGAGCCATGCTAGAAGCCGAGAATATCACAGAACTTGAATTACAAAAACTTTGGGAGAACGTACCCAATCTTGATAGTGAGATTTCTGTGGGCCTGTGGACTGACTCCTTTACCATCTTGCAGTCTGTGGTAAATCCTGCCACCCTGAAGCGGAACCATCTCTACACTATGTATAGGGCATATATAACCCCCAAAAAATTAACGAAATTTTCTAACTTAGAATATCACTGCCCAAGGTGTAGACATCTGGCTGCGGATGATGTACACATGTTCGCTGCTTGTCCAGAGATAAGAAACTATTGGGATAAGGTTCAGGATTTTCTGCTAGACGTTCTCCAACTACCGTTTGAAATTACCATTAGCACCATTCTTTCCGGGTTGGGCTCTGCCTATAATAAAAACGATCCCCACACAAGGCTTATTTTTTATGTCATGCTTCTTGCACGGCGCAAAATCTGTAGATCATGGAAAGACCCAATATCCCCCACCTTTTTGAACTGCCTTAAACATGTTATTCTAACCAGCAAATCTGACATGGCATGTGATCCTTCAAGCTTTGATAAAATCTGGGCGCCCTTAGTGGCCTGGCGGGATAGGTGAAAGGTGAAAGGTAATTTGGTCTTCCTATGATTTAGCCTGGGCCCTGTTGGTTCCCTTATCTGCCTAGTAATGCAGGGAGCCGGCTACGGTGTGAACAGAAGTGGATTGGGAAAGCAGTGGCAGCTTGAGGGATCAGGCACGGCTCCTTCTGAGTATGGTCTTGAAACACCAGGGCCGGACAAGGTTGACCAATTCTCTTTTTGAGCTGCCTAGTTTCCCTTCAAGAATTCCATAACGGTATATCAGGAAAAAAAAAAAGATTATGTTTGGTAGGTGCACTCTAATATTACATAATTTTGTCCGTAAAATCTCCTATAAACAGATGATTTTCACAATAAATAATAGACAAGTGTTCTCAGAAAAAGAAGACCTATTCACTCAGTTATTTATTTGAAAAAAAAGTAACCTTTATTAAAACACAAATAAATAGAAACGTAACTTTAATAGAAGAAACAGTATAATAAAAAAACATGGTTTGGACTCCAGTGGAAGCAGCGTAGGAAAGCTGCAAGACAAAAATGAAACATAAGTATGTGTGCTAGGTGGAAGAGGTAAAGAAAGGTAGTCCGAAGGAAAGGACGATAGTGAGAATGGAGGGTAAGTGGGTGGAAGGGACAAGGGGAGGGAGAGTCCAAAGTACAGAGGGAGGAGGAGACAGAGCGTCGGCCTACTGTACCCACTCCTTAATCTTTACCCTTCTGTCACCTGTTTGTCTAGGACGCTGGGGTCTGCTAGAAAGAGTGTGGTTCTGAAAGTCCTTAAAATGAAACACATGAGGCCAGAGATTATGGGCTATATCATCAAGGAATGGTGATAAAGTGTTGATAATATGCCCTTGTGAATTCCCATAGAAGCCCAGGTTCTGGTGTGAACCTGGGTTTCTATGGGAATTCACAAGGGAATATTATCAAGCCCATTATAGCCGCTTTAGCAGCAGTTTCCTGACGCTAAAGTGGTGATAATGTTATTGCCGTTCTTTGATAATAAAGTCATATATTATTAGCTAGGGGAAATTTGCTTGCATGCACCTGTTCACCCAAGGTGCTTCACCCAGGGTGCTGCACCCCAGCCCCTTCCCCCGCACTATGCTAAATTGCAGGTCACACCGAGGCTTCACTGCTCACCTGCCACCACCGGCACGTCCCACGACATGTTGGTGCAAGCTCAGGGTCAGGAATACGTTTGTACGGTAGACCAGGTCTCCGGTCGGGGACGGTGTCTTGATACCGCTATGAATGGTGTCAGAATGCCCAGGGCATCAATATTGAGGACTTGACTATTGAGGTCTTTTTTCCGTGACGATACACCCGCTGCTCAGGCAGGTGACGGCAAACCCGTGGTGAGGAGTTGGGAAGCTGTGAATTTGCCGCTGCCCCCAAGACTTCATTTGAGGAGGAGTGAGGACCTGTTCGCCTTGAGATAGGGAGAAGTGTACCTGCTGCCTCACCGAGCCGCAAGTGAGTCGAAAGCTCCTGCGTCAAGCTGCTGTGCTGCAGGTAGGAGACTCCGAGCAAGTTTTGGGAAGTGGGGAAGCCAGTTTCTTTGTAGAAAAGCTGTGTGGAAGTTAATCCCATAGACACTGGTGGTTGCTGGCCAGGAACGTGTGTTTCAAGATTTAGTGTGCCATTATGTCAGCCCTGGAACTTAAAGAGCGGGAGGAAGCTGCCCTGTCCATTTTTAATGATGCAGTAGATGCTGGAAGCAAATCAACCATACGGGAAACGAGTGAAAAGGTTTCTGATACTACGGCCCGTCTGAAACGCCTTGAGAAATCAAAGCGTGGCGAATTATCCAAATGGTGGGAACAAAAATCTTTACAACGCTATTTGGAAGTTAAAAGGATCCCTCGGGGTCTTAGAATAATGGTGGCACCCACATATGAACAACCTGACCCGAATATGCTACAAGAATGGGCTTTGAACAACCATGAATCTTGCAGCAGAATGTTTGGCATTTTGATCAAATATACCGAATCAGATGGGCAAAAGATGCTGCTGGAAATTGATCAAATAATGGCCATGTTAGATAAAGATTTTGAGCAGGGCTCACTAACAAAGTTCATCAAAGAAATGAAAGAGAGACTGAATAAATTGGAATCGACTATCAAAGAAAGAAAAGTGCAAACATTTCTGCACGACAATTTGGATTATGAACGAGGCCAGATCTATAAGTTTGCGAGAAAGTTTGATTCATTAAGAAAGCAAAAATTTAATCCAAAAGCAACGAAGTCTGCAGCGCAATCTGATGCTAGTAGCATCCAAAGCTCAAAGGTTGATACGGACCTAGAAGAGGGACTCAGTCGACCAAACAAAATATCAGTCCCGTCAGTTCTAGATGAATTTGCTTTTTTAGAGGAGGAAAGGCAGTTCAACCTCAAACCCAGGCAACAGGTTACATATGGAAAACCAAAAGGAAGAGGCAGAGTCAACAGAGGCGCAAAAGCAGGAAACAATACCAACGCAGTCTCAGGGAGAGGGAACAAATGATTTTGGATACCACTGCCAAAGATACGACTATTATCAACTTAACACAAACACCCCTCACCAACAAGGAAGAACAAATACTTAAACTCGGTCTCTCCTTCTGCCCACCAGCAGAGTTTAATTATGTAGACACTAGGGTGGACACATACAAATTTGTAAGATCCCTGAAACTGAAGAAGTTTTTTGCACTAAATAAACATCAGAGAAAGACAGTTCTGCATGTAACCCTGGGAAATCCTAATCTAAATGAGAACCTGTCAGTGGCAAATATGCATATGATGTTAGATCTGCAGGGCATAGACTGTTTGCCATCATTGGATCCTAAAGAGCAGTCACAAGCAGCGTCTGGTGTACCAGAGACGGAAACACCGACAACCAGCAGTCAAGCACGACAGGTGGCCATGGAGCAAGATGTGGACATTGGTAGCAGTGTTCCTACAGACTTTAAATCAAGCTCTAAATTTATCCCTGTGAATGCCTGTGATGCGGTAGATGTGTTTCATTAATTAATAACTAACGACCTGAAAAATCTAGAAAAATGCACCAGTGTACAACATAAAGTTTTCACCAAGCAAGAGGAGTTTGATGCTTTAATTGCTAAATTGAAAACTGATAAAAATTGTATAGTGCGTGATGCAGATAAGGGTGGAAACATTGTTCTCTGGGATAAAGAAAAATATCTCAATGAAGCTCATAAACAACTTAATATTCGAACTAATTATACCAAAATTTTAGAAAAGGAAATGAGGAGCAGTTTTGATATGTATAACAACCAATTACAAGAGTGGAACAGACAAAATGTTCTGTCCCGAGAGGAGCCCTGATTCCTTAAAGTTTCAAACCCAGTGATCCTAGTGTTCTACCTTATTCCTAAGGTGCACAAAAATGCAGATAATCCACCAGGGCGTCCTATCATCTCGGCCATAGGGGGAGCGTTAGAAAATACATCACGATACATCGACTCCTTCCTCTGCCCCATAGTAAAACAATTGCCATCATAAATTCAAGATTCAAGGGATTTCCTAAGGGAAATCTATGACCTTCCCTGGGAGTATGATCTCTTTCTGGTAACCATTGATGTTACCACACTTTATACTAGTATAAAACATGAGGATGGCTTGCGTGCCATCAAGCATTTTCTGAAGGTTCACCCTATTAACCTCTAGTCACATACACAGATGATAATAACAATGGCATCTGTATGCTTGAAAAATAATTTATTTTTATTTGACAATGTCATATAGAAACAAATCTGTGGAACCGCGATGGGCACCTGCTTCGCCCCCAGCTATTCGAATTTGCGTATGGGCTGGTGGGAGGAGCAGGTGGTCCTAGCGGAGTTCCAGCATGAATGGGAGACTAATGTTTCACATTGGAGTCATTATATCAACGACTTTCTTATTGTTTGGAGAGGAACCGAAGAATCAGCTCGAGGCTTCATAGGAAACTCCAAAACAATGATCTGAATTTGAAATTTACTAGTACAATCAGTGCTACATCATTACATTTCTTAGATCTCACAGTGTTCGTCAAAGACTCCAAACTCCACACTAATATCTATAGGAAACCAACGGCAGGTAACACGCTGCTCCATGCAGCAAGTTTCCACACGAAAAGTCTGATAAAAAGTATTCCCTAAGGCGAGAGCCTGAGAGCGATACGTAATTGCAGTGACGTAGCTAATTTGGAAGCAGAACTCAGTACACTTAGCTCTAGATTCAAGGAAAGAGGTTATTCAAATGACAACATTCGCAGTTCAATCATTAAAGCCAAGCAAAGAAGCAGGGAAGATATCCTGTTCAACGATAGCAAAGCACAAAGCAAACGCAATACCCCAAATAATCAAGTCAGTATGATTACCACGTACAATCAGGAGCATAGAGAGGTCAGAAATATTTCGAATAGACACTGGCATCTGATCTATAATGATCCGATACTGCAACCACTAGTGCCAAAAAGGCCAGCCATAACATTCAGAAAAGCTAGATCTTTTAAACAGATGGTAGTCTCCAATCTGCTCCCACAAAAAACTAATTTAGGGGGTTCGACCTGACTGAAACGAAAACCGGGGTTTGTGAAATGTCAGAAATGCAAGGTGTGTAGGCAAGGGAGAAACACACAAACATACACACTGGGCCTTTCTAAAAGAGTGAAAAAGATAGGAGACTGCTTTACGTGCAAAACTGAATATGCTATCTATGTCCATCAGTGCCCATGTGTCCTGAAGTACGTGGGCAGCACAATTCTTCCTGCCCACGTTAGGATTTTGCAGCATATGAGGGCCATAAGGAATGCTGATAAAGCATACCCAGTCGCTCACCACTTTGAATTAGAACATAACAAGGATGACTCAGGCTTGAGTTATTTTGGTATAGACAATGTACCGCAGAGTATTCGATGCAGAGACAAGGAGAGAAAATTAAGATGCCTTGAATCCCGATATATTGTGGAGCTTAATACCAAGGCACCAACATGTTTGAACGTAGAAGAGGGCTTAATCACTCACCTGTAGTGGTTTTTGGTGTCATTTAGATTATTTGAAAACCATGATAATCAGTAAATGGATAGGGCAGCCCCCATAGGTTCGATTTAAAAGTTTTATGTATGTTTTCTTATTTGCAAATTTTGCATTACACAACACGAGGGAGTAAAGGGTTTACTTTCACAAGGAGAGATAGAATGATGGACATCGAATAAGCCCACTGGGGAAAGATTCGACAAACAGCAGTCAAACGCGATAGACAAATAGCTAGTGAGCCCACATGGGCAACAGTATTAAGGGAAACTCGCAAAATTGTTTCATCTTTACTAGGCGCACTAGCGCACAGATCCATAAAATAACAAGGGCAATACTTTGCTATTGTTAGCCATGAGGTGGAGGCAGACTCAATAAAGTTGTAACTAAAAAGTAAAAGTTCACACAAAATACAGCGAACTTAAGTCTTGACAAAAAGTAAATGTGAAATATGGAAACATTGATGTTTAAAATGCTTGCACAGCGATGCTAATATTTTTGCGTTTACTTTATGTGCATGTTCCCAATTTGATTATCTTGTTGCAATGTGAGTTTGTACTGAGAACTACAAGTCTGTCATTCATGTCTATCTCTCTGTAGTTCTAACATCACGTGATGGGGTGTTTGTTGCACAACGTTTATAATGGCACCCATGAGACATAAAACTTCGGTTATCAAGCCTGGGGTCAGGTGAAACACGCCCGAAGGGCTGACTTAAATAAATTATTGGCTAGCACATGGTATGGTCTATGCGTGGTCTATGCGAGGTTGAACGATCTTGCCCCAAGGGCAGCCCCCCGGTCCACGGCTATACGGCAATCTGCGCCGTGGTTCACGGAGGCGCTGCGCGTGGCTCGTAGCCAATGTAAGGTGGCCGAGCGGGCCTGGCGCCTTCTGTACGACGGGGAGGCCAAACTTGCTTATAGGGTGGCTGTGAAGGCCTATCACCGGGACATCCTGGGAGCTAAGAAGGAATATCTGGCTAGGAGGATTGAGGCGTCTGCGAACTCCTGCAAGGAGATCTTCACCATCGTGAAGGAGTTCGCGACCCCCAGCTCCCTCTCGCCCCCGCTAGTATCTTCGGATGCATGGGCATGTGATCTCGCTAGTTTTTTTACCGACAAGATCAAGGCGATTCAGGCCTCCTTCGTGGAGAGGTCGGAGGAGGGATGCCGCGGCCCCGGGGCGGGACGCGGTCCATCGTGCACGCCTGTAGCTCTGCTGTCAGACTTTCTAGCTGTCTCCAGCGATGCGTCCAGGTTGCTGCTGGCCAATCTTAAATCTGGCTCGCCACTAGACCCCTGCCCTGCCAAATTCCTGGCCGGGATGGCGGCAGTGGTGAACCCTTTGGTCAACCCCTTCCTCAATGCCTCCCTGAGGGAGGGGAGTGTCCCTCGCACCTGGAAAAGGGCGATGGTGATCCCCCTCCTGAAAAAGCCAAGTCTTGACGCCGAGGTTTTGGCCAATTATAGGCCAATTTCACTTCTCCCGGCTCTAGCCAAGATCACAGAAAAACATGTCCATGGTGTCCTGTCGAGCTTTTTGGAAGCTAACAATCTGCTCCATCCATCCCAATCCAGATTCCGTCCTAACTTAAGTACGGAAACGGCTTTGTTGGAGGTCTCTGAGATCATCAGGGAGACCTTGGATGCTGGCGGCAGGGCCATGTTGGTCATGTTAGACCTGTCGGCGGCTTTCGACACCGTCCCCCACGAGGCGCTTCTTGCCAGGCTTTATGACATCGGCCTTAGGGGGACGGTGCTCAAATGGTTAACTTCTTTTCTTGAGGGCCGCCGCCAGACGATCTGGGTCTCCCATAGCTCCGCCGAGATGCCGCCATTGGTAGTCGGGGTTCCACAGGGCTCTGTGTTGAGCCCCACGCTATTTAACATCTTCATGTCCCCTTTGGCGGCCGCGGTGGAGGCACATGGGGCCCAGATCATGTCCTACGCCGACGATACGCAACTCCTCTTCACATGCGGTAAAGATCAGGCGTTTGATGGAGAGAGTATTCGGGGCTGCCTGGGAATGGTCTTCGACTTGTTCCAGCGGAACAGTCTGAAAGCCAATTCGAGTAAGTCGGAGGTTTTATTCTTCGGCTGTGCCACCGATCCTGAATGGCGGGAATTGTGGCCGTCTGATATGTGTCCTCCTGTACAGTCATCATTGGTTGCCAAAAACCTGGGAGTCAAGCTGGACAATCAGCTTTCGCTGAGAACGCATGTTCTCGGTCTGGCCGGCACTTGCTATGGCATTTTGAAAATGCTCCGCAAGTTCTTACCACTGCTGTCTGTGGAGCATAGGCGGATTACTGTGCAAGCTCTCATTGGATCCAGGCTGGATTACGCCAATGCCCTCTTCCTTGGCCTTCCTGACTATCTGGTCCTGCAGGTGGCGCAGAACTCTGCCGCCCGGACAATTTTCGGCCTGCACAGGCGAGCTCGAGCTTCCGGGTTGCTACAGACCCTCCATTGGCTGCCCATCCGGAAGCGGATCATGTTCAAATCTCTGACGCTGATGCACAAAGCATTGTTTGGCTCAGGTGCTGGATATCTGCAGCGGAGATTGGCCTTTTACCGTCCAGCCCGCTCTCTGCGGTCTGAATCCCTCTTTAATGCTGTGGTTCCGCGTGTGAGGAAGGCCCGCGCTGGGGGGCGCTCTTTCAGCTGTAAGGCTCCCCAGCTGTGGAATTCGCTTCTGCTGACGCTACGCAGCACCGCCAATCTGCTTCAGTTCAGGAAGAGTCTGAAGACCTGGCTTTTTAACCTTTAGGCCTTTTTTGTTTTCCCCTTCCCATCTGGTGTTTGTTTGTGCTCTGTTGTGTTATTCTACTCTGAGCTGCATGTGGAAAGCGCCGGGACACTCACTTGAGTAGCCGTGCGCTATATAAACGCATTATAACATAACATAACATAACATTTTGCTGCGTGTTTGAGCTTCAATATTGAGGACCTGACTACGGAGGTCTTTTTTCCGTGACGATATACCCGCTGATCAGGCAGGCGACGGCAAACCTGTGGTGAGGAATATATATATATATTTACCTACTGGCGGTCTCCAATAGGTATATATAGTTAGGACCTAGTCACCATAGGAAATCCCCAACATTCTATTGGGAATAACTTTGGCGCCGATTGAGGAATCTGCGTGTAATTTTCCTTAAAATTGCTTCGCTCTGCTCCTTCCCTGAAAGTTTCAGGGGGATTTGTCAAGCGGGGGCCGAGAAAAAAGGGGGTTCCAAAACATGTTTTCCCCATGTTAATTTCCATATGGACCTTTAGACAGGGCTACAGCCCGAACGACTGAATGGAATTACACCAAACTTGGCATAATGGTCGTGAGGAAAATGAAATTTTACATGGCCAATGTGTCCTCTGCGTGTACCCCACGTTTAGTGTACTTGCATTTCATCCATGCATTTTCCCTCTAATGTCTGCAATAATAATGCCTCTGCATTTCCGTCCCACTTTAGGATGTCAGTTACCAAGTCTCCCATGAAAGAAACGTTAATTCTGCACTGAGGCCTATGTTGCCCATGTATTTGCATTATGCACTTTTAATATATCGAGATGAACCCATTTTGTGGCTCAGCGTGAGCCAGGACCCGAATTAAGGTTTTCATGCCTCCAGACACTCTGAAAGCTGCAGCTACGTCTCCCTGACCTCTCGCATACTTTTGGCTCAGCCGAGAGGGGCCCAGCCCGGGGTGCCAAGACAGTATTTTGCACACAGTTATCTACTTGCTCTACAGAATCACATTCTTGCCTAGTGAAGAAGGTAAACAGAACCCGTCTGCAGAGATAGGGCCTAGCCTTTCTGTCTCCGTTTAAGTGATTTGCAGAGCTCACATCCATATAAAGCCCAAAGCCCCCACGCAATGAACGAAGAAATATATGAAATATATGCCCACACCGGCTCTGGGTGAAGAGCAACCTTTGCTTGAGCGACCTTTACTTCAGATAATACATCCCCGGACTTAAGATATCAGATAATACCAGACGTGCAGGTCGTCCTGACACTGAAGGCCTCTCTACTAGATCGAAAGTCAGCTCCCCCCAGATTCCCCCCAGTTACACGTTAGTTGCACGTCATGACCAAGTTGCGCACACAAGTAGGGCAAAGGTTCCAGCTGGCAATGCGACCCCCTTCATGTATCCACCCACCTATGACTCACCTATGACTCCTCAAGTGAACGCCCACATGTACGCCCTCATACACGCCCACATGCTCTTGTCTCTCTCTTTCTCTTGCTCTGCCTGGAGCGCTCCTCCCTATGTACAAGATTGAATGTATAAATATTGTACTCTGTGAATAAAGTTCAGAAGACCCTTCCTGAACCTTAGTGGTGATGGAACCCGATTCTCCCTTAACTCGAGTTACTGAAATAAAGCCCTTTTGAATCGGACACCACGGACTCTGCCTCTCATTATATGCATGACCCTTTGTTTAAGTATAGAAATTATGACAGGGTAATACTTTATTTACCACAGTAGGGCCTGGTATGCAGATGTGCCTTTGCTATGTTTGGTGAAAATCCCTCCAGTAGTTCTTGAGAAAATTGAATTTGAAATTTTTCAAATGGCATTTTCTAGGGGACCTTTAGACACGGCTACAGTAGTTGTTGAGAAAATTGAATTTGAGCAAATTATATATCTATATGCGCTCATCGTAAGGGCACAGTAAGCGTACAGTGCACGTACCGTACGCGCACGTGCGCGTACCCTTACGTGCACGAGAGAGTTTCTGATTGGCTGGCAGTCGACTGCCAACATTCCAAACTGTCCAAACCAGGAAGTGTTGGCCACCATCTTGTTTTTCAGGAGAACTGAGGCACAAGAGAGCCCAAAACAAGAGTGTAAAACACGAAAAGGGGGCAGGGTAGAGACCCCCCAACCCTCTAGCCCTTCTCAGGGGGTCCCAAAAGGCCCCCCAAGGGCAAAAAAAGAAGAAGAAAATAAAAAAAATCACGGGGTACGCGCACCGTACGGTACGCGTATCGTGCGCGTACCCCGCGATTTAAAAAAAAACAACATTTTTTGCACTTAGTGGTCCTGGGACCCCCTAAGAAGGGCTAGGGGGTCAGGGGGTCTCAACCCTGCACCCTTTTCACGTTTTCCACTCTTGTTTTGTGCTCTCTTGTGCCTCACTTCTCCTGAGAAACAAGATGGCTGCTCAGGTGGTCCCAGAAGGATAATAACATATATAAACGTTATCCGCTAATAGAATTAGCATTTACGAAACCTTTGAAATGTATTGAAAAAAAATATAGGTTTCATATAGTTAGGAATTAGCATTTAAAAAACCTTGCAAATTCACTGAAAAAACCATAGGTTTCAAGCCTTATATAGTTAGGAATTAGCATTTAAATACCCTTGCAAATTCACTTAAAATAACATAGGTTTCAGGCCTTATATAGTTAGGAATTACCATTTAAAAAACCTTGCAAATTCACTTAAAAAACCATAGGTTTCAGGCCTAATATAGTTAGGAATTAGCATTTAAAAAACCATTGAAATTGCTCCTATATAGTTAGTTGTACTAACTATATTTCGCACACCCGCAATCCACTGCTGATGATGTCACATATTACATCATTCATGACATGGTCAGTGACATCATTGATGACATCACTGATGACATCTCAAATGACATCACTGATGACAACACTGATGCTGAGTCGGGCGGGTCATGGAGCCGCTGAAATAAGATGAGTCCTTTCTGTGTCCCCTTGCATACTGCAGCTGCCAGATGCGCTCGGTTGGTAGATGAGAGGGGGCTGTCAAATGCGAGACAAGTCGCCCTCCTGAAGTAAAATACCTCAATCCTTTCAATCCTTCCGGTCGAACATGGCGGACTCCGAAGATACCAGTTCCCTGGTTGTAGATTTGCTGCGAGCAGCGATGTGCCAGTTTAACTTCGGGTCGCTTAGTATATATATATTTCTTCCAGTTATGTAGATGCAGAGTTAGAAATAGTATACTTCCATATATGCACTTACCTTTCAATATTCTGCCCTTGATATTCTTGCACCACAAAATATTCAGAAGCTTGAAATTTAGCAGTACAATCAATATATGGAAAACAATGCAGGTCATTGCAAATGGCTGTGTCCCCATAATAATACACTTCTGATCTGCTGACATGTGCAAATAATCTTTGGAATCTATGTTCTCCCTTTATTGAAAAACGTGTATAGAACTTATTCTCGAGGCCAGGTTACTGTAGGACTGTGAACTGTGAAATCGATACTGTGTATAATGAAATTTGTGAATAATTTTATGTCCCTGTCTGAACTTTCCCTTCTAATCACCTGATACTTTCCTTATTCCTTGCACACTCTCTTTGGGCAACCTTAAAAGCTTCTATTTATGAGATAGTTTTTTGGAAATACAATTAATTAAAATTGTCCCTGATTTTGTAATTATCTCTGTTGCACTTTGTTTTTGTGTGAATTTGGTACATTTATTGATTAGGGTTGATCTGAGAGACATACCCTTTAATAATGTGGAAATATTGATTGTGTACTGATTAATTCAGTTTAATGAAAGAAAGGGTCACAGACCACTGTTTTTCAATATCATATTATACCCAGGTCTATGACTTTCTTGGGCCACCCCATTTTGTTAATGGGTATCTGCGAGAGGAACAGTTTAAATATGTTTCTGACAGTTTCACAGCTGTGAGCGATAAATATGATGATGTATATACCTTGATTCAGAACTTAATCCTTTGAATGAGAATACATGGCTCCAAAGAGACAGTGTGTCCTCCAAATAGTACACCTGTGCTACAATACTGGATCCACAATACAAAAAATATGTTTCAGAATACAAGGAGTAGATTGTTAAGCAAGCCAGAGTCCTGGAAGAGAATGGCTGGAACACTGGCAGCAAAAAAACCAACAGGAACACAGGAATCAACTACAACCTCTGTATGGACTTGGTATCAAACGGCAGGGCTTAAGTCAAGTGCAGAGCTGAAGGCAAAACAGGTGAAGCAATTAGAAGCACCATTAACCATTGAGAGGATATTCAATGAGTATCCAATGATCCAAGAGAGGTCTATGTGGATCAAAACCCATTTGTACATTGGTATGCTAAGATTAACAAATGACCCCATCACAGCAGGCTGACATTAAAGTATGTGGCCTCTCCGGTAGCCAGTGTGCCTGCTGAGTATCTGTTTAGTGCAGCTGGTGCTGTCATCACAGTGATACTAGCCTTTCACCTGAAAATGTGGAGTGATTGACTGTGATAAAAATTAACCAACATTTTAATCCACTGAATTACACAGTTTCTGAAACATCAGAGAAGGATGAAGAAGATTATTCAGACTCAGATTAGTGTTTATTAGCTGACCAACTTCTTGGCGAGCCACCTCAGTTTGAAGACAAACTATAAAAACTCTATTTCCCTGACTGCCCCCATAACATTTTTATTTCTGAATTGCTTTGGAAAAAAAACCTGATATAGCTAGGGGTGCATTATATTATTTATTTTTTTGTTTGTGTGTGGCTGACTTATGCAGCCCCACCATTTTAGGCCCATGTATGGCCGGATTGGAGTTGGTCCAGTGTGTAGTGAAGAAACCTCCCCCCATTACCTTGAAGGATATTTGAGAGACAATGCCCGCCTCTTTCCTGTGCCTATTCTTTTTTTCTTTGCCTAGCAAGACTGCCCCAGAACATTTGAATCACAAAGACTGCCCCAATGTGTGCTGCATGCATCAAAGAGGATCAACAACTCAAGACCTGGTTGTTCGAGCAGTAGCAGATCCCCCTCCCCCAGCGCCTTGAGACCCACTGGGTAAGTAGTGCGCTATATAAATGCAATGATTGATTGATTGAACAACTGTGAAACGCCATACTTGGATTGGAACAGGTAAATAATATATTGCACCAATAAGTGATTGTGAGTGGTGATTCGTGTATTTGGTAGACAGTGAGAGAGGATGTCCAGCTATAATTAGCAAGCTTGATTGTGATGATTTGCAGTGTTTTGTGGCATGATAAGTGAACATTTTTCCTGTAGGTGATTGTCCCTTTACCTTCCACAATTAGTGAGATTTGCTTGCCAGTTCCACTCTGGTTTTTTTGTTTTGGTAACTGGTTCACAAATTAATCTTCAAAGACCTTGCAAAACCATTTAATAACAAACACAAATTGGCACAAAAAAATACTAGTGTTTCTCTTTTTATTCATCAACAGCAGTGTACTACAAGTCAATCTCTTGCATTTGGATCGAGAGTCGTAATCGAGTTGGACAGATTTGTTCCTCGGAGTCAGGAGGATATTTGAAGGACTCAGGGCGGGACTACCTCAACAACAGCATGTAATGGCTGGATTTTCTGTTTAGATGGGATCAGCCCCCAGGGGCCCCTGTGACCCAGCCAAAACGTACTCACCTTCCGTCCTCAGGACTCCTCTATATCCAGGCACCTGGTACCTACCTGAGGATAGGGAACTCGCAATATACAAGCTCATATTATTAAGAACACCACTAAATCTATAGGGATACTAAGAATACTCACTGATTACTAGGGATATCCATACCCTACACCACACTTATTCACATCAGTTGGTCTCGCGGCCACCCTGACCCAGACCGTTCTACCCTAGGGCAGATCTGACACACAATCTGGTGCGTCTACACACGGGCCTGCAGAACCCAATGCTCCCTTTTCCAAATTGTTCGCGATCCTGCGAAACTCCACGTCAGTGTCCTTCCTGACGCTCTCACTTATTTTAAGCCACAATCTGGTGGATTTACACGCCGGTCTCCTTCCCGACGCTCTCATTAACGCCGCATATCAACGACGACCACATTCCTATGAACACCTATACATATATATATATATATTGGGATATTATCTCAGCTGTCTACTCGGGATGAAACTACAATAATAACTTTGAATATGGGTCCGGATTGTATAGTGTACTCTCTGCTCTTGGCATCAAAGGTTCACTCACTCCCTATTTATGTGATCACCACCTACCTGATTGGGATTACTCATCCATTCACATATCTAGTGCTCACCTAGGAGCTATGTTTACCTTTAGTGAACAAGAATAGGGGCTACACACCAGTTTGTTATAAACTGGGGATCTTTTATTTTAGTAATATAAACATTTATACAAATCTAACAAAGGCTATAGGTAGAACACACCACTTAAAAGAGAAGGATTACACATAACAGGAACACTCCGCTGAAAGGGAAAAGATTAAGTGTAGCTAATGTGATGAAAACAATATCACCTGATTAGTGTGAAGTCTTGTTCTAGCTGTCATCTGGGTTCCTCTCTCGTCTGTGCCTTGGCTCATCTCATGCTCTCTCTCTCTCCTGCACTCTTGGGTACACCTCTGCGCTGATCACTCTGTCTCTGGACTCCTCTCCCCCACACGAACTGTCTCTCCACCTTCCGTCTTCAATCTTAATGGTTCCTGCCGCTCTGATCACCGTTCATTCCACTATCTTATTCACTCTGTCTCTGCGCCAATGTCCAATTCCATCTGCTCCCATAGGTTAATCCACGAGCTCTCCTCTATCTCTTCTAAAAGGCATTACTTCAGACTCCAGCTATTCACACCTCCTCCTGATAAGCAACTGCTTCTGACTGCTTCCTTCAGTTCCAGCTCACTATTCAACTCAGCTCTTCTCCAGATTGAACCCTCTCTCTCTCTCTCTGCCAACTCCACTCCACTGCTCTCCTCTCTGCTGGACTCTCTCCTCGACTCCCTCTCTCCTCGACTGCTTCCTGCTTGACTGACTGACTCCGCCTCTGCACTTCACAAATATAGAATGCTGTTTCCTCATGGAAAGTTCCAGCCAGCAGCTTCTTCCCACCAATCCCATGCACCAGGCTCCTTGCGCTAGACGCTCCCACAGTGACCAGTCTGCTTGTTTCGTCTAGAGACCTGAGCCCGGGAACAATTCCTGATTAGATTCAGCTCTGGCCGGTTCTCTCCGGTCCGCTTAGGGCGAACAACAGTTATAACTATAAACATTGCTTTTGCCCTAAAAAGCCTCTCTGCTTCCATCAAGATGGAGTCTCTCTAGCTTTAGGCCTGAAAGGGGTGAAATGCTCCTTAGCTCTGTCAGAATACCTACATAAACCATACCAATATGTCTAATATGTCAAAGCCAATAGGCAATAGACAGGTTAAAGTCAAGAATAAAGGCATATTAAGCAGCTATCCTCTTCTAGGTCTGGAAAAAGAGCTTAAAAGGGCCAACACAGGCTAAGAATACCTATACTAGATGCGAGCAAGAATAATGATCTATATCAAGCCAAAAACTCTGCCATAACACAGCAAGAAGACGGAAGTTATAAACTTCAGGGAAACTAACATGACAATGACTCTAAGGGGCCTACTCAGCTCTGTAGACTGGTGAGAGATGCATTGATTTGGGAAATACAATGCTGCTGAGTGTGTGCTGGCTCAAATTTTTAAATCCTCTATTATGTGGTTGGGTCAGGACTCAGTGGTGGTACTGTTGCTATAAGTAACTGGCGACAGACATGTGCTGTCATCAAAATATGCACGCATTTGGGTAAACGTTATGATGACAGTTGTGAGATTGATCAGCCTGGTAAATGCAGCCACTTGTATGTGATTGGTTGTAATTGGCTCTCACTTCTCAGTTAATAGATCGCACATGAATCATAAAATGATTGATTGCAGCAGGCTATGCTCTTGCTCTGCCTCTCTAAGTTTACACTTACCTTCTGCTCTGTCCTTCTCCTTGACTCTACTATATCATTTCTGTTTTACAATCTGCAGTTCTCTTTTCTCCGGCACAAAAGGTTAAAGCTCCATAAAATTGCTGGTTACATTACCGGACTGCTTCAGATAGGCACCCAAGATTGTTGGACAATCCAAGAAGAATGCAGATTCACCACCCAACTTGGCAATACAGTATCATTTTTGTTTAAGAATCATTTGTTGGAACTGTGTTGGTTCACCTCACTCCTCCATAATTTGTATACTATTTTTCAAACCTTGATGGCAGAACATTTAGATATATCCATAACTTCGGTCTCTGGGCGCTGAGGGACTGCTTCTGTTGCACACATGTTCATTCTGACACAGAGAAACACACGCACAAAATGCAACCCCCTTTGGCAATAGGGGGCATATGTATCACGCTATTTTGAGGTCGCAAACACTGTGAATAGCAAAAAAACAGTCTTTTCGATTGCAAAATAGCCACCTCCGATGTATAACTGACAATTGCAGTGGAAAATAGGTATTCACAAAATTAGCGAATACCTATTTTGCGATTCTCTAAATCTGCGAATAATTTTGGCGATTTCGCAAAAACCGACACACTATTGCTATAAGTATCCAGACAGGTGTAGATACGTTGTTTCCACCTGCGTCTGGCTTCCTGGTCTCTTTTCATGGTGGCACAGAGTTCTTAGATTGCGCCCGTCATTCTTCTTATGCCCTCCTTTATGTCACTCAGGTTATGGTTAACAGACACCAGCTGCCTGTGAATTGACCTCTTTGATTTTGTTTGCAGAAGCTGTACCTTAACCATGGTGCCTTCCAGTCTGGAAAACACCTTATGATCCTCTACAGCAGCTGCACTGGTGGTTGCCCTTGGCCTGCGTCTCCTGCATGTATTTTCCCTACGGTGCACAGGGAGCTGATCATGGACCTGTTGTGCACGCTGTGCCTGGTCTGGCCGGGCCTCATCCCCTATAGACTCTGGTTCTCCCTTTAAGAGTGGAAGTGGAGGTACAATCTGACGGTGTCCCTGTGGGACAGGTGTTGGAAGTGGTGTCTGCTCTGTGTCCTCTTGCCCTGACTGGTCCTCTGTGTGTGCTGCCTCCTCAGTTCCTGCATTACCATCCTGTGTTTCAGGTTGAACTGTAAATGAAAAGGCACATGTTAATTGTTTGTTCTGCCTCACATTGTTCACTGAATGACGTTTTCTGAATTTGGGTTAGCTAAGTCCTGTCTAGCGTTTTTTGCCTTTACTAATTTACTTTTACTGATTCTACATTGCTGTGTCTCATTGCTCCACTGTATAATGCGTGTGACTACATCTCCCATGATGCATTGCTGAGTGTGCTGGAAAACGTGGAATGGAGTTTCATTGTTACTTTGTACTTGGTGCATTCCTGAGTGTGTCATTGAGTTAGTAATGTGTCAGGGGTGATTTGCCATGTATCTTACCTTGTCTGGTTTTGGGAGGGTTGGAGCTGTCGATGTCAGCCACATCACTGATACTCTCTGGCTGTAGGGTGGCCTCCACCAACTCCTCAAGGGCATGGATTCAGTCTCAGTGGATGTTCCCCACCAGTCCTCTACGCCTCCGCAATCCTGGTTGCCACCTTATCCTTGGATCTGGAGCACATATCATACCAGCACTTGCGTAGGTCAGCAATGGAGCACTGTGTTACACCAAGGGCATTGACCTTTGCCTGGATGTCCAACCATATTTTTTGTTTTTGTGATTTTGGTACATGAAGGGATATTTTCCCAAACAGCAACTCATGGCTAAGGACGATTTCTTCAATTAGAACCTCCTGCTCCCTCTCACTGAACTTATGCTTTCTTTTCCTCCCAGCCGCCTCCTTATCGTTCTCCTGGAAATCCACTTGGTTCTGGTGGTGTTGCAATCCAAAGTGGTTTGCTTCTCCTCCCAGCCTCTCACACCGCCTCAGGCAATCAGGAACAGCATGGGCAGTTACATTTCCTGGGTGTGGTGTCAACAAGCTGCACCTGAATTGCCGATTTGCTAATTTTGGGATTTCTTAATTGCAAATTCACAAATAAGGAATCGCTAATATGGTGTTTGCAAACATATTCTGCAAATTTTTAGGAATTGCTAATATTTTGCATAAATCCTCCATGGCACTCCTCTCCCCCTCCGAGGCACTGGTCCCCTAAGTGTCACTGAACTCCTGTATACCAGTGAACCTACAAGTCCTGTATATCTCCACAACCAAAAGGGTCCAGCGGATGTAACGGTATATTGCTTTCAAATATCAGTCATACTTAGTAGAAGTTACAGGTGCGATTTTTTATTAATATTGCATTTTACGAATCTCAAATTGCTATTTGCTGAAACTCGCATTTTGAGAATCGCAAATTTCTTTTTTCATACATATGCCCCTTAGCTCTTCCATTCTCCCATTCTGAAATTTTGCTTTTTTTTCTTCTTATCACCTCAGAGTACTGTACACAAAACTTTTTTAGAGTGTTTAAGTGGTCAATCCCAGGCTTTTGCTCGTCTGACTTTGCGAGATCTTTACCCTTACCGTTTGGGTCAAGAACACCTAGAATATATTAAGTGAAATCATAGGAATCATTCATTCCTTAAGAGCCTTTTCCTTCACCAGACAATGGTCAACAGACTGCCACATATTTGCCTTTTTTCTCATTTGAGTATTTCAATTCAAGATCATGGAATATTTTACATAATCTAGCCATTCCACGTGACTTGGAAGTGTTGACATTATCCGTTTTCTATACCTCTTTCTCCATAACAACAAGACCAGATAAAACAGCAACATATGTTGATTTGACAATAACTGTACACTTAAGTCTTCTTATTTAACCCCTTCGCTGCTAGGCCTTTTCTCCCCCTGTGATAAACCTTTTTTTGGCTATTTGGGGTAGTTTGCGCTTAGGCCTTTGTAACTTTTTGGCCACATAAGGTATCCACGTCAAATTGTGTCCTTTTCTTCCAACATCATGGGGAGTGTAAAGGTACCCAGGGTTTGTTGATTTCCCTGGAGGAGACCAACAAATTAGCCAAAATACAGCTCCTTTTTTATTTTTTAATGGGGAAAAAGGCCTACAGATGAAAGCATCCAGTATTTTCCCTGCAAATTGTATCAACAAAGGGGTTGTGGTGCTGAAATCACCACTTCCCAGCTTTCAGGGACAAGCAGATTTTTGTCAGAGAACTAATGGTAAAACTGGGTATGAAAGCAATGATGGATCCTGGAAAGGTATACATTTCTAAAAAGTAGACCCAATTTTGAATCCAGCAAGGGGTAATTTGTGTAGTTGAAAATAGAACACATTGAACTTGAATGAGTTAAAAAGAAACCATTTGTACCAACGTTTGCACCTGTAACTTCTACTAAGTATGACTGATATTTGAAAGCAATATACCGTTACATCCGCTGGACCCTTTTGGTTGTGGAGATATACAGGAATTGTAGGTTCACTGGTATACAGGAGTTCAGTGACACTTAGGGGACCAGTGCCTCGGAGGGGGACAGGAGTGCCATGGAGGATTTATGCACGGAAACACCAACCTCCACATCTTCCCAGTCCAGTGGTGACTCCTCAGTGTTGGTGGGCATGGGTAGTTCAAGATCTGCATATTCTTCCACCACACCTCATCCTGTGTCCACCCTCCCAGATGCTCCACAAAGTGCTATCCATGCCCACAGCCCTAAGTAGGGTAATCCCCTTTCCCCAGGCACTGCTGCCCCTGTTGCCCTCAGTGTGGTGGCCATAGACATTTTACAGCAGCTGTGTGTGGGTCAGATTGTACTCCTGAATACCCTCAAGGATCATGGCAACAAGTTGTAACAGGTGGTGGCGTTCATGGAGGGCATTCATTCGGACGTGGGTGGCCTACACCGAACTGTCCAGTCTTTGTCCTCCACAGTGATGGCAGACATTCAACAGTCCCAAGCTCTCAGTCCAGCTCCTGTCCCTTCCGTAACCACACTCCCAGTGCACCCCAGAGCCCCACCAGAGCACAAACACCCCAGAGCACTCAGGCCCCTAGTCATCCACATGCAGCACACAACAACGGCACTCCAAGCGAACAAGACACCATATACCTTCACCACACCATACAAAGACCACACATGACCACACCACAAAGAGCCCATCACAGGACACTCAGAGACATAAGGACAAAACACATGCATCCACATTGTATTCCTCAGATTCCAAGACTCCAAGAGCACTCCCATCCCCACACCTGCTCCGAAACCCACACAAACACTTGCCCTGTCTGCTGTGGACCTGGTGCCATCTACAACTGCCCCAAAACACCTTCAGAAGGTGGCTTTGCCAAAATCTTTGACTCCCACCAACACCCTGGTGAAGCGTGGACAAGAGAACAAATTAGGGGGTGTACCTCCACAACAAGGGAGGCAGGGGAAAAGGCAACCCCACACCCCAGTGTACCACCAGGTCTTGCAAATTCCCACTGGAAGATCCACCATCACCACCTGCTACAGTTTTGGGGAATAGGGAGGCTGTTGGGACCATCTCCCTTCTCACTTGTGGCAAGACACTTGGGGGATATCGGATAACAAAACAATTGAGACCTAGCCCTCGTCATTCACCATCAGCTACGGAGCCTCCACACAGCATGTCTCTGCCTGCCTGTGCCATGACTCCACCAGGTCCAACTAGCCCTCAAGCTCCCACATCCATGGATCCCTCTCCTCAGCCAGTTCGTACACTCCCATGTCCAGTCCTCCGACTAGCCCCGTCAATCTGGCCCCTCCAAGTTCAACTTCCACACAATTCTGAGGCCAGGTGTCCCACATTCCACCCAATTCCTCCCTGAGCGGTGCCTGGGCTGCCCATTTGAGGCCCCTATCCTGTGGTGATTCCCATGGCAGTGGACTATATTACATTTTTTCTGCGCAAGTTTCCATGCACACATGTGCAGACTTTACATTTGGACTGGCAATTAGCCTTAATGTTTTACACAATTGATGCTGATACAGAGTTTATGTAATAAAAATTGTATATATGTTGTGAGCTTTGTGCTTCTTTCTAAATGTTTAAAAGAAAGCGAGTGGAATTCTAATGGTATTGTGCGATACATATACAGTACTTTTGGTAGAATCAGCATTTTTAAAATATTAAGTCTGCCGTATAATGATAAATGTAAATGATCTAAACGCTGCAATGTAACGTTAATTTGAGCTATTACAGGATTAATATTGCGTTCTGGTATCTTCTCTATAGGCAAAGAGAGCTTAATTCCTAAATATGTGACCTCTGAGATAGTGGAGATATTCAAAGGTGGATTATCCCCAGAGTAGAGAATCTGGGTTTTCTCCAGATTGAGTTTATAACCGGAGAAATACCCGAATTGCTTGGCGAGGTCATTGATCGCTGGTAGAGCTGTCTGAGCATCAGTAGTAGTTATCACTATGTCATCTGCATAGACAAGAGCTCGATATTCAATATTGGCTAAGTAAATAGGTTTAATTCTTTGTTCCAAAATAAAACGGTTAATTAGAGGGTCAATATAAAAAGCAAAAAGTAAAGGGGAGCAGGGGCATCCTTGTCGGGTGCCCCTGGTGATTGGGAAAAAAGGGGAGATTTGTCCATTGATTCGAATACAAGCTTTAGGAGCAATGTACAATGTTTTTAAAGTTTTTATAATACCAGGACCTAGTCCCTTCCTGGATAATATTTCCCATAGGTAGCCCCAAGCAACCGTGTCAAAAGCTTTTTCAGCATCTAAGAATACAAGTCCAACAGTAGACCGAGTTGCTTGGGACCAATCCAGGAACGTGATCACTCGTCAAATATGGTCGGCAGTGTCTCTGGCTGGGATAAAACCATGTTGACATATAGCAACTAAAGGTGAAATAATACTAGATAATCGTGAGGCTAGGATTTTGGAGAAAATTTTACTATCAGCATTTGTAAGTGAAATGGGACGAAAAGATGAAGGTGATAGCGGGGGTTTGCCCTTTTTAAGAAAGCCAGTAATAATAGAGTCGTGCCAGGATTGGGGGGGCATTACCTTGTTGTGCTCTTAAACATAAATCCACTAATTCAAGTTTTAGGACACCCCGGAAGCATTTAAAAAACTCTAAAGGAATTGCATCGGAACCTGCTGCTTTTCCTGAGGCTAAAGACATCAAAGAGAGTTCGATTTCCTCCCAAGTAATTGGTAAATCCAGTTTCTCCCTCTCATGACTAGGTAATATAGCATTCTGAGCTGATTCAATAAACTGTGTAATTTGCTCTGAGCAATCTCCCGGGACGTCCTCAGTATACAGTTTAAGGTAAAAATCACAGAAGACTTTAAGTATATCTTCTATTTTATTAACCGTCGTCCCAGTGAGATTGTTAATTTTATCAATACTAGCAAATGTAGCTTTTTGCCTAGCCCTCTTAGCCAAGTATTTTCCTGAGTTTTCGCTAACTTCATAGACTTCCGTCCGAAAAGCGGAGATTTGCTGAGCAAACTTTGCAGCAAATCCTTGATGGATCTTAACTTTAAGAGTTAATAGTTCCTTTATAATAGTTTCTGTAGGTAAACCCTTATTGCATGCCTGCATAAGCTGAATCTCTAGCAATCTTAAATTTTTCATTTCTAATTCTTCTCGCTTTCTAGTCTCTTTCTGTTTTCTTATTGAATAGCTCAATGTTTCTCCCCGAACCCCACATTTAAAGGCGTCCCAAACAATTTCTAAAGATGCGGTTCCTTTGTTGATTGAAAAAAATTGCGGGATCCAAATATTCATATATTCAACATAAGATAAATCAAAAAATAATTTGCAGTCAAAAGACCATGATCGAGGAGTGGACGGGGTATTTGACTCAAAATTGAAAGTTATAGGATTATGATCTGATATAATTTTTGGGAGTACCTCATATTTCACTTGAATGAGTTCATTATATAAAGTCTTAGAGACTAAAAAGTAATACAATCTAAAATGTCTTTGATGAGGGTCAGAAAAAAAAGTACTTCCAAACATTCCCCCCCTTTTTTTCATAACCCACGTCTAATAACTTATACTCATGAATAACCCCCTTAATTGCTTTGAATACCTTTTTCTTCCTCCCTGTATATGGGGTACTACCATAAATATCAAATGTTTCCTCCAAATGTAAATTAAAATCTCCACATAATATAATATTTGGTGGCCATTAAGCTAACTCCAAACTTAAATAGTGGAACACTGCTGGGTCATCAACTGTAGAGGCGTATAATGAACAGATAGTAATAATCAATGCTTCAAATTTAAGTTCGGCAATAACCCCTCGTCCCAATAGGTCTTCTTTAATTCTTTTAATTTCCCCTAATCCGAACCTCTTTAATATTGCCAATCCTCTTATTGTAGAGCTCTGACGGGAGCATCCCACTACTTCCAGTCCAAGATCTTTAAGCCACCCTCTATTAGACCAGGAGATGTGAGTCTCCTGTATGCAGACTAAATCCACCCGCATAGATTTTAACATCTGAGCCATTACACCCCTTTTTCTTTTGTCATTTAGACCACAAACATTAATGGAACATATCGTCAGTTTAGCCATTATGTAAGTTTAGTATATTAGCACAGTTAGACATATAATAACAAACAACTCCAAAATTTGGAACCTGTCGTACAGAAATCAAAAACTTAAAGTCAATACATCTTGCAACTGTATTTCCTTGCACCCCAAAGAAAGCCTTTACCCACCCACATCCCCCCCACATGCCCTTCCCACCCCACCCTCTTCCCAGCACCCCCCCACCAGAAGCGTAAGGGCAAATGCACAACTCGGTTTCTGTGGGGCTACAAACGCCATCGTAAAGCTTTTAAGAAAATGATACTTAGCAACAAATGTGGCGGATGGAACGTTCCCCACTTTTTCTTTTATTACTTATCTGCTGCATTACAATATATAAGTCCTCAAATTATGGGAGACAGAGTAGTAGTGCCGAATTGTCAAACTCCGTCTATTTACGAAATGATCATGGGCGAGAAAGTCAAGGGTAGCTTTCTCAAGATTGTAGAGCCTAGTTACCACAAAAAAACAAAGTACAAGATATTAAAGGCAGCTTTCGGAGCCTGGCAAAAAGTTCGAAAACATATAACTCTACCTAAATTAAACTCTTATACCCCTTTAATATCAACGTGTCTTTTACCAGACATTTTTTGCGATCTAACGATGTACAGGTGGGAGCTGAAAGGAATACGGTATTTGGGAGATTTATTTAGTTATGGCTAAATTATTTCATTTCAGGAATTAATGAACACATTTTCCCTAACAAGAAACAACTTTTTTAAATTTCTTCAACTGCGAAGCTTCTTACAGAATTACTCCTTAACTCTCCCAGCTAAAATTACAAAATTTCCATTATTAGAACTCCTGCAGAAAAAGCCCCGTATAGGAACCCTTTATTTAACCCTGATTTAGGAATGTGGGGACGATCTGGGACAATGTCAGCTGAAATGGGCTAACACCCTAGGCATACCCGATGTTGATATTTTGCTTTCAATTAAAGTTGCTTCTGACTGTCTAATTACAGGGATGATGAAATCCCAACATTTTATGTGTGTACACAACCTTTATTATACTCCAAGTAAAGTCGCTAAGTGGAGCACGACAACTGGAATTAACTGCAGTCGCTGTGGGTTATTCGCAGCTGGTGAATTACATATGTTTTTTTCTTGTCCCAAACTTAATACTTTTTTTCAACAAATTGAAAGCTTTCTTTCTGTTGTTCTTAAATGCGAGATTAAAATAACTGCTGAACGGGTGTTATTGGGCATTGACCACACTTCTACTAGGTTAAAACCAATTTCTTATTTTTTATTTTTATGTATGGCTGCAGTTAGGTCGTGTATTACTAAGGAATGGATTAGTCCAGATCCTCCTTCATTTTTTACTTGGCGTGAAAAACTACTGATTATGTATAACATTGAATCTGCTATTTACAAGTTAAAGGGGGTTAAAAGAAGAGTTTTGGGGGAGAAAATTTGGGCACCGATTACCGAATGGATGTAATTTATCATGCTGCTGAACTTTTTTTAATTAACTTTGCTGTATGTAATGTGGATATTTTTCTTATTTCTGTCATTGTGTATTACTGTATTTCCTTGCAATAAAACAAATAAATTTTAAAAAAAATATGTTGTGAGCTTTGTCGCTGCCCTTCCTAATGATTCAGTGCAATGTATGTGCATATGTTCAACTGTTACATGCCCTGTATGCCACATTCACATTGGCATCTGCTTGATTTTGTTTTGCAGGGGTAGCCAGAGATTACAGCAACGTTTGTGCTTCTTGAATTAGAGGTTTGAGGGTGCAATGATGGTTGTCTGTGATGATCTACTTTATCCTAATCATTCTATTGTCAGGTCTCCAATTGTGTACACCTGTCATATTTGAATGCCATACCACAACAGAAGAAAATTCTATTCACATGGTGACTTGAGGGGTGGACAGGGTCTGTTGTGTCTGTGGAATCTATCTTGATGTATTCACATCAGTGTAGATGTGTAGTCATCTTGTGTTCGTCTGGCTTCATAGTCACATGGGAACATTTGAATGTATGCAGTTGAGTACTCGCAAAGTGTGATTGTCCTGTCATTAGCTGAAATACTGATGTGTCTGTGCCCTTGAGCATGACTCTTACACACATGTATGATCCAGTTGATGAGTGCCTGTTTGTTACATGATCAGACACCTGCTGTAGATTGTGGGCACATGTATGAGTTTTTTCCAGTGCAATGTGCAGTGTGTCGGTGTGACCTTGCAGTCCAGGGTACATCTACTTCTTGTTCACATCATTTGTAAGTATGCAAAGTGTGTCACTGCAATGTCTGTGTTGTGAGTCTTGGGATCAGCCATGGCTCTTGCTTACCTTTGTTCTCACTGTGCTGACTGGCTCAGGCAAACAAACATTATTTGTGACTTTTCACAAACATTGATGTCACTTTACACTTGATTTACTCCACTATGTGGTATTCAGAGTCATACCAGGCCCATGAAGAACCTTTATTGCCTAAACACTGTGAGTAACTCCTCTTTGTGTTTTTGCTCTGTATACTCCTCATGTGCGCTATACTGATGTATACACCCCTTCAGTTTAATATGGTCCACTCCATTCCTTGGTAGTGTTTGCCCCCCACCACTCCATGGTATGACACTATACTGTGGGAGGATGAGCTGAGTCCAGGACCATTGTGCCCCTCAGCACTGTTACACAAATTGTTATGTGTGTTTATTCAACTTGATTTCAGTCATAGTTGCTCCTGTACAGTACAAATGAATTTCGAGCACAGTCCTCTAGTCACGTTCCATGCATATGTTTTAGCCTGAGTTGTGCAGCATTAGTTGGTAGCAGAAGTGCGTATCTATTTTCGTGAGGTACTGCTACCCATCCTGAGTTTGAAGTGATCTGTGTGATGTAATAATTTGTGATGTTAAGTTTCATGGAGGTGTAATCAGATATGTGTGGTACTATACTGGTTTTACTAGTGTTCACATTCTGCTTACTGTGCATGAACTGCTGTCAGTGGATGTTGCATTTTCCTTGCCAGATGTGAGCCACCCTGATGTCCAGCTGAGATTGCTTTGTGATTTGTTTGGATGTGCATATGTTATGAATTTGTTTTTGAGGGATGCAGCATTTGTCCTGTGTTGGCTCTTCCTACTGACAGGTCCATGTGTATGTAATGTCTTTTTTAGCATGACATTGTGTGTGAGGAGTTTGTGTATTTGAATGCATTCTGATATGTGTTGAATTTGTATTGTGCATCAATGGTGTGCATGTCACATGCGGGCAATGTGGAGTCTTGTTTATTCGCTTGTTTTGTGTAGACTATCGTGCTATGGCTGCCTATATTTGAACAGTCACTTGTCAGGATTGTGCAAGGGAATGCTTGTGTTACACATTTACACCATGCTCACTTTGTAACCGGTGGAGTGTCTCTGTCTTTCTTTGCAGATTTGTCTGGTCGCACACAGTTTGCGTTTATATTTGACATTTGGTCATGCATTTTTTGATTAGTTTGAATGATGCTGGTGCAGTTGGCCAGAGGAATCATATTATCTATTCTAGGGTTGCTAGGATCACATTGCCTATCCACTCTTTTGCTGCACATGGCCATGCTTGTTGGACTTCTTTTGGTGTGATTTATGATACATGTATTTGGAAAGTAGGCTGAGTTCAACATTGGATCAGACATCCCTGAGTGGAACTCAGACATTTGTAGATACACACTAAGGTGTAGCATTGGAACTCATAGGGCCTTATTTTCACCTGTGTCAAAGCTTCTCCCAGGTGTAGAGCAGTGAAAGTGGAAGATGGGTAGATGAGGGGTATGTGCAAAGTTCATAATTGAGTTTTGACAGTCAGGGGATGTCACCCTGAGCCATGAGTGTTGTACTGGTGGCATACACATATTAAGATAGTTGATGAAGATGAGGGGCTGGTCACTGTATGTCTTAGAAAAGTTCATCTGATTCAGCTCCAAAGCATTACTTGCATTTCTGAATCACAGGGATACTGCACAGATGTTACTTTCATAACATTTTAATCTCTGTGCCAGTTATGTATTATTTGATGTCATAAGTGTAGTGTTGTATGTGGTACCTCTTTAATGCCATGTACATATGGTCACAGGCATTTCTCCGAGCTTTTCCTATACTGTGCCCTCCACTTTAGACTAGCTTACTTGTTATCATACAGTGCTGCTGACATATGGTTTGTGTATGGGGCAGAGTTAAAGTGTGTGAGCTGTATCAAGGACTTAACAAGCAGGCTGAACATTTCCAATGATGTTAATGAGCACAATGACTCTTCATGTCTTCAATTGCTCACTTTAATCCAGGTAAGTGAAAGGCAGGTGTGGGGAAGAGGAGGATTGTCCTGAATCTCAGGTTAGGGTTTACTGCTGTCAGGATAGACTCTTCCTGACACTTTGGCATTCATTCAATACTTTATAACTGGTACTACCTTTGTTGAGGTGGAGTAATGGTGTGTAGGTGTTATGTGAGTTGGCAGTGGAGTCAGTGCTGTTGATGTACAGGACATACTCACATGGTGTCATTTAGTGCAGCAGGACACAAGTGTGTCAAATGCAAAATGGTGCTTACTTTGAGTTTTCTGTTTGAGTCAGGAATGTTGTACTGTGTTGCATGGTATGGGCTGTCATTATGTGGTATGGTCTGCCATTGTATGTGATGAGCTTACCAATGTCTGCTTGGAGTGTGCGCTGATATGATTATGTGACAGTGGTGTTTCAAATCATATATCATCTACCTTGGCTCACTGACTCATCCAACACCTTGTTGGACTTCTGTGAAATACACATACACGCCCTAGTTGCTCTGCCCTCCACTGTTCCACATTGTATGTGGGCTGATCCTTATTTGGCTGCAATAATGGCCATCGTCCTTTTGAAGGGACTCTTGCCTCATCCCTCACTCATGTTGCTATACAATCGCTGAAGATCCTAATTAGATGTCACTATAGACAGTGTCCCTGCACATAACTTCTTGCTCCAGATATGTTGTGCAGTGGTGCTTCTATTATGATACATGTGGTGTGGATGTTGTAATGATGATCTTGCATGCCTGTGACAATGTGCTGGACTCCTACTACATTGTGGACAGGATTTACCACACCTTCGCTGCTGCGATGACGTGACCGGCACGACTGGGCTAGTTGCAATGATTTCTATGGAGTTGGGTGCCCCTGATGCTGAGGTGACAATTTACTTACGTGCTAGACATGTGTAATTAGACTATGGTATATGTTCCTGTCTCCACTATGGTGTATGTTGTAGACAAGAAACGTATTTCACTGCAACAGTTGTGTGTTGTTGTTGTTGTACAGGGGTTGAATGCGGGGATACATTTTTGACATACCTGCGGTGTTGACTGCGATGGCGTCTTATCTGCTGGTAGTGGATCAGGTACCGCAGTGAAAGGGCTTGTGGAGCACGATCCATACCAGCCAGGAACATGTAGAGGTGTGTCAAACTCGAGTTTCTATCCCCGCAGTTGTACTTCTGCCATCTTTGAACAGCTGGTTTCTCCGCTGCGTACGGATGGGCTGTTTTACGCATCGTGATTTGTCCGGCGGACGGGACGTCATTCCGCGCGGAAGTCTATCTCTATTGGCTCCCTCCTGCACCATTGGGGAATGCAAAATTTGGAGGAACAGGAAACTCCATGACGGGCGGAAAAAGGGCTTTCTTTGCCCATTGCAATATGGCAGTCGCAAGGCCCGCCACAGGAGTAACTAAATTAACGTTTTCCACTCCATTGTTCCGAATGCTGGTGACTGCCAACATCATGTGTGCTAGGTTCATGCTAAATCTTGTCTGCAAAAGCAATTAGAACAATATCTGACAGGTAACAGGTATGGTTCAGTTCCAAGCGAAGTTTTCAAAAGAATATGCCCATGAAAATAGACCTGGAGAGGTTTTCTTCCTCTCTATAAGGGTCCAAGGGAGGTCAGATTTTACAATTGAACTTGGGAATTCAAAAATAGCCTGCTTTCTGAACTTGACAGAGTAATATCTAATATATTTCAACAAGGAAATAGAGTACCATTTATCTAAAGTAAGACAATCATTTATAATGACCCTATTCAGCTTGCACTCAGGTCTGACCCAAATAGAAATTCATATCAGGAGGGGACAGAGAGCTGCAAGATCAAAAAAATAAATAAGGTCAAATTCCTGATGCGGAATTTAGGAAGTGACAAACTGAGCAACACACAAGTGCCTTCTGCAAAATGTATTTTCACAAAAATTGTATGGGGAAAACATCAACATGATTCCAAATGGAAGAACCATAGGCGACAGACGGCACATACTTCGCCTGATACACTTACGGCTAGGCACCTATGGACTTTTTGTCCAGCCTGGAAACAAAGGCATATACAGAGGTGATAGTCCTTAGAAACACAGGGGCTTATTTATGAGCCCTTGCGTCACTTTTACGCCGGTGGTGCGTCACTTTTTGTGACGCACCAGCGAAGTAAAAAATGTCCCTTGTTGCACCATATTTACAAAGTGACGCTTCTAGGTAGATGCGTCACTTTGTAAACCCCTGCGCCACATTATACCTGTGACAGGTATAATGTATGCAAGGAAGCGTTTTGATGCAAGAAAGAGTCATAGAAGTGATGCAGTGAAATCTATAAGATTTCACTGCGCCATTTCTTGGACGCTAATGGGTCAAAATCTAACGCCTGCCTCATGGCAGGCGTGAGACTGACGCAGGCACTAACAACATGGGACTTGCCCATGTGAAAGTACACATTGCTGGAGTTGCGTCACTTTTGTGACACACTCCAGCAATGCGTCACTTTTGCGCCTTCAGATACGTCGGAAATACTGACGTATCTGTAACTCCTTGCGACATGTTGCGTCATACTGTAAATATGACGCATTCTTAGTGTCCCAGGGAGAGCGCAGTGAAAAGTGACGCATTGCTGTTTTAACGCAGTGATGCAGGCCCTTTTCATAAAGGAGGCCCACAGTGTTTTATGTTTTGTAAGTGGAGACCTGAGGCCCTATTATGTAAAGGGTGCACTTTCCCTGTTTGCCCCCAGTGCACCTCAAAACAGGTGCACAGAACACAAACAGGGTAAGTGTGCCCTATTACATAGCATGAGCTGCCCCCAGGGCAGCCGCAAACTAACGCTGACCAGGGTACAGCCCATTCAGATAAAAAAACAGAGTGGCTTTGAAGCAGCCGCTTCGTGTTTGACTGTGCAGGCGACAACCCACCTGATTAGAGAGCACCTTGCAGGCAGGTGCAGTGAGCGACTGCACTCACCTGCAAGGGATGTCTTGGGGTTTCCCACCTTCAGAGGGCTGTTATCATGGGACGCACTGTCAGTGCACCACCTGACAGCTTCTTTGCTTCAGCGCCCGCCTCTATAATACAGCGTATGAGCAGAGGCAAAGGGATTCCTTTAACGGCATGGAGTTGCGCCCCATGCAAATGAGGGAATGCCCTCTTGAGAAAGCACTGGCACTGTATGTGCACCAGTGCTTTCAGTATTACAGAAGGGGCTTCATAGCTGGGCCCCTAACTTGCCCCTTGTGACCCCTGACACTGCCTTTTGCGACCCCTGACCTCAGAGGTGGCAAAACCAGTTCGAGGAACACAAGGGACAGCTCGTCCCAATGGACATTCTCACTCTAAAGGTAGCACAAGATTTCCTACACAGGTGACAGCTTTGGATGGCACAGATTATGCCCATTTTAGGTCGCATTTCATGCTCGGAAAGCCACTTATTGTGGTATTGTTAACTTGCCTGTAGCACTACCTCATCACTGGGAAGATATACACCTTTAAGGTACTGCACTGTTTGCATACTAGTTCAGGTACTTCAAGTTTAACTCTGACTCCTGGTCTTTCAGTTCTCCCATTAACTTGTGAGTTGCGTTAGGATGTCTCCAATGATGCAGCACCGCTCTCACTTATTCATCTCATCTAGAATCCATCTAATCACTATGGGCCCCATTCACAAAGGTAAAATGAGACAAAAGTCTAACTTTACGACTTTCGGTATTCACAAAGGGCATTTACTACTCGTAAATGGCCTTTGTGAATACAAAAAGTCATAAAGTTCAAATTTTTGGTATTCACAAAGGGCATTTACGAGTCGTAAATGCCCTTTGTGAATACCAAAAGTCATAAAGGTAGACTTTCTTCTCACTTTATGTTTGTGAACGGGGCCCTTGATCTTTGCCACCTTCATGCCCCTGCCTCAAGGTTCTTGATTCCAATGCGCACACAGAAGTGTTTGGGGAAATAATGGACTACCTGACTCCATAATAGTAGATTAATTGCAACAAAAATTCTCCTGAGACGTTTGAGAGGAATAGGTCCACACCATTAATGTGTGCCTGTGTAAGTGTGTTCTTGTGTGTGTGTGCATGCATATGTGTGTGTGTCTGTTGACTAGTGAAACATAGAGTTCATAAGGAGAAAGGTAACGGGGCAAGAGACTTGAAAGGTAGGAGAGAACAGGCTTGTCCTCTGCAATATACGATAGTTACCATTTTCCAACAGGCTGAAAATAGGCTTTTATGTATTCAACCTTTGGCCAGCCACCACTGATGAAGCTGGCAAGCTGGCTTGCAGCACATTAGGATTCTGCAGGCAAATGATAGACATAGGATCCTTAGGGGGCCACTCGTGGCAGGTAGGATACTGTGGCGTCAGAAACAACAGTTCAGTTCTGAAACAAATGTCTGAAAATGATTGTTAATGTTTCGGCTAAGACCCTTGTTATATAGGTGTTTTTTGTATCTTGACAAAATGGAATCTACCTTTGACCCTTACTATCTGTTTTTTTAACTACTTGGAGGAGTTAAAGGTGTTCTGCAAGGGAGGGGGTTAGTTGTGAGTGGGGAATCCACCCAAAGGAGAACATGAGGAAGCAACCTTATTTTTTTATTTTTTTTTATTTTATTAGAGATAAGGCAGTTACAGATCAGTACATATCCAGAAAAATATAAATACAACATTCATTATCATATTCAATAATTTAGTTGACATAATTCAAAGATGATACGATACATATTGAAAAATATAAATATAGAAATTCATAGTATGTAATAAAATTAATCAGAGCTGTACAAAAGTTAATAACATACAATCAAGGTTCCTAAAAAAGATTTCATCCCGGCATAACTCATGAATCTAAATTCCTCCAGATCTTCACCGGTGCCCATATATTCCTACCAAACTCCTGCTTTTTTCTCCCCTTAAATTCATATAGGCAGGCTTCCAGATTGTGAATACCCAGCAGCCTAGACAAGGAAGCAACCTTAAAAGAGAACCAGGACGGTGGTGGTTTTGAGTAAGGCCCCGGAGGACCCCAAGATTAGTGAGGACTCTGAGTGGGAGGGTTCCCAATCCGTCGGGTTCTCAGCCAGGCACAAAAACAGCTGACTACCCCGCTGTGAAAGAAATTGAGGCAACTGCAACCGCGAAAGTCCAAAACACTGATGTGTGCACACCTCCATAAGTCACTTTTCACAGTTTCTGCATAGGAAATCAGAACATCTTGGTCCTGATGAGAACCCGAAAAAGAGTTGGGTTTGAAATGCGTCGGCCCTCTCTGTCTGTCCTTGCCAAACAAATTGTGTATTTTGATTACATTTACAATGGAACTACTTAGTTTTGTTAGATGTACGGAAGGGTGGTAATTTTAAAACATCCCTACATCTTTCTTTTTAGCGAGTGTGATCTTTACGTTTGGCCTAGGGATTTATGAATATGTTCACTGGCTTTTCATTAGCATTGGTGTTTGGTATGGATGATATGTGTGATAGTGAGTTGTGTTTGTGAAACGAGTGTGTGAAGGTGTGGCTGAGTGAGCATCTTGAGTGCCTGTGGGTGTCACACTTAAGCGTAGTAATTTGTATATAGTTTTTCTTCTTTTTTGGTTTTGATATAATGTTTTTGAAATACTTTTGATAAAATGTGCGTTAAATGAATTTGCAAATGAAATAAATAAATGATGGATTAATTTCAAGATGGACATATATGTTTTATTCATATAGCCCTGAGAAAAATAGTTTTCCATAATTGTTGCTCAGTACTGGCAATTGTTTTGTTTTGATGTAGTAGAGAGAAGGGCAGAGGCTGAGAGAGCTTCAGCTGAGGAGAGAATGGTGGAGGCTGGAAGTGCCTTCATCAGAGAGAAATTAGCTCTTGAGGTGAGGACATTAGTCCATGAGCATAGTTTAAGAGTTCTGGGCTTACCAGCACTGCAGGTGGAGTCCAGTTGTGGCAGCAATACGGAGTCCAATTTGAAAATTCCTCCCACACACCCACAGACTTGGGGGCAGATTTATGATAACTGGCGCATCCCCAGGGATGCGCCAGTTATTTTGCGCCGCTGCTCCGCCACCCATGGTGCGCCGCATTTACAATGCGGCGCACCATGGGGCAAAAACGACACAGATGCGTGACACATCTGTGCCGTAAAGGTGGCGCATTGCTGGAGTTGCGTCGCAAGCGCGACGCAGCTCCAGCAAGGCTCGGGGGTGCCCCATCTTTACAATGCTGCGTCAAGACCTACGCCTGCTTCAAGCAGGCGCAGGGTTTTGACGCAGCATTGGCCTGAAAGTGACTGAGTGCAATCTTATAGATTTCACTCAGCCACTTTTGCGAGGCGCACCTGCCCCGGAACGCCCACCCTGCGCCGGAACGCCCACAAGTGGCGCAGGGCTTTTCAACATGACGCATCTGCCTAGATGCGTCACGTTGTAAATGGGTCGTAGCGATGCGCCACATTTACGCCGCAGTTGCGTGACGCAAACGTGACGCATTCCCAACATAAATCTGCTCCCTTATGCCTAACTTCAAGGAGTGGGAGTATATACATCTTAGGTTGCAGGAGTATGAGAGAATTCTGGTAGTGCATAGGATCCCAGAGGAGGATTGGGGAACTGGCCTGGGTCAATATATTCCTGAGGATTGGAGGGATGCCACACTGGACCAAGATGTAGTGACTGGACGAGGTACACCCCCATGAAGGAGACCCTGATGGAGCGTGGCTTGCAAGAGAATGATGGAAGACGCGATGTAGAACTGCTCTGCACAGCATCTGACTTATCTGCCAGTTATGCAACCCATGATCGCCCATCCATTGGCCTGAGCTGTGCCTGATGCCAAATAGCAGGCACCGGTCTGGGTGGAAGCTGTGATGATGAACAAGGACTCACCGAGTTAAGGTAAATCTATGCTACAACGCTATCTCCCTGGTGCACCTGGCAAAGGGCTCCCGCATTCCCATGCTTAAACATATGTTCACCGCGCCAATAACAATTGGGAAAAACTGCTAAATTCACAGTTTTTATTTCCTTTTAACATTCTTGCTCTCAGCTTAATCACTCTCTTCACTGGTCCACCGCTGAACTATTCAGATTGTTGTGGAGGGAAGCTGGAAACTAAGCGTGCACCGGAACTGATTACTACTTCCTCTGCTAGCGGCGCACAGGTCAGCAGGCCAGTTGTTCTGCCCCGTCCAACCAATAACAAGCATTTACAATGCAACGGTTTCGCCTTTGCAAAAGTTAGAGCTATTGGCATTGTAAATGACAACATTTTTATTTATGTGTTGGTTTTGAAAACAGATAAATAAATGGCATTGTCATTTACAATGCCAATAGCTTAATCTCTCGAAAATGCCACACACACACACACACAGAGAGCCCCCCCACACAGAGCCCCCACACACACAAAGAGCCCCCCCCACACACACACACACAGAGCCCCCCACACACACACACAAAGAGCCCCCCCCCACACACACCCACACAGAGCCCCCCCACACACACAGAACCTCCCCCACACACCCACACAGAGCCCCCCCACACAGAGCCCCCACACACACTGCAAGCCCCCCCCACACAGAGCCCCCCCACACGGAGCCCCCCCACACACTGCGAGCCCCCCCCACATCAATAGAACAGCAGGTGTGCTGGCATGGAGGCACAGGGGTCTGCAGGGCCTACTGCACCTCAAACACTACTGCCTTTTGACTACCAAATCAGGGGAGTATGCCCATTTTCCAGATTCTATTGGGTACAAGGGCATCCTTGCTGTGCCACTTCGGGCAGCCCAAACACATTCAAAAGGCCAACATTTTCCCTTCTTGCAACAGTTACTATCCGACTATTAATCAGGTGTGGCATGCTGGGGTTGTTTGCTGTCACGTTCACAATGAAATGGGGCATCAATATTGGAAGTGTCACTGGTGGCTTTGTGCAATGATAACCACGCCCAGGAAATGAAGCAAAAGCGTAAGTATTATTGTATGACCAAATGTAAGCCTGGGCAGTGTTTGCCTATTCTCGGCGATTAGTGAATGCTGAATAACTGAGAAATGGAAGAATTAATTAACATCCTCATTGTGTAAGAAATATGTGGCAAATGTCAGAATGAAAAGGCCCACAGTCCATGTGCATACGAACCACGAGGTCATCGTGAAGCAATTGTGGCTTTATAACAACCACTGTTGTAATGCATTCAACTTCCATTTTCCGCATGCGCCCAAGATGTTTTATTTGCTATTTTACAGTGACGTCATTACCATGTTGTGGACTCGTAACGATCCTCTTGCGTGCATGCAATGATAACGATCCTCTTGCGTTCATGCAATGCTTAATTTGAGCTGGTGGTTTCTGTGCTAGGCACTGGCACATAATTGTGAACACCAGCACGTATGACAGTCAGCCACATGGTGGCGCTGCCTGTGTAATTTCGAGATACACAGAGTAACAAATGTTTATTAATTCAATATATATTAAAAAGATTCATTTCTGCTGGCCAAGCCATTCTTATAGCTTTGGTGCCTGTAAATGTTTGAACTATCACATTTGTAGGAGTGTTAGGGTTAATAGTTGTGCAGGTATTGTTGGCAGTGCTGGCTGGGGCAATGGGTGGTTAAAGCTGCAGTGGCCACCGGACAAGGGCCATGGCGCACATTGTATTCCTAATTAAGCACTACGTGCTTGCCTGCTCTATCCCTCATGCAGAATAGCCAGGTACGCAGTGCTGGTGTTTCTACTGAAAGTGTAACAAATCAGCCCTACTGTGAAGTCAAAACCCATCTCTGTGATGCAAAATGCACCTTCTTGCGTTGTCTCATGCTAGCTCTCCCGATATTCTTATGTAACTTCCACTGCTTGTGCACTGTGACAAATTACCTCGCACTAGCACTTCAGTTATACAAGAACATTAGAGTTATTGTTATGTCATAACTTGCCCTCCATGTCGCCTTAGTTCACAATTGTGACATCATAATAGCCCTCCCTTTAAGGAGAAATAGTGTAGGTACCGTGATGCCATGCTGCACTGCTGTGATGCCCAGGCCCCCGTTCTACTGCACTGTGGCAAGCTACACCGCACTGGTGCGGCCACCCAGTAGGATGGTAGAGCTATTGTGATCTCAGATCGCGCATTTGTGATGTCACACGTGACCTTTTTGGAAGTCCAGATGCCAGGACCTGCGAGCCCTTATTCTAAGTACCACCCCTGCACTCGGGCAAGCTACACTGCATCAGCACTTACGCTGAACATGAATGGTAGAGTTACTGTGATGTCACGGCTCACCATCTGCGACGTCAAAAACCCAGTTAAGGTGATAGAATAATGGATTATGTACTCATTGACACCTTCCCCCAAAGAGGAAGGAAAGTTACTGAGATGTCACTATCCACTTCCTATGACGTCATGATGACCCACCCTGTATCGCCCCGTGCCCCTTGCACTCGACTTTGAGAACTGTCCAGCTTGCAAGTTTCCGAGCTCTCCGTTACTCGTTCGTGACATCATTGTGCCCGACTTTGTGATGGCCAATGGCCGCACTGTGATTTTAGAATGCTGGAACTGTGGCGTCATCCTGCTCCCACTTTGATGTCATCATAACACCCCCTTCACGCAACCTGTTCTTGCGACTAGTGGCTCTTCTGACAGTGACAGTATTAGACATATTGAGTGTGTAACCAGTGACAGTTCAGAATGCCGGAGTCATCCTCCTACCCTCGTCCCGCGGTCCCCTCCCCTCTCTTACCTTTGCCGCTCCCTCCCTCCAGTTCCTTCCCATCTCTGCCACCTTGCGGCTCCGGCTCTCCACACAGGCGCTGCGAGTAGAGAAAGACCCAGTTAATTCCAGCCTAAACAGCCGAGTGTGTGTATTTATAAAAGCCGATAAGCGCTCCCGGCCTGCTGCTGTCTGGGCGGGGGAGGCTCACTGGAAACTGATCAGTCTCACTCGGGCATTGGAGTGCCTATCCAGACCCGAGCCGGGAGGGCGGGGTGATGGAGAGGGGAGGGGGGCCTGCCGGAGATCCCGAGGTCGGTGCGCACGTCGGAGGAAAGCAGCCTTCGAGGGGAGGCCATCAGACACCTACATTTGGAGGCCCCTTCCCACGGATCTTTGCGTAAGAAAGCGGCCTGATCAGGTGTCTACATAATACCCCATGCATTTATGAGTAAAAAGGGAAGTGACTACCGTCAGACTGGTGAGGTACCCTGACTTCTGGCTGTGAGGGTCCCGGTGCACACGGCAGGGTCTAGAAGACTCCTCGCTGCCTGGAACCCCCTGCAGTGGCATCCGTGCACGCCGAGGCCGGCCCAGAGCAGGGGGTTAGCGGGGGTAGGTGGTCTGGAAGGCCCTCGCAGGCTCGAAAGCCTTGTGGAGAAGTGTGGCTCAGGGGTTAGAGGCGGCAGACCCGGAAGCTGAGATCGGCCCTGGACCAGAGTTCAATTCCCCACCTCGACGGGGCTTGGGCTCAATAATTCCACGGACTCGATAATTCTCGCTCCAGTGCCTACTCGACTCACGGGTTCACACTCTGCGACTCTGGGCAATAGCTTGCTTAATCTCCACAACGGCCCCTCGGGGCGGGATGCCTGGCTTTCACCTTGTGGATACCCTGCCGGGGTTATCTCACAGGGGAATACCAGGACGGGTTCCCTAAGCAAGCGCTTAGATACCTGCGATGTGGGTGATTTGCGCTATATAAATACATGTACATTTACATTTACAAAGCTGTGCCGTGGCATCACTTCACGCCGAGTCGGGCCTCTACCAGACTCCTCTAAACCCTTTCCAAATACAAATTTCCTTCCGCACTGTTATCAGCTGGGCACCTGAAAACACTCAACGGAGAGTGAACAGATGGCCCCCTTTCTTCTCAAACCAGGCCACCCATCACCAGCAATTTGCCCAGAAGCGAGCGTAAGAGGGAACTTGTTTGTGGGGAGGGGGCAGGGGAAACCCTCAGTTCGGTCTGAATCAGACCAGAGAAAAAAAGGGTGGGTCAGACCAGTGCTGAATCAGCTGCAAACAAAGATATGTGAAAATGCAAGAAAAAAGCTGCCGCCTAGTCACTTCTAAAGGCCACATGGCTCAGCAGTACACACACGCAACCTAACACGTGCTGGAAGCTCTTTGTGCACTTAAAACAGAGCAACATGCCAGATATATAACCATGGTTTGGGTTTGTGAATATTTCAAAACACTTCACGTCTTCAGCTATTATCCTTCCCTTTTTAAGTAAGTTGTGCGCAAAACACGGGGCTGTGGTTTCGCGAACTGCAAACTTTAAATATTAACTGGAGTTACAGAAGTTAGTTGCAAACGCGATGCCAATCACCCCATGCGAACCCTTCCTTCGCCGTGAATGCAGGAGCAATCCAACAGCCCTGAGTCAGCAGGCAAAAATTTTTCTAACTTTCCTCCCTCGCTTTTGCACAGTAATTTCAGACAAGAGGAACAAAAAAAAGCAGGATTCCAGAAAACCGGCACCGTGTCTGCTGCAAGCCACGGTCTCGACGGCCTGCCCATGCGACTGTGTCTGCAAGACCATGTGCGTGCTTCAGTTGGACTCTTGTCAGTGCCTGCTGCTCCAATTTAAACTCCCCATGTGATTCTCAAGTCATGAGGGCACTCGTTTTTCATCAGCAGGTTTTTATTTACAACGTCAGTGAATTCTGGGATTTTTAGTGTTCCTTCAGCTCAGTTACAAGTACACTGTCACACATGAGGAAAAAAAAAACGGTTTGCGCAAGTCATGGAGCGGAAAAGGTGTCCCTCGTGGCATAGAGTAATTTGGTAACCTCGCCCACATACCTCCCTGAACGTACCTGCACTTTATTGACCTTAAGGCCTGTCTACTTATTCCCATTGTTTTAAACGTCGCAGCAACTTGCTGTTCTGACCTCATACTGTGCCTGATTCTCTTTCAGCGTGTCTCCTCAAGGGCTGGAATTGGCATTTGTGTATATGCTTGAGCACAACTGTGACTTTCCTTTAGGTGCTTGCATGTTTCTTGTGCTCCATGTCCGAGATTGCCTCTCTGCTGTATCCCCCGACTAAGGGCCTCGGGCAACATTATGGTGACGTAAAGCGCTATAAAATAATAAGCCATACAATGTTAACATTTTTACTTGCACCGGTCTGTGAGTCGGCACGAGGCGGTGGTGCCCGTTCCCCCATGCCCATTATCTGCCTGTGCCTGAATGCGATGGGGTCTGTTCCTCAATATGCCTGCAGGTGACTGAATTCTTTCCTTTATCTGGTTCTGCCCACTCCGCACGTGTGCAAGTGACGGTATTCATTCCAACCCAAATGCGTGCGTGTAATGGTGCCCATTCCTCCACGTGGTTGTGTCCATGTGCCTTTCTCTATCATTCCTTTATGTGCCTGCTCGTTCACTTACCTGTCTATAAACGACTGTGTCCAGTCCAGGTACTTCTAGAGCACGTGTTGTCTCTGTGCCTTCCCATTACCGGCCACTGTGTCCCACAAAGGCGGGGGCTGGGAGAGGCAGCCCTGCATGCTCCGATCACACAGGCACTCAGTGCAACCTTTGGAAACCCAAATACGACACGTGGCTAGATTCGCGCAAAATAAAAATGTTCGCTTCTGCTACAGTAGTTACTCAGGGATCGATCACCAACTGCACGAGGAAACGTGCTTTGACGTAATACTCCCCCATAAACACGCTAAAGGGAAGCGCATGGCTATTTTTTTCCAGAGAGATCCTGTTTGCTCCTTTGTTTTGTTGAAATGAGCAGTTCCTAAACAAACAAAACAAGGTCAATTTGCGATTCGGGGGCGTGTTTTTCGCCCTCTCCCCTTCCCATTGGCTGGAAGGTAAAATTCCAGCCAATGGGAAGAGGAGAGGGCGGGAGTTAAAAAAAGACACGGAAACGCCCCCGAATCGCGTCAAGGCGGGCCCTGAACTCAGAATCGCTCCTCTCCTCCAATGGCTGGCCAGCATTTACGAGGCCAGCCATTGAAGAAGAGGGGCGTGTTCAGGCCCCCATACTAATAACAAAAGATTTCGGCTCCGCCCACCCACTGCTTTCGCAGTGGGACGGGAGCCGAAACCTAAAAAGTGCTGCCTTTCCTTTCGCGCAGCTGACTCACCGAGTTAAGGTAAATCTACGCTACAGCGCTATCTCCCTGGAGCACCTGGCAAAGGGCTCCCGCATTCCCATGCTTAAACATATGTTCACCGCACTGATAACAATTGGGAAAAACTGCTAAATGCACTGTTTTTATTTCCTTTTAACATTCTTGCTCTCACCTTAATCACTCTCTTCCCCGGTCTACCGCCGAACTATTCAGATTGTTGTGGAGGGAAGCTGGAAACTAAGCGCGCACCGGAAGTGAATACTACTTCCTCCGCTAGCAGCGCACAGGTCAGCAGGCCAGATGTTCTGCCCCGTCCAACCTATAAAAAGTGATGCCTTTCCTTTTGCTCAGCGGATGCGCGCAGCGGGCGTGCCGAAGGCAAGCCCATTTGCGCAGATCTGCGCCTGGAGCGGGCACAAGGCCACCCCCCGATCCATCTAGCATAACTACCCACGAGAAACCTCTAGCTTATACATCTGAACAACTAAAAACCATACTCTCCACCTGCAACTACCATCAAAAATGTCCTACTTTCAATTTTGAAAAATCAGTCCATCACCCTGCCCTGTGCTGCCCAAATTTCCATTTCTCCTTAGACACTTTCTAGTCACCCCATCCTCCTCCGAAAACCACCTCCCCACAAACAAACATTCACTCTGCCTTGATAAATGCCTGGTCCCTCCCAAAACACAATACGAAATCCGGAACCTTATAGAAAATCACAACTTGGACCTTCTCTTTATAACCAAAACCTGGGGGGACCCTGCCTCTGGGCTGACTTTTGCTCAGCCACACCAGAAGGCTACCCTGTTTGCAGATTCGACAGACCACAAAAAAAGGTGGAGGCCTTGCACTCATTTACTGGGAAAACTATTCCATCAGGACGGACTCAGTCCCCACTAATATCTGCGAAGCTTGTAGCTTCTCAATCACAATCCCCCATCACCCCCCTTTTAACGGTATTCTTTTACACCGTCCCCCTGGATCCCTCTCGGACTTTCTTGCCTCCATGGGCTGTTTAATTGAATTAGTGGTAGGTGAAAACAGTTTCTCCATTTTAGGAGATTTTAATTTCCATCTGGAGGTACATGACGACCAAGACACTGTAGCCCTACTAGCCGAACTCAATGCGGTAGGCCTCACACAAATTGTCGCCTCCCCCACTCATTCTGCTGAACATACATTAAACGGACTATTCTCCAATCACCTGCACCTTGTCCTAGAAAATGTCCTACCACTACCTTGGACTGATCATCATGCAGTCCTTTTTGATATTCCATCCAAAACCAATTCCCCCCTCATCTCAATTTCTCACTCCCCAGACAGTTCAAAGCTTGGAGCAACATTGACCCCCTCGAGTTGCAATCTTCTTTACTTGCTTCTCAGCCTGACCTTCCCCCCCAATGACCCTGAATCAGCTGCTAAACACTACACACTTTGGATCAACAACGCGGTCAACTTGGCGGTACCTACCAAACATAGGTCCAATAACAGAATCACTGTCTCTGCACCTTGGTTCAGTGAGACCCTTAGGCGCGAAAAACAAAAATGCAGACATCAAGAACATCGCTGGCGTTTAAACTATTACCCCACCCAAAAATCCCTCTATAAACAATCCCTAGGTAATTACAAACGCCTCCTGATCACAGCTAATAGCTATTTTAACTGTAATCAAATTGAATCTGCACAAGATTCTGTTAAGCAACTGTTCCAAGTCGTCTCTAAGCTATCAGGACAAGGGTCGAATCTTCCCATTCGCGATTCCCAGACACTCTGCAACTCGCTAGCCACACACTTCCAGGAGAAAGTCAGCTCCATCTACAACAACTTCACACTAAATAACTCTTCCAACATAACCACAGTTGATACCAGCGAATCCAGCGAACCTATAGGCCTCCCCGCTCCCCTAGAATCCACTCCCACTAGCACATATCACCCCCCCTCCTTTGAGGAATTTAATCGAATCTCCCCTGATCTCATCACTCATCTCCTCTCCTCAATGAAATCAGGATCTTCAGACGGTCCATGCACTCCGGCCACCTTAATCTCAACCCTGTCATCATAGGATCCAATTTAGCTAACATACTTAACTCTATGTTCAAAACTGGTATATACCCCTCCATCTAGAAAAAGACGGTCATTAAGCCCCTTATCAAAAAGATCAACCTTGACCCAGCTGACACAACCAGTTACAGGCCTATCGCATGTCTACCCTTACCAGCAAAAATTGCAGAGAAAGTTATGAATACCCAATTGACACATTTCATTGAAGAAAACCACTTACTGGATGGCACCCAGTTTGGCCTCAGAAAGGGACACAGCATGGAAACCGCCCTCATTAAAGCTTCTGATGAAATTAAAAAGAATCTTGATGCAGGAGGAGCTGTGGTTCTTGTTCTGCTGGATCTTTCTGCAGCATTCGACACGGTCGACCATGCCGCCTTGATCGGCAGTGTCACTGCCTTAGGTATTTTGCACATGGCCAGGGCCCTCCTTGCATCATTTTTGGCCAACCGTTCACAATCAGTCACGCTTGGCAATTTCACCTCCCCCCATTCAGGTTTCCTTGCGGTGTGTGTCAGGGATCCTCGCTAAGCCCGACCTTGTTTAATATCTATGTGTTGATCCTGGTGAGGGTCATTAAATCCTACACCCTGGGTCTCACATCCTATGCCCACGATACCCAACTAGTGTTGGCAATACACAATGATGGAGCTAAGGTGGCAGCCAACTTCCAGCAGGGAATGCTTGCCATAAGCACCTGGATGGCAAACAACTGCCTCAGACAACTCCAGCAAGACGGAGGTGATGATCTTTGGTAATCTTACACCCCCTGCTCCTCTCTCTTGTGGCTATCAGACTTAGGAACACCCCCCTCACCAGTCACAAAAGTTAGAAATCTCGGAGTAATTTTCAACACTAAGTTGTCATTTATGCACCATGCCAATTCAGTAGTCTTCTCAGCTTTCTACACCATTAAAATCATAAAGAAACGTCTTCCATACCTCCCATCCGCAGCCGCTAAAACACTAATCAGCACACTTGGCATGTCCAAAGTAGATTACTGTATTAGCCTATTCATTAATGCACAAGAAAGAGTTCTTAACAAACTTTAACTAGTACAAAATGCAGCGTCCAGGCTTCTGCCAGGCACTTCCAAATGTAAACCCATCTCTAAAGGGGTTTGCCAACTCCACTGGCTGCCTGTCAAAAGCAAATCCAAGTTTAAGGCTCTTTGCATCGCATACAAGGCCATTCATTCCATCAGACCTGACTTTCTCAAGCAATCCCTCCACCCGTACAACCCCCCCAGACGATTAAGCTTCTCTACTGTTAATCTTCTCATTGTTCCCCGCACAAAAAAGCATCTTGGGGTGACAGATCCTTTCTGTGTGCCACACCGAACTTTGGAGCAAGCCCCCCCACATCAAGACCAGTCCTACCCTGCTCACCTTCAGGAAGCAGATGAAGACATGGCTTTTCAATCAATAAGCGAGTCGTCTTTACCTTCCTGGTCTCCAATCCTCAGCGCCGAGACACCCACGGGTAGTTGCAAGCTTTATAAATTGCATAAATAAAATAAAGGCATTACCCTGTGCCACTGGACCTTGCACACATAACCGGCTTCGGCGTGGTCCACCTACAGGCTCTGTGCGATGGCAGTACTGGAGTGCTGACTCTCCCTCCTGCCCACTGCTACATGTCAGGAGGGTAGCGGAGCCTTACCTGGGCCCTCGGGGAGGTGCGGAGGGATGCACGATGGGGCAGGACCGAGAGTGCAAGCAGCTGGAGGTGATCAGTGAGGAGGCGAGGAGGTTGGTGTGCGAGAAGGGAGCCACGTGAAACTAGGCACATAGGCTGCATGGTGACCAGCCAAACAGAGGCCGAAGGCTTCTGGGCACCCTGTATTATGGATTTGTCATAGCCAAATGGCTCATAATGAAACACTTATAATCCAGCTATGATTGCATGGGAACATTCCCTTGTAAACTGGGCCAGAGCCGATGGGGTCTCTCTCCGCAGGGAGGACGCGTTAGGACTACGCAAGTTCCCGATAGCGGATCGCTGGAATGCGATTCTTAGATCCTTTCAGAAGACTGCCAGGCCTGATACACAATCAGATATGTCCCTGGGGATGACCAGGCATATGACGGGGTAGGGGACACTAAAACACAAGTTAGCGGTATCCAATATGATTTGAGCAGTATCTAATATACTATGAGTTGGCAGGGGTGAAGGTCACAGGAACACCAAGCAAATACAATAAAAAAGCAACCCCGGGAGATACTGGGGTCTAGATAAGCTGGGAACAAATTTATGTTAATAGTTGATACGTTTGAGAGTTGAAAATAAATCCTCTACAGGCAACTACACACCTCGCAGGTGATACCACATGAATGACTTTATTACAAAATAATGCAGAAAAGATGCGCACACAATCACCCGGTAGAGCAATAGCTACCCCTAACAATTCCACTTCAATTAGTGCAGTAAACAGAGAAATGATGCAACGTGCTATTATTACGAACATAAATTATGTACACAAAATACAACAGAAATTGAAGGGAGGTAATACCAGTTACAAGACAAAACATGTATGAGTGAATGTGTTGTGATCTTTACTGCTCAGGGGATATGTAACACCCTTGCAAGAATATGGCAATTGCACATATACTGTAAATTGATGTAACTGCTCAGGTATGATTTCTCATACACGAAAACTCAATAAACAGATTAAACAAAAAACAAATGACGGAGAGCCTGATAAGAACTTATGGCTTCACCCCAGAAGCGTATAAACTGAGGTTCAGGGGCAGCAGGAAGCTGTATCACCAGTCTTGGGAGGAATTTGTGGAGGATTTTTGAAAAGCACTGGATGATTGGGTGAAGGGTAGCACAGTAAACAATTTTGAAGGGCTGTACAATCTGATTTGTCAGAGAGCACATGTTTTGTTGTTGTTTTTTAGGGCTATGCGAACACCTGTTGGAGTGTAAGTTCTCTAACCGTGGTGAACTTGCAAAGGAGGCTGACCTATGGGTAAGTACTGGAGGGTCTGGAAAGGCATTTTGGAGTCATCCTAAAGGGAGTAACTCAGGTCCCCCCAACTGAGGGTGGGGGAGGCTGATAGTAACCCAGTCAGTTCCCAGAGTAGTGGAGTGGGAAAAGGGTCCCATGTCCCTTCTGGGAGTAGGTAGAGAGACGGGGTGGGCAAAGTACCAGTGTGCCTTATGCCCAGCCCCAGGGCCTATAGAGTACCCTGAGGGGCCCCAGGAAGGGAGATTAGTCTTTTTCTGGAGGCCAGCCATTGAGGGTGACCTCAGAGTGTCGGGAGAACACACGTCCTACCAGTTCTGGTGTGTGGCAGTACCACTCTGCAGAGGAGGGTGCAAAGCCCAGATGGAGGGGCTTGAGGGGAGGAAGGACTCTCTTCTAACTCCTGTTCAGCTCAAGAGAACAGGCCCTGGGTTGAGGAACCAGTTTCAGGGTATCACCCCTGACCTGGGGAAAAGGGCGGCTGCAACAAGCGTCCCCACAGATATCTGTTGACGAAAAAGTCACGCATTGCTTGAGTCATGTCACAAGCACAACGCAACTCCAGCAATGCCTGTTGCGGTCTATTCCCAATACACTGCCTACTTCAAGCAGGCATAGGGTTTTGACGCAGAAATTATTAGATTTAACTGCATCCCTTTTACGAGGCTTTCCTGCATGGAAATGCCTACCCTGCATACCTTATACCTGACGCAGGTATAATGTCATGCAGGGCTTTACAATGTGACGCATCTCCCTAGATGCGTCACGTTGTAAATGGCCCACAACTTTTACGCCGCCGCTGTGTCACAAAAGGGACGCAACAACGGTGCAAAAGTGATGCAAGGGGATTTTAAATATGCCCCTTGGTGTTTAAGGCAAGTGGTTAACTACTAACCATTGCATAGTGAAACGCTGCTACATGCTCCTGATCCCCGAGGTACAACTGGAGTATTGTTTTGAACACAGACCCCTTTGGTGAGCAGACTGCGATGCACACTACCTGAGAGAGAAGCGCCATCCAGTGGCACCATCTCTCTATCTGGGGACCCAATTGATGGCCTTGTCAAACCCTCCTGATGGGCCCACATCTACCATGGTAGATGCTGAGTGCAGGGAGAAGTTCTTGGTGACAGCGTTTGCACGCCTCCAGGGAGGAGAGCCCTGCATTTCCGAGGCCACTCCTGCACACCTGGTGTGGCCCTGCTCAATCAAAAAAACAAGAACTGCTCCAATTCCCAGGAAGGTAGGGAGCTTCAGGCAGGAGTCCCACCGGATCCCTTTTGAGCTTTGGGCACATGCGGCGACTCTGAGTTTTGGAACTTCAACAGCTGTGCGACACATTCGAGGACGTCCGCCCCTTTGCCATTCTGCATGCGGGCCCCAGTGGGGTCTCCCACCCTTGCTACAGTGTATGTATTACCCCCTTCACAGGAGGCATATGTTGGGGGCACTTGACAAGTGTGCTATGTTGCTGGGTAACACCTCGTAACACCACGTCGGAGGCCCAATTGGCCAATGAAACTGCCTGTATTTTAGAAATCACTGTAACACAACGAGTAGGTGAGCAGGTTTTCCTGTGCCCTTCTCTTGACTCATAAACATACTGGTTTCCTTGAGGTGCACAAGGATTCACTGTAGCCCTATTGGTAGTAAGTAGTGCAAATGCGGTGGGCCATCTTTTTTTAGAGTTATAGCGATGATTCATGTGCTGGTTCTAAAACACTTTGGTTTACCTGCATGGCATTTATGATTCATGCGCTTTCTTCTATCTAACTGCTGCAGTTAGATAGAAGAAAGTTAGTGTATGTCGATTTTATTCTTGCACTGTCAGGATTATAAGTACTCTCACAGGATTTGCATAATATACAGTGTTTATGATTCATGTCATTTTGGTGTGAGTTTATGTATAATATACTATATATTTTAATATAATCCTGTGTGGAGTCTCTCTTGTGGTGTATTCATTGTGTTTCCGTATGAGTGTGTTGCGCAAGCACTTTACACATTGTCTCTGATGATAAGCCTGCCTGTTATGCGCCAAGCTAGCAGAGGATGAGCACAGGTTTTCTTTGGTGTGTAACTTACTTGTCCTGATTAGAGTGAATGGTTCTGCCTGGCGTAGGCACATACCATGGCCAACTAAAAACCCCAACTTTAACACATAAAGAGACTGAAACTAGTATTTTTGAACAACAAATGTTCAAACTCTCCGACCTAAGGCATGAACAAAGTCCTATTGCAAAATTAAACCAGCTTAGCCCTTTAAATGGAAAGCATCACTTAACGTGTATGTGTAATGCGCATGTTCACACAGGGGCCTTGAGGCCCTGAATAATGTTTATTGTTACCCAACTCAGTTATACTCATTTTATTTACCTCAGAAGGATGAAATGCTGAATGGGCCCACCGGGTTTTGATTTGAACCTATGTCCATGAGGTCAAACACAGGCCCCTACATTAGTCTGCTAAGACACTAGACCTGGCACAAGCATGTGATTAAGAAACAGCAATACCAAATTGCTAGTTAAAAATCAGCATTCATGCAATTTAAAATACAGCCACTGCACCACCCTGTAAACTATAGACTTTCTCACATGAGAATGGCAATTAAATAGTCTTTAACAGCCCTTTATTTTGCCCCTATCTAAGCCCTTTCCTACGGATATCTCTGAAGTGGATGAAACAAATTAATGGGTAATTAAGCTTTGCTGTTTTCAGTTTATATTTTTGGTAAATTGTGGTGTTTTTTTTCTTTGTTTTCCAGTGATTTCAATACCTGAAGAAAACATTGGTTGTCAGTGGTTACACATTTTTGCACCATTAAAAACAGAAACAGAATTTTTCTGCTGTTTATGGAACATTTTGCTTTTATTAGTGATTTCTTTCTGCACTGATAGTGCATGGTACATAGACAGTGTACAGACACTGTATATGAGGTCCAAATGCATTTTTACAAATCAAACTTATTTTAGTATACCATACAATACTTCTTCAGTGAGTCTTTGGTCATGTACGGTCGGTCTGTCCTTCCCATGTAAACTTTTATCTGTGAAAAGGCCTTCTCAACATTGGCATGAGACGGGCAAAGCCAAATCAGGCAGTACACAATTTGCTAACTCTGCAGCCACTGACATAGCTTTCCATGCCAATACTTCATCCTTTGCAGCACTGACCGAAGTAATTGTTTGCTTTTCAGTTTTCCATTCACTTTAACTCCATTTGACCAATCCTGATGGCAGCTGAATTAGGACAAGAGCACAGAGGTCAAAGGAAGAGCATGAGGGGCAATAAGCCACCATAGAACTCATGTTTGTCAAACCCTGCAATGTGTTTACCAATAGCAATAGCTGTTAAAGTGCTAGGCTATCTGGTGAAATATGAACATGTATTGGGAAAAAATTGTATGCTAAATGTAAAAAAAAAATGGCTGGCCCCCATCACCGAGCCTGAGGGTCTGGTTATAACTGCCCCGGTCCCCTTATGTCTTTCTTCCCCTTTTGTTAGGATTCAGGACTGAGTCCCAAGTCCTGAGATGGTTTACGCTACATCGCTGTTGATGTGGTGGCAGCCAAATCAGATCTTTCCAGCTATCTGTGGGGTCCACGGACCATCTGTGGCATTATATTCAACCTTTTTGAGCATTATTGCTCAAAAACTACTGAACTGTTTTATACCAAATTGGAAAAAGCACTCATTCTGAGCCAAGATCTAGCTTTCTGTCAAATTTGGTGCAAATGTAGCCTGCGGTTTGAGCTTTAGCTGTGCTGTAACTAAAACTTTCCTCCCACCATGCACTGACTATGACTTCACATATTACATCACTTATGGCATATTAAATGACATCATTGGTGACATTACAGATGACATCTCAAATTACATCAGATTGCTTCACTTTTTTAAATTGCAGCAAACAAAGGGCCAACCATCTAAATACCACTATAACTTAAATGCAAATTTTGCAAAAATGGTGAACCAGATTTGTACTAAATAACAAAAAGCCAGACTTTTGAGTAGCTGTATCATTCCCTAGAGTTCCTATTGGTATTAACATGGGAAAATTATGTTTTAGGAACCCCTTTTTCTTAGTTACCACTTGACAGGCTACCCCAATACTTTCCAAAAATGAGCTGATGTGGATGAACTTTTATTGTGATATTTTTTGAAGAAATGTCAACCTGCTTAAAGTCATTAGCAAAAAATAAAAATGCTCTTCCTCTGGAAACCGTGACATAATAACTTCACAGTGACTTTCAGCTTTGTAACATGTATATATATATATATATATATATATCTATATCTATTACCCAGTGGTGGTTTCTACTGCATAGTTGTAGTAAGGTCAGCATTTCAATAGGAAATGCCTTTTTTGTTTTGCTAATAACTTAGACCTTTTTTGACAAATCTTCATAAAACCTTCCAAAAAGTGAGACTTTTTGACTAGTTTGTGCATGGATAGTTTTGGGGTGATCCATCAAGCAGGGGCTAAAAAATAAGGGGTGTCCAGACGCAAAATCCCCTTGCAGTTTTCCAAAGTCTTGTCAGAAGCATTTTTACAAAACCTGCTGAACAGAATTACACCTAATTTGGCAGAAAGCTAGATTTTTTTTAAAAGGTTTTATTGTTCAAGCACAATAAACACGGGACCTGTAGCCTACATCCACGAAAATGGCAAATTCCCGGAGGAGCACATTGAGATTAGCACAAGGATCGCGGACGTACAGAGTGATATCGTCGGCATACATTGATATCAGTATCTGCCGTAAGTTACAATGCAGCGCCATGTCATTATGACGTTGTCTCATCCGTGCCGCTAGTGGTTCAGTGACCAAGGTGAATAGAAGGGGGGACAAAGGGCAACCCTGTCGGGTGCCTTGAGTAATCGAAAATGTCGTGGACATGTACCCATTAACAAGCACCTTGGCGCCTGGTTGGCAATACAAGAGTCTGATCCAAGAAATAAAAAGTGGGGGAAAGCCCATCCGTTGCATAATCCCAAATATGTAATCCCATTTGACGGAATCGAAGGCTTTGGTGGCGTCAAGAAAGACCGCCGCCAAGGGCAGGTCTGGGGAGACAGTATCCAAGACAGTAAAAAGAGTGCGCAAATTGTGGGAGGTAGACCTCCCCGGGGCAAACCCAGACTGATCCTGTAAGACTAAGTGGGCTAGCAGCAAGCTCAGCCTATTGGCAATAGGTTTCGCCAAAATTTTGGCATCACAATTGAGTAGGCTTCCCCAGGTTTCAAGAGGGAGACGATGAGCGCTTCTCTCATGGACGGCGGGAGGATACCAACGTCCAAAGATTCTTCAAATACTTCGTGCAGGATGGGCGCCATTAGGTCTATGTATGTTTTGTAAAATTCAATCAGGATGCCATCCAGTCCGGTGGCCTTACCTGATTGCATGCCCATGATGGCCTTGCATACTTCATCCAGTTCAAATGGTGCGCATAAGAATTTGCGGTGCACATCACTCAGCCAGCCTAAAGCGACATCATCTAAATAGGAATACAGATCAAGATCACGTTGGCCAGTGCTTGTGTATAGGGTGGCATAATGGCTGGTGAATTCATCTAAGATGCTGGTGGTATCCCAGCATCTTGTACCATCTGATTTTTCTAATTCTATAATGGAGCTGGACTGTCGTGGGTGCCTAACCGTGTCTGCGAGCGTTTTGCCTGGGCGCTCTCCTTCTCCATATTTACGCGCCAACCAGTGTTTCCCCCGAAAGCGCGTCTCCCTGCGCGCTTCTGCCATAAATCCAGTCAATGTCGCCCTAAACATGCCTTGCATGTCCCCATCCGGGTGCTGTGTTAGCCACGCTTCAAGTGTTTGGAGGTGGCGGTCCAGCCTATGGAGTGAATCAGTAATGCTCTTCCGTTCTCCCGCACCCTTAAATATGCAAACTCCTCTGATTGTGATCTTGTGACCTTAAACGCCTCCCAAATGGTTTCTATGCTCTGCACAGACCCTCTATTCTTTTAAAAGAACTCCCTAATCTCGTCCTCCAATTCTGTCCGGAATACCTCATCTAACAACATGCGTGTATTCAGTCTCCATGCGCAGCACGGGGGCCCAAAAGTCGCAGAGGAGAGCGTAAGCTTGACAGGTCCATGGTCTGAATATGTTCTGGCCAAGTGCTGCACTGTGCTAAGCACAGGGCCAAGTCTGCGAGATATGAGCCAATAATCCAGTCGGCCCCAAGAGGCAGCATGAGCAGTGAAGTGTGTGCCATCGCGCTGGCGTGCGTGGACATGTCGCCAAGCATCTAATAAACAATTGTCTGAAATAATGTCATTTAGCGTCGTGGCAGCTTTAGTGCGATGGTGTGGTGCAGGGTTCGACCTATCCGTATCAGGAGCATAGGTGACATTGAAATCCCCACCCCAGATAATATAAGTCGAGACAATCTCCTTTACCTTCTCCCATAAGGAGGAGAAAAATTCGGGGGAGTCTGTGTTGGGGTTATAGCAGCATACCAGGGTCCCTGAATCAAGTCCTAGCTGCCTCCAAGTAAGGCAAAACCTCCCCTGATCATCGCTGGAGGAGCAGGCTGCATAAAAGGGCATTTTTTCTTAACCAGTATGGCAGTTCCCCTAGCATAAGTGGAGTAGGACGAAAAGACCCTGTGCATTGACCATCTGAAGCAAAAGCAGGGGCCCGCAGGGGATTAAGATGGGCTTCCTGCAGCATCGCTATATGGATTTGGTGGCGATCTAAATAAGCTATAATCTGCTTCATCTTCCGGGGATCCCCCAGCCCTCTGACAATCCATGTGATAACATTTAGCGGTGTCACTTTCATGAGTCATCGTATATGTGAGTGAATAAGGTGGCCATGCCCAGCCAGGCAAAAGTGCAATGTGCGCATCCAATATGCGGCCTACTATGTGCAACACCAACAGATGCAGTCAATATGCACAGTGAAGTCATGCAATTAATAAGTACGTAGTGGAGTACAACAAACCTTTCCATACAACACCCTCTCTGCCTAACTCCCCCCTCATCCCCCCCACCCACTGAAGCATCCCAAACATACATGGACCATGCACCCTCTCCCTCTTCCCCGCCCTCCCCCAACAGAAAAAACAATAGCATTATAGGTCTCACTAATCTCATGTAGTGGACCAAAGTGGGGTAAAGCCCTCTGGGGGCCATTCTAGGTGGCGACACAACCACACCCTATCCATACAGTCCAACAGCCAGAACTGCCGTACATGCAGACAGGGGTGCCGGGCGATGAGATATGTGGCACAATCCGGCTTGTCACAGATACATAAGCATATATTATATAGCAGGGCTATCACTGAACAGAGCCCCCCCTGACATATAGTGTAAACCAGCACAGTACATTACTCTTACTGCGGATCAGTGTCCACCTCTTCCATCGGGGAGTGCTGGGAATCTCCCGCAGCTGCGCCGTTTCTATCTGACTTCTTCAGGTGTTTCAAAAATTCCTCTACTTGTTGAGGCTTCGTAAAGAATCGCTGCTCCCCTGATGTGTAACTCGCAGTCTCGCTGGGTACAAAAGTGCATAGTCAATCTGTGCTTTGCGCAATTTATTCTTAACATCCATAAACTTTCTACGTTCCTCCTGTACTATTGGAGTAAAGTCAGGATAGATGGAAAATTTGACCCCATCATAGGTCAACACTTGTTTGCTGCGTGTAGCTTGCAAGGCCACGTCACGGTCCCTATAGTTTAAGAGTCGTGCTATTAATAGGGCGAGGGGTGTCTCCAGGTTTGGGCCGAGGCCCCAGTGATCTGTGGGCGCGTTCAACAATTAATTGAGCGGAAAAGGCTTCAGGGCCTATCACCATCAAGAGCATCTTCTCCACGTATTCCTCCATACGCCCAGTGTAGGTGGACTCCGGAATGCCAATAAGGCGGACGTTGTTGCGGCGACTGCGCGCTTCTAAATCTTCGTTCTTCGCTGCTATGATGCGGAGCAGGTTATCCATGCGAGCCAACTGGGACGTGTGAGTTGTAGAGACGTCTTCCAAGTCAGAGATGCGCCTTTCCATCTTTTTGATTCGCTCATCGTGCCCATCGAGCTTGTGGGCAATAGCGTCCATGCGGGACGACATTCTGTCCACTTTGTCCACAATGGTGGCAAACCCTTGTCTCACCTCCCGGAGGATGTCCTGGACGTCAGTGGTTTGGGAGGGCGCAGCAGCGCCAGCCGCGCTATTTCCAGCTTGCTCATGATCATCCTGTCCAGGACGGTTTGCTCTTTTGGCGGCATCAAAATTGAGTTTGGGCTGACGGGTGTCTGGCTTACCCATGGCGCCCGATAGGTATCTCAGTGACCGTGGTCGCTGTGTTCCGTCAGTTCGTTGGTTTGTGCACCGTAGTGTAGGGGCAAGCAGCTGATGCGTATCAGTGTTCAAAAAGGGAGGTAGGGGTAGCTGAGCTCACTACCGCTCCTGCCGCGGTTCCAGGCAATGAGCCGAAGCGTGAAAGCAATGGTGGCGAACAGCCGCAAGAAGGCCGGCCCAGGCCAATGCACTCGTCAAAGTGGACTGCAAAAGGGAGATATGGCCGTCACATAATAGGCCAGTAGGGTAGTACAAGCATACCTCCCAAATCGTTCAGGTGGGCGAGGTCGGGTCCTCCCATCAGCACAGCTCTACCACGGTTCTTGCATACAAAATGGTGCCGCTAGCTCGCCACCTTCAGGCGCCACTCCACCCCCGTTTCGCCACTCCAGTAGGCACCAGGCCAGCCAGCTGCCGGTAGGGCGGTCCAGGTCTGTGCTCAGTCGGGTGCCGTTGGTCTCAAAATCACGCCCATGGGTGTCCGGGGGCAATCGAGTACCGCAACGCGTAATGGCGGAGCGCGTCAGACCCATTGCCCAAAAAAGGTCGTGGAGAAGAACCGCGATGCGTGCACTCACCGTCGCTCCCCAAGCCCAATCCTGCACAAGTCTGCTACCGTCAGGGGTCAGCTAGCGGTAGAGAGGTCGGGTGTGGTGGGGTCCAGGTCCTCGGGTCCGTGGCGAGGGAACGCGTCCTATGTGGCCCAGGCAGCCACGCCGCAGCACCGGAATAAAGTAGTCCGCGGGCTGGCACTCAGGCTCCAGGAGGATCTCGATCAGATGGGGCTAGCTTCCGTCGGTGATCCCCGGGGCAGAAGGCAATCCAGAAGGTGGAAATTCAGCCCACAGGTGCAGGGTGGCTAGTACCTGCGATCAGGGGTGTTGGAATTCGCCAGTGTGGCCAAAAAAGGATCATTTTAAGGATAAATGACGCTGGGCGGCAGGAGCTCGCTAATTAGCGGCCATCTGCAAGTGCGCCACCTAGCGTGCCCCCCAGAAAGCTAGAACTTGGTTTGCAGATTGTGCTTTTTGAGTCCCTCAAACACAATTGATATAAGTGCCAAGTATCATATCCATCTGTAGTAATGAAAAAAATCCTTAACACATTATAGCTGCTCAAATGCTAAAACCAGGTGCAACATTTCCAATTTACAAGTGATATTGCAATGTATTAGTCCAATTTGAAATAGACAAATAGATTGGATGATATAATTGGAATATATCATCAACCCCAAAGGTCTGTAATGTTATCACAATGCTTAAATGCATATCAGATCAAAAAAACACACACATGTAAATATTGCCACAGAATTTAAAAAAATCAATTCATGTTAAAAACATTCTGTGAGCACCTGGAAAATATATGCAAAAATGCTATACAGGCAGTACAAATACATGTTTCAATAGAGCAGCGAATCTGTTACCTATATAAAATATATAAAGCACCTACAATTTCAAATTGGAGTGTACCAATATCAGGCATTTTTATACATGCCCTTGTTAAAATACATACAGCTGGCAGCGTTTACAGTGAAAGTGCTAGGTACAAAAAAGTGCAAAGATACTACCTGGTATAAACAATAAAACTAAACATGCGATACATGGAGAAAGCAGCATCATAATTAATGTACATCAATTATTCACATGCTCAAATGCAATGATGTACTAACTGTCAACAGTGTAAGCCATATCACCACTTCTGAGTTCGGGGAGCCCCCCATATACAACCAGTAAATCATATTTAAAAACCAAGGAGTTTCATTGAATTTCTATCTTCTTCTAGAAAAATAGTTCAGTCAGAGCTGACTAGGGTGACTAGGTCAAGGATCGATCTGTGCAAAGACGCCATTAAATAGCTTAAAAACACCAAATCACATGGAAACATAAAAATGAATGATAAAAAAACAAAAAAACGGTGAATCGCAGAGACCAAATCTCTGACTATCATAATTTGTGTAGAAACATAAATCTCAGGCACGCTAAAACAAATGTAGATGTAAACACAGCTGTAAACAGGCCATATAATTACAGGTAATAGTGCAAATCTTCGCAGATGTTCATACCTCGGGGGCTTTAGTATCCAGTTCCATAATGTATTTGGTTTCTAATTGTCTAAGCCTCTTTTCCCGATTACCTCCACGTTTGTTTACGGGTACACAGTCAATGACAAAAATCCTGGAGCACGTTTAGATTGTTATTGTGCTCCAATTTGACGTGTCTGGCTACTGGATAAGTAGAATCAGAATTAACAGTTGGCCGGAGTGCTGAAGTGCACGTGTAAAAACCTGTAGCTTAGTACTTCTGACGTACTGTAACCCACAGATACACCTTAATACAAATACCGCGTACTCAGTGCGACATGTATAATGTCAATTGGACTGGAGTGTCTGAAAAAGCAGTAGAATATGATGTGGTGTTCACCCCAAATTTTCAAGCACAACATGTGCTGCATTTGAAAAACACCTTTCTTTGGGGTGAGCTAACTGCCTTTGATATTCAGTTCTGGGCTTGTTTTGACAAGATCATTACGCATTGAGTACGCCTTACAGTACGTGAAACTAGGTTTCTTTGGGAGTGCCAACTGCAGAGTAGCATCGGTAAGTACTATAGGCCATTGACTATTAATGATGCCCTGATGGCATTAGCTTGCTTACTATAGGTCGAGATGAATCAACATGAGACATCTTCCCTCCCATCTACCTTCATCATGGCATCAGAATCGGCTAGAATAGAGCTGCCTGTCTTACCAGGTTTGCTTACCGATGTAAATAACTCCAGTCTGTCTTTGGCATTAGCTTTTCGCATGGCCACGTCCAATTTCTTGGAATCATAGCCACGCTCCATAAGTCTAACCTTGGCTGCTTGTTGTGCAATTTCAAGAGTGGAGTCGGAACTGCATGCCCTAAGTATTTGTAAAAATTCTCCATAGGGAAGACTGGAGACGGTGTGATGTGGGTGGAAGCTTAAAGCGTGCAATAATGTATTGCCCGCTGTGGGTTTCATAAAGAGGCAAGTTTCTATAGCTTCTCCCTCAATATACACAGTGATGTCTAAAAAATTGGTGGTGACAGGGTTAATATCGGCCATGAAATTCAAATTTTGATCATTACAATTGATGACATTGACAAAATTCCTGACTTCAGCTTCAGATCCCTTCCACACAATAAAGACATCATCTATATATCGCCAAATGTGTACCACATGATTTTCAAACGACACTTTATGTTGAACCCTGAGGACATGCACCTCCCACCAGCCTACATGTAAACATGCATAGCTGTGGGAGAAGCATGCCCCCGTGGCCACGCCCTGCTTTTGCTTAAAGATCTTGCCATCAAACATAAATACGTTGTTATAAAGACACCAATGTCTCATTTTTCTCAGCATGGCATTGTGTTGGTAATACATCTCTGTTTGAGGAAAAAGTCAACAGCCTTTAGCCCATCTTCGTGTCAGGGCGGTGATATCTAGCAATACCAAAAGATGATCATTAGACCATTGCACTGTGCTAACTTTCAATAAAAAATCAGTTGAATCACGCAAGTATGTAGGTAGATTAGATACATGCTCCTGGAGATAGAAGTCTACATAGTTTGAGGCTCACTTGAATGTACTGTTGTTTGCTGAGATGATCGGTCTTCCGGGCATCGGATTAGCAGCCTTGTGCACCTTGGGAATTAGGTAAAAAGTAGGTAAAGTTGAAAATTCCGTATATAAGAATTTAAATGCATCCTTACATATCAGTCCTTCCCTTTGCCAAGCCATAAGATCACTTATGAAATCTTTATTCATTTTCCTGACAAATGAGGCATCAGATTGTTAATAACATTGCAGATTATTAATATGTCGGTAGGCCTCTGCTCTGTAGAGCTGCTTATCCCTTGTCGGAGTTGTTAATCACCACCGTATCGTTGTTCTTCAGTTTTTCCATGAGTTGAAAATTATCGTTAGTCTTGTTACTCCGACCGTGTTGATGCCTGAGGGATTTACGATATAATGTTTTGAACTCATCAGATATATATATATATATATATATATTCGGCATAGAACATCGGCAGCAACATGCAGCAGGACAGACGAAGCAAACCCGATATCTGTGAGTAGTGGTATATTTTATTTAATCGCTCATCACCACTCCGCCATGACGCGTTTCGGTGCCAACAGCACCTTGATCACATGACAACGTTACAAGGCGGGCGTGCTCTTTTTAAATTACTCGGAGCCAATCAACAGTAAGTCATAGACATAGAAAGCGTTCTGTCGAAATAAGTTACTGCATAAATGCATTGATATACATAAACGTAAGTAGGACACTGTCAATAATCTTTTGGTCATACAAAATGATTAAAATTTGGTACAAAATGTGCAATTGAGTCTTATTGTGCAATGAATTTAAAATCAATAAATAAATAAATACATATAAATATATACTCATTTAAAAATTCACATATATACACACATAGTTGATTCTCTCTAGCAGCAATAAGTCAGTTATATAACCAATTTTCCTAAAGCTCAAAACCCTTTCTGAAAGATTTTGCGCTATGTGAGAAAGTGCATATTAAAGGAGCAGTTGTTGCATAATGCAAGACACAGACAATTTGAATGATCATAAATATATAATATATACACCTGTTTGCGAGTCTGGTATATTACTTGTACTACTCCTATCGTGTACCAATTTTACCTACTAACATATAAAATGCTAAAAGTTGATTCATTTATGGACTCCGAGCCAATTGTGCAACCCCGTGAATAATAAAGAAAAAATGTGATGTTAATATGTGATATTTGGTCTGAGGCAGATACTATGTTACTTAAAATGTTGCTCAACTGGAATTATAGATAGATTGAATAAAGTTACAGATAAGTGTGGCAGTCATCCCCTGTGTTGAGTCCATTTGGGCTCTTAGTGTCCAGTAGGATAATATGGTGAGTTTCCAGTCTGCGCAGTAATAGATCACGGTCACCGCCCCTTCTCTGTGGAGGGACAGTGTCTATCACAAAGTAGCGCAAATCAGCGGCCTTTTTGTTGTGCATCAACTCGAAGTGCCGTGCTACCGGATACGCCGTGTCGCCATTCGTGATGGCCCTTAGGTGTTGGAGTATCCGTTTATGTACTTGTGGCCTCGTACTTCCCACATAACGTAGGCCACAAGGGCACTCCAACACGTACACGGTGTATTCAGTGCGGCACGTCAACTTATACCTGATGGTAGTCGGTATTTTGTTGAAAGGCGTGATACATTCCTTCCTACTGCCTTGCAAGTTGGACAGCGTAAGAACCCTTTGCTCTTATCCATCCATGGAGTCTCTACTCGGGTTTCAGGACTGCTTGAAACCAGGCAATTGCCCAATGATCTTGCCCGCTAATAGGCAATCAAGGGAGCCCCCTTGAATTGATTGCCAAAAACTGGATCACTAGTAATAAGTGACCAGTTGCGTTTGATGATGTTTCTAATGGTGCGGTGCTGGTTGCTGTAAGTTAAAATCAATCTAGTTATGTTCTCCTCTTTATGTTGTGTTGTCTGTACTGCAATGGAACCTGTCATGATGGTTGTAGTAGGGGCACTGGCAGTGACGGCTAATAATGAGGCTCTTGACTGTGCATTTGCATGGTTCATAGCCCTCACTATTATGTTTTGGCTACACCCTCTTTTACTAAATCTAGCCGCACACTCATGCTGCGCTGACAGACACCCCTCTTCAGTGCTACAAATCCGCCTGATGCGGAGCATCTCACCGTAAGGTATGCTCCTGATCAAGTGGGCAGGATGGTGGCTCCCTGAATGGAGTATATATATATATATACATCTATATATAAATATTCACTAAAAAAACCATAGGCTTCACAATTGTTATAGTTAGGAACTAGCATTTAAAAAACCTTTGAAATTCACAGAAAAGACATAGGTTTCACACCAGTTATAGTTAGCTGAAAATTTCACTCATACAAAACCATTGAAATTCCCACGTCATAGTTAGTTGGACTCACTATAACTCGCGCGCCCGCAATCCACTGCTGATGATGTCACATATTACATCATTCATGACATGGTCAGTGACATCACTGATGACATCACTGATGACATCTCAAATGACATCACTGATGACATCACTGATGACATCATCCATGGTCTTTGTGTTTCTGTAAAGTTCTATACATCTTTTATGTGTTACTGTAAAGTTTAAATATGTTTTACATATTCAAGAATGAGTGGGTGTATAACTGTCTGGATGAAGGATTTAGTTGGTGCGTTACTGACTATGAGTGAGTGATTAAATGTGTCTTAGTGAATGCATGGGTTAGTGACTAAACTGTCTGTATGTGTGCATCATTATGTCTGTTGTTGTGTAATGTGCTGCATGTGTTGATTAGTAGCTATATCAGTGGCTATATGGGTTATTGATTGGTTGCCCAAGTATTTTTATGTGAAGGTGAGTGTGTGTGGGAGTGGCTGGGAGGTGTGTGACTCTGTGCATAGATGTGTGAGCAGTTGATTCACTTGGTGTATGGGTTCAAGAGTGCATGTGGAAACAGCTGTATGGGCGGTTGACTGTGTGCATGGATGTGTTGGTGAGTGAATGGATATCTCAGTGCTACATGTCCAAGTAAGTCAGTTGTAAAACACAGTGCATGTGAGAGTTGGCATACATGAGAGTCTGTGATTGCGTAAGTGACTGTATGGATCAATGTGTACTTGTATCAGTGATTGTAAAAGAGAGTAAGTATGTGTTAGTAGATGTTTAAATAAGTACGGTTATGTGTGTATAAATGTATAGATGAGGAAATGGGAGTGTGATTGATTCTTTGCATGACTGACTAGGTTTGTGAGTAACTTCATGGATGAGTGGCAGTTTGTCAGTGTCTGTATAGGTGTATGAGTGTATATGATTGTGTTGTATTGATGAGTGACTGTATGTATGAGTGATTGTATGGGTGAATGAGTGGATGTGTGTGTAGACTTAGTAATCAGTGAGTGTGTATGTAGTAACTAGTATTGGTGTCTCAATGGTCTCAGGAATGGTAGTCTGTATTCAACACTGGATGTATCAAAGTTTAGATTAGAGTGTGAGGAGGTGCATTATATAATCACATGGATGATGTCATCAGTGATGTCATTTGAGATGTCATCAGTGATGTCACGGGGGGAGTGCAAACAGACCACAAAACCTACCGTGAGGGCAACGGTTAGCAGCAGTGCACAATCTTCGCCGCGGGGGCAGCGGCTTGACTCCAGCAGTCCTTTCCACCGCCTTGAGGGAAACGGCCAAGGACCACAACTCCCAGGTGCCCCAGGGGTAACGACGCACCTCTGACGCCACCGCCAGCGCCCGGAGGCGCTTGAAAGCGGGGGAGCGACGAGTGCCTTGTGGGGGAGTGCAAACAGACCACAAAACCTACCGTGAGGGCAACGGTTAGCAGCAGCGCACAATCTTCGCCGCGGGGGCAGCGGCTTGACTCCAGCAGTCCTTTCCACCGCCGTGAGGGAAACACTCCCAGGTGCCCCAGGGGTAACGACGCACCTCTGACGCCACCGCCAGTGCCCGGAGGCGCTTGAAAGCAGTGGAGCATCTCCCGCATCGCGGGACGCGCGCGGGCAGCGCCGGGAGAAGCCCGGGACAAAGGCGGGCCCTCTGTGGCCCTCAGAGGCACGAGGAGGATGGGACGGGGCCCCTCCCCTATTGCTTCCTTCATAAGGTTCTCTTTTCTGACATATCGGTCCACTTTTACTATGTAGTCACCCCTAATTTAGTGACTGTTCATATTGTAAATACTGTTGTTCACTGCGGTTGGGACTATCTGCCCGCTGTTTCTAACAATCTTGCTCGCTGTACTGTGTAGTTACCCATTTTCTTGAACAAGGGTAAGCAATTCTCAGCATGTCTCCAAGGGGTACTCGCAGTAAAACAGCTGCCACCGGGGCTGGCCCTGTGACCGGCCCCATTGACCATTTCATAACTAAGGCCAATGATGCCATCAATCAGGGCATTTGCCTTTTAGAACGCAGGGTATCATAAGATCTGGCACACGCCAAACGCTCTTCACTTGGCCTTATTGCCGCTGCTACTACACCTGCACAGGCTATGCCAAATAACATTAGACCCCTACTTAATGTATGTGCTGACATGCACACCATTCCTAGTGAGGTCAACCTCTCAGCCTCCATTCCCCTGTTAGATTCAGACACTGATATCAGCACGGACTTAGAAAAAACCCCAGATCTACCCATCAACCCCTCTCCTAAAGCAATATCTGCTGACAACACCAGGCAATTGAGAGGCAGACGTGAGGGTGCAGTCCAAAAACAAAAATTACATGCACCGAAGCCCCGGATTACAAAGGTCAGGAAATATGGCCGGGTACAAAGAAAGTCTGGGAAAAATACCAACTCTGTCCCTAACCACAATGCGAGCAGGGTCACGGTAATCTCTCAAGGGGATGAAAGTGAAATGGTTCAGCAGGGCAGAATAATGGATACCAATGATAACACTGACAATGCACACGACCCTATGTTGGAAAGGTTGGGGGAATTATTAAGTATTTATTTATCCCCCATTGAAAGTAGGCTTACTCGAATAGAAAAACAATTAGCCGAACTGAGTATCCCTATTAAGAATTTTCTGAAGGAAGGTCCTGCAAAGAGCACAAATAATAATAATACCACTAAAACAGCAGGCACCAAATCTAATATTCCTCAGGCACCCCCAACAAACTCTAACATTGTACACAAAGCTCCACCTGCCATATTGGTTAATGGTCCAACCACTAGTCAGAAGAAAACACCAACATTGCATACCAACAATGAAGCCTCAGACAAAAGGAAGGACCCTGGCACTAACACCAACATTAACACTAAACATCCAAATGGGACTACCATAGGTCAGTCTGCAATTTCCACAAGTAGCCCTACCACGGCCCAACCAATATTAAAAACAGTTAGGCAAGTCCCTGCCCGCATTAACCTTCCACCGGAATGCGGCGCATATGTATTAGTGTTAGTAAACGTTACCAAGTTAAGGAAGGATCAGGACGAAAATCCCACATCTCTCAAAAACAAAACCTTGCACTGGCTAATCGCCAACTGCAATTACCCTATTGATGGTGCAAGGGAGATTATTAACACCCAGCGAGTGGGTTGGATAGGCCCACTCAGGAAAAAATTTGAGGGCGACTGTGTCACCATAAGCTTTAGAAAACCACAATGGGCAGAGAAAACCCTTGCCAGTGCCCCTCTACCATCGCCCTGGGAATTTAACACCACACTCCTTCCCTTAGGATACTTTTACAGACATCTGATACCCCCTGAACAAGCCACGGCTAATCTCCCCACACATTCTTTCCAAGATCTGAACTTTGGAGCAAGGATCAAATCACCCCTTTTTATCCAGAATCAGAACTCAAACGCCATCCGCTCTAACAGCCGTAACTGGCATCTTCAACCCCCAATGCCAATCCCAACTCCCAACCCTCCGCACTACTTTCAAGCTCCAACCATGCATCAGAACAATTACAGAGATAGGCCTTACCCAGTCTCTAACCCGTTCCAGTTTACACCGATGACTGAAATTAGGCCAATGTATAACATCCCCACTTACAATCGGTTCGATTATTTATCTACTCTAGATGAACAGGATTGACTGAGTATATCTGCCAATAACGAAATGTGCAACAATGTGAAAGCTTGTAACTCAGAGGGTCTCACAACTCCAGCTGTATTGCACCAGGTCCAGATTGCTTTTACAGAAACTATATCGTCTGACAGTATTCTGCCCATTTCCAATGAGCTACCTCACTACGATAATAGAAATACTGGGAACAGACTTGTCAAACATGGAAGCAAACATGGCTTATCAATCCTAAGCTGGAACGTTGCAGGTTTAGAATCTAAGCTCTCGGACCCTGCATGGATTGAACTAATTAATGATGCGGACATACTCATGTTTCAAGAAACTTGGGCTGTTGATAATCTGTACATCGAAGGCTACCACTGCTTTAGCTTGACATCAGCAAAACCTAGCCTCGGTCGAGCAGTGGGTGGTCTTTTTATGGGGATTAGAATTCTGGCTGGCGGTATAATCAGAGATCTGAAGCTAGATAACCTTGCCAATCCCAATATTCAAATCCTGGAATACAAACTAAAATCAAAGACCACGATTTATTTAATTAATTTTTACAACAATGATTTTTATGGTGTACCGAACAAAAACTTTGTTGCATTATCTAAGGTTCTAAATATGATTGATTGTTCCTTATCAGTAGATACTAAGGCCAGCATTCTGATAGGGGGTGATTTTAATGTGAAACTTATAGAGAACTATGGATCTACTAACTCTGTTTATTGTGATGACCACAGGGGATTGGAACTGACTAGAATACTTTCTGATTTTGATCTTGTTGATGTAATGAGTGTAGGGTATGATATGAATTTTCCTTATGCCCCCACGTTCAAGGGCAGGGATAACGGTTCAATTATCGATTACATATTTACATCACCACTGCTAACAGATTGTATAATTAAAACTTCTGTGGTGCATACGTCCTTTAGCGATCACAATCCATTGTTAGCTACTTTTAATTTTGTACCCAGTCCAATTTTTATGAATCTAAATGGGGCAAGGGACATTACACCTTCAATTGATGGCCTTCGCCTAAAATGGAGGGGAATTGATTGTGGGGCCATCATAGATACTGTTCAGGAGACATATCCTGATTTGTTGAAATCTCTCACATCCCCAAGTACAAACAACGAAAAATTGATCGTAGACTTTGAAGCTTTATGCTCAAATATAAAAACCCTCCTGTCAGTCCCACTTCCTAATGAATGCAAAGAGCCACAGTGGTTTGATTCATCTTGCTCCGTGGCCAACAGAGATTTAAGAAAGGCCCTCTCTGCCAAACCTAGGTGCAAAGATGTAGTCCGAGCCGCCAGGAAAAACTACAAAGATAAAATATCGGAAAGGAAGGCAAACTTGCTCTCCGAACACTGGGAAAAGCTGGTCATTAGTGCCAACCTGGGTGGCAGTGGCCCATTTTGGTCGGCTGTCAGGAGAACGAGGGAAATGGGCAAAGAGCTTACACAAATCAGCTGCAATATAACAAGTGCAGCCTGGGAGACTCATTTTTCTAAAATTTATGCCGCCCCTTCTGATGAGCATTTTCTCCCTAATACAGGTCACCCAGAAGGTTTACAGATTTTGGATCAAGAAGTCAGGAAAGCCATAAAAGAGAGCCTAGGTAACAAGGCGCCCGGACCAGACGGTCTTCCTATCGATATTATCAAACACAATGTCGAGCTATGGTCACCAATACTCCTTAACATCTTTAACAGTCTCCCAAAAGTATCCATGCCTGTCACCTGGGCTACTAGTATCATCGTTCCTATTTTCAAAAAGGGAGACAGATCAGACCCAGCAAATTATCGTCCCATTTCCCTTCTGGATAATACTTTAAAAATACTAGGATGTATAATTTATAATAGGGTATTGGAATGGGCGACTGATACTGACTTTTTAGATCCCTGTCAGATGGGGTTCAGGAGCGGGGTAGGAACAGTGGAGCAATGTTTAAATCTCAAATTGATAATTGACAAATATTGCATTGCCTGCTCATCCCCTGCCTACCTAGCTTTTATGGATCTCTCATCCGCATTTGATCTTGTGAACAGATCTAAGCTCTGGTCAATTCTCCTGTCCAATGGCCTTGATGCCACCCTTGTTAGATTTTTAGCCTATCTCCATACTGACCTGAAAGCACGGGTACGTATCGGGATGGGCGGAGAGGTATCTGGAGCCATTAAGATAGGAAGGGGGGTGAGACAGGGGTGCGTTCTAGCACCCCTGTTGTTTATCATCTACATCAATGGCCTGTCCAACTGTCTAAAGAAAGCCACCCCTGATGTCCCAACAATCCTAGGTAATCCTTTACCTGTGCTTTTATATGCAGACGACGCTGTCCTTATGGCAGGCACACCTAACGCCCTACGTCTGCTTGTACATAGTTTTGTAAATTTTATGGAGGGACTGGACCTGAAAGTTAATTTTAAAAAGTCTTTTATTATGTCCTGTGGGCCGGGCAAAAGGAAACTCAGTACAATTCGAATTGGAACAGATAAACTAGAATCTGTTCATAAGTTTCCTTATTTGGGGTTGGTTTTCGCTGCGAACAGCTCGTGGAGTGGGCATGTGGCCCACGCCAAGAGCAAGTTCTCGAAAGCCAACAATTCTGTTCTGAGTCTCCCCCGCCCAAAGAAAATTGGTGCCTCAAAGGCTATTGTTAAGATTTTTAAATTACAGTTACGTATGGAGCTGAAGTTTGGGGATCGGATAGTAGCATCTGTATCCAAAGAGAGGAAAATCGCTTCTGTAGAAAAGTGCTGGGTGCACCGATTTCCTCTTCTGATTTTATCTGCCATAATGAACTCAACCTCCCTTATATAAGTGATTTTATTAAAGCAAGACCAGCTCTCTTCTGGATTAGAATCTGGAGGAATGATGCTGCTGTCCTTACACAAAATATCATCAAGGACTGCCTAAATTGTGAATATGGTATGCAGATTCCCTGGTTTAAAGAAGTTCTTAAATCACTTAATGAAATTGGTAGAGGCACTTTGTTCGCTGACCCAATGGCAATTGAACCAAATGATAAATTCGAGGTACAAAAAGCACTTTATGCACTTTATCACAATGGGCGTATAGGAAGAGAATCTCAGAAATCAAGGGTCAAGAAATACATAGGAAATGGTCTCTGCATGCAAATTATGCCGCCCTACCTTTCCTTCCCTCCCTATGTCAAACTGGGAGCGATCCTTATTGTTTCGTTTAAGGGCTGGAACTGTGAAATTCTTGCTGTCTTTTCCTTTGGGGTACCAACATAGTACAGACCTTACTCCTTGCCCTTGCGATGGTATAAGCACTCAAGATGACCTGCACTTTCTATTTTTCTGTAAATTTTATGTGAGATATATTAAATGGTTTTTAACCCCATATTTTAGAAAACATAGACCGCTCACACTCCAAGAATCTTATATGTTGCTGCTTACCTTGGACACCGATGAACTGACCTTTCGCACTAGCACTTTTTTAAGACTAGCCATACGTGCACGTAAGACAATGCAAAGTCCCTGAAATCAGAAACCAGTCACAATGATACTACTGTAAAATTTTTATAAGGAAACGTAATTTACTGCTCAATCACTGTATGAATTACTTTGATATCATGGAAAGCTATTTATATAATTGTTTTGTATTACATGTATATGTGTGTTTTTGCTGTGTTCGGTACTTTTATGAATTTTATGAAATTCGAATAAAGGTCTTTTGAACTTGAACTTGAACACTGACCATGTATTGAATGATGTAATATGTGACATCATCAGCAGTGGATTGCGGGCGCGCGAGTTATAGTGAGTCCAACTAACTATAACGTGGGAATTTCAATGGTTTTGTATGAGTGCAATGTTCAGCTAACTATAACTGGTGTGAAACCTATGGTTTTTTTCTGTGAATTTCAAAGGTTTTTTAAATGCTAATTCCTAACTATAACGATTGTGAAACCTATGTTTTTTTTAGTGAATTTCAAAGGTTTTTTAAATGCTAATTCCTAACTATAACGATTGTGAAACCTCTGGTTTTTTCAGTGAATTTCTAAGGTTTTTTAAAAGCGAATTCCTTTGTATATCGAGTTTGTAACTTACGGTTTTTTGTGTTTTTTTTATTAGCTGTTTTGTATAACTTTTAATTATTATGAATTTTTTGTTAGAAAATATTTTTGCAATGTTTTTTTTTTAATCATTTTTTCCTGGGGCGCTCAGGGTGCGCGCACCGGTGAGCTTACCCATATCATTTTGCCTTGGAGCGCTCCGGGTGTGCGCACCGGTAAGCTCACCAGAGAGTGCAGCGAGTGCGCCATTTCTACATTCGTAAAAAAAAATATGTGTGAAAACTAAATGATAATGCAAGACATTCAGTACTGGACTTATTAAAGTAGTATTTTTGATTTTCAGAATAGATCTGATTTTGCATTTCGGTAAAGCTAGCAGAACGTCACTTACGTTCATTCTGCATAAGCGCCCCCGGAAGCGCTTCGGTGCGCGCAGCGTAAGCTCGTCAAGTCATGTGACCTTAAATTAGCACTTTTCCTTGGTTGCTAACAGTTTTTTTTACAAAGAATGAAAACCTCACCCATTTCCTTCACTTCTGCTTTCACTTTTGTGAATGCAAGACCTGTTGGTTTCTGCTCAACCTTTTTGGGATTATAATGGCTGCTAGATCCTCCAGTAGCAGTGAGGACTTGAATGAGTTTATAGATGAAGAGGTTCCTCAGCCCAAGGTAAAGGAGCACTTCATTTGGAAGTTTTTCAAAATACCAGCAGATAAAAAAAAAAAGTGAATGCTCCTAAGGTAGAGTGCAAAATTTGCAATACTGTCCTTTCACGGGGTGACCCTACAAGGAAATACAGTTTCGGAAATTCGACCATGATTCGGCACGTTCAGAGGAGGCACCCCCACAATTATGCTTGGGAGAATGTCAGAGCTCTGGCTCGAGATGCTCCAAGGGATGGTGCTTCGACTTCGACTGGAGGACCAACTACATCATCGGTGAGGGGGTGACCTGAACAGCTGATTCCTAATATTCAGCCTGTTTTTAATGGAATCACCATCAAATGTAAAGACTGTGATGAACTACTTTTTTACAGTGAACAAGGTATTATGAACATTGTCCGAACAAGAGAAAACCACTGGTGCCGTCCCCAGCCCTAATTTTGACTCTTTTTTTTGATCCTGTTGAGCAGTTTGACATTCCCTGTTTTTGTTTTTGTTGTTAAAAAAACGAAAAAAGAAGAAAAAAAAAGTTATTTTTAGAACTACCTCTGAATCTCAAAAAAGAGCTGTATTCTTAAAAAAATCAAAAAGAGTAACTGAAGTGGGGTGCAGTGAGAGAGGAAAGGAAAATGAGTGAGAAAGCAAAGAAAGGGACGAGAGGGGAAGGGAAGTGAAGTAGGGGGACTGAAAGAAGGTGAGTGTGGGAGGTGAGTGAGGAGAAGGAGAGTGAACATGGGGAATGAGGATAAGTGAACAAAATGTAGTAAAGGAACGGGGTGTGAGGAATTAGTGAAGTGGAGTAAGGAGAGTAAGGGAAGGGAAAACAGTGAAGGAGCGAAGGAAGGGAAGAGAGAGGAAGGGAAGTAAAGGAGAAGGTTTGAAAGAAGGTGACTGTGGGAGTATGGCTGAGTTCTAGGGAGTGAGCCTGACAGAAGAGGAGTGAGAGACTAAAGGGACGGAGAGAATGAGGCAAACAGAGAGAGAATGAGGGAAGGCGAATGTAGAAGTAAGAGGACAGAGGGAGTAAGAGAAGGAATTAGTGAAGTGGAGTAAGGAGAGTAAGGGAAGAGAAAACAGTGAAGGAGCGAAGGAAGGGAAGAAAGAGGAAGGGAAGTAAAGGAGAAGGTTTGAAAGAAGGTGACTGTGGGAGTATGGCTGAGTTATAGGGAGTGAGCGTGACAGAAGAGGAGTGAGAGACTATAGGGACGGAGAGAATGAGGCAAACAGAGAGCGAATGAGGGAAGGGGAGTGTAGAAGTAAGAGGATAGAGGGAGTAAGAGAAGGAATTAGTGAAGTGGAGTAAGGAGAGTAAGGGAAGGGAAAACAGTGAAGGAGTGAAGAAAGGGAAGATAGAGGAAGGGAAGTAAAGTAGAAGGTTTGAAAGAAGGTGACTGTGGGAGTATAGCTGAGTTATAGGGAGTGAGCGTGACTGAAGAGGAGTGAGAGACTAAAGGGACGGAGAGAATGAGGCAAACAGAGAGAGAATGAGGGAAGGGGAGTGTAGAAGTAAGAGGATAGAGGGAGTAAGAGAAGGAATTAGTGAAGTGGAGTAAGGAGAGTAAGGGAAGGGAAAACAGTGAAGAAGTGAAGGAAGGGAAGATAGAGGAAGGGAAGTAAAGTAGAAGGTTTGAAAGAAGGTGACTGTGGGAGTATGGCTGAGTTATAGGGAGTGAGTGTGACAGACGTGGAGTGAGAGACTAAAGAGACGGAGAGAATGAGGCAAACAGAGAGAGAATGAGGGAAGGGGAGTGTAGAAGTAAGAGGACAGAAGGAGTAAGAGAAGGAATTAGTGAAGTGGAGTAAGGAGAGTAAGGGAAGGGAAAACAGTGAAGGAGCGAAGGAAGGGAAGAGAGTGGAAAAAAAGTAAAGGAGAAAGACTGAAAGAAGATGAGTGTGGGAGTATGGCTCAGTTGTAGGGAGTGAGCATGACAGAAGAGGAGTGAGAGACTAAGGGGACAGAGAAAATGAGGGTAACAGAGAGAGAGTGAGAGAAGGTGGGTGAGTAAGTTACAGGACAGAGGGATTGAGAGAAGGAGTTACTGAAGTGGAGTAAGGGGAGTAAGGGAAGGAAAAAGAATGAAGGAGTGAAGGAAGGGAACAGAGAGGAAAGAAAATAAAGGAGAAGGACTGAAAGAAGGTGAGTGTGGGAGTATGGCTCAGTTATAGGGAGTGAGCGTGACAAAAGAGGAGTGAGAGACTAAGGGGACAGAGAAAATGAGGGTAACAGAGAGAGAGTGAGAGAAGGTGAGTGAGTTAGTTACAGGACAGAGGGATTGTGAGAAGGAGTTACTGAAGTGGAGTAAGGGGAGTAAGGGAAGGAAAAAGAATGAAGGAGCAAAAGATGGGAAGAGAGAGGAAGGAAAGTAAAGGAGAAGGTCTGAAAGAAGGTGAGTGTGGGAGTATGGCTCAGTTATAGGGAGTGAGCGTGATAGAAGAGGAGTGAGAGACTAAAAGGACAGAGAGAATGGGGTAACAGAGAGAGAGTGAGAGAAGGGGAGTGAGTAAGTTAGAGGACAGAGGGATTGAGAGAAGGAGTAACTGAAGTGGCGTAAGGGGAGTAAGGGAAGGAAAAAGAATGAAGGAGCAAAGGATGGAAAGAGAGAGGAAGAAAAGTAAAGGAGAAGGTCTGAAAGAACGTGAATGTGGGAGTATGGCTGAGTTATAGGGAGTGAGCGTGACAGAAGAGGAGTGAGAGACTACGGGGACAGAGAAAATGAGGGTAACAGAGAGAGAATGAGAGAAGGGGAGTGTAGAACTAAGAGGACAGAAGGAGTAAGAGAAGGAGTTAGTAAAGTGGAATAAGAAAGTAATGGAAGAAAAAAGAGTGAAGGAGCAAAGGAAGAAAAGAGAGAGGAAGGAAAGTAAAGGAGAAAGTATGAAAGAAGGTGTGTGTGGGAGTATAGCTGAGTTATAGGCAGTGAGTGTGACAGAAGAGAAGTGAGAGACTAAGGGGACAGAGAGAATGAGGCTAACAGAAAAAGATTGAGGGAAGGGGAGTGTAGAACTAGGAGAACAAAGGAAGAAAGAGAAGGACTTAGTGAAGTGCATTAAGGAGAAGGGAAAAGAGTAAAACAATGAAGTAAGAGAAAAGAGAGGTAAAAAAGTAAAGGAGAAGGTCTGAAAGAACGTGATTGTAAGAGAAGAGTGTGAAAAAGGGGAGTAAACGTGGGGATTCAGAATAAGTGAGGCAAGCGCAATAAGGGAACATAGGTGTGGGAGCATCAAAGAAGAGTAGTGAGGTTAAGGAAAAGAGTATAGGGAAAGTACATTTTCTCCATCAAACTTACCTTATAAGTAATGTAAACTTAATTTCATATTTCCATTAAAATTTATATCTGTCAAGGACAAAAAATAAAGTTGGAATATTTATAATATATATTTTACAATACAAGAGACAAAGTAGGACATTAAGTCATAAAAGGTTAGTAACAGATGAAGTAGAAGTGAAGGACTCAGAAAGAAAAACAAAGGAATGGTGAAGGTCAGAGAGAGTTAAAAAGAAAGAGAGAGAGAGCAAATTGCTAAAAGGATAATGACATAGATACATTCACTGACAGTGAACAAGAGCAACTGAGAGAAATAAACTGAAGGTGAGTAAGATCCTAATGGAATATGCATTACGAAAACTAAAGGCAGAAAGGGGAGTAAAGAAAGGGGAGTGAGTGACAGAAAAGCAGGAGTGAATAACAGTGGATTAATGACAATGAAGCATGGAATTTGAGTGAGGGTGAATGTTGGCTTGTAAGACAGTGAGGTGACAATGTGAGTTAAGGTAACAGAGAGGGAGTGAGGGAAGACAAGTGAGAATATGAGAGAATAGAGGGAGTGAGAGAAACAGTGAGTAAAGGGCAGTAAGGTGATTAAGGAAAGGAGAATGTTTGAGAGAGCAAAGGAAGGGAAGAAAGGGAAGAAAAGTGAAGTAAAGGGACTGGGAAAAGGTGAGCACATGATGAAAGAAAGAAGAAGGGTAGTTAAAGATTATGATTGAGGATAACTGAAGGAACTGAAGTAAGGGAACAAGGGTGAGGGAGGGTGAGTGAAGGAGAGTGAGGTGGATGAAAAAGGGAAAGTAAAAAGAGGATAAAAGCAAATGAGTTTGAGACAAAGGAAATGTAAGAGTGAGAACATAGAGGTAGTGAAGGAAAGACTGGCAGAAAGAAACTTAGTAAGAGAGCAATGAAAGATAAGTAAGGGAGTGTGGGTGAGTTTTAGGGAGTAACCATGACGGAAGAGGAGTGAGAGAGTGAGAGGATCGAGACACTGAAGCTAAGAGACAGGGAGTTAGGGAAAGGGAGTGAGGATGTAAGAGGACAGAGGAAGTGAGAGAAGGAGTGAGTGAAGTGTAATAAGGTGAGTGAGAGAAGGAAAACAAGGGGAAGGGGAGTGAAGTAGAATGTCTGACAGCTGGAAAGTAGTGGATGGGAGAGAGGGAAAGGGCAGTGAAGGAGTGGTTAATGACAATAAGTGATGAAAGTGGAATAAGGGAAGGGAGGTGAGGGAGAGTGAAAAAAGGCCAGTGAGGGTGAGTTAAGAGAAGTGATAGAGGGGGGAAATAGGTAACTGAGCATAAGAGAATGGGTAAATAATATATATTTAATAATAGAAAATACAAAATAATTTCAACAACATGTTATATGGTTTATTTTTGCTGTTCTCAGGATATATTGAATTTCACTTAAAACAGTGACTTCAATAGTACTCATCATATAACAGCGGGCAAAAAACCACAATTAAAATGATTGTGTTTAAAAAACCCATAAAATCTATTTTTTAAATAATGTAAAATTTTGAAAAAACATATCTAAACTCACTTTTGATCCATCCACTTTTCCACAAGGCCAAATAGTATATGGAAAGTCCTTTTCTTTGGAAATTAGTCCACAGTATTCTTAATTTCTCATTTACCCGACTTTCTGAAAGAAAAGCTGCAACATCTTTTACATTATGAAACAAGAGTTTTATTTCCACCTCTAGCTTACTTTTTATAAATATTTTGTATAATACTCACAGCACACACTATATGATATACATATACTATCTCTATGACAACTACATGTTCTTTATTATCTTCATCACTCTCATTTAGAAAACAATTTTGAACAGCAAACTAAGTTATATTAACTGCTGCAATCTTCATAGGCCAAATTACCTTCCCTAAAATTTGGTTGTAAGAACACTAGGTAAGAATTTAGTAAGTCAGAAGGCAAACATTGTTTGAAAGTCAATTGAGTATCATTACAGTGTTTCCAGCCTTTTTGACATTTTAAATAAGCTGTGTAATGTCCTGATTTTGTTGAAGGACCATCATGGTAAATAATTGCTGCAGTTGTAAAGGTTCTTCCTGAAATTGATAATTGAGAAGCCACATAATGTTTAATTGATGTTGTCAATTTAGTTCCATCAGGTCTACATCGTTGGAACATTAAAATAACATACTGTCCATATCTTTGTAAAAATAAAGTTGATAGCATTGCCGATTTACATTGAGTACAGACCATGTTTTGATCTGCTCCCCTAACTAGATTATTAAAAGACACTGATTTGCAGTCTGGTAAAGTCAAATATATAAATCTTTCAGTGTCTATTGTAGTACTACTTGAAAAAGAGCAATTGTCGCAATCATGTTGCCATTTATAGAAAAGGCCAAAAAGATTTTCTATATCTACACCTTCATCTTGCAATATAACAAGCATATACATTAGAAATTCCTGACAATCTTGCTGAATATTCTGTGAAAATTGATTTAGACCAGAACATATGTCTAAAACCTTTCGAATTTCAGAAACACTTTGTATTTTTGTTTTATCACTGCTACATTTCTCTAATAGAGAATTTAATAAACAACAAAATGTTTGATCACGATTTTCAGCAATCTGTTCTTGTACAGTTTGGAGAAAGAAAACAACATTAGCATAGCAGTTGACACCAGACCTTTTTTCAAACTGAAATCCAACAACATCTTTAACTGAATCCATTATGTTTCTGCTTACAATTACTGGTTCATCTACCTTTTTTCTTTTTGCTTCAACTTCACTACAATTTTTCACATTTATTCTTTTTCAGCCTACCACACGCTTTTCAAATAGAGGATATTGAGGTAAATTTGAAGCATACTTTCTTCTTAACCTATTATATTCTTTTACACAATTTAGATCTGCATTAATCTTTGTCTCATCAAAATCAATCAAGTACAATCCAGATAAGGTTCTGACTCGAGATAAAGCAACATATGCCATACCCTCCTTGAACACAGAACTTCCGATATTCACCAAAGCAGTATCCACACTTAAACCTTGACATTTATGAATAGTCACCGCATATGCTAAAGAAACAGGAAACTGTTTTCGGCGGACATATAAATCTTTCACAAGCAAAAATCGAGCAGAACAACGACTGATTTGTTGTACTTCTTCAATACTATCAAATTTAATTTTTATAAATTCAATTCCATCTCTATTTCAGTAATTCACAAAATCAACAACATGACCCATTGCTCCATTTACTAAACCTCTTTCCACATGTAAATTACGTTGTAAAATTATACGACAATTTAATGATGCATACAGAGTCTTTTCTAGCCCAGCAGTTTTAGATATTGTCTTCTCTAAAGAATCCAATTTTGATTTCAACTTTTCTGACAAAATAATAGTTGCTCCTTTATGTTCTATTGTATCAATTGCTTCCAGTTTCACAATCTCTTGATTTTCCAACTTTAACATTTTGTTGTTGAAGATTGAACATTCTTTCAGAGTTGGCATCAAGCATATTACAGATTTGTTTTCAGGAATTTTCTTAAAAATATACTCTGGGAAAAAATTTTCATTTGGAAACAAATTTGAAATTAATCGTCCATGTAAAGCTTCTTTGCCATGCTCAGTTAGTTTTCCAATTCTTACATCTTGTAGAATATTTTTATAATCTTCATCCTTTGCCTGTCGCATATTTTGAAGCAGTTCTGCATATTTGAAATTTAACCATATATTAAGATTTCCAATGCTTCCTAAGCACTTTCTGGTATCTTCATGCGTGAGCATTTTAAACACTGGCTTTCCTTTCACTGGAGTTAGTTGCAGTAAATCTCCAAAAACTATGATGTGTTTGCCTCCAAATAACACATCATACTCTGTTTTAAGAATTTCTTGCATTCTTAAATGCACAAAAGCAAGCATTACATTTGATACCATGCTTACTTCATCAATGATAAGAAGTTTCATTTTCTTTAGGACCCTTGAAACTTCACAACAAGCTTCTCCAGATAGCTTGTGGTATTGTAATTTGTTATCATGCTCCACTGGCAGCATCAATAAGCGATATAAAGTAATCCCTTTAATGTTGTGTGTGCCAACCCAGTTGGTGCAGTAACAACACAAGAGTGCGATGACTCCGTTGTTTTCTGCAAATATGTTGCAATCGCTTTAATCAGGAAACTTTTCCCTGTTCCTGCTTCTCCACTCACATATAGTCGGACAGGTACAAATGATGTACATGAGCACTCTTTTTTGTCATGAGATAAACCATGCTCAATGTGTTCTGTGACTTCGTCATATATTTGTCTCTGTTCAACGTTTAGTTCTCTTTCCAAATCTTCTAAGTCAACGCCATCCTCCTGAGCTTGTTCCATGGCTCTTTCAACTTCATCCATGGCAGTAGCAGCTTCATTTTGTATAATTGGTCCTCCTAGTGTATCCTGACTCAATGAAGCAGAACTCTGACTATCCTGAGAACTGTCTCTAGCAATCTCTGCTGCAATTGTAGCTGCTTGCTGTATTTCCTCGTTCAACATTTGCAGATAATTTGAAAAAACAGGATATTCTATCATATCCTTGGTTGCATTGAATGAATTTTCATAAGTAAGAAAATCTCCAAGTAGTTCCTCGTCTGTAAGCCAAGGCTTAAAGAGTTGCAAAAGAGCTAAGTAGTAAAATTCCCTTTTGTCTGCAGAATCACAACTCAATTTTCGATGATTAATCAAATGGCCTTTTCTTTGTTTCACTAGACAGCCTTCAGAACCAATTACAGCATATTCACCTTTATTGATGTCTTCTGTGACGTTCTTTTTAAAAATATAGGTTTGCAGAACTTCATAGAGACAAAGATTCTCAAGGTGAGTACTTCTATTTGGATAGTATGTATCCAACATGTTTGTCTTCAAAATATCTGTACTGTCTGGTTCTTTCTCCACCAAATACTCAATTTCTTGTACAGATTTAAAATCTCAGTTTCGTGTTGCAGCAAGACCTAGACTCACCCAAATGATGGTTCTAGATTTGGCATATAGACTTGCTGATGACAACCGATCAGAACACTCATATGCTCCAATTTCACGATGCGCCAACATCTTCAGACTGTAACTGTATTATTTCTTGCCTAGACTCTTTTAATTTTCTTTTCTTTTTAATTATTTTATTGAGTTTTTCCCCTTTTTTATAACATGTACAGGGCACAATGAAAAATTAGAAACAATACTATTGTATAGAATACATATACATATATAAAATCATTCATTACAAAGTTACATCAATCTACATGCTGTTACATTCTTCAATCAGAACCAATTTACTGGAGAACATAATCATCTAACTATAAATTAATTAAAAAAATAGACAAGTAAAGAGAAAAAATGAATGCAGAGAAACAGAAGAAGAGCTCATCACAATGTCTATCACTAATATTTCCTTCTTTCCACCGCGTAATCGGTTCCCAGATTTGAATACCCAATGTCCTTCCCTTTTTCCCCTTCCTAGCGTATATAGCAGGTTCTAGCTTGTAAATTGAAAGTAACTTAGCTAACCATTGATAATGCGTCGGAGGGAGGGGGTCCAGTCATGCCGTGGCTATACATAATCTCAAGATTGCCATCGCTACGAAAATAAAGCTTCAAACTCCGTGTCTGCCCCTCCACCTCAACTCCTAGTAATATTATTGATGGAGTTAATTCAATTCCAATCCCTAATGCATTATTCAGAAAATTCTGAATATCCTTCTTAGTTGTTTCCAAATGGGGGCATGTTGCAAAAATGTGTAATAAATCAGCCTCTAAACTGCCGCATCTAAAACAACTAATACCCGACACAGCTCCCCATTGGGCAATTTTCGCAGGAGTATAATATAAATGGTACAAAACTTTGTAGTGTTGGGATTGTAATGAAGCTGAACACAATAGTTTTTGTCCCATATCTAATGAATGATAGAAATGATCTCGATCTATATCTAAACCAGTTGCCCATTTATCGACCCACTTTTCCAAGTCATCTTTCTTTAAATTTGATAATTCTAAATAGAACCTCTTAATCATGCAATCTATACCTGCTTGTATAACCTCCAGTATTGGATTCTTTACGAATCCCACAGGGCCACCCTTTATTTTATTAATGAACTTTCTTACTTGGAGATATTTGAAGAATTGTCTCGTGTCTAAGCTGTAGCGTGTCTGTAACTCTGAGAATTGCATCATGCCTTGTGGACCTATAATATCACCAACCTTCCGAATTCCTTGCCTGACCCACTCATTGAAGACTGTGTCAGAGAACACCTCGCTAGGAAGAGTAGGATTGCCTTCTAACCTTGTATAGACATTATATTTCCCAATTCCGAACCGCTTAGTAAACAATTTCCATATTTTATATGCTGATAGAAGTCTTAAATCTTGTCCTTTTATAGTAACTTGCGTCTGTAAATTTCAACAGTAGGTTTTCTGCCTCCATTCCCATTACTAATCCATAAATAGCTAATGTGCCAAATTCATCCTGGGCTTCTACCTCTGCTCCTCCCAGTAAACCCACCATGTATTGAAGTGCTGCTGCCCAATAATATAACTTTTTTATCTAGAAGCGCCCATCCCCCAGCTCTCGTGTTAATGTCATAAATCTGTACGCTCTCCTTGTTTTCCCCTTTGCCCAGATAAACCGGTTAATCATGTGCTCACAGGTCTTGAACCACTTATTCTCAAAAAATAATGGAATGGCTCTGAATATGTATAGAAATTTTGGCAATACCATCATTTTTACAATGTTTGTTCGCCCAACAATTGAGAGATGTAGTTTATCTAATCTATCTAATTGTTTCCCTACTTTAGCAATTATTGGGACTGTATTTTTTTCCACTAGGGTATCAAGCTCAGCCATGATATTTACTCCAAGATACACCCCTGTTGGAACCACCCGGACATCATCACATTGTGTATAAGCATTTTTAATTATCTGTGTCTTAGAGGTGTTTAAAGCATATCCCGAAATTCGGCCAAATCTCCGTGCCTCAATCTCTATCTGCCCAATAGCCTCCGTGGGGTTTGGTGTAATCACTGCCACATCATCGGCATATGCAGGAATCTTGCATTGTCCCAAATGTGTGTGTATGGGGGTAATCCTCTCGCACAGCTCTATCCTACAAATTAAGGGATCCATATACATTGCGAATAAAAGCGGGGAGCACGGGCATCCCTGCCTCGTGCCCCGCTTAATCCTAAATTGTCGAGTAGAACCTGCATTTACTCTTATAGAGGTTACTGTATCCGTGTATAATCCCTGTAATGCTTTGATATACCTCCTTTTAACCCCTGCCCTTATTAAAACATGCCACAAATAGTCCCAGGAGACCTGATCAAAAGCCTTTTCGGCGTCCAGAAACATAACCGCCATCGGGTCTCCTGTGACCTCCGCGGCATCAAATAAGGTGATAACCTTACGTGTATGATGCGTGGTACCCCTTCCAGGGATAAATCCGTGTTGGTTATTGCTTACAAGGTTTCCTATTGTTGTAGCAATTCTACTAGCCAATGCCTTAGAGTAGATTTTGGTATCAGTATTTATTAACGTAATCGGTCTGTATGACCCCGGCTCAGTGGCAGGTTTCCCCTTTTTTAAAATGAACACAATGTCTGCTCCTCCCCATGAACCTGGAATAGATTCCCCTGCTTGGGCCATCTAGGAAAATCTCCAAGTAGTTCCTCTTCTGTAAGCCAAGGCTTAAAGAGTTGCAAAAGAGCTAAGTAGTAAAATTCCCTTTTGTCTTCAGAATCACAACTCAATTTTTGATGATTAATCAAATGGCCTTTTCATTGTTTCACTAGACAGCCTTCACAACCAATTACAGCATATTCACCTTTATTGATGTCTTCTGTGACGTTCTTTTTAAAAATATAGGTTTGCAGAACTTCATAGAGACAAAGATTCTCAAGGTGAGTACTTCTATTTGGATAGTATGTATCCAACATGTTTGTCTTCAAAATATCTGTACTGTCTGGTTCTTTCTCCACCAAATACTCAATTTCTTGTACAGATTTCAAAACTCAGTTTCGTGTTGCAGCAAGACCTAGACTCACCCAAATGATGGTTCTAGATTTGGCATATAGACTTGCTGATGACAACCGATCAGAACATTCATATGCTCCAATTTCACGATGCGACAACATCTTCAGACTGTAACTGTATAATTTCTTGCCTAGACTCTTTTCATTTTCTTTTCTTTTTAATTATTTTATTGAGTTTTTCCCTTTTTTATAACATGTACAGGGCACAATGAAAAATTAGAAACAATACTATCGTATAGAATACATATACATATATAAAATCATTCATTACATAGTTACATCAATCTACATGCTGTTACATTCTTCAATCAGAACCAATTTACTGGAGAACATAATCATCTAACTATAAATTAATTAAAAAAATAGACAAGTAAAGAGAAAAAATTAATGCAGAGAAACAGAAGAAGAGCTCATCACAATGTCTATCACTAATATTTCCTTCTTTCCACCGCGTAATCGGTTCCCAGATTTGAAAACCCAATGTCCTTCCCTTTTTCCCCTTCCTAGCGTATATAGCAGGTTCTAGCTTGTAAATTGAAAGTAACTTAGCTAACCATTGATAATGCGTCGGAGGGAGGGGGTTCAGTCATGCCGTGGCTATACATAATCTCAAGATTGCCATCGCTACGAAAATAAAGCTTCGAACTCCGTGTCTGCCCCTCCACCTCAACTCCTAGTAATATTATTGATGGAATTAATTCAATTCCAATCCCTAATGCATTATTCAGAAAATTCTGAATATCCTTCTTAGTTGTTTCCAAATGGGGGCATGTGGCAAAAATGTGTAATAAATCAGCCTCTAAACTGCCACATCTAAAACAACTAATACCTGACACAGCTCCCCATTCGGCAATTTTCGCAGGAGTATAATATAAATGGTACAAAACTTTGTAGTGTTGGGATTGTAATGAAGCTGAACACAATAGTTTTTGTCCCATATCTAATGAATGATAGAAATGATCTCGATCTATATCTAAACCAGTTGCCCATTTATCGACCCACTTTTCCAAGTCATCTTTCTTTAAATTTGATAATTCTAAATAGAACCTCTTAATCATGCAATCTATACCTGCTTGTATAACCTCCAGTATTGGATTCTTTACGAATCCCACAGGGCCACCCTTTATTTTATTAATGAAGCTTCTTACTTGGAGATATTTGAAGAATTGTCTCGTGTCTAAGCTGTAGCGTGTCTGTAACTCTGAGAATTGCATCATGCCTTGTGGACCTATAATATCACCAACCTTCCGAATTCCTTGCCTGACCCACTCATTGAAGACTTTGTCAGAGAACACCTCGCTAGGAAGAGTAGGATTGCCTTCTAACCTTGTATAGACATTATATTTCCCAATTCCGAACCGCTTAGTAAACAATTTCCATATTTTATATGCTGATAGAAGTCTTAAATCTTGTCCTTTTATAGTAACTTGCGTCTTTAAATTTCAACAGTAGGTTTTCTGCCTCCGTTCCCATTACTAATCCATAAATAGCTAATGTGCCAAATTCATCCTGGGCTTCTACCTCTGCTCCTCCCAGTAAACCCACCATGTATTGAAGTGCTGCTGCCCAATAATATAACTTTTTTATCTAGAAGCGCCCATCCCCCCGCTCTCGTGTTAATGTCATAAATCTGTACGCTCTCCTTGTTTTCCCCTTTGCCCAGATAAACCGGTTAATCATGTGCTCACAGGTCTTGAACCACTTATTCTCAAAAAATAATGGAATGGCTCTGAATATGTATAGAAATTTTGGCAATACCATCATTTTTACAATGTTTGTTCGCCCAACAATTGAGAGATGTAGTTTATCTAATCTATCTAATTGTTTCCCTACTTTAGCAATTATTGGGACTGTATTTTTTTCCACTAGGGTATCAAGCTCAGCCGTGATATTTACTCCGAGATACACCCCTGTTGGAACCACCCGGACATCATCACATAGTGTATAAGCATTTTTAATTATCTGTGTCTTAGAGGTGTTTAAAGCATAACCCGAAATTCGGCCAAATCTCGGTGCCTCAATCTCTATCTGCCCAATAGCCTCCGTGGGGTTTGGTGTAATCACTGCCACATCATCGGCATATGCAGGAATCTTGCATTGTCCCAAATGTGTGTGTATGGGGGTAATCCTCTCTCACAGCTCTATCCTACGAATTAAGGGATCCATATACATTGCAAATAAAAGCGGGGAGCACGGGCATCCCTGCCTCGTGCCCCGCTTAATCCTAAATTGTCGAGTAGAACCTGCATTTACTCTTGGATTTGTATTTTCGACGACAGTGTTTCCCACAACTATGGCTTTGAAAGTGCAAAACTTGATGTCTTAAATTATTTTCTTCTGTACTTTTTGGAACAGCACATGTAGAATACTGCTCAATGAAACTCATTGCTTTCTCATCTGAATCTGTTCTTCTTGCTTGATACTCCTTTCTCCAAAAGAAATCCAACACCTCTCCAAGCGGAGGATTTTTTTTGTTTGTAATAAATGACATCATAGCTTCAAACCTATGATTGAAATATCTGCATACATTAACTGGATCCAAAGAGCACAGTTCTCCAGGTGTCTTGTATTCAATATTTTCAATGTTTTTATTTGCCTCTCGTAGAAATTCAAGTAAGTCTTCCCAAGCATACTCAGCACAGCTAAGAGTGAGGAACCATGTAGGAGTTCCTAAGTTTCTTAGCATACATTTCAATTCCCCATGACGACAGTACCAATACTCGTTAGTACCACGCTGACATGCCATAGGATTAATTAGCTGAGATTCCAAAACACTGTCTTGCAGTTTCACTTTATCCATAAAATCCCTTGCCGAAACATTTTGTAGATGTGTTCCACTTTTCAGTATATGATTTACTGCATAGGAAAGTCCAGACAAGTCACTCTCAAACAGAAGATCAAACAAATATGGAATGCATTGACGAAACCTTGGATCTTCTGCATATAATCGTGAAGTCCGGTATTCAGATGCATGAATTTGAACAGGTCGGTTGTCATATCGTCCACCTTCACCTGTTGTAAATAACTGTGGAAAACAACAAGCTTCCAAACTTTCTTCCCGTACACTAATGGGACTTCCTTCGGCTTTTTTAATCTGAAACAAGTCAATAGCATTCCCCATTACTTCTTTGGAATGCAATGGATGAACACTATAATGTTCATAAATTTCTTCACTTCTAGAGACATCAACTTTTTCTATTTGCCCAGCAGAGATATCAGTGTCGTCTTGTACAGTTGTTTCCTCTACTTCCACATACACATTTTTATAATACTGATTATTTTATACCAGATACAACGTTGCCTTCTTGACTTTCCTAACATCCACTAATTCTTGCCAGATTTTCTTACTTTTTGTTGGAACACCATTAACTAGAATTACCAGAGGTTCCTCATCTACTTTTTCGACACTAATTGTATCAATATTTTTCTTAAAATCTAGAGGCAAATAAACAACGCTTCCCTTTAATCCTCTCTGTAAATCTGAAGCAGGCAATTTCGCTGTCTTAGGCTCCATGCGAACAATAGCCTGAAAAGGATGCACACATTGAATCAGAATAGACTCATAGGTATTTAAATCCATCAATTCAGAAGGAATGTTTACCAACTCCAGATTATTATGAACAGCTCTAGCAGGCATTTTGCTTTGATTTTATTTATTATAGCAATATTTACAAATACGTTAATCAGAGCCCAAATCAAAACAATTTTCAACCAACAAATATGTTGCAAAATCCTTCCAATCCTTATTATTTATCTTTTCGCTTTTTACATATAAATCAACTAGCCTAGTCTGATGCTTATAATGAGTTCGTCGACAACACACAGAAGAAAAATTAGGCCTTTCACTTGAATTGACCTTAAACTTTGTAATTTCATTTTCAAAATTTTCTGTACTTAAAATCTCTACATTCTCTTCTACATTACCTTCTATTACTGTATCAATTTCTGCACTGACATCTTTTTCACCAAAGTAACGAAACTCAAATTCATCACAAATGTTTTTGACATCTAATTCAGTTCCATGCAAAAGAGCACTGTTTAACTGTTTAGTTTAAGTGCTGGACTTTTTGCATAATACAACCTTCTCACTAATTTTCTCACTTTATTATGATGCACTGCTAACATCCTAAAATGGTGAAAAACACTCTGACATACATTTCTTGAAAGACAAACCAGTGAATGCCCTTGCAAACCTGTTTTTTCACTCACTCTACAAGGATCTAACTCTTGTAAAATTTTAAATTTTTGTTTCACACTTTTCTTAGTATATGTCTGTAAGAAAGTGTGAAACAAATCAATTGAATCCTGTCGCACACTACAAACACTTCTACAATTCCATGTATACACTGGAGCCTAAAACGTTATCAGCTAACACCTCCTCAGTATTTCTAGGCACAATCTCTTCTTTTTCAACCGGACAACCGTCCTTCACCTCATATGCTCGACCACTGGTGTCAACTGCATGCACCAAATCATTATCCTGAAAGTAACTTTCTTAATTAAAAAATGGCTCACAACTTAAACTATGCTTCCATTCTCCAGAAAAACATCACAGAAATTAGTCCGATTAATTACTCTCCTCCACTTACATTTTGATTTGAACACATTGATTACCTTATCAAGTGTACGAATTCTAGTTATTACTAAAGTAAACAATTTAATTTAAACTTTAAATGCTTCATCCACAATCTTAACTATGTTTTTTTCTTGTAAAAAGCGGTCTTTCTTTGATACCTCTTTACATTTTTTAATAAATTAGATATAATTCTGTTATAACACATTCGTCTTCGAATTTCCAAAAATTGGTTGCTCCTTCTTTTGTTATTGAAAATATCATCTCCTTGTTCAGGTCTAACATTTTTAGAAGGACATCCTGTCTTCTTTCTAATTACAGGTGTTTCATTCTTGTTTGCAAAAAAACAATTTTTTTTCTTGACATTTCAATAAGTTCCTGGGAAAATTTTTAGATTGCTTACCAGGAGCATTTTTTTTTCTCTGAAGATTTTAATTTGGTTGATTCTAGATTTTCTTTTTCCTTAGACCTTAATTTTCTTTTATAAACTTTTTCACGTCTTTCTTTCGAAGGCATTTTTTTCTTTGTTTGTATAGATGATTATAATCTGTGGTAAACAAAAAATAACATATTATAGACCACTACAAACATATTACATAGCAATTACAATAAGTAAACAATATAAACACTACTGTACAACAAAAGACTGATTTACATTACATGTGCTTTGCTTTGTGTCAAAAACGATTTACTAATTAATGTTATGTCTTGCTTATATATAGGTGGCCTGTTTTTGGCCTGTAGATACAGTGAAATAATATGAGCAGAGACATACATACTGCTTGCAGAGACAGAGATGGTAGATTACATGTAATATTGTGTACATATGCCTAAGATCACACTGATGGATGAATTAAGCTTCACTCACAGTGTGATCTTAGGCAGGTTTGCAGGATGTTACATGTAATCAGATATTAATGTTATGTGTTGCTTATATGTAGGTGACCTTTTATTTGGTCTGTAGAGACAGTGAAATAATATGAGCAGAGACACACATACTGTTGGCAGAGACAGACATGGTACATTATATGTAACATTCTGATGATGTGCCTAAGATCACACTGTGACTGAAGCTTGATTCACCCATCACTGTGATCTTAGGCAGAGTCACACATACTGTTGGCAGAGACAGACACAGTACATTATATCTAACATTCTGATCATGTGCCTAAGTTCACACTGTGACTGAAGCTTGATTCACCCATCAGTGTGATCGTAGGCAGAATCACACATACTGTTGGCAGAGACAGACACAGTACATTATATGTAACATTCTGATCATGTGCCTAGAATCACACTGTGACTGAAGCTTGATTCACCCATCACTGTGATCTTAGGCAGAGTCACACATACTGTTGGCAGAGACAGACATGGTACATTATATCTAACATTCTGATCATGTGCCTAAGATCGCACTGTGACTGAAGCTTGATTCACCCATCACTGTGATCTTAGGCAGAGTCACACATACTGTTGGCAGAGACAGACACGGTACATTATATGTAACATTCTGATCATGTGCCTAAATCACACTGTGACTGAAGCTTGATTCACCCATCACTGTGATCTTAGGCAGAGTCACACATACTGTTGGCAGAGACAGACACAGTACATTATATGTAACATTCTGATCATGTGCATAAGATCACACTGTGACTGAAGCTTGATTCACCCATCACTGTGATCTTAGGCAGAGTCACACATACTGTTGGCAGAGACAGACATGGTACATTATATCTAACATTCTGATCATGTGCCTAAGATCACACTGTGACTGAAGCTTGATTGACCCATCAGTGTGATCTTAGGCAGAGTCACACATACTGTTGGCAGAGACAGACACAGTACATTATATGTAACATTCTGATCATGTGCCTAAAATCACACTGTGACTGAAGCTTGATTCAGCCATCACTGTGATCTTAGGCAGAGTCACACATACTGTTGGCAGAGACAGACATGGTACATTATATCTAACATTTTGATCATGTGCCTAAGATCACACTGTGAGTGAAGCTTGAAACCAACTAAGCATACCTTTTACCAGAAAACATTTTCTATAGTAAATTGTTTTTCACACAAAGCACTGCCCTTTTAAATGACCACTACAAAGCAAAGCAGAAACCTAACTCATTTGCAAAATACATTTCCAATATGCAATATACAATTTTTAAACAGCATTACAAAAAAACATAACACACAATGCAAGAATACAGAAGCACAATATGTTTCTTAATCTACCCTATACAGCATTCAGCATTGTATCTTCATAAAATGAATCATATATCAGATAACACACAGGCACAAAGTAAAGTTAGACACAAGCAAAGAATACTCTTTAACGAGATTGACAAAACTGTTACAAGGCATAGCTGACATAATGGAAAAATGTGAAAATGTTTTCGCTTATTTGATTCAGAAATGCAGTGTGATACTTCACCAAATTTAAAAAGCAGACTTTTTTCCTGAAAATATTTTCAATACTTAATCGTTTTTGACACAAAACACAGCTCATTTAAATGACCACTACAAAAACAAAGCAGAAAATTAACTCCTTTTCAAAATACATTTCAAATATGCACCATTCTATTTTTAAACAACATTACAAAATACATGACACAAAATGCAAGAATAAAGAAGTACAATATGCTTCTTAATCTTCCCCATAGTGCATACAGCTCTCTATCTTTTATAAAATAATCTTTACTCACCTTTAAAAATGCTTTGGAAGATATAGAACAGTGTAAGTATGGGCGTAAAATCCGCTCCGCTCGCGGATTTTGTGGATTTTCGGGAAATTCGCAAAACGCGAGATTCGAGTATTTCCCTCAAAATCCGCTAAATTCGCACGCAGCGGATTTTTTTTCTGGGTGATACAATTTTTGCGGCGCGCGGCTTTCACTTACCGCCATTCAGCGTTTGCCGAGTTGTTTTTCTCGATATTTTGCGAGTGCTGCGCGATTTTGGATCTTGCTGCGGGATCCCGCGAGAATTTGGCGAGCGCGATTACGTCATCGCGGCTTGCCACCTTGCGCAGCGAGAGTTTGTCAACGCGAGTACGCCGTGTTCACGTATCGCGGGAATTGGCAATTGCGACTTTGTAGATGCGGTGCGCAGGAATAATCTCGCACTCGCGAAAATATAAAATTTGCAATTCTGCACAAGAAATCCACCAGCAAGCAGCATAAACCTTCTGGAAATGATGATTTTTCTCTGAATAACTCCTCAGGTTGACATTTGCCTGCACTTGTTTTGTGGGGAGTCCATTTTGGGGAGGGGGGGTGGGAGGAAGGAAGTGCCCCACAGTCTCCAACTTCCTATTCCTGTCCAGCAGGCTCCTCCCAGTGCTTTGTCCATCTCCTGGTCACTATTCATTTGGATCTGGAGCTGGAAGGATTACTTTTTGTGGATGCTGCTGGATATTTGGATTTGAGGCCTTTTTGACTTTCTTTGGATCACTTTTGGATTAGAAATTTCACAAGTAAGTTTGTTTGGGGCATTACAGTTGCTGCAACTACAATTTTGGAATTTTCGATTTTTGGGCTGTTTTGTGGCCTTTTGCCCAGGGGTACTCAGTGGTGGGTGGACTGAGTCTTTCTGTGGGGTGTCTTGAATTTAAACATCATGGAGGGCATGGATGGAATGGGATTGTGCTGATTTTTCAGTGATTTTCGTTTTTTGGGGCTGTACTTGTGGCCTTTTCACCAGGGGTATTGAGTCTTGCATGGGCCTAGTCTTTCTGTGGGGTGTCTTGAACTTAAACATCATGGAGGGCATGGATGGAATGGGATTGTGCTGATTTTTCAGTGATTTTCGTTTTTTGGGGCTGTACTTGTGGCCTTTTCACCAGGGGTATTGAGTCTTGCATGGGCCTAGTCTTTCTGTGGGGTGTCTTGAACTTAAACATCATGGAGGGCATGGATGGAATGGGATTGTGCTGATTTTTCTGTGTTTTTCGATTTTTGGGGGTGTTCATGGGGACAGGCCATGTGGGTGGGGGCCATTTGGAGTGCTGCTACAGGCCCTGGCCATGTGCTGGGAGGCAAGTGGCCATTTTGAATGCAGGCAGTGTTGTTAGGCCTGCAACCATTTTGCCTACTTTTCAACCTTAATGCCCAGGGGTAGTGAGTCTTGCATGGGCCTAGTCTTTCTGTGGGGTGTCTTGAATTGAAACATCATGGAGGGCATGGATGGAATGGGATTGTGCTGATTTTTCAGTGATTTTCGTTTTTTGGGGCTGTACTTGTGGCCTTTTCACCAGGGGTAATGAGTCTTGCATGGGCCTAGTCTTTCTGTGGGGTGTCTTGAACTTAAACATCATGGAGGGCATGGATGGAATGGGATTGTGCTGATTTTTCAGTGATTTTCGTTTTTTGGGGCTGTACTTGTGGCCTTTTCACCAGGGGTGTTGAGTCTTGCATGAGCCTAGTCTTTCTGTGGAGTGTCTTGAACTTAAACATCATGGAGGGCATGGATGGAATGGGATTGTGCTGATTTTTCTGTGTTTTTCGATTTTTGGGGGTGTTCATGGGGACAGGCCATGTGGGTGGGGGCCATTTTGAGTGCTGCTACAGGCCCTGGACATGTGCTGGGAGGCAAGTAACCATTTTGAATGCAGGCCGTGTTGTTAGGCCTGCAACCATTTTGCCTACTTTTCAACCTTTATGCCCAGGGGTAGTGAGTCTTGCATGGGCCTAGTCTTTCTGTGGGGTGTCTTGAATTGAAACATCATGGAGGGCATGGATGGAATGGGATTGTGCTGATTTTTCAGTGATTTTCGTTTTTTGGGGCTGTACTTGTGGCCTTTTCACCAGGGGTATTGAGTCTTGCATGGGCCTAGTATTTCTGTGGGGTGTCTTGAACTTAAACATCATGGAGGGCATGGATGGAATGGGATTGTGCTGATTTTTCAGTGATTTTCATTTTTTGGGGCTGTACTTGTGGCCTTTTCACCAGGTGTATTGAGTCTTGCATGGGCCTAGTCTTTCTGTGGGGTGTCTTGAACTTAAACATCATGGAGGGCATGGATGGAATGGGATTGTGCTGATTTTTCAGTGATTTTCGTTTTTTGGGGCTGTACTTGTGGCCTTTTTACCAGGGGTATTGAGTCTTGCATGGGCCTAGTCTTTCTGTGGAATGTCTTGAACTTAAACATCATGGAGGGCATGGATGGAATGGGATTGTGCTGATTTTTCTGTGTTTTTTGATTTTTGGGGGTGTTCATGGGGACAGGCCATGTGGGTGGGGGCCATTTTGAGTGCTGCGTCAGGCCCTGGACATGTGCTGGGAGGCAAGTAACCATTTTGAATGCAGGCAGTGTTGTTAGGCCTGCAACCATTTTGCCTACTTTTCAACCTTTATGCCCAGGGGTAGTGAGTCTTGCATGGGCCTACTCTTTTTGTGGGGTGTCTTGAATTGAAACATCATGGAGGGCATGGATGGAATGGGATTGTGCTGATTTTTCAGTGATTTTCGTTTTTTTGGGGCTGTACTTGTGGCCTTTTCACCAGGGGTATTGAGTCTTGCATGGGCCTAGTCTTTTTGTGGGGTGTCCTGAACTTAAACATCATGGAGGGCATGGATGGAATGGGATTGTGCTGATTTTTCAGTGATTTTCGTTTTTTGGGGCTGTACCTGTGGCCTTTTCACCAGGGGTATTGAGTCTTGCATGGGACTAGTCTTTCTGTGGGGTGTCTTGAACTTAAACGTCATGGAGGGCATGGATGGAATGGGATTGTGCTGATTTTTCAGTGATTTTCATTTTTTGGGGCTGTACCTGTGGCCTTTTCACCAGGGGTATTGAGTCTTGCATGGGCCTAGTCTTTCTGTGGGGTGTCTTGAACTTAAACATCATGGAGGGCATGGATGGAATGGGATTTTTGGGGGTGTTCATGGGGACAGGCCATGTTGGTGGGGGCCATTTGGAGTGCTGCTACAGGCCCTGGCCATTTGCTGGGAGGCAAGTGGCCATTTTGAATGCAGGCAGTGTTGTTAGGCCTGCAACCATTTTGCCTACTTTTCAACCTTTATGCCCAGGGGTAGTGAGACTTCCATGGGCCTAGTCTTTCTGTGGGGTGTCTTGAATTGAAACATCATGGAGGGCATGGATGGAATGGGATTGTGCTGATTTTTCAGTGATTTTTGTTTTTTGGGCCTGTACTTGTGGCCTTTTCACCAGGGGTATTGAGTCTTGCATGGGCCTAGTCTTTCTGTGGGGTGTCTTGAACTTAAACATCATGGAGGGCATGGGATTGTGCTGATTTTTCCGTTTGTTTTCGATTTTTTTGGGGGTGTATAACTGAACTGATGTTCCTCTGTCTTCCATTGCTTTTAGGTGCACAAGACTCAAGAGAACCACCAGTGCCAGGAAGAAGTCCTGCAGCGGTGTGTGTGCAGCATAACGTCACGCGATGTCACGTCTGGCCTCAGACAACTCTGCAACTCGTGCAACCGCGGCCTGCTGTTCTGACCTGCTCTGAAGAAGATGGCCCCCAAAAAAGTTCCCCGTAGCTCCTCTAGCAAGAAAGTTGCTAGTAAGGAGCAGAAGAAGCAAGTTACCAAGGAGGCTGGTGTGCCGGCCGCCGCGTTTTTTGGGAGTAAAAAAAAAAGTACGCCTGCAGCAGCAGCGGGATCTGCTGGGGACCAAGCTGGGAGCAGCACCCCCGCTCCATTGGGCTCAGTGCCTCCACCACCACGCCAAGTTAAGTCAAAGCCCTTGAGTGCTTCAGAGGCAGTCAGTGTACTTCTACAATCACCATCGACCAGTGATGTTGGCTCATCACAAGAAAGTAGCAGCAATGTCCCTGAATCGGTAAATGTATAGAGGGGTCCCCGTGGGAGGGGAATTTTTTCAGCACAAACAATAAAGAATTTTTCGAAAGAAATTAGATATTACTCAAAAAACATGGGTGTTGTCATTTATTCAACAACCATACATGAAACAATTCAAAGCGAAATTTATAATCATTTATAAATAGAAAGGGAAATTGTGAATTTGAAAAAGGCCCCAAGGGGGGAGGAAGGAAGGAGGGGTGTGCTCAAAGGGTATGTGAAAGATTATAAGGATAGTACATAGATTTAGACATACAGTGTGAATACACAATCAACAAGGATTCGCAAAATATTTCACAAAACCAAAACGGCCTACATCAATTAAGGCAAGTGTTGGACAGGTTTAACAAAAGAGGGGGCCATTCAACGGTCACATGTACAAATCAATGGGGTACTGGAAAAGTGCCGGATGTCCCGTGGTAGAGAGGCGTCGACGTTTCGACCCCTATTTATAGGATCAATTTATTCCTTTGCCGGGGTCTTCATCAGGACCGTGGTGGTGGGGAAAAGGGACGAGGGGGGCCGTCCTATTTAAAAAAATGAAACCCATGTCAGATGATGGAATATCAGTTGATAATAGCCAAAACAGTCTTAGTACTGTGCACCAAGGTGACATTAGTTAAAAACAAAATGAAAGCCATGGAGTCCGGGTCATAGGACCTCTGGACTAGGGGATCAGAAAAGCTGAATATGTAGTTAATTCATAGACACGCTTGTGAAATTAATTAGTACAAAACATCAGGGGCATATTAGCCAAAAAACAATTGGAGTTCACTAGAGATATGACCAGTACGTGTAGAGATGGACAATTAATCATAAATGAGCAGTTTATCATGGGGACTGATTGCATCTTAAGGTGCAAGGGCAACTAGACGCAATTTACCTGTGTTAGAATTGAACAGGGTGCAATCTAGAAAAATCAAGGGTGTGGGCTGCCTATCTGAAAAAGTTGACTTGCTGGACACGTTAGGCTTAACCTACGTATAAAGATGGACATTTGATCATAAGTAAGCAGTTTATCACGGAGACTGATTGCATATTAAAGTGCAAAGGCAACTAGACGCAATTTACCTGTGTTAGAATGGAACAGGGTGCACTCTTGAACAATCAGGGGTATGGGCTGTCTGTCTCAAAACAGTGGCCTGCTGGACACGTTAGGCTACATCAAAAGGGTTTGTATTAGTCTCAGTAGCCACACCCAAATTCTTAACTAAAACAATTTGCAGAAAGAGGGGTTTAATTACCTCGATTTATCGAGCCGCGCTACCGTTGAGATGCTTAGGCGTTGTGTTGTATTAGGTTAAATGAACTGTGAAATAAACGGGTACAATCAGTTAAGACAAGATCGCGGTGCGGATGTCTAAAAGATAGACTCCCCAGTCAAGTGTCTCCATACCTTAAACTGGTCCGACAGATTGGGGACCTGGACGGTAGTGTGTTACTTGTACCGGCTCCGTGTAATCACGACCCGAACCTGAAATAATCAAGGGAGCGCGTCAGTAACTCCGTATGCTTGCCGAAGGCAGCCTAGAAACACGAGACTCTAAAGATCTCTACTTACTTCAGGCGAAAGAAAGCGAGGCAGCAGGGCGTCTTGCTGCACTCGTATCCACGTCTGCAGTGTACCGCTATGCGAGGCAGCTCAGCATATCGCGTGTGAGACACAAACTCCGCAAACCACTACGCGGAGTTTGGGGGCGGGGCTAGGCGGGGTGACATGAGTTGAAAGGGTAAAAGAAAGACTATAGTGTCTCGGGAACCTCGGTAGTTTGAGAATAAAAAACTCGTTCATGGAGATTGTTTAAATGTTAGGTCATACATACAAGTAATTCATTGAGGGATTAAACCAAAAACAAAGTATCAGCATCCAACTCATATAAGTAAGTATAAATGTATAAAGGACTCGCGCACAACCCTAGCAAGGGAGTGAAGGCGAGTAGTGACCGAGATCATACTATTTCACAAAGCTATTGAGGACAAGTGATATCACATTATGCCAGCATCCTATGTAACCTTCGGTATGCTCTTATGAAGAAGGTACTCGTGCACATGTCTTCGCAGGATAGTGTAAACGAGTTACATACATATATACAATAGTTAGGGCGAATAGTCACCAGGATCATACTATTTCAGAGTAATGGTATCACATATTACAAGTATAATATGTAAACGTGACAGATAATTTCTACCCTTATGAAAAAGTACTCATGCACATGTCTCGCAGAATAGTGTAAAAGAATAACAAACTTATGTAAGGCTGGAGAAAGTCCATGGGGTACCTGGGAAATATCAGTGAGTGGTTCATCTCAAGGCGGCCAGCTGTGCAAAGCTGCCGTCCTGCTCATTTAGGCCATTTTTAAAGGAATCCAAGAGAGACATCCATTTACATTCTCGTACGTTTAGCACCACAGCTAGGTTTCCACCTCGTCTTCCTAAGGAAACTTTCTCAATTACCAGCCACCGTAGATCTTTCACGGTGTGTCCGGCGGTCTGCCAGTGGTCTACCAGGGGGGCACCTGGGACATTGCAACGCAATCTACTGCAATGTGCAGAGATCCTGGTCTTAATTTTTTGCTGTGTTTGCCCCACATATACTTTACTACATGGGCATGTTATTATATAAATCACACCATCGGTGTTGCAATTGGTGTGATGTTTTAGTCTGAAGGTTTTTTGTCCGTGGATAAAGGTTTTGGTCTGAATAGTTGTCTCACAGGCGATACAGGTCCCGCATCTAAAGTGGCCTGTCACAGGTGGTAAGTTCCATAGGCTGGTAAGTGTTGGAGAACTCTCTGGTTCCAGATATGAGTGAACCACCATATCACGAATGTTTCTAGATCTCTTAAAGGAGTGGAGAGGAAGCTGCGGTTGATCAATTTCCTGGGCTATCAAAGGCCAATTTTTGTTGATCACTTTTTTGACATCATTACTCCTTGTTGTGTAGGTGGTAACGCAGATCATCCTATTCATCTCGCAGTCTGTGCGACTCTCAGGGTTCAACAAATTCTCACGCGGGTTATACCACGCTCGTTTTCTTGCGCGCTTGATCATTCGTGATGGGTACCCCCGAGACACCAGGCGATCTTTGAGGATCTCTGATTCCTTGAGGTAGTCAGTACGGGAGGAACAATTTCTTCTAATTCTCAAAAATTGTCCTACCGGAAGGTTGTCTCTGAGACCTCTGGGGTGGTGGCTACCATATTGTAGTAGAGAATTTCTTTCGGTCGGTTTCCTGTACAAAGTTGTCAGAAGCTGTCCATTCGCCACATAGATGGAGATGTCCAGAAAAGGTATGGCTTTCTTGCTTGATTCAAGGGTGAACTGGATATTGGTGTTCCTTTGGTTCAACCAAATGTGGTATTCGTTCAGTTGTTCACTATTTCCTTGCCATATGCACAAAACATCATCGATGTATCTGACCCAAAGGGTTAGCATCGATGAAAAGGGGTTGTTCGGTGAGAAAACGTATTCCTGCTCGAAATGATCCATATAGATTATGGCCAAATTGGGAGCAAATGTAGCGCCCATGGCTACACCTTTTGATTGTACGTAGAATTTCTCTTGGAAAATGAAAAAGTTTTTCATCATGGCTATGTTCAACAGGTCGATGATAAATTCCGTAGGAACCTGGAAAGGAGCCGGTCTGCGATTTAATGCAACCTCCATGACGTCTAGGGCCTCTTGTTGGGGGATACTAGTGTAAAGGGATATGATGTCGCATGTGACCAACAGCATAGTATTGGGATCAAATGGCCTCTCATCAATTAATTGGATGACTTGGGTGGTGTCACGTAAGTAAGTTCTTGTGTTTAAAGCAAGTGGCTTGAGGAAAAAGTCTATATATTTGCATAACGGCTCTAATATAGAGCCACACCCGGATACAATTGGTCGCCCAGGGGGATGATCTAAGTTTTTATGAACCTTGGGCAAAGTATAAATGGTTGCCAGTCTCGGTGATTGTTGATTCAAGAATTTGAACTCTTGGTCACTCAAGAAGCCCGACTCCAAACCTTTTTGTGTGATGGAAAGAATCATATTAGCTATCTCCTTAGTTGGATCATTAGGTATCTCTTGGTAGCTGACTCCATCTTGCAGTTGTCTGTGGATTTCATTTTTATACTCTGACCGGTCCTGAACGACAATTGCCCCGCCTTTATCGGCGGGTTTGATGATGACTTGTTTGTTGGAGGACAAATCTGTGAGAGCTTGTTTTTCTTTTAGGCTAAGATTGAATCTGACAAACTTTTTGGTATTTAGTGTTTGTTCAGCTGCCTGTGTAACTATATCCTCAAATGCAAGTATTCTCGGGCTCATGGCATAGGTTGTTGTAACTCATCTGACAAGTGTTGAACAACCACAGCCGCAACAACAACATGTGCAAGTAGTACAAGCCCAAGTACATGTGGAAGGAGAGGCAGCGCAAGGAGATGCGCAAGCAGAGGTGCATGGAGGGTCACAAGTGTCCACAATAGTTGTTCCTCCCGAAGTAGGGGCACATCAGGAAATTGACAATCAAACCGAGGTATCATTTGAGGAAGCCACTCCTCCTGATGATCATTCATTGTCTTCCACATCCCTAGCAAGGAAAAGATCAAGGGGGGCGTCTACATCTTCTTCAAGCCCACCTCCTACTGATGATCTGGATGACGATTGGGAACCACCACGGCAGTCTGAGAGTGAGGCACACCATGATCTGACAAAGATACCTAAGCGTAAAAGGAAGGTCGTCGAAAAACTCATAGCTATGGAGTGTGATGAGGCTCAACAAGAAGTGACGGATACTCCTGCTGATGAAGCCTCTCACGATGACGAGGCAGTCATCATAAAGGTCACTGCAGACCCAGCGGGCTATGCAGCAAAGAGACCTTTTGACCCTATCCAGAGAAGCTGCTGAGCGTGATGAGGATGTTGACGAGGAGGCAATGGAAAGACAACAATCATTGGATTTGGAGTTAACTAGTACACCAACACCTACCGCTTCCATATTTCTTCCTCGCAAGAAGGGATCTCCATCCACCTCGACCTCAATTAGTGGTGGTGAAAGTGCAAAACGTACTGAAGTTCGGCAATCCACATCCTCCACTTCATCTAGCATTAGCAGCAGGACCACCACCACCAGTATCGCCGCCTTCTCCGGCCCCCAAAGACATTTCAAGTCTACAGTTTGGGACTTCTTTAGTGTTTGCCCAAAAAAGGAAAACGTAGCCATTTGTAGCATTTGTAAGCTTCGAGTTAGTTGTGGTAAGTTTGGTACCAACTTTGGTACCGGAGGCCAGAGAGGTCATCTTAGGAGAACGCATGCTGTCCAATGGTTTGCGCACCTAGAGGTGATCAAGGAAGCCCGAATTGCACGTAATGAAAACGTTGATTTTTCATCTGATGATGACGAGGAGGAAGAAGACGATTCAAACACTTCACTTACACCCAGTACCCCTGTCAGCAGCACACCCCATGTGAGCCACACTAAGAGTGTGGGAGAGAGTGAGACACCAATGCGAAAAAGTTCATCAGCGAGCGTAACTGGGTCGAAGATATCATCATCATCATCCCGTAAATCCTTGGTCCAGGGCAACATTAAAAAGATGTTGTTTACAGAAGCGCAATATGAACGCAACCACCCACTGACGCGTCTGTATAACACTAAGCTGGCTAAAATGCTAGCTCTGGACCTTCTCCCTTTTTCTTTTGTAGAAGGGGTTGGTTTTCTAGAATTAGTGGCAGCGCTCTGCCCTAAATGGAAGGTTCCTAGCCGGTTCTATTTTGCCCGAGTTGCGGTTCCAGCACTACATGAAGATGTTCTGAAGGTGATTGGGGCAGCTTTGCAGAAGAGTGCTGTTCACACTATACATCTGACAACAGACATGTGGACCAGTGGCGCAGGCGCTGAATACATGTGCATCACTGCACACTGGGTCTCTTTTTCAGGGGCTAAAGCAAAGCTAAACAGGTGTTGACCCGGACATTGTTTTTAAAGCTGCTCGGAAACATGCAACACTAGCCATGTTTGGTTTGGAGAAACGTCACACAGCAGAAAACATTTTGGATGTCTTTAACACAAAGGTCCTTAACTGGCTGTCCCCAAAAAAACGCCAGGTTGGTTATGTTTCCACGGACAATGGCGCCAAAATAGTTAAGGCCATGAAGCCTGGTGACTATTTCAGAGTGCCGTGTTTGGCGCACTGTATAAACCTGGTTGTCCAAAAATTCTTGGGTAATAAAGACAGTGCAGCGTACAGAGTAGTGGACACCTGCCGAAAAATGTGCAACCATTTCAGCCATTCTTTTAAGGCCCGGAAGCAGCTGAGGAGCCTGCTATATGAACATCAAATGCCAGTGAAAGCACTCATCCAGGAGGTGGTAACACGTTGGAACTCAACCTTCTACATGCTTGAGCGTCTGTATGAGCAGTATACGGTACTCGATCACTATTTCTTAACACAGGGTACAGCTCAGAAGGAGGAACTGAGGATGGGTGCGGCGCAATGGAACATAGTTAAAAGCCTGACACGCATGCTTCGTCCTTTTGAGTTCTTCACGCGTGCATTCAGCAAGGAGGACTGTAATTTGGGAAAAGCTATCCCATTGTTGTACATGCTGGAGCACCAACTGAAGGAGGTGTGTTCTGTGTTTGAAAAAAGATGAAAAAAACCAAGACTCTTTTGTTCTGGCTGAGAAATTATTAGAGCACCTACAAGGTGATGAACGTCTTAAAAGGATCCACTCAAACCAGCATTACATTTGTGCTACTATTCTGGATCCACGTTACAAAAAGGCGCTGGCAGGCCAAGCATTCTTTCCTTTTGCTGATGAAGATGTTACAAAGTACAAACAGTGGATAGCCTCCTCAGCCAAGAGGTTTGAAAGAGAACGGCAGCAAATTGAAGGAGAAGGCAGTACATCAGCATCAGCAGGCCATCCCCAGTCACAACAATCCTCTTCTGCACCTGTGGCTGCGGCACAAGTGACCTCTCAGCCGTTAAAGAGACCGGCAACCGGATCATCTGCACCGCCAGACACAACAGTAACATTGGAGGCTGAAGAGGATTGGCTAGCTCGGCTTGGGTTTGGTTCTCAAAAGGTCACAGCAACAGCTAAGCAAAGTGGAGGAACCTTGGAGGAGAACCTTGATGACTCAACAGAGGTCTATGTTAATGCTGACCCATTGGCGTATTGGCATGGGAAAAAAGAATTGCGGCCACAGCTCACCAACCTGGCTTTAAACTACTTGTCTTGCCCACTCGCAAGCGTGTCTTCTGAACTTGTTTTCAGTGCTGCTGGTGGCATTGTAACTTCCAAACGGAGCCGCCTCTCACCCAAAAATGTGGAGAGGTTAACAATGATCAAGATGAATCAGCACCTCATACCACCAGATTTCAGAGTACGAGAAAGCGCGCCGGATGAAGACGAGGTGGACAGCAACATAGATGAGGGAATTTCTACTCTGTCAGGTGACACTGACCTCACCCTGCCTGAATTCGCAGAGTATGATGACGAAGCCTTATTCTTATTCATGGACCGTGATACCGAGCCCTGAAAATGAGACAACGAATCACTAACTTTCTTTTTCGTCCTTATTCACTTTTATTCCTGTGTGTCTGTCTTTCTTTGTTGTGCAAGTTAATATAATTCAAACTTTAATCAGATAATCACAAAAACAAGCCCATCAGCAGAACTGTCTTCACTTGTTTGCTAATTGATTTGAAGGTGCCGCAGTCTGCATTCCTCAGGTTCACAAGTTCAGAAGAACATGCTCCTCTATCGTCCTCCTCCAGACTCCTATTTCCATCAAAGCAGAGGGCTGGTTTACGCCCAATGAAGAAAGACTCAGCACTTGTGGGGGTGTTGTTCTACCTCTTTGCAGGTGAGTTGACGGCTCTGGGGCCATTGCTGGGAAGCTCTAATACCGGGTAGAAGTGGTTGGGACAAAATCCACGCCGATTTTTTTTGTTGCTATTTCTGACATTTTGCTCAATGTAGCGTTTTCGGGGGCCTGTTTGGGGGGCTTCCTGGTGTTTGTGGGTGGGTTTCGGGGTCTGGGAGCACTGCTGGCTATGGATACTTTACTTTGCAAGAGGTTTGAAGCAAATCCATGGTGGCAGAGGGGAGTTAGGGCCTAGCTGCAGAGCGCGCGCGGAGTGATTTGGGAAATTGGCAAAAAAATGACTAAGTCCCCATTTTTGTACTTTTGCTCTTTGGCTGTTTGGGGGTCTTCTACTCGTTTTCTCCTGGGTTGACAGCTCTGGGGCCATTGCTGGAAAGCTCTAATACCGGATAAAAGTGGTTTGGACAAAATCCCAGGCGGAATTTTTTGTGTGTTTTTGATGACTTGCTTGCCTTTGAGGTGCTCTTAGGGGGGGTTCCGTCTGTTTGTGGGTGAGTTTCGGGGTCCGTGATCACTGCTGGGACACTCTAATCTTGATTGCATTTGCTTTTCAGGAAATCCGTGGTGGCAAACCGGACTTATGGCCTAGCTACGCAGCGCGTTTGGACCGAAGGCCGAGAAATATTGTAAGTAGGAGATGTTGCTTTTGGCCTGTTTGGGGGTGTTATGCTTTTTGGCGGGTGGGTTGGCGGGTCTTGGGCCATTCCTGGGAAGGTCTAATACCGGGTAGAAGTGGTTGGGACAAAATCCACGCCGATTTTTGTTGTTGCTATTTCTGACATTTTGCTCAATGTAGCGTTTTCGGGGGCCTGTTTGGGGGGCTTCCTGGTGTTTGTGGGTGGGTTTCGGGGTCTGGGAGCACTGCTGGCTATGGATACTTTACTTTGCAAGAGGTTTGAAGCAAATCCATGGTGGCAGAGGGGAGTTAGGGCCTAGCTGCAGAGCGCGCGCAGAGTGATTTGGAAAATTTGGAAAGAAATGACTGAGTCCCCATTTTTGTACTTTTGCTTTTTGGCTGTTTGGGGGTCTTCTACTCGTTTTCTCCTGGGTTGACGGCTCTGGGGCCATTGCTGGGAAGATCTAATACCGGATAAAAGTGGTTTGGACCAAATCCCAGGGCCTACTTTTACTTTCAAAGTACGTTTTGTCACCAGTTTTCTGCTAGGCCTCGTTTTTTGCGATTTGATTGGGGGTCTTCAACATTTTTGCGACTGGCTTTAGTAAGGGTCTGGGTGGGAGCACTGCTGGGAAGATCTAATTTTGTTCTAAAACACAGTTTACAGTACACCTAGCTTGAGGGGAAAGATCCGCTACATTAATTTGCCCATACTTATTTATCCTTCAAAAGGTGACTCAGACAGAGTACGCACTGTCAAAAGTATTGTACTGTCTACTAGGAAAATCAAAGTGTGAGTTTTTGCACTCCACAGCCTACATACCTTATATTTATTTATCAGTGGTGTTGTAATATTATATCACTTCCGGTTTTTCGTTGAATAATTACAGGCCGGGTTTCAGTCTGTGCAATGGGGAAAAAAGGATGGAGTCAGGCTTCACATTAGCGAGCCGCAATTCAGCATCCGCCAGGCAGGGAGTGGACAGGGTGTCTTCTGGTCACCAATATTGATGGACGAAGCGTCAGATGGAATGGAGGAGTGCCGCTAATAAGAGGATTTTTTTTCTGCATGCAACTTACTTACCAAATTCAACAGGACAACTACAACAACATACAGATACAGTATCCATTGTGTTTTTCTAGGACTGTGACTGCATTTCTTGGATCTCTCTCTGCTTCTAAATTGATCCTTTAACACATCACTTAGTCCACTCCACTATCACATCTGCACCACACATAGTCATTTGTAAGTGCTCCTACGTAATTCGCAAGTCGCAGCACGCCCCAGCCCGTAGAGGACTGGGATGACCCCAATGATGAAGCATGTCACCAAGGGGCAACCCTGGTGAGTGAGGGGACACCTAGAAAAAGAGCAATTTCTCCTTTTCTATCTACTACACCTTCCAGACCAACCCCATTGAGTGTTGTGAATGGATTTATAGTGACCAGCAAGGCTCTCAGGTATCTGGCAACAGAGACCTTATGTTGAATATAGTTATCAATATTTCCACACACGCCCTGTACTGTCTCATTCTTTCTTCCACAGTTGTCGAAAGTACTACTTACTTTTCACTGACATGCATGCAGTAGTGCATGCACTTTCAAAGATTGATGGATAGGTTTGTACCCAAAGATTTGTTTATGTTCACAATTGTTTGTCCATGCTGTGCTATTTTTTCTTGTCTCCCAAAACCTTTCCCAAAAACCCCCGTACCCATCTATTTTTCAAACCCTAACCCTCTTCCCCCGGGCTGTGTGGTTTTGATTGATGTGTGACTAAATTACAGCAATAAATCCACACACTTGCTGGGGAGGATAAGGTGATAGCAACAGGCTGGTGAAGAAATCCGAGGATATATTCTTACTCTGCTTGACAAAGACCCATGGCTAATGTCAAAGAACTTCAACAGAATTAGTAGTTATACTTTACCATTTGTTAGGCTACAATGTGGCACTGTTCTAGTGTACTTCTGTCACCTGCTATATTCTCTATTGTACCGTTGTATTGCTCAGGAGGACAAACCAGATTTCATTTTCTTTTTTTTCATAGGCATGCAACTGCCACTGTGTCACACCACTAGTACCACCGCTATGAGGAAATTTTATCCGCCCAGGATTGCCAAAAATTACAGGTAAGATAAGCGTTTGTTGGTTTGGGAGTATAATGGAGTATTAGGAGAGACGAGAGACTGACGGTAGTACTACTAAAGTCCTAGGACTCTTGAATTCACTTAACTTACTCTGTGAGAGGCACTTAGTGTTGAAAACATTTGGGCATTTACACTTAAAGGAAGAAAATGGAACTAAACTTTCAGGAAAACAAAGTCACTGTTAAACCCCCACCCACCAGGCAAGCAGTAAAAAACAGGTATGCTCAGATAAAGTTTGAAAAAGTATATTTATATCCCTAACAAAATAATCTCCTGCAAGACCCTCCCTAACCCCAACGATTGTCCTTCAAAAGTCCCCAAAAACCCAACTCCCAATTCCCACCTCCCAAAAGTCTCTAAGAAAGGGGCAAGGGACACTATGGGTGAATGCTGTTTACTTTTTGGGCCAGGGCATCATACTCCTGGTGGAGCAAGGCGTGCTCTACGCGGAGCCCCTCCAACACGTTTGTAAAGTGATGGAGCTCCTGCTGAAGGCGGGACACCCTCAGGGTACTGCGGCGCAGGCGTGCCTTCACTGCCTTGCAGGTGCAATGGCTGTGAGAGGCAGCTGTTGTCCTTGCTGCTCGGCGGTGGCGTTTGGCTTTGGCAGCCCGGCTCAGTCTGGGTGGAGCACTGTGCTGGGTGGCAGCCCGTGGGGGCACGGAGGCCGATGCAGACGACATTGTTGTTGTGGTCGACTGCACACTTTCGTCGTCCTCCAGGGCCACCAGCCGCCGATATTCTGCAACAGTGGCATCGATCCTCCGTTGCCGGGCCGCTCTAGCCAGCTCCTTCCTCCTTGTTTGTTTGGAAGGAGCATCTATATGAAGAAAGAAAGACATAGTCTGTAACCAATGCTCTTTAAGATTAACTCAATCATTCAGCAGAAATTTGTGTTGCAGTACAACTAGCAACTTGCAAGCGCATTACATAACTATTGTGGCCAGTATCTATCTAACCTCACACTTCCTCATCCTTGCTCTAACATTAGTGGGAGTTTAAGGAACAAATTCTACGAGCACTATGGACTTCCATTGGAGTCGACTATGAAAGTACACCAGTCTTATTCTTCTTCTTGTCTCTTGTTTAGGAAAATTGGTACGTTATCTTCTGCAAGCCGGCATAATGCCAGCGCAGTGAACTTGCACCCGAGAAAAAGAGACGCACGCCATGATGAGTGACCTAGACTTGCGTTGCGTTACTGTACCGGTCCAGTACATGCAGGTGGTGAAGCTCTTACTTTTCTATTACGGGTGGCACTGAGAATACTCTGTTACAAGGGCTACTGCTTAATTAATTTAACTTTCACCCTACAGTGCAAATGAGTACTAGAAATGGACAATTGAAGAAGATAAATAATCTGATTATCTATCACTTCACATGGGATGTTTTTGCTTATATATGGGATGACTTTAGGTGCTTTACTTTTTATTGAGTGACCAGTGATACATCCACACATGAATGACTGAGTACTACTAAACTTATTAAGAGAGGTAGGGAGTGGCCACCGTAATAACCGGATCTATGCTGTGCTTGCAATACAAACTACTGCTACTATTGATGGTAGTATTTGGACACAATTACAACTTCTTTTCCTTGCCTTTCCTACACTGGAATGGACGTGCGGGTGCAGTGTTACATGCTCTTCAAAGTTACACTTAGTTCATCCACTGACCGTCTACTCTCTCTAGATCATGGGTACTCACAGACTTTCTCTCAGGGGCTAAATTTACAGTGTAGTTTGTGGCCGAGGGACGCACTGGTGGGGGTGGAGTCATAGGGGGCGGGGCTAAAGAAAAACAAAAACTTGTGACCATGAGGTTGCACACAGGTCCCTGCAGCAGATGCCTTCATCCACTGAGCCACCAGACCCAGCATTTACATACATCTCTCTCCCTCCTGCTCTCCCTCCTGCCCTCCCTCTCCATCTCTCTCTCCCTCCTGCCCTCCCTCTCCCTCCCCCTCTGTCATCTCACTGTGTGTGTGTCTGTCTGTGTCAGCCTTCAGCCCGGGCTGAGACAGCTTCTTCAACGCACACACACAGACAGCCACACCAAAGTACTTAACAGGTCTTTAAAAGACCATTAACATATTATTGAGGCTTTGTTTGTTGTAGCGCCCCTGCATCTCCACCCTGACAATCACTGCTTGCCCGGCCCCACAGAGCAGAGGCTTTGTTCTATTTCACCTCTTTGTGGCCCTGCATCTCCACTCTGCTCTGTGGGGGCCGGGCCAGCAGTGATTGTCAGTGTCAGGAATCTGGAAAACCTCAGGATCAGGGTGATGCTGAAAGGGGTCCACCTCCTGATTTCCCCACACTCTGACTGTACATATAACACAGGGCGTAAAGGCAATCAAGCGAGGGATAACACAGGGAAGGTAGGGATGGGGTCTGGAACGGATGGGATAGCTGAAACGACAAGAACAAGAAATATTATCACATCAGTTCTGACTACTCTCATTCAAGTCTCGCTAGAGGAACGATACATACCACTAAAATCAGGAGGGGACCTCTTTATCTCTAAACCATAGATACTTCTCTATATATCCGAGTGCTACCTGGAAGAAAACCATAGATTACTAACAGTTCAACAACCTTCAGTAAATTATCCAACTGGTCAACCATACACCACACGTACCCTTACAATGCTTCCCTTCAAGCTGTAATAGTTCTCTCCAGTAACCCAATGGATACAGTCAGGGATATCACCTGAAACCTCAGTTCCAAATCACTGAAGATCAAGAGTTCGTTGTATACTGGATAATTTCCAATTCATTAAAGAACAAAAAATGATATAGTCATTTTAGTATTCCTAGCTGGGCCCAACTACTAATGGAACACTAACAAAAATAGTTCATAATGAATGCGTCCTTATCCGAGGCTTACCGACTTCCTTTTCTTTAGGTTTGATATAGTTCCCAAATTAAAGCTGCACAAGCTTCCTCTCAGTTACAGTAACCGCTGCCTCTTCCTCGCGGCAGCCGCTCGCGTTAATGCACAATTCACAGTCTTGCTACTGTATCAGATCCACCCAATGGAACTCGCAAGTTCAAAGTTGATGCGCCCCACGCATCGAGCACAGAAACTGGGAGTCTTCCCTCGCGGCAGCCGCTCGCGCACTGGGAAACTCCGATTCAACACAGATAACGTCTTCTGTTAGCCGTCGATCACCAACACGGCTTCCTCCTCGCGGCAGCCGCTCGCGCAGGAAACCACGGAAAGGGAAAGCCTTCCCTCTCCTTACTTTCGGGATGTTGCACGCCGTTCCGAAACTCCAGTAAACGGGCAATTCTACACAATCTTCAATCCTGGAACAAAAGCTCCCCAACCAGGGAACACGACCACACTCCTCTTTCAGGATTCAAAAGAGTAATCAAATACAGCGCCATCTAGTGGCCACCACCAATTTATAGACTTTGTTCGCATCTCACTTGTGGGAGTTGTAGTTCTGTAGGCGCCATATGCGATTCCTGACAGTATGCCCCCCTTAACGGCGCCTTCTAGCACCAGGTTTCCCAGGATTCTGAGCATGGAATCTACGAATCGCAAGAGGGGCATGCACCTCGGTACAGGGTTCCCAGGAGTCATCTTCCGAGTCGTATCCTTTCCATGATATCAAATACCACAGCTTACCCCGTTGGTATTTGGAGTCCAAGATACGATGCACCTCATACTCCAACTGACCGTCTCTCATCACTGGAGGGACCGCTTGACGTCTCCCTGTTCTGGCGGGTTTCAAAAGACTGCAATGAAAAACCGGATGTATTCGTAAGGATGCTGGTAACTTCAGTTTATATGCCACAGGATTCACCACCCGCAGCACTTCATAGGGTCCAATGAACCTAGGATGAAAGATACTGCGGTAGCGGAAACGAATGTTTTTGGTCGACAGCCACACCTTATCCCCCACTTTATATTCAGGACCCTTCTGTCGACGTCGGTCTTCCCACTTCTTGTATGACGTTTTTGCCCTTTCCAGGTGCTGTTGTATCCGACGATGTATCTTCAGCAAAGCCTTCATCCTAGCCGCAACAGTGGGATGGTTATGCACATCACTAGGGATAGTAACAGGCAAGATGTCAGCATGATAACCCGTGTTGGCCCGAAAAGGGGATTCCCCCGTAGAACTATGCCATGCGTTGTTATAGGACAGTTCGGCTAACCACAACAAAGAGACCCAGGAATCATTGGCCTCTTCGGTGTAACATCTCAAATATTTCTTAAGTGTTTGGTTAAGCCTCTCGGTTTGACCGTCAGACTGAGGATGAAAACTCGTAGACAAAGCATCCTTCACTTGCAGAGCCTTACACCAAGTATGCCAGAACCTGGCGACAAACTGCGGGCCACGATCCGATATGATGACCTTGGGGATTCCATGCAACCGCACCACTTCCGTCAAAACCAACTGCGCGGTTTGGGCTGCCGTAGGGAGATTTCGACAGGGAATAAAATGACCCATTTTGGTCAGGCTATCCACCACTACCAGAATGGCATTGCATCCCTTATCCAGCGGTAGTCCCAGCACAAAGTCCATGCTTATCACTTGCCAAGGTCTAGAGGGGGTAGGAAGAGGCATCAACAACCCCTTACTCTTGGTTTGTTCACTCTTAGCTCTTGCACAGATCTCACACTGCTCAATCCAAGACTTTACATCGGTCATCATTCCTTCCCACCAGAATTGTCTCTGTAGCGCCTGTAGGGTTTTTGTATGTCCCGGGTGACCTGCCACCATGGCGTTATGACACCAATTAAAGGCCATCAGACGCAATTCATGCGTGGGAAGAAACAAGGCATTATTCCGCATAGGTAGTCCATGTTTCAAAGTACGTTGTTTCTCTTTACCCGCCCAAGTTTGCCATTGTGAGGCGGGACGTTGTTTACGGACAGCTTCCAGAAACATATCAACAGTAGTGGCACACACCACTCGCTCCAGAGGCAGAATCGACAACTGTTCTCCCTTTGATGAAGCTCCGGGATCCAATTGGCGGGACAAAGAGTCTGCTTTTCGATTGTCAGTCCCAGGGCGAAAGGTAATTGTAAAATCATATTCTGCGAAGAATAACATCCAACGCATTTGACGTTGCGAAAGGTGCCTAGCAGTCTTCATAAATTGCAAATTGCGGTGATCAGAGAACACCGTAACAGGATGTTGACCCCCCCACAAGTAAGGCCTCCACTCCTCAAAGGCCCTTTTAACTGCCAACAGTTCTTTTTCGGCCACTGTATAGTTCACCTCTGCAGGATTCAGCTTTTTGGACAAAAATGCAACCGGGTGCAGCTGACCGGTGGATTTATCTCTTTGTGACAAGACTGCTCCGATGGCGATGTCCGAAGCGTCAGCTTCTACAACGAATGGAACATCAGATTGCGGATGTCTCAAGAGAGGGGCAGAACAAAAAGCCTTTTTCATCTGTTCGAAGGCCTCTCCTGCCTCCGAATTCCAGCAGAATGTAACTCCCTTTCTTAACAACCGGGTCACTGGAGAGGCTAGCTGTGAAAAATGGGCAATAAATCTCCGATAATAATTGGAGAAACCTAGGAAGCATTGCACATCCTTCACACTCCTAGGTACTGGCCATTCTTGCACTGCCTTCACTTTTCTTTCCGCCATCCTAAACCCCTGAGGATTCAAGATCACCCCCAAAAACTCCACTTCAGTCACTCCAAACTCACACTTACTTAATTTACAGTATAAGCAGTGTTCCTGTAATTTCTGAAGGATCAATATAACCTGACTGACATGCTGAGATGGATCATCGGAATAAATCAGAATGTCATCAATATAGATGACAACAAAACGGTCAATATATTCCTTCATGATGTCATTTAGAAAGAATTGAAACGCCGCAGGGGCATTGCAGAGCCCGAACGGCATTACCAAGTATTCAAATAACCCAAAGCGCGTTTTAAACGCCGTCTTCCACTCATCACCGGCCTGAATCCGCACCAGATGATACGCCCCTCGAAGGTCCAACCGGGTGTATATGTTGGCCTCCTTCACCTGGTCCAACAGGACGGATATGAGTGGAAGAGGATACCGATTTTTAATCGTGATCTTATTCAGCTGTCTAAAGTCTATGCAAGCGCGCAGCTCACCGTTTGCCTTAGAAATAAAGAAAAGAGGCGAGGCCGCTGGGGACCGTGAAGGTCTTATGCACCCCAGCGAGCACAGATGTTCTAAGTACTCTTTCAAATATCTCGTCTCAGAATCAGACAACGCATAGACCCTACAAGTAGGAATCTTGGAACCTTCCACCAAATCAATTCGACAATCGTAGTCGCGATGAGGTGGAAGTTTTTCCGCCTCAACCTTGCTGAACACTGCTCGGTACTGATGGTATTCTACCGGCAGAGTCACCTCTTTCTCCGCTGCAGTAGCCACCCTAAAACTCTGGGCCAAGAATAGAGTATGTGACCCTTCCTTGTCTTGCAAACATTCGGATACACAATACTCCGAAGTGAACTGGATAGTTTTCAACTTCCAATCCATCAAAGGATTGTGTCTCCACAACCACGGCATCCCTAGGATGACTTCATATTGCGGAGCCTCAATCATATTCAGTACAATGGATTCTACATGATCCCAGGGATGTCCACAAAGAGTCAATTCTAATGCTTCAGTATGTTCTACAATGGGACCAGACTTAAGAGGGGTGCCATCCACCGCCAACACCAACTCTGGTAGTTGAGTGGGAACTTTCTTTAATCCTAGCTTCTGCACCAACCCATAGTCAATGAAGTTTCCTGTAGCCCCCGAATCCACCATTGTCTTCACAGATACCTTTTGCTGTCCTGATCCCAAATACATGGGCAATATCACATGAGACACTGCTTCCATTCTATCCACTACTCCCAAGGACGGTATTCTCCATTCCTTAGGAGGAGCAGGACTACTCTCCGCCCCCTCGTCTGCCTCCTGTAAAGCATAGGTGTTTTCCGCAACTACTGCCACCATCTTTTTGGCCGGAAAAAACAAACCCCGTTTTTGGGGTTTTGCCGGACATTCTCTCACATAGTGCCCCTTTTTGCCGCAATACATGCACAAACCCAGGGCACGTCTGTTCTCTCTTTCTGCCTTGGTTAATGGAGGACGAACCGCCCCTTTTTCCATAGCCTCAGGACCTGAATCCTTCTTGGGGGTAACACTCTCCACCTCATACCCACTCCATGTTCGCCCACCTCTTTTTCGCTCACCTCCCCTCTCTGAAAGGCGGTGATCCAAACGCAGGGTCAGATTGATCAATGCTAAACAACTCGTGGGCTGGGGATCGATCTGGGCCAAGACGTCTTTCATGTCTTCATTCAACCCCTGATAGTACAGTGCCATTCTTTTCTCTTCGGGCCAGGCCGTTTCCCCCACCAATCTATTGAATGTTGTCATATAGGTTATCAAATCCTTTCTCCCTTGACGTAACCCCAACAAATCACGATCTGCACTAAGGGTGGTAGCCCGTCTATCAAAAACCCTCTCCAACTCACTGCGGAAGGCATTCCAGTCCGTCAACAAAGGATCGTCTTTGCGCACCAAAGGGACAGCCCAATTCGCGGCCTCCCCTGTCATATAAGATATCGCAAACGCCACCCTAGAATGATTGGTAGGGAAGGAAGCTGGCCTACATGAAAAATGCAAGGTAATTTGCGTCAAAAATGTCTGTATCTTAAGAGGATCCCCTGCATATCGCTCCGGACTAGCCAATGGTATCGGTGGAGGCACAGTAACCTGTATTTGAGGTACCCCTGCAGAGGCATCAAAAGGATTCCTAGCCTGTCTATCAAAACGTTCTTTAAGGGCAGTAACTTCTGCCCTAGAATTAACCAACTCCTGCTGAACAAGAACCAAGGCCTGCATTACTTCATCAAGTGTGGTCATCTTTCAGCAGACCCTGACCGGGAGGTTCAATATTTTCTTGGGTATTTGATTCTGTCAGGAATCTGGAAAACCTCAGGATCAGGGTGATGCTGAAAGGGGTCCACCTCCTGATTTCCCCACACTCTGACTGTACATATAACACAGAGCGTAAAGGCAATCAAGCGAGGGATAACACAGGGAAGGTAGGGATGGGGTCTGGAACGGATGGGATAGCTGAAACGACAAGAACAAGAAATATTATCACATCAGTTCTGACTACTCTCATTCAAGTCTCGCTAGAGGAACGATACATACCACTAAAATCAGGAGGGGACCTCTTTGTCTCTAAACCATAGATACTTCTCTATATATCTCAGTGCTACCTGGAAGAAAACCATAGATTACTAACAGTTCAACAACCTTCAGTAAATTATCCAACTGGTCAACCATACACCACACGTACCCTTACAATGCTTCCCTTCAAGCTGTAATAGTTCTCTCCAGTAACCCAATGGATACAGTCAGGGATATCACCTGAAACCTCAGTTCCAAATCACTGAAGATCAAGAGTTCGTTGTATACTGGATAATTTCCAATTCATTAAAGAACAAAAAATGATATAGTCATTTTAGTATTCCTAGCTGGGCCCAACTACTAATGGAACACTAACAAAAATAGTTCATAATGAATGCGTTCTCATCCGAGGCTTACCGACTTCCTTTTCTTTAGGTTTGATATAGTTCCCAAATTAAAGCTGCACAAGCTTCCTTGCAGTTACAGTAACCGCTGCCTCTTCCTCGCGGCAGCCGCTCGCGTTAATGCACAATTCACAGTCTTGCTACTGTATCAGATCCACCCAATGGAACTCGCAAGTTCAAAGTTGATGCGCCCCACGCATCGAGCACAGAAACTGGGAGTCTTCCCTCGCGGCAGCCGCTTGCGCACCGGGAAACTCCGATTCAACACAGATAACGTCTTCTGTTAGCCGTCGATCACCAACACGGCTTCCTCCTCGCGGCAGCCGCTCGCGCAGGAAACCACGGAAAGGGAAAGCCTTCCCTCTCCTTACTTTCGGGATGTTGCACGCCATTCCGAAACTCCAGTAAACGGGCAATTCTACACAATCTTCAATCCTGGAACAAAAGCTCCCCAACCAGGGAACACGACCACACTCCTCTTTCAGGATTCAAAAGAGTAATCAAATACAGCGCCATCTAGTGGCCACCACCAATTTATAGACTTTGTTCGCATCTCACTTGTGGGAGTTGTAGTTCTGTAGGCGCCATATGCAATTCCTGACAGTCAGAGTGGAGATGCAGGGGCGCTAACAGGTGAAATACAACAAAGCCTCTGCTCTGTGGGGGCCTGGGGAGCAGTGATTGTCTGCAAGGTCTGCGCACCACCAAGGAAGGCTTGCCGGGCCGCCACCGGCCCGCGGGCCGTACTATGAGTACCCCTGCTCTAGATACACATATGCTATCTAAGAGTCAGATAGTAGCATGATCCAGGTATATTATGGACACATACAGTTTCTGTGTCACCCACCCAGGCTGTTGTCCTTCCACCAATCATTGCTTCATCATTCACCCAGCCATGCATCTCATACTCTTTCCTTCCCAGCCACGTCTTCAATCTCAATAAGTAAGGAATATATAAGAGCTTACCTCTGCCCGCCACCACCACCGTCTGAACTCTCACAGCCGGCACTGGAACCGCCGCATCCTCCCCTGAGGAATTGCCCTCCGCCTCCGTGTCGAGCACCACCACCTCCGCGTTGGCCCCGCCACCAGATGTTCCACCTACAAAGTACATTTAAGAATGTTAGAATAAACCACTCACTAGTATTTGGTCTAGGAATGAAGACATGTGAAAACAATGTAATTTGTGACTGTGTACTCTAAAGTTAAAAAAAATGTCCCTTTTTCCAGCGAAGGGTGTTGTCTTGCTGCACTTTTTGGCACAACTGATGAAGGCTGGCTTTTTAACACGCACCATTTTTCTCTACACCGACAGAAGATGGGCTTCTAACAACAAGATCAAGTTGAAACAAGGTGAGAGCTCGGCTCGACCACAAGAAATGTCTTCAATTAATCATCAGCACTAACCACTTTTCCAGTCTCAGTTAAACGTTTAGTTTTTTTATTATGACTTCATTTTATTAAATGTGTTTACTTTTAATAAAGCTTTTAAACTTAAATAGACTAGGCATGAGCGAATTTTGCGGATCTCGCGTTCGCGAATTTTGCGGATTTGCGGATTCGCAATCCGCAAAATCCGCGAATTCCCGCGAATTTGCGGATTTTTTTTTTTTGTGTTCGCCCATGTTTCTGCAAGTTCGCGAGGGTTTTGTACACTTTCGCAAATTGCGAACTTACCTGTCGGGTCGCAAGTTTCGCGAACTTGATGTTTCTACGTGTCCAGCCTGTTTGGGACACTCTTCTTCATCACTGCCACTCTCTGTCACCACTGCCACTCTCTGACTACTCATGCCACCCTCTGGCCCACCCATGCCACCCTCTGTTTCATCACCACACCCTCTGGTTGTCCAGTGTACATTATTTTCGGCAAAGCAAATCACACCTTCCCTGCCTCAAGTGACCTGAATTAATTTGGGGCTGATTAATGTGTCACAGAATATTTTTTTAGCTGGCACCTGCTTCCTTAGTGCGCCCTGATTAGTGATCTTTTGCACTTGCTAAGTGCTTTCATTGTTGCAAAATTAGTTACAACACCTGCCCTGCCCCAACTGACAATAATGAATTAGGGGCTGATTAATGGATTTTAACTTCTAGCCTGGCTCCTGCTTGTCTCCCTTAGCTGTAATTCAGGACCTTTGTGGCATATGTGTAACTATTCTGAGGTTCAGAGCAGGGTCACATAATAGTTTCAACTGGCAACTGAACTCTGGAGGGGCCCCTCAGGAAGCACTACAGGAAATGGCTACTAATGATGAGCCTGAACTTTTGAACCTGGTAAGTAGTTACTTTCAGTTTTTCTAACATCGTATTTCTGCAATTTTGCACTTATTCGCGGGGCGCGAACTCACGCGAACTCACGCGAACAGTGCGAGCAGTGCGAGCAAAATCCGCTGCTCGCGGATTTGCGGATTTTGCGGGAGATTCGCGAATCTCGCGGATTGCGGATTTCCCGAAAATCCGCAAAATCCGCGAGCGGAACGGATTTTCCGCCCATGCCTAAAATAGACTCTGTGTTTTTTGGTCCAGACTAGAGTGACTGAGCGAAAGGTTTTGCAATTTTTGCAAGCATGAGTCCGTGCCTCTGACACTTCTTGACTCTGACTCCATACTCTTGAGCTACGTTGGATAATCATCATTGGGGATCAATCATGGATGAATTCGGGAGGTAAATGACTGTGCCACACTATGTAGTCACTCAGTAAGGACATTGGGGGTTCAAAGTCTGTTATCAAAGAGGTATGTGGAAACTCTAACAGCGCCTATTATAATTGATAAGCAATGCACTATTTATTGTCCATAGTTGTTTCTGCAGAAGAATTGTCCCCTCAACAGTAGTGGTATGGATTGTCCTCCTATCCAAACCAAAAGGTAGTATCTTATTCTTTCTTGGTGGTCATTCACATTTTATAGTTGGGAATTTTCAAAGCAGATAGAACACTTCAAAAGACATTATGGACAATCCCAGAGGACTGCACTGCACTAAGTTGACAGGAATGGGAGTTTCGCCAACCGTGCAATCTTAGTTAGCTACACAGACAGACTAATAAGAATAATCTAGTAATACCACAGGGAGTCATAGTAGAGGCAGGATAAGAATTTAGATACAGTCTACAAGAAGATCAAAGACGATTTTGAAAAAATCAAATGAGGAACGCTAGGAAAAATAGGTACTAGTCTAAAATGAAAACTTACTGGGGCCAGCAAAGGAGCCCTCGCCTGCCCGATCCTGGCCCTGTTCAACAGCATCCGCCGCCTGCTGCTCCTGTGTCCTCCCCTCGCCCCTGGGGGGAGCTGACGTACAACATGAAAGAAAGAACAGAAAACATGGATGATTGTTGCTTGTCAATGTCAACCAAATCAAACATTTCAAAACAACAATAACAAAATATTTCCGCGAAATTATATTGATTAGGGTTAGTTTTCATTGATTTGCGGACCTGCGACTTCGAAAGTCACGTAACTCACTAAACAAAGTACTGAAAGGTTCACCTAGGACTGGCAGGCAGCAGTCCGCAGGCAAGACGCAAAGTGACAGACAAACTCCATTGTGATTTCAGTCAGATCAGTGACAACACTAACAGTTGCCTGCTACATAACCAGTCATTTAAATAGTCAAACTATCAATCCACCGCCACTATTTTTCTTATTGTCAGGGGTACAAAGAAAGGGGCAGATTTAAGCCCCTTGCGGCTCTTTTGCTCCGTTCTTGCGTGACTTTTGTGACGCAGCAGCTAAACAAAAGAGGCGCCATGGTGCGGCATATAATATTATAACAACGTGACGCATTTGGGAGATGCATCCCGTTATAAAGCCCTGTGCCATCAGGGGGCGTTCCGGCGCAAGGGAGGGCATTCCTGCGCTGGAACACATCCTAAAAGTGGCTGAGGGAAATCTACAAAATTTCAATCAGTCACCTTTAGGACAATGATGCGTCACACAAACCCTGCACCTGCTTGAAGCAGACGTACGGCTTGACCCAGCATTGGGGAGATAGGGTACCCCAGAGCATTGCTGGAGGTGCGCCATCGTTGCGACGCAACTCCAGCAGTAAAGCTTCGGTGACGTTTTGGGCCCATGGTGCGCCGCATTGCAAATACTGCGCACCATGTTTGGTGGTGGTAGCGGGCCGCACAATTAATGGCGCATCCCTGCTACTTTGCAGGGATGCGACGGTAATTGCAATTCTGCCCCTTAGGGGCATACTTACTTACGTGTTCTGGCGCATCTCCAGAGATGCGCCAGATCAAATGCGTCACGCAAAACTACCCTTGCGACACGGCAGATGCGCCTCATTTACAATGCGGCGCGCCCTGGCGCAAGGGTAGGCACTTGCGTGACGCATCTCGTCACGTAAGAGTGGCGCATCGCTGGAGTCACGTCGCCAACGCAATGCAACTCCAGTAATGCTCAGGGCCACCCAATACTTAACATGCTGTGTCAGTCCTTACGCCTGCTTCAAGCAGGCATAAGGAATTGAATTGACGTAGCAGCGTCGCAGAAGTGCCTGCGTTAAATCTTGTAGATTTCACGCAGGCACTTTTGCGAGGCGCACAGCCGCCGGATCGCCCACCCTGGGTACTAGGAACGCACCCATTGTGGTGCAGGCCCATGGCTTTATAACGTGACGCATCTCCCTAGATGCGTCACGCTGTAAATGACTCGCAGGGATGCGCCACGTTTACGCCGCTGTTGCGTCACGCAAGGCAACGTAAACGTGGTGCAAGGGGCTTGTAAATGTAATCTGCCCCCTAGTGTCTAGCATTACGCAGTTCTGTAAAGTACACACATACATAATAGTTGCTCAGGCCAATGAGACCACAAAATAGAAAACAAATAAGCATAGTAGCAACGCCACTGAGAAGGAGAGCAGTGCACCTGAAATGCACAGAAGATTTTGAAATATAATTTAACTACAATGTAATCGTCATCAGCGGCATTATGGGCTTGCTCCATGTAAAAAACAAATATTTGCAATACAACAACACAGAGCAGGAGAAAACATAGTAGTGAGTGATGAAATAGCTACTACTACTCACCAAGCCCGGGGATCTCCAAGCCGAGCTGGCCCAGCAGGCCGCGCTCCCGGTCCAGGAGGTCCGTCCAGCGGTGGGTGGCCTGGCTGTAGGTGTGCTGGACCCTGTAGAGGTGGGACATGGCCCAGCACACCTTCTCCCACTGCTTCCGGCGCTCCCAGATGTTGTAGCCGCCGGCCGCGATCCCGCCGCCTCCCGCGATGGTCCTGGGCAGGCGGCGCTGGACGAAGTAGACCAGCACGCCCACTTCCTCTGGGCTGAAGATCTCCCGTCGCGTCTCCTGCTCCCCCCTCAATCGACCGCATGCTGTCCTGGCACGGGGTCCAGGACTCCTCCTCCCCGCAGCCGCTGCGGCCCTCAAGTGCTTGGGCAGCTTCACGGAGCCTGGCTTCACCATGGTCTGGGCAGGTAAGGTAGGAAGTAGAAAATTAAGAAGGAATAGGATAGGGAAGAAGAAAAGAAAAGATTTTAAAAAAGTAGTTTAAAAGTAAAGAAAAATAGCAGAAAAGACAAAAATATACAGCTATGAAAAGAGAGGGATAGATAAGAAGCAAAATCGTTAAAAAAAACTGAAAACAAGCAAAGGATGGCACAGATAGCAAGAGGATTAAACACCATGCCCAGACACAGGAAATGAATGAAAAACAAGATGGCCGCCCGTTCACGAGCGCAAAAGTAAGTTTGCACGAGATTTTCCTCGCGATCTTGTGCGAACTTGTACTCGCAATGCGCTTACTTCGCGAGATTATACATAGCGGGCGGAAACGGAAATATGTCACGCAAACAAAATGGCCGCGCCCGTACTCGACTTTGGGGTAAATTCGCGTGTTGCGCTGCAAGCGGCTCGCGAATACTGCAAAAAAACTCGCGAAACAACAAGCCGCAAAAAAAATATAGAGCTCATTCGCACGAATTGGCGGCTTCCGCGGTCGGTTTTGCACGACGCCGCGCCTCGCGAATAGCGTGAAAAAAACAAAAAACGATTTTTGCAAAAGCAAAAGCAATGAGCAGGTGCAAAAGGTCAACCTCATGATTTGTAACGATTCCCTGTAGTGCTTCCTGAGGGGGCCCTCCAGAATTCGGTTGCCTGCTTGCAACTATTGTGTGACCCTGCTCTGACCTTAACTGTATGCCACAAAGGTCCTGATTTACAGCTAAGGGAGCAGACAAGCAGGTGCCAGGCTGGAACTTCAAATTCAGTGACACATTAATTAGCCCCTAATTCATTATTGTCAGTTGGGGCAGGGCAGGTGTTGTTAATAAACTAACCCCAAATTAATTCATGTCAGTTCAAGCAGGGCAGGTGGGCTGGCTTTTCCCCCGTATCTTCTACAGTGATGATGAACCAGAGGGTGGCATTGATGTAACAGAGGGTGGCATGGGTCAAAGAGAGGGTGGCAGTGGTGAAACAGACGGTGCTGCGAGGCTGTGATGATGAACCAGACGTAGAAACAGCATAGTCGCGACCGTTGCGAGCCGACAAGTAAGTTCGCAATTGCGAACTAGTACTAAATCCTCGCGAACTGGCAGAAACACTTGCGAACACAAAAAAAATTCTGCAAATTCGCGAGAATTCGCGGATTTTGCGGATTGCGAGTTCGCAAATCTGCAAAATTCGCAAACGCGAGATTCGCAAAATTCGCCCATACTTAGAACAATGTCAGTCACACTCACCAGAAATTCCTAACCAGAATCTCTGAATAATGCTTCTTTGACTTGAGCCTCAGAATAATGGCACAGATTCTTTCTCATTTCAGACCCATATTCTTTTTACCTAACCAATTAAAATTGTTCCCACACAAATTCAAAACCAACCTGCACATTTCAATTGGTTGTACATTTCAAGACTTTGAAACTCAAATAACATTCACCCATCCCCCCAGTGCTCATTCACCCTGTAACCATGGTAACTCCCTCCTAACCCAGCACATAGTTCACAAGTTCATCACACTATGTTGCAAAAGAATCCATCATGGGTGTTTGACCTCTCAATGTACTAGCTAATCAAGTGCAATGTTTGCTTAAATTACATTTTTTCAACCATTGAAATGACTTTTTACAACAAAAAAACATGCACCCTAATTTTCAGTGGAGATTTTTAAGAAAGCACCAATCATTTCTGGTTTTTCAAGTGCACTGATTCTCAACCACTTTTTTTCACAATCAAACTACCATTTCATTTCCACAACTCATCTGACTAGAAGCACATCTACCTTCAAAATGCAAAAAGTCTGGTTTGTGGGTCATAGCTATGTCCACTGGAGTAAGAAATACACAGCTAACAGAGGTATTTACAACCTTGATTTACCAAATGTGGACATTGTATGAATTGGACAGAGAGGATTGAGAAGTCATCAATTGATACCATTGGTAAAATCCTTTATGCATTTACCACACCCTGACCTCATAATTGTGCACTGTGGTGGATATGACTTGGACACTTTGACTGGTGTTGGTCTGGAAATGATTTTAAAGGACATCTTTGGGCAATTGATGTCACTTTTTCCAAAAACTGCCTTGGTATTTTCTAATATATGCCAAAGGCAAAAATGGAACTGGTCCAACCAATTTTGTCCACAAATTGAGAAAGCAAGGAAACATGTGAATAAATATGTTTCTGCTTTCCTCAGAGACTATGGTATGAGTTCCATTTACCACAACAACTTGCGTTACAACATTCAAGGCATCTATAGAATTTAGAATTTAGAATTTTGTTTATTGCACAGTTAATAAAAACTCACAATATTACACAAAAGATAAAAAGTCTTTTGACTATATAAAAAACTTTTCCAAACAGGAAGATATTGCACATTGGTAAAATCTCAAGGAGTCTATAATAAATTAGTAAGTCTTCCTGTTGGTCACAGCTAATAATACTTATAGTTCTTATGGTTGTAAGGCTGTTGCGGAGATCTCTGTTCTCCTGATGTAATTAATTGTTTTGCCCAACAGTCTTATAGTTTTTAGGGGCCATTAGGAAGACTACTTTTCTCCTGGTGCGGTTGGTTTTTCGCACCCTTGTGTTATTTCATTTAATTTTTTAGCCACTATTTCAAAGTATTTAACTGTTCTACAGTTTAATTGAGTCTCTTCGGGGTTGAAGGAGAGCATCACTGCTTGCCTGCATGTTCTTACGCCCTTCTGGTTCCATAGGGGCCGGAGCATGGAACGCCTTACATCCACAAAAGCTTTGCAAATACAATGATATGTATAAGATCCTCCTTCGCAGATTGACAAAGGCGACATGTGTTTGATGGATCAGGCCTTTTCCAAGGTGCCAGGTGACGTGCTATGGGTATGTTGCCTAAGCGCATGTTTAGGAACTTGTTTTTTGTTTTTTGTGTAAGGCCCCGTGATAGATATTCTTGTGGCTTTGTGGCTCCATACCCTTCAAGCACAACCCATCCATGTGCTCTCCTGGTCAGGGTGGCTCGATCCTCAAGTGAGGAGACCAGTTTGATGACCTTCGACACCACTTTCATAAAGGTCCCAAAATCCGTACTTGTTACCCAGAGCATATTTAGTCCTAGGCTCTCCAATGAGTTTGTTAGGTAGGCCCTTGCAGGTGAGATTTCTTTGGTGTGAAGCTCAATCCATAAGTTGGCGTTTAGGGATCCTTGCTCCGAGTCTTTAATTTTGCGCCAGCTTTTTATATATTGGCCTTTCCTCTCCACAGATTGTTTCAGTAGTCCAAATTCGAGACGAATTTGAGCGGGCGAAGAATTTTTAGGGAGATGGAAGATTCCTCTACATGCACGACTGATAGTGTTGTCCAGAGTACTTGCATCTTTGCCTCGCATTGATTCACTGCCGTAGGAGAGCATAGGCTGTAGGCGAGCTTTTATTACCTGTAAGAGTGGCGCTAATGTCCTGTCGGGGAGGGCTTTCTGCAGGGGCCGTATTGATAGTTGAAAGGTCATGCCCTTCCGGCGGATGGCCTCTAGTTGTTGCTTGGAGGAGCCGTTGCCCTCTATTATGACTCCTAGATATTTGTATGAGGCCACCAGTTCTTGTCCAAGTACCATGCGGGTTTCCGTTTTTTGTTGTAGTTCATTGACATGACTTTAGTTTTGTTCAGATTGATTGTTAAAGAATTCGCTTTTGAAAATATATTGGTTCTGTCCGGAAGGTTTTGGAGGCCAATAGGAGACTGGCTGATAAGGACCAGGTCGTCTGCGTAAAGCAGATTTGAGAGTGTAATATTTCCTAACCGAGGTGCGTGTGATGTGACTGTTTTTAACTCTTCGGGAAGGTCCGCGAGGAAGAGATTGAACAATGTTGGCGCTAAGACGCAGCCCTATTTTAGTCCTTTACTGGTCTTTATTTTTCTCGATAGGTGTGTACCAGATCCCAGTTTTATTTGGACCCATGTATCAGTATGCAACATTTCCAGCTGCTGTAGAAGGGGGCCAGGGATTCCCCATGAGCTCAGCTTGCGCCATAGTTTGTGTCGATCTACATGATCGAATGCAGCGCTGTAATCGAAGCACACGAACAGGGAGCTTTTTGCAGTTTTTGCTGCGTCGGACAGTAGAGTTAGCGCCATGATGTTAGTTAGGGTTCCCTGGCCCGTCCAGAAGCCCTTCTGTGTGGCTGGGATGATGTTCTTTTTTGTTGCCCATGTTGTTAGATCCTTCAAGATGAGGCTTGCGTAGTACTTTGCCTCTACGTCTATCAGGGCAATCAGACGGTAGCTGCTTGGGTCGATCCTTGCACCTTTTTTGTATATTGGGCTTATTAACGAACCACTCCAAGATGCTGGTATTTTTCCTCTTTCCCTTACTTCATTGAATACTGGGATCAATGTAGTGCACCAAAAAGCTGGGTCCTGTTTGTATAATATCGGAGGGATCCCGTTTGGTCCGGGGGCCCCCTCAAGTTTTCCCTTCGAGATTTGTTTTAGAATAGTTTCTGTTATTTCCTGAGCCGATAATACAGATTCTATTTTTCTAGGCTCAACTGTCTTGGGACTGGCTTCATCCTCTGCTTTAGTGTGGGGCCCAGCTGTTTTCTTTTTGCGCCTTTGGTCCGGTTTTTTGGTGAGTATGTCATTTTTGTCCAATTGGTGGAAAGCTCCCTCTTCCGAGTCTGCCCCTCCGGCTTTCTTCATTGCGAGGTCATTTGTATTAAAGTTAATTGTTAAATAGTTAGCCCAGTCTGATTCCGGTATTTCAGAAGTAATACCGCTGTGGTCTGGCTGTTGAAGCCTATGGATGGTCTTCCAAAAGCTAGAGCTATTCTTCTGTTTTGAATTATGTAGAATTTTAGCCCATAGTTCTTCGCTCAATTCCCTTTTCCTTTGCCAAGTTTTCTTTTGTAGCAATGCTTTTGACCTGCGTAACTGCAGTTGAATTTCCGAATTGTTTGGATCTTGCCGGAGTTGTTTGAGGGTCTTTTTTATTTTGAACTTGATATTTTTTGCTTCTGCTGTTGTTACTTTGCCAAGCATAAACCTAGTGGTAGTCCCTTTTTGAACTTTCTTGCTTGTGGCATGCTTTTCTCCTAATGCCGCTGTAAAATTTTCCCATAGGATAATGGGGTTGTCGGTTGTATTAGATATTTCCTGTATTATTGTTTTTGCACTGATTGCAAGAGTTTCTATATCCGAGGTCTTGCATCGTAATGGCTTGTAGTTAGTGGTATATTCTGTGCACATACTTCTGATTTCTGCTGCTTCGTTCTTACAGGTCAATGCTAAGTTAGCTTCTAGCGGCAGATGGTCGCTCTGAGCTCTGTCTCCTATCTTAAATAAATGTACTTTATCGTACAGCGGGAGTGTAACTAGAATGAAGTCTAGATAGGATGAGGCAGTTGAAGAGTGGTATGTTGGTACTGGAGGGATGTCCTCTTTAAATCGTCCGTTGAGAACGCTCAGGTTCAATTTCTCTAGAGCTTTTAATAGCTGAGAGGCAGTGTTGCTGTGTTTGTGTCTGGAGGGGATTGTTTGAGTTGGAATTTTCCATACTGTGTCCATTTCCTGCGTCATGTCGTCAGTTGTCAGTTCGCCAAATAGCGGGAGGTTAAAGTCGCCTGCTCAGGTTCAATTTCTCTAGAGCTTTTAATAGCTGAGAGGCAGTGTTGCTGTGTTTGTGTCTGGAGGGGATTGTTTGAGTTGGAATTTTCCATACTGTGTCCATTTCCTGCGTCATGTCGTCAGTTGTCAGTTCGCCAAATAGCGGGAGGTTAAAGTCGCCTGCCAGTAGTATGTTATCCATTTCTTCGTCCTCCATGAGTCTTGTTGGTTCTTGGACTAATTTGTTTGACCCAGACTGCTTATTCTTGGGATGAATGTATGTGTTAACTACAAGTAACTGATGGCTTCCTTGGTTTTTTCAAATTGTGAGTGATATTGCCTGTATTGCGTTCGGCGGGGTAATATTTATGCTTGATGGTTTAATTTCTCCTATAAATGATATAGACGCGAAGATTACCAGACAGCCGGAGCAACAACCGTATTGTGATTCTTTGCGGGCTGGGTGTGTCCAGGCTGTATATCCTTGCAGAGTTATATAGTTGGGCTCCCATGTTTCCTGGAGGAGGATCAGGTCAAACGATTGCAAGTAGTTCAATGTTTCGGGGTCCTCCAGTTTATCGGCTAGTCCATTTATATTCCAGCTGCAAATGTTGAGTTTGTCTTTGTTTTTATAGGAACCCACAGTTTTGGTAACTAGGTCTGACATTGTTTGTCAGTTGGTGTCACTTCCTGGTATTGTGCGAGTTATTGTTTCTTTAAAGGGGGCTATTCATTGAAACATTGGGCTTTGCGGTTTCCTCAGGTGTTTTTCCCGTCCTGGGGAGTAGCTTCGTGCTCCTTTGAGTATTGATTTGACCGGTGGGGATCGTTTTTCCTTCCAATCTTCGAGTAGTGGGGTAGGGTAGGCTGGCTTTATTTCTGGTTCAAGCTGAATTCCCCACTGGGAGAAACTAGGTGCGTGCTTCATAATCGATTTTGCTAACTCCCTGGTTTTCCACGTGGCCCTTGTTTTCTCATTCCCTTGTGAGTTTGTTGCTGGATGGAATTCAATTGATAGCAAGTCCGAGGTGTTTATAGACTTTAGTTCTTCTATTGAGTTGATTAATTTTAATATGTTGCCCCTATTTAGGATATCTACTCTTCCCTTAGATTTATATTCGGGGATGAAGAAGATTGTTTCTGGGTCTATTTTCCTTGCGGGCAACGTTTTCTGATGGGGCTGTTCCTGAGTTGCGTTTTTTCGCTCTGAGTGTTTGGTGTTCTCTTCGTTTGGTTTGCACTTTGAAATGACCTGTTGAGATTGGTCACTGGGAAGCTTGTCACCGGTGTTTGCGATACATGAAGTCTGAGGATTTGCTTTAATCAGTGTCATCTTCGTCTTCTTACAGGTGCACCGTGTTATAGAATTGTTCAGAATCATGTCGTCTTTGGTGGGGTTTAGATCTTCCTGGTCTTCTGTTTCTTTTCCTCTTTTTATGAGTCCGTTCAGGTCAGCTAATTTCCTGTCTATCCCCATTGTGGCCTCTGCTAATGTTTGCAGAACGGATAATTGTAAGTCCATCTTGTCAGATTGGTACTGTAAGGTCGTTGAAGATAGCTGTATTGTGTTGAGGAGGGTGATCCAAAAAGTATTGACTGAGTCCGTAGTCCTCTCTGGAGGCGGGTGTGAGCTTTCTTCGCTGATGTTGTTGGTGGGCTGCCTGCCGTTATATGCTGTCTCCAGGTCGATCCATTCTTCCGAGGTCAGGAAGGTCATGTCTTTAGTTGGTGAAGAAGTTGATGTGAAAATTTCGTGATCTAATTTTAGCTCTAGGTAATCGGAAGTCCTTGTGTGGTGTGAGACTTTGGTTCTATGTTTACATGGGAAATTTGGACTAGATGGTCTACGTTTTCTCAGATTTTTTCATCCTCTAATACTGCATCTTGAGTGGAGGTGGAGTGAGTTGTTGTTACAAGCTGGTTACACGGGTTGCTTCTAGGGGGCCCTGAGTTCCCGTCGTGTTCTTTTGCTTGATTGTTCGTTAGAACGGGTGACTGTGTCGGGCTTGATGGTTGCAACTCCTCTGAGTGTCCCGCTTGTGAGGGTGGCTGGGTGGTGCAGCCTTCCTTTGGCGGTGTTCTAGTTTGTTGATGAGCCATATTGTCCCTATTTTCTGCTCTGTGTCCAGTTGGGATAGTTGTTTTGTTTGGCATTGGTGCCATGTGGATCTCTGCTATGATGAGGCCTGTATTCGTGGGGCAGACGTTGGGCTCGCTGGTGGGTTGCAAAGGGGATTGGAGACCAGTTCTAGAGTTATTTGAAGAATAGATTGCATTCCCTGGGTTTTTTATGAAGTTGAATTTAGTATACATTTTTGGCTGAAAGTTGTGTTTTGTTTCACTTTGTTGTCCTAATAGTTTGATTAGTTGTTGGTTGTTTTTTCGTTTATGGCTCTTGCGCCTCCCTTGTTTTGGAGATGGACTGCTATTTGTTTTGTTGTCCCAGGTCTTTTCAGGTGCTAAGGCGGGACTGCCCTCTGCTCCCAGTCTTAATCCTTCTGCCTGCCCACCAAGTGGGTTGGTGCTGGGTCCTTCGTCGGCACCTTCTAACGAGGTTTCGTGCCCTATTGTGTTTTCAGATGCATTTGTTCCACAGGGGGTCGGTTCGGTCTGCTTAGACTGCTTGGTCAGCTTGGTCGTGCCGGGTGGCTCTGGGCTTGTTGATGTGCTTGTGTTGTTCCGTTTCCTTTTATTAAGCTGGGTCGCTGGAGGTCCTCTTACCCTTCCAGACCTCATGGCGGACTGCCTACGTCCTGCTCCCTCCGCCCCCTTCGCCGTTGGCTGTCCGGCGGGCCGGTGTCGCCCCTCGCTGTCCGGCAGGCCGGTGTCGCCCCTCGCTGGCCCCACGGCGGCCGAGCTGCAGGGGGTGCACCGCTGGGAAGGCTGACAGTGCTACACTCTGCACTTGTGGTCACGTCGCGCCTCCTCTTGGCCGCTCTTGGCCGCTCTTCGGATCGATGGGATTTTGGGATTGGCGGCGCCTGCCGCCTGCTGCGTGCTTTTTCTTCACGTGCACACCCCCAGAGGGTAGGTGGGTACTTGGCTACTCCTAGCTGCTCTTAGCGGTATGGTGAATTGGTGGAATGGCAGCACGAGCTTGAGTGGTTCAGGCAACACGAGTAGCACTCTGCAAGCTGGGATGCCGAACTTCTGTGCTACAAGGCTGCCAAGGCTGTTGAGGTGCTGCCAAACACTACCGCAGGAGACGGCTACCAGGGGGGGGGAGGGAGAGTGAGGAGCGGGTTTGTCCGTGTCTGCGGCTGAAGCGGCTGAAAGCGGCTGAAGCGGCTGAAGCGGCTGGGGAGGGAGGAGGGGAGCAGCGACAGATGACTAGCGGCTACGGTGGAAAAAAGGGGCTTAGGGTGCAGCACTCTGCAAGCGCTCTACCAAGACGCCGCCCTTTACCGTTTTCTTACCGCTTACTTGCCGCTCTGCGCGCCGACCTCTCCTCACGCAAACCACCGCCGCCTCCTGTCTGCTTGGTCCGCTTGCTCCGTTTTTGCTTCGCCGCCTGGCTCGGCGCTCCGCTTACAACTCCTCACTCGGCACTTCACCTCCGCCTCCCCACGGCTCAAAAAGTTGCGGAAAAACTCAGTTTTCGGTCTCAGGCTTGGCCCGCTGTATCCGCTGCGTCCACCTGGAAGGTCAGGGTGGAGTGGAGTGCTGGCCTCTCTCGTCTCTCTAGCGCCACCTGTGGTTTAATTGGTGTAGGCAAGGCATCTATAGGAAAGATGGTGTGCATTTTACAGATGAGGGGAATAGAGTTTACCTCTTGAATATAAAACTCTGCATTGGTACCTACTTGTAGGTACCAAAAACACCCACATAACACAACAGCTCTTTTCAGAGCTAACTTACCTGTAAGCACTCTAAATTATTTTTTTACTCTATTTTTTTTCACTGTTTTTCCCTGTGGTGCGCTCAGGGTGCGCGTACCGGAGAGCGCACCTGGGAACGCACCCAGCGCTTACCCCGCGAAAATTTAAAAAAAAAATGTTTTACCCTTCAGGGTCCTTGTAGGCCAACCACAAAAAACTAGGGGGTCTGAGGGTGTGTACCCTGCCCCCTTTTACACATTTCCCCCTTTTTTGGATCACCGCAGGTGTCTCGATTTTCCCGAGACACAAGATGGCGGACTCTCCGGACTGTTAAGAATGTTGACAGACACACGACAGCCAATCAGCTTACAGCTCGCGCACTCCCGTAGCGCGCCAGTTGCGCTCTCCGGTACGCGTACCGGTGAGCGCTCAGAGCGTGCCCATAGATATATATGTGTTTTAGAAGTTGCTTTTCATAAAAACCACTTGAGCAATTTTTTAAAAATAAGTTAAAGGCCCTACTACATACCAGTGCCTATCATTTTACCAACCTTGGTGTAATTCCTTTCAACCGTTCAGGCTGTAGCCATATCTAAAAGTCCTATGGAAAACTGCATGGGGAAAACACATTTGAAACTATTGCAAATTAGAACCAATCAAAATGTAACTAACGTTTTGAATTTGTATGTGATGAAGTATGATTGGTTATGTATATATCTTAAATGAGAGGAAAACACGGCCATTTTGTGACACTCCTGTCAGAGGTACTTTTGAGAGGAATTTTGGGTGCACAGTTTCTGGACTTTCAAAAACACAGTACTTACTCTTCTACTTTCAAAAAGGTGAGTTGTAAATTTGTAAGGGGAACTTTAGGATAATTTGGAAAATGTATTCTGTTAGTTATTTACAGTCCTTATATTATAATTATGCATTAAGATAGGCTTCATCTCATACAGTGCTTTATATTTCTAGTTCATGCCTGATACTATACACTGCCCAATTAATTTGAAATAAATAAATACTTGATTAAGCAACTTTTATGTTATGTATTACAAAAAACGATAAAAGAAAGTGATTACTTTCTTCTGCAATTTACAGCAAGACATTTGAAATTAAAATGGAGGAGAGCAAAGAAATTTCACTTGAAATTACTTCAACATATATTGATAATGAAAATGTAATGGAGACTGAAAGCAACATTTCATCACACGGAGAAGAAGACTTAAAAGACTTTTTAGATCAATCTCTAGATGAAGAATTAATAGAATGTTTGGATTAAATAGAATGCCAACAAACAGCAATGAACAATTTTCATGAAGAGAATAAATATATGAATGAAGATGATATACCAGATGAGGACATGCGACAAGTTCTATTAAATTATGAGAAATCTGAACAATAAATTATTAATTACAAATTAAAAATTAGTTGACATATTATTCATTTGTATTTCTAATATATGAGGTAAAAGCAAATTGAATGTAGTATAATGTAATACTTAAAATATAGAGTGCAACATTTTTATGTTACATAGTAAGTTTACTCATATTAACTGCCCTTCTCCCACTGTATTTTTACCAATGTATATTTGACATCTCTTCTTCATCTCCTGCCTCCGTTCTCTCACTGTCTGTCTCTGATGCACCCTATCGCCGGCATTTTGTGTAGTTTCAGAAGAGAGTGAAATGTAATACTTCAAAACTTGAAAAGAGAACAGGGTAGAGTGCCCCTCACCCCCTAGACCGTCTCAGGAGGCCCCAAAAGGATATGTTCCTGCTTTCCTGAGAAACTATGGTATGAGTTGAATATGCCACAATAACTTGCATTACAACATGCAAGATATATACAGAGGAGACAATGTACATTTCTCAGATGAGGAGAACAGAGTTTTGCTCTTGAATTTTAGACTCTGCATCAGTACCAATCACCCACATAACACAACAGCTCTTTTTAGAGCTACCCTACCACTAAAAAATCCAAATTCCTATTTAAAACTATTTTCTTTCACTGTTTTACCCTGTGGTGCGCTCAGGGTGCGCGTACCGGAGAGTGTACATGGGAACACACCCAGCGCTTACCCCGCGAAAATTTTAATTGTATGTGATCAGTGATGTCAAATGAGATGTCATCAGTGATGTCATCAGTGATGTCATTTGAGATGTCATCAGTGATGTCATCAGTGATGTCACTGACCATGTCATGAATGATGTAATATGTGACATCATCAGCAGTGGATTACGGGTGCGCGAAATATAGTTAGTACAACTAATTATATAGGAGCAATGTCAATGGTTTTTTAAATGCTAATGCCTAACTATATAAGGCCTGAAACCTATGGATTTTTAAGCGAATATATATATATATATATATATATATATATATATATATATATATATATATATATATATATATATATATATATATCATTCAGCAAAATTGTTTCAATATAAAAAGAAACACGCCGCACACTACTCCATAGGTTAGATTCTTTGGTTTATTTTCTGTAGGATCCCCACCTACGCGTTTCGGACAACAATCTGTCCCTGGTCACGGTACAAACATTAGTCCATCATTGCTTTCCACATTATATACCTGAGTCACCACTTAGCATTTAAGGTGCATTGTGGGCACAGTAGTTTTTATGGATTAATTTACTTCCATGTCATGCAACGTAAAAACCGGATCCCAGCATTTTCACGACACAGATCATGCTCACTTAGTTATTGAATGATGCATTGCCATGACGCAATTTGAGGTCCTAGGACTATTATGATGTGGCATGTTTGCTCACATCTGAAAAGCGCCAATTACATATGCATTTCAGAATTAGATAGGGGACTGAGTGTCCTTTTTGTCAATAATGGCTGAGTGCCTTTGTGAGTATTCATTGAGTCGCTACATGCTGAAGATCAACAGTGATCACGATGCATGACACCACTGTGAGTGAAACAGAGTCTGAAGTGAGCGAAGGAGAACAAAACAGAGTGCCGCCAAAAAGACTTACCTTTGGGGAGGAGCTAGAAATGCTCCACAGAGATCAACAAACCCCAAAACCAAGGGGAAGGGGTCGCGGCAATGTATCGGTGAGAGGAGGTGGAAGGGGACGAATGGCAAACCCCACCCAAGGAGGAAAACCCGGAGAGGAAAAAAATCAAAGATATCCTCTCCGAAACAGGGCAGTCAAAAAGTAGAGAAAACATCAAAAACAGACCCTAAACTGATAATCAACTTATCAGATTACACCTTAACGAAATCGGAGGAAACTTTATTGAGTAAAGGACTATCATTTTGTCCAGACAAACATCAGGACCAGGTCGAAACACGGATCGACTTATACAAATATGTGCGCAAATTGAAACTTAAAAAATTCTTTTCAAAAAACAAGCGTGCAGACCCTACAATTGTGGCTAGTGAGCAATCTCACAATAATGAGACTGAAATAATGGCAGTAGCGGATGCAAACAGCCTACGAACAGCTTACGAACTAGCGCACCAAATGGACCCAACTGAATTGACCAACACTCAACTACTCTCCCAAATGGGTCATGAAATTGGAACACGTCCCAAAACTACTTTGCGAAGCAAATCGAAATTCTGTCCTGTACTTCACCCAGGCAATCGCATAGATGTTTTTCACGATCTAGTTGTGGCGGAATTAGAAACTATGAACAACATGATCAATACTAAAAAGGAAAACGTTACAACAAAGGAACGAATAGCTTTAAAAAATCTCCAGTCCAATGCCTTGATAGAAATAAAACCAGCGGACAAGGGAGGCAATATCGTGATACAGAACAAAAGAGACTACGTGGAAGAAGCTCATCGCCAACTAAACAATGTCAACAACTATGAAATCTTGCGGGAGAATCCAACGTCAATTATGATGCACAAACTGCATTCAAGCATACAAACGTGGCAAGAAAATGGCCTTCTAAGTATGGAAGAGAAAAAGTTTTTAACAATTTTACATCCAATAATGCCGACGATATATTTTCTCCCGAAGATACATAAGACTTTAGTAAAACCACCTGCCCGCCCGATAATATCAAGCTGTGGCTCTCTGTGTGAAAATGTATCTTCATATGTGGACTACTTTCTGGCACCCCTTGTTCCCACTCTAAATTCCTACATTAAAGACACTGGGGACTTCCTGAGAATCATCATGGGAGTGAACTGGCAACCTGATTACTGGCTAGCAACAATAGATGTTGTCTCGCTATACACTTCTATCCAGCGGGACATTGGACTGACAGCAACCAAGTACTTTCTGGGTCAGAGACCAATATCAGAATTGCGGCATACCAACATGGTAATTGATATGATGACCTTCTGCCTAGACAACAACGTCTTCACCTTTGACAAAAAAACATATAGACAAACCTGCGGATGTGCCATGGGTGTTTCCTTCTCTCCGAGCTATGCTAATCTCACCATGGGATGGTGGGAGAAACACATAGCTTGGAGAGAAGAGAACGAGCCATATACCACGGACGTGGTTATATGGCTAAGATTCATAGATGATCTTTTCCTCCTCTGGAAGGGATCCAAACAGAAACTGGTGGAACACATTGCAATCCTTAATGAGAATGAAGTGGGACTACAGTTCACGTCAAACATACAGAAAGAAGAAATAGATTTTCTTGATACTAAAGTCTATGTAAGAAACAACAGACTTGAAACAACTGTATTTAGAAAAATAACCTCAACAAATAGCGTTTTACATGGAAGTAGCTTCCATCCCACCTCACTAAAAAAGAGCATCCCTTATGGGGAATTCATCAGAATGAAAAGGAACTGCTCAGAAGAAACCGAAATGGAGAATAAATTTAAAGAGACAAAAAATCGATTCTCCGAGCGTGGATACAAACATGCTGACATAGTCAAAGGAGAACAAAAAGCAAGAGCCAAGACCAGAGCAGAAACACTGATTACTAAACAGAGTCCAATGGAACACAATGAAGAAAATGATCAACCGCGACTAATATTAACATATTCGAAAGAAAGCTATAACATCAAGCGAACCCTGCAAAAATACTGGAACGCGTTGAAAAAAGACAATGATATAGGTAGCCTAATCGGCGATAATCCACTAGTAACTTATCGCAAAGCACCATCAATTCGAGACACCCTAGTCAACAGCCACTTCAAACAAATAAGAACTCAAAGTTGGTTGGAAAAGAGACAATTGGGTTTCAGCAAATGCATGACATGCAAAGCTTGCAAGATTGGGCGAAACTTAAAATCACTCACAGATCCCAGGGGCAGGACTTTCGATATCCGGAACAAAATCACGTGTGACTCACAATTTGTAGTATATCTAATTCAATGTTTCTGTGGTAAGAGATATATTGGTTCGACAATTTGCCCTTTAAAAAAGAGAATTCTAGAACACACAAGAGCGATCCAGAACAATGACCAAACCTATGCAACAGCGAAACATCTGAACTCACATCCTGGAAAAACTTGGAAAGACATGAAGTATTCAGGAATAGCATTGGTTGGCGAGAATGAAAGAGGTGGTGACAGAATAACCAACTTGAGAAGGCTTGAGTCTAAGTTAATAATTAGATTCAAAACACGCAGCCCCTGGGGTCTCAACGCCGATGAGGAACTTTATGTACATTTATAAGTTGTTTTGAATGTATCAAAAACCTTTTTGACAAAGCTCTGCAGTCCATAATTCTCATGAGATAGAATGCAAAGAAAGATTACAGTAAAAATAAGTTTCTGTGTATATTAAGCCTAGTAACTCAAATTCAGTTTTTGTGACAAGAAGTAAAAGATTTGGATTTTAATTATTCATGCATCGTGATCACTGTTGATCTTCAGCATGTAGCGACTCAATGAATACTCACAAAGGCACTCAGCCATTATTGACAAAAAGGACACTCAGTCCCCTATCTAATTCTGAAATGCATATGTAATTGGCGCTTTTCAGATGTGAGCAAACATGCCACATCATAATAGTCCTAGGACCTCCAATTGCGTCATGGCAATGCATCATTCAATAACTAAGTGAGCATGATCTGTGTCGTGAAAATGCTGGGATCCGGTTTTTACGTTGCATGACATGGAAGTAAATTAATCCATAAAAACTACTGTGCCCACAATGCACCTTAAATGCTAAGTGGTGACTCAGGTATATAATGTGGAAAGCAATGATGGACTAATGTTTGTACCGTGACCAGGGACAGATTGTTGTCCGAAACGCGTAGGTGGGGATCCTACAGAAAATAAACCAAAGAATCTAACCTATGGAGCAGTGTGCGGCGTGTTTCTTTTTATATTGAAACAATTTTGCTGAATGGTATCTTGCGAGGGTGTCCTGAACCTCGCAGCCGGCACCAGCTACAGAGCTCCTCTCACTATTGGGACATTTGCTCATACATATATATATATATATATATATATATTTGAATATATATACATACATATATATACATATTCACTGAAAAAAACATAGGTTATAGACCATATATAGTTAGGAATTAGCATTTACAAAACCTTAATTTACTCGCACAAAACCATAGAAATTCGCATATATAGTTAGTTGCAATAACTATATATCGCGCACCCGCAATCCACTGCTGATGATGTCACATAATACATCATTCATGACATGGTCAGTGACATCACTGATGACATCACTGATGACAACACCCAGTGACTGTAAGTTTCTGTAAAGTTAAAATATGTCTTACAAATTGAAGAATGAGTGGATGTATAAGTGTCTGGATGAAGGATTTAGTAGGAGCATGACTGACTGTATGAGTAAATGATTAAATGTGTCTCACTGAGTGCATGGGTTAGTGACTAAACTGTCTGAATGTGTGCATCAGTATGTCTGTTGTTGTGTAAGATGCTGCATGTGTTGATCAGTAGCTATATGAGTAACTATATGGGTTATTGATTGGTTGCCCAAGTATTTGTATGGGAGACTGAGTGTGTGTGTGGGTGGCTGGGAGGTGTGTGACTCTGTGCATAGATGTGTGAGTAGTTGATACACTATATGTATGGGTTCATAAGTGCATGTGGAAACAGCTGCATGGGCGGTTGACTGTGTGCATGAGTGTATTGGTGAGTGAATGGATATCTCAGTGCTACATGTCAAAGTAAGTACATATGTAAAACACAGTACATGTGAGAGTTGACATATATAAATAACTGTGCATAAGAGCCAGTGAATGTGTGAGTGGCTGTATGGATCATTGTGAACTTGTATCAGGGATTGTATAAGAGAATAAATATGTGTTAGTATATGTTTGAATAAGTAAGGTGTGTATAACTGTATAGTTGAGGAAATGGAGAAGTGATTGATTCTTTTCATGACTGACTAGATGTATGAGTAACTCCATGGATGAGTGACAATCTGTGAGTGTCTGTTTACACTGATTGTATCTAAGATTATATTAGAGTCTGAAGAGGTTCATCGTATTATCACATGAATGATATTATCAGTGATTTGATCATTAATGTCAAATGAGATGTCATCAGTGATGTCATCAGTGATGTCATTTGAGATGTCATCAGTGATCTCATTTGAGATGTCATCAGTGATGTCATCAGTGATGTCACTGACCATGTCATGAATGATGTAATATGTGACATCATCAGCAGTGGATTGCGGGTGCGCGATATATAGTTATTGCAACTAACTTTATATGCGAATTTCTATGGTTTTGTGCGAGTAAATTAAGGTTTTGTAAATGCTAATTCCTAACTATATATGGTCTATAACCTATGGTTTTTTCAGTGAATTTCAATGGTTTTTTAATAGCAAATATGAAAAGCTTTAAAATGTCAAGTACGTGGTAGGTAAAAACATTTTCGTGTCTATGCACGCTGATGTGCTTTGAACGCTGCCCCCCCCCCTTTTTTTTCTTTTAGGAGTATTCTCTCTTTGCAGATAGTGAAGGGTAGTAACGCAGGCCTTTGCCCCCGTTGTAATCCGTCGTGCCTGCTTCTCTCTCCCTTTGATTGATTGTTATCCAAGCATTTACTGTTTTAGAATTGGATCTCTTTGCTTCATTCTCTAATAACAAACAAGCACAGAGTCGCAATACTCTGTTTAGTCTTTGCAGATAGTGAAAAATTGTTTAAAAAAACAAAAGGAATCGAGCAAAATCAGTAGGCCACTAATGGGATCTCTTTTTGACCTCGCTAAAATAGAAACATTAGAAACTACCCCTCATGAGAAATACGAAACTAGTGAGATGAACTGAGCTCGACGCCATGATGGCTGCAAAACAGCTCGGCTCCGCCACCCACCCCGCCCAAATTCTATAAGTTCCGGTGGAGCCCCAACGTGAACAGGTAGAGAAGAACTTGTCCTCCCCTCTTTGACTGAAGGTTCTTGTAGCCTGTCCCTTCTGTTGTCATTTAACAGAACTTTTTGGACTACTGAAAGGGGTTGTGTTCCTTCCGCTGGTTGGTGGAGACATTTTGACTATATTCTGGACCTGGGTTGTCGCGTAATGCGTCATATGACGCGCCGCGTTAGCGCACCCGGAAGTACTCCAGAGCGCAAGGCGCAGCTTCCCGGAAGCGATCCAGAGCGCGGCGCACAGCGCATAACATAAGCATAACAGGTCATGTGACTTGTTAATAAAACTTTTCATTGGTTCATTTTACTTTTGTTATTCTAATGATGAAAGGCTTGGTCATAATAACGCTTTTCATTGCTTTCGAACATTTTTTTTTCTTAAACATATATGTTATAATGTTCCAGGCTAATGTATTTTCCCAGGAACTTTACAACTGTCCTGCAAGTAAAATATTCCTATTTCGAGAAAAAGGGCGTTTCTTCGTCCCATGAGGGAGCCGTTGAGCAAAAGATGCTCGGCCTGCTGTCTTAGTCGCCGATAGGCCTGAATATCAGATTCTTATCGATCACTTTATGTTGCAGGAGTAGAAAACACAACAGCCCTTGACCATTTATCTTTACTGCGTTCCTGCGTATTATACCTTTTAACCGTCATGTAATTGGACTGCTTTATTTCACTTGCTTTTTACTGATTCGAAAACAGTGGCTATTATTCAAAACTTTTCAAATGTAAGTACTACTACCATGTTTTGTTTTAAAAACCTTTATTGTGAAAATGTCAGTATACAAATACGGGCCTATAACCACGTGGGCCGGCCATGGAGCAAACTGGAATCGTATATGATGAGGGGACATTTACACTGTAGAACAACGTAACAGGCGACCCATTAGGTTGCAAGAACTAAGGTGTCTAACATTTGGGGAATCGGTGGACGTACATTTTATAATTAAAATACGACAGGGCCAGTTACAATAAAATTATCTAGATATACATTTGCAGGCAAGTACCATGGGTGACGTTAAATCGAACTTTCAATAGTACAGTAATCAATAACACATCAGAACTTAATATCAATAGGGATGTCCAAATGTTCAATCAGTACTCGTCCCCGCCCGCCATGTGCTTCAAAACTGCATACGTATCTCGTGATATCAAGGTTGGGCAACCAGTACACAACAAGGACTTACGAGTCCCATTTATACCGGCGCCATTTTGGGCGCGACCGGGCAGGTCCAGGATATAGTCAAACATAACAAATGAGGCTGACGTCTCTGAAGCAGTTGACGCACAGCAGGACATAGCAAATAAACATGATGCGTTGTGCTGCCTTCGACCTACTGTAGCAGCAAGTGCGGGCGCAACTCGGATGGAAGGCGAGTGAAACGCTAAGGGGCGCCGCACTGCACATGAGGTGCCTTAACCTGGGGAGGCGGAAGAGGGCCGTTTGCGCCGCCTCCCCCCGGGCACCCCACGCCGTCTTTCGGCGCAGCATTGTAGGATGGCCACACCAGTGCAACTTGCTGGACACCACCTCGGTGCCATCCGGATCTCGGCGCGTTGTGCTGCCTTCGGCCTATTCGCACATCGGTCCGCTACTGACGCCGCCTCATGAGCCAACGGGTTTTGTATGCTTTTTATAACCCAAAGCCGCATAACAGGTCATGTGACTTGTTTATAAAACTTTTCATTGGTTCATTTTACTTTTGGTTTCCTAATGATGGAAGGCTTGAACATATGACCTAAAAATAACAATTTTCATTGGATTAAAACATTTTTTTTCCCAAACGATGAAAGACCCACCTTTTTTTTTCTCACTCGGCAATCAAAAAAGGTTCCGTTAGATGACAACAGAGGGGACAGGCAACAAGAACCATCACTCAAAAAAGGGGAGGGCAAGTTCTTCCCTACCGGGTCACGTTGGGGCTCCACCGGAACTCATCGAATTAATAATCTACAGTGTTTCTGGATGTTTCAGACTGAAGCTGGCGTCAGCATGAGAGCACCACCATCTCGTAGCTCCGTTGTGGCCATTCCGCAAGCAATCATGGCAGCCGCTCCCCACCGGAAGCCTGCGGGAGTCGGGGGCCCCCAAGACTTTTGTAGAATCTTCAAGGCTGAGGGGACGCTTTCGAGAATGGAGCCCAAGCCCTAGCAGACAAGCGTCCGAGTTCCAAGGTGTCCCAGGGCCATTTTAGTGGACCAGGCCCAAATCCGAAGAGCCGGCCGCCATTTTAAGAGTCCTGTGGCAGCCGCCTATCGCTGCACCGCAAGAGTGGGCGCAACTCAACTACATGGTGAGCGAGACGCTGTAGCCGCAAGAGCGGGCGGTAAACAGCTGAATGGCGGAAGAGGCACAGTGTAGCAAAAGCGGGCGGAATGGCAACTGAAACGGTAAAGGGGCGCCCCACTACAGCAGACGAGCCTCCACCTGGGGAGGCCCATTCACGCCGCCTACCCCCCCCCCCCCCCCCGGGGCGCCCCACGCCGTTTTTCGGAGCAGCATTATAGGATACCAAAACCAGTGCGGCACCCAGGGGCGCATACGGTGCATACGTATTTCGTGATATCAAGGTTGGGCAACCAGTACACAACAAGGAGTTACGAGTCCCATTTATACCGGCGCCATTTTGGGCGCGACCGGGCAGGTCGAGGATATAGTCAAACATAACAAATGAGGCTGACGTCTCTGAAGCAGTTGACGCACAGCAGGACATAGCAAATAAACATGAAGTCTCTGAAGTTGTTAACTCACTGCAGGACAAAACAAGTGAACCTGAAACCTCTGGAATAATTGTCGCTTAGAAGAACAACACACAAAACTCTGTAGTGTCTGAGGAAAGTAAAACAGAAGAGCACTGTAGTACAGATTTCGGCCTTATTTATTGCCTCTAGTTTTCAAAGGCAAATTTCTGTGGAAAACATGCACATTAAGGGTTGCCTTTCCTTAAACCTTTGTTTTAAAAAAAAAAATTGGAAGAAACAAAAAATCTTCCCTTCCATAAATAACCCAAGACTTTTATTTTGTTATGGCAAGGGAACGAAATAGAGAATAAACTATAGTTGGTCACCATGGGGTTTAAAGAAGGGATGGTTCTTCACCTGGGTGCCATCCAGAACTCAGCACGTTCTGCTGCCTTGGAACTATTCGCACAACAGACCGCTACTGACCATTGTTGCTTCTGTTTTAATAAAAAAAATTTAAGGTGTTTACTGTTTTTGTTGCGATGTATATATTTATAAGTTATTAAAGTGTTATAATCCTACTACTTTGTTGGAGTGCTATATATTTTTAATGTGACACATAATTGTGAAGACTTTGATGTACAAAAGGGCATCCCTGGAATCTTCCGCTTCAGGCTCGGTCCCACACACCCTTACAGTGAGAATCCCCTCCCCAATCACAATACAGGATCGTTATCAGATAGTAGGAACGCGTGTGGTGTGACGGATCTCATGGGGTGGGGGCCTTGATCTACTGTAACTCCTTAGAAGAGGGGTGATTCTTTACAGTTGGGGCCATAAACTACATCCGCAGGGCTAGGTGATAGCCTGGGACCGGCCTGGACAATCGGACACAGAGGAAGAGGAGTGTCAGCGGGTGCGGTAGTGAATAGGGTGAAAGGGTGGTGTCGGGCGGGCAGAGGGTGTGATTCTCAGGGAAGAGCAGCGCAGATGGGGGGAGGTTTATGGCCCATGCATAAGACAGAGAGCGGGGGTGACCAGTGCGTGGGGGAGATGCTTGCGAGGGTGGGGAGCCATGCTGAGGATCGGCGGCGTGCAGAGAGTGGGTCTGGTCAAGGCATCTAAAATGGCTGCTGTGCACGACAAAAGTGTGGCATTGGAAAAAAAGCAAGATGGCGCAGACAATGTTTATCAATATGAATTAATTTATAACAATTATTTTTAACAATATATTTACTTGCAGTGTCAAAATGGCGGTCAACACTTCCTGATTTCCTTCGAATCGAACGTTAACAGACGTCACGATCGGCGGCGTGCAGAGAGTGGGTCTGGTCAAGGCATCTAAAATGGCTGCCGTGCACGACAAAAGTGTGCCATTGGAAAAAAAGCAAGATGGCGCAGACAATGTTTATCAATACAGATTAATTTATAACAATTATTTTTAACAATATATTTACTCGCAGTGTCAAAATGGCGGTCAACACTTCCTGATTTCCTTCGAATCGAACGTTAACAAACGTCACGCAGCAAAAAAAAAAAAAAACGCTCACGCGCAGCCGCTGGAAGACATGTATCAACATATATGAGCATCCTCAGCCACCCTCAGAAAACATAGGGGGTCAGGATACGTCTCCCGTACCCCCTTATACCCATTTCTCACATTGTTTTTCCTCCATCTTGTAATTTAATTTAACCGAAACACAAAATGGCAAATTCCCGTTTCGCTACCGGTTCGCGAACCGGAAAGCGCTTCTACCGCGAAAAATCTAATTTTTTTTATTTGCCCCACGGGACCCTTTAATAACTCCAACCTCATTCCTAGGGGGTCTAGAGGGGTCTACCTTGCTCCCTTTCATTAAATTCCCCCTTCATTTTTCTCCTCCTCTTGTCTCTCGATCCTACCGAGAGACAAGATGGCGGCCGCTACGGACTGTTTAGAATGTTGACAGACACCGGAGAGCCAATCAGCTTCGCTTCGCAAAGCTCCGTTACGCGAAAAGTACGCGAACTGGAGCGCTATCCGGGACGCTGTCACAGATATATCTGTTTTTTTAAACGTTAATTTCTCAAAATCAACTGTAGCACATATATTGAGACCCAGCAAAGGCACATCGGGCTAACAGTTCCTACAATTTTGCCAAGTTTCGTGCAAATCCATTCAGCCGTTCGAGCTAAAAGTGAGGCCAAACGCCCTATGGAAAACTCAATGTTAAAAACGCGTTTTGGGACCCCCCTTTTTTCTCAGCCCCCCCTTGACGAAACCCCCCCAAATTTTCAGGAGCTGCTCAGAAACAAAATGTGCCATTTTCCTGAACATTTCAGCCGATTCCGTCCACAAACGCCAAAGTTATTAGACATAGAATTTTCAAAAGTTACATAGAGAAAAAATCCTAACTATATATACCTACTGGCGACCGCCAGTAGGTAATATATATATATATTCACAGAAAAAACCATAGGTTATAGTGGATATATAGTTAGGAATTTGCATTTAGAAAACCTTGAAAATTCAATGAAAAAACCATTGGTTTTAGGCCATATATAGTTAGGAATTAGCATTTACAAAACCTTATTTTACTCGCATAAAACCATTGAAATTCCATATATAGTTAGAAGCGCTAACTATATATCGCGCACCCGCAATCCACTGCTGATGATGTCACATATTACATCATTCATGACATGGTCAGTGACATCACTGATGACATCACTGATGACATCTCAAATGACATCACTGATGACAACATCCAGTGATTGTATGTGTCTGTAAAGTTTAAATATGTTTCACATATTGAAGAATGAGTGGATGTATAAGTGTCTGGATGAAGAATTTAGTAGGTGCATGACTGACTGTTTGAGTGAGTGATTAAATGTGTCTCACTGAGTGCATGGGTTAGTGACTAAACTGTCTTAATTTGTGCATCAGTATGTTTGTTGTTGTGTAAGCTGCTGCATGTGTTGATCAGTAGCTATAAGAGTGGCCATATGGGTTATTGATTGGTTGCCCAAGTATTTGAATGGGAGGCTGAGTGTGTGTGTGGGTGGCTGGGAGGTGCGTGACTCTGTGCATAGATGTGTAAGCAGTTGATTCACTAGGAGTATGAGTTCAAGAGTGCATGTGGAAACAGCTATATGGGCGGTTGACTATGCATGGGTGTGTTGGTGAGTGAATGGATTTCTCATTGCTACATGTGCAAGTAAGTACGTATGTAAAACACAATACATGTGAGAGTTGAGATATATAAATAACAGAACATAAGAGCCAGTGAATGTGTGAGTGGCTGTATCGATCACTGTGAGCTTGTATCAGGGATTATATAAGAGAATAAATATGTGTTATTATATGTTTGAATAAGTAAGATGTGTATAACTTTATAGTTGAGGAAATGGAGGTGTGATTGATTCTTTGCATGACTGACTAGGTGTGTGAGTAACTCCATGGATGAGTGACAGTCTGTGAGTGTCTGTTTATACTGAGTGTATGTAAGGTTATATTAGAGTTTGAAGAGGTTCATTGTATTATCACATAAGTGATGTGATCAGTGATGACAAATGAGATGTCATCAGTGATGTCATTTGAGTTGTCATCAGTGATGTCATCAGTGATGTCATTTGAGATGTCATCAGTGATGTCATTTGAGTTGTCATCAGTGATGTCATTTGAGATGTCATCAGTGATGTCATCAGTGATGTCACTGACCATGTCATGAATGATGTAATATGTGACATCATCAGCAGTGGATTGCGGGTGCGCGATATATAGTTAGCGCTTCTAACTATATATGGAATTTCAATGGTTTTATGCGAGTAAAATAAGGTTTTGTAAATGCTAATTCCTAACTATATATGGCCTAAAACCAATGGTTTTTTCATTGAATTTTCAAGGTTTTCTAAATGCAAATTCCTAACTATATATCCACTATAACCTATGGTTTTTTCTGTGAATTTCATTGGTTTTTTAATAGCAAATATGAAAAGCTTTAAAATGTCAAGTACGTGATAGATAAAAACATTTTCGTATTTATGCACGCTGATGTGCTTTGAACGCTGCACCCCCCCCCCCCTCCCCTCTTTTGTCTTAGTAGTACTCTCTCTTTGCAGATACTGAAGGGTAGTTAACGCAGGCCTTTACCACCGTTGTAATCCGTCGTGCCTCCTTGTCTCTCCATTTGATTGATTGTTGTCCAAGCATTTACTGTTTTAGAATTGGTTCTCTTTGGATCATTCTCTATTTACAAACAAGCACAAAGTCGCAATACTCTGTTTAGTCTTTGCAGATAGTGAAAAATCGTGTAAAAAAATAAAAGTAATCGAGCAAAATCAGTAGGCCACTAATTGGATCTCTTTTTGACCTCGCTAAAATAGAAATATTAGGAACAACCCTTCATGAGAAATACGAAAATAGTGAGATGAACTGAGCTCCACACCATGAGGGCTGCAAGACAGCTCGGCTCCATCACCCATCCCGCACAAAATAACGACAAACCCTATGCAAATATTGAAAATATAGACAACACACCAGCAAAGAAACAGGGTAAAACATTTTATTAAATAACTATTTACATAACGTTGGCTTATAAGATGATGTCAGTAGTGGACCGATGTGTGAATAGATCGAAAACAGCACAAGGCTCCAAGATCCGGATGGCAAGCTCCTGGATGTTGGGTGCCATAGTTTAGAGTTCTGAATTTCAGCCTTTTTCAATGCCTGTGCTTTGTTGAATCAAAATAGCGGCTTGACACAAAGCTGACTCAAGCGTTGCTACTGATGCTATGCAGACCAAAACTGGTTTTCAGTTTGTACATTTTTCTAGATTTTTCAATCCAAGTTTGGTTGACTTTGTAGAACGATGGCTTCAGATTTTCAACATACGGTGTGGTGGCGCTGACTGGGAGGGGGCGCTTCGCTCCTGCCCCCTCCCCAAGTAAGATTTTCATACGTGAAAGTACGTTAATGGTTTTGGTCCCTGAGATGCTTCGATGTCACTACCATTCTCAAATAGCATAAGTTCTGGATGTTGGGTGCCATAGTTAAGAGTTCTGAGCAGTGCTTGTAACACTGTCTGAAGCTTATTTCCACCTACTGCAGCTTCACTATTCTCAAAGTAAGTGAGTGTCGTTTGTGGACCTGACTGCATTAGAAAACAATGTGATATGTTACCTTCCTAAACAGCTTGACGGAGGCCCCTGAGGGGCGGTGTGATGGCCATGGACTCGGAGAAGACGCTTGGCTCCGACACCCTCCCCAAGTCTTATAGCACTGGTGTAGCCTGAGATCGCCCCCGACATGGGCGGCCGGCTCCCGGGGTCCGGTGGAACTTTTTGCCTTTTGATGACTCTTCAATTCTGGACCTTGTCCCACAATCCGTTTGACCTGAAGACAAGCTGTAGTGGGGCGCCCCTTTATCGTTTTAGTTGCCATTCCGCCTGCTTTAGCTACACTGTGCCTCTTCCGCCATTCAGCTGTTTACCGCCCGCTCTTGCGACTACAGCGTCTCGCTCACCATGTAGTTGAGATGCGCCCGCTCTTGCGGTGCAGCGATAGGCGGCTGCCACAGGACTCTCAAAATGGCGGCCGGCTCTTCGGTTTTGGGCCTGGTCCACTAAAATGGCCCTGGGACACCTTGGAACTCGGACGCTTGTCTGCTAGGGCTTGGGTCCCATTCTCGAAAAGCGTCCCCTCAGCCGTGAAGATTCTACAAAAGTCTTGGGGGCCTCCGACTCCCGCAGGCTTCTGGTGGGGAGCGGCTGCCATGATTGCTCGTGGAATGGCCACGACGGAGCTACGAGATGGTAGTGGTCTCATGCTGACGCCAGCTTTAGTCTGAAACATCCAGAAACACTATAGACTACAAATTCGATCAGTTCCGGTAGCGCCCCAACATGACCCGGAAGAGAAGAACTTGCCCTCCCCTCTTTGACTGATGGTTCTTGTTGCCTGTCCCCTCTGTTGTCATTTAACAGAACTTTTTGGACTGCTGAAAGGGTTTGTGTTCTGAACGCTGGTTGGTGGAGACATTTAGACTATATTTTTGACCTACGTTGTCGCGTAATGCGTTTTATGACACGCCGCGTTAGCGCACCCGGAAGTGATCCGAGGCGCGGCGCGCAGCGCGTAACGTAAGCATAACAGGTCATGTGACTTGTTAATAAAACTTTTCATTGGTTCATTTTACTTTTGTTAATTTAATGATGAAAAGCTTGGTCATATGACCTAAAAATTACGCTTTTTATTATTTTCGAACAATATTTTTTTTTCAAACATATGTTATAATATTCCAGGCTAATGTACTTTCCCGGAAAATTTACAACTGTCTTGCAAGTAAAATATATTCCTTTTTCGAGAAAAAGGGCGTTTCTTCCTTCCATGACGGAGCCGTTGAGTAAAAGAGATTCGGCCTGCTGTCTTAGTCGCCGATACGCCTGATTATCAGATTCTTATCGATCACTTTATGTTGCAGACATGAAAAACACAACTGCCCTTGACCATTTATCTTTACTGCGTTCCTACATATTATACCTTTTATCCGTCATGTAATTGGACTGCTTTATTTCACTTGCCTTTTACTGATTCGAAAACAGTCACTAAAAGTAAAAACTTTACAAATGTAAATACTACTACCGTGTTTTGTTTTAAAAACCTTTATTGTGAAAATGTCAGTATACAAATACGGGCCTATAACCACGTGGGCCGGCCACGGAGCAAACTGAAATCGTATATGATGAGGAGACATTTACATTGTAGAAGAACGTAACGAGCGGGCCATTAGGTGACAAGAACAAAGGTGTCTAACAGTTGCGGAATCGGTGGACGTACATTTTGTAATTAAAATACGACAGTGCCACTTACAATAACATTTTCTAGATATACATTTGCGGGCAAGGAGTTACGAGTCCCATTTATACCGGCGCCATTTTGGGCGAGGCCGGGCAGGTCCAAGATATAGTCAAAATGTCTCCACCAACCATCGGCCAGACCAGAACCCCTTTCGGCCCTTTATGCTACAAGATGGTGTCTTCCATTCAGAAAATATTGGTGGCAGCATTTTGAAAGGAAACAGAAACAGCCGTTCTCCTAGTGAGTTTCACATTGTTACATTTAGGAAGAATGTTGAAGAGTAGTATGTGGAAAATCTGAAGCCATTTTTCTACAAACTCTCAATCAGACTTGGATGGAAAAAAAAAACCTGAAGAATGTACAAAGTGAAAACCAATTTTTGTCTGTATAGCACCAACAGTAACGCTTGAGTCAGCTTTGTGTCAAGCCACCATTTTCATTCAATCAATAGCGTCCCCCTGCACACATTCAGGGACCTGGTCGTGTCTTCAGATGAAACACATTGTAGGAAAAGAAGCAGAAAGGAAAAGGAAAAAAGTTCCGCCGGACCTAGTGAAGCTGCAGCAGGTGCAAATAAGCTTCAGACAGTCTTACAAGCACTGCTCAGAACTCTCAACTGAGGCACTCAACATCCAGGACTTGCCATTCGGATCTTGGTGCCTTGTGCTGGTTCCGACCTATTCACACATCGGTCCACTACTGACATCACCTCATAAGCCAACGGGGCACCCCACGCCGACTTTCGGCGCAGCATTGTAGGATGGCCACACCAGTGCGGCAACTTGCTGGACACAACATCGGGGCCATCCAGATCTCGGCGCGTTCGACTCACTGTACCGCAACAGTGACCGCAACTCAGCTGGACACGCCGTCTTTCGGCGCAGCATTGTAGGATGGCCACACCAGTGCGGCAATTTGCTGGACACCACCTCGGTGCCATCCGGATCTCGGCGCGTTCGAGTCACTGTACCGCAACAGTGACCGCAATTCAGCTGGACACGCCGTCTTTCGGCGCAGCATTGTAGGATGGCCACACCAGTGCGGCAATTTGCTGGACACCACCTCGGTGCCATCCGGATCTCGGCGCGTTCGAGTCACTGTACCGCAACAGTGACCGCAATTCAGCTGGACACGCCGTCTTTCGGCGCAGCATTGTAGGATGGCCACACCAGTGCGGCAATTTGCTGGACACCACCTCGGTGCCATCCGGATCTCGGCGCGTTCGAGTCACTGTACCGCAACAGTGACTGCAACTCAGCTGGACACGCCGTCTTTCGGCGCAGCATTGTAGGATGGCCACACCAGTGCGGCAATTTGCTGGACACCACCTCGGTACCATCCGGATCTCGGCCCGTTGTGCTGCCTTCGGCCTATCCGCACATCGGTCCGCTACTGACGCCGCCTCACGTGCCAACGGATTTTCTACGCTTTTTGTAGCCCTATGCCGCATAACAGGTCATGTGACTTGTTTATAAAACTTTTCATTGGTTCATTTTACTTTTGGTTTCCTAAAGATGGAAGGCTTGGTCATATGACCTAAAAATAACACTTTTCATTGGTTTAGAACATTTTTTTTTCCCAAACGATGAAAGCCCCACCTTGTTTCTGGATCATTCAGACTGAAGCTGGCGTCAGCATGAGAGCACCACCATCTCGTGGCTCCGTCGTGGTCATTCCGCGAGCAATCATGGCAGCCGCTCCCCACCGGAAGCCTGCGGGAGTCGGGGGCCCCCAAGACTTTTATACAATCTTCACGGCTGAGGGGACGCTTTTCGAGAATGGAGCCCAAGCCCTAGCAGGCAAGCGTCCGAGTTCCAAAGTGTCCCAGGACCATTTCAGTGGACCAGGCCTAAAACCGAGGAGCTGTCCGCCATTTTAAGAGCCATGTGGCAGCCGCCTATCGCTGCACTGCAAGAGTGGGAGCAACTCAACAACATGGTGAGCGAGACGCTGTGGCCGCAAGAGCGAGCGCAACTCAGCTAGATGGCCGCCACCTGGGGAGGCCCGTTCACGCCGGCTCCCCCACGCCCCCCCCCCCCGGGCCGCCGCACGCCAATTTTCGGAGCAGCATTGTAGGATACCAAAACCAGTGCGGCAGTTTACTGGACATCACCTGGGTGCCTGTCGTACATGTTGTGTCAGCCATGTGACACTGGACACAGACCGCTACTGACGAGGCCTCCCCCCGCACCACCCGGGACGCCCCACGCTGTTTTTCTGTGCTGCATTGTAGGATCCCTAAACCAGTGCGGCACCCAGGCGACATCACCTGGGTGCCGTCCAGAACTCTGCACGTTGTGCTGCCTTGGGACTATTCGCACAACAGACCGCTACTGACGAGGCCTCCCCCCGCCCCACCCGGGACGCCCCACGCCAATTTTCGGAGCAGCATTGTAGGATCCCTAAACCAGTGCGGCACCCAGGCGACATCACCTGGGTGCCGTCCAGAACTCTGCACGTTGTGCTGCCTTGGGACTATTCGCACAAAAGACAGCTTCTAACCATTGTTGCTTTTTGTATTGAGAAATGTTTAAATGTTTTTAGTTTTTGTTCCGTTCGTTAAAGTTAGTAGTTAATAAAGTTTTATAACCTTACTTTGTTGGAGTGTTATCTATTTTTTTTAAAACGGGTGAATGGGGCCTTGAATCGGGTTATTGTCATGTGTGGGCTTTGGAAGTGTGCTGCTGCAGGATCGGACATTTCAAACTCAAATGCACGTTCTTTTTCTTACCTTTCCGAAGCATGGAGCGCAATAGCAGGCAGAGAAAGGGTGATGCACGTGTTGAACACTACCTGACCTGGCAAGTTGCTGGCAGTGCCCCCCCGCCCGCTCTTGAAAGAGGGCACACACACACCGCCGCCCCGAGTACTTCACAAATCTTTAAAAGACCATGCGCTTGTTCATGAGGCTTAAATGGTTTATCACCTCTTCTAGAACCCCTGCATCGACCCTCTGACGTTTCATGGAAAAATTACCATGTAACACAATACCAAGCCCTGTCAGCTGAAAACCCCAAGGAATCGTGGGGCATATTATCAAGGGGGTTTATCTCCGCTTTTTTGGCTTTAAAAACCATGAAAGCGGAGATAAAATTATTTCCCTATTACCAAGCTGTCGCTAACACCAGTTAGTGACAGCTAAAAGGAGATAGCGACCATCTTGGGCCCCGCTTTGCATGTCAGTGATACTTATCACTAATGACATGCAAAGTGGCGTGCCAAGATGTTAGCGACTGGAAACAGTCCCTAACATCGCTACCTTCTATTACCAACTTTTGGAGATATTCGCGCTAAGCGCGAATATCTCCAAAATCTAACACCTGCCCTGAGCAGTTCTTAGCCATGTTATCCAATGGGAGGTGGATAACATGGCTAAGAGCATTAGATCGAGAATACATGAATATCGCTGACTTTTCTGCGATAATAGCAAGGTTTATCTGCGATAAAAATCGCCGATGTGAGGCGATAATTTTTGTATCTAAACAAGTTAGAGACAAAAATTATCGCTAGTTGTTCGTAATATGCCCCCGGGTTTTTGCTTGCAGAAATCGGGAGGCGGGAGACTAGCACTGAAATCAGTAGTCACACGCCTGAATCAGGAGGATTGGCATGTCTGAATTCTCTACAGCTGGGGCCATAAACTACATCCGCAGGGTTAGGTGATAGCCTGGGACCAGCCTGGCATCTAAAATGGCTGCCGTGCACGACAAAATTGTGGCATTCGAAAAAAGGCAAGATGGCGCAGCCGCTGGAAGAGATGTATCAACATATATCAGCCTCCTCAGCCACCCTCAGGAAACATAGGGGATTAGGATACGTCTCCCGCACCCCCTTATACCTAGTACTTTAATTAACGAAGCACAAAATGGCGAATTCCCGTTTCGCTACCAGTTTGCGGCCCAGTTCGCGGCCCGTGAAGCGCTTCTACCGTGAAAAATAATTTTTTTTTTATTTTCCCCACGGGACCCTTTAATAACCCCAACAACATTCCTAGGGGGTCAAGAGGGGGATACCTTGCCCCCTTTCATTAAATTCCCCCTTAGTTTTTCACCTTTTCTTCTCTCTCGATCCTACCGAGAGACAAGATGGCGGCCGCTCCGGACTGTCACGCAGCAAAAAAAAGAAAAAAAGCTCACGCACAGCCGCTGGAAGAGATGTATCAACATATATCAGCCTCCTCAGCCACCCTCAGGAAACATAGGGGATTAGGATACGTCTCCCGCACCCACTTATAACTAGTAATTTAATTAACGAAGCACAAAATGGCGAATTCCCGTTTCGCTACCAGTTCGCGGCCGCGCTTCTACCGTGAAAAATCATTTTTTTTTATTTTCCCCACGGGACCCTTTAATAACCCCAACAACATTCCTAGGGGGTCAAGAGGGGGATACCTTGCCCCCTTTCATTAAATTCCCCCTTCGTTTTCCACCTCTTCTTCTCTCTCGATCCTACCGAGAGACAAGATGGCGTCCGCTCCGGACTGTTTAGAATGTTGACAGACACCGGAGAGCCAATCAGCTTTCTGCGCGCAAAGTTCCGATAAGCGAAAAGTAAGCGGACCGGATCGCTGCCCAGAGCGCTGTTACAGATATATATCTTGGTTTGAACGTTAATTTCTCAAAAACTACTGGAGCACATATATTGAGACCTAGCAAAGGCACATCGGGCTAACAGTCCCTACAATTTTGCCAAGTTTCGTGCAAATCCATTCAGCCGTTCGAGCTAAAAGTGAGTCCAACCGCCCTATGGAAAAATGAATGGAAAAAACGCGTTTTGGGACCCCCATTTTTTCTCAGCCCCCCCTTGACGAAACTCCACCAAATTTTCAGGGGCTGCTCAGAATCAAAATGTGCCATTTTCCTGAAAATTTCAGCCGATTCCGTCCACAAACGCCAAAGTTATTAGACATAGAATTTTCAAAAGTCCCATAGAGAAAAAATTCTAACTATATATACCTACTGGCTATCGCCAGTAGGTAATATATATATATATTCACTGAAAAAAACATAGGTTATAGACCATATATAGTTAGGAATTAGCATTTACAAAACCTTGAAAATTCACTGAAAAAACCATAGGTTATAGACCATATATAGTTAGGGATTAGCATTTACAAAACCTTATTTTACTCGCACAAAACCATTGAAATTCGCATATATAGTTAGTTGCACTAACTATATATTGCGCACCCGCAATCCACTGCTGATGATGTCACATATTACATCATTCATGACATGGTCAGTGACATCACTGATGACATCACTGATGACATCTCAAATGACATCACTGATGACATCACTGATAACATCTCATTTGACATTACTGATCACATCACTGATGATATCATTCATGTGATAATACGATGAACCTCTTCAGACTCTAATATAACCTTAGATACAATCAGTGTAAACAGACACTCACAGACTGTCATTCATCCATGGAGTTACTCACACACCTAGTCAGTCATGCAAAGAATCAATCACACCTCCATTTCCTCAACTATACAGTTATACACACCTTAATATACTAACACATATTTACTCTCTTATACAATCCCTGATACAAGTTCACAATGATCCATACAGCCACTCACACATTCACTGGCTCTTATGCACAGTTATTTATATATGTCAACTCTCACATGTACTGTGTTTTACATATGTACTTACTTTGACATGTAGCACTGAGAAATCCATTCAATCACCAATACACTCATGCAGACAGTCAACCGCCCATACAGCTGTTTCCACATGCACTTTTGAACCCATACATATAGTGAATCAACTACTCACACATCTATGCACAGAGTCACACACCTCCCAGCCACCCACACACACACACTCAGTCTCCCATACAAATACTTGGGAAACCAATCAATAACCCATATAGTTACTCATATAGCTACTGATCAACACATGCAGCAGTTTACAGAACAACAGACATAATGATGCACAAATTAAGACAGTTTAGTCACTAACCCATGCACTCAGTGAGACAAATTAAATCACTCACTCATACAGTCAGTCATGCACCTACTAAATCCTTCATCCAGACACTTATACATCCACTCATTCTTCAATATGTAAGACATATTTTAACTTTACAGAAACATACAGTCACTGGGTGTTGTCATCAGTGATGTCATCAGTGATGTCATTTGAGATGTCATCAGTGATGTCATCAGTGATGTCACTGACCATGTCATGAATTATGTAATATGTGACATCATCAGCAGTGGATTGCGGGTGCGCGATATATAGTTAGTGAAACTAACTATATATGCGAATTTCAATGGTTTTGTGCGAGTAAAATAAGGTTGTGTAAATGCTAAACCCTAACTATATATGGTCTATAACCTATGGTTTTTTCAGTGAATTTTCAAGGTTTTGTAAATGCTAATTCCTAACTATATATGGTCTATAACCTATGGTTTTTTCAGTGAATTTCAATGGATTTTTAATAGCAAATATCAAAAGCTGTAAAATGTCAAGTACGTGGTAGGAAAAAACATTTTCGAATTCATGCACGCTAATGTGCTTTGAACGCTGCCCCCCCCCTCCTCTTTTCTTTTAGGAGTATTCTCTCTTTGCAGATAGTGAAGGGTAGGTAACACAGGCCTTTGCCCCCGTTGTAATCCGTCATGCCTGCTTCCCTCTCCATTTGATTGATTGTTATCCTAGCATTTATTGTTTTGGAATTGGTTCTCTTTGATTCATTCTCTATTTACAAACAAGCACAGAGTCGCAATACTCTGTTTAGTCTTTGCAGATAGTGAAAAATCGTTAAAAAAACAAAAGGAATCAAGCAAAATCAGTAGGCCACCAATGGGATCTCTTTTTGACCTCGCTAAAATAGAAACATTATGAACAACCCCTCATGACAAATACGAAACTAGTGAGAGGAACTGAGCTCGACACCATGATAGCTGCAAGACAGCTCGGCTCCGCCGCCCACCCCACCCAAAATAACGACAAACACTATGCAAATATTATAAATATATACAACACACCAGCAAAGTAACAGGGTAAAACGTTTTATTAAATAACTATTTACATGGCAGCCTGCTGCAACATCGATCCAAACAAGCCTTTGTATTTTGGGCTCAAAATAAACCATCAATAGTAAGATTTTCATAGGTGAGTGTAGGTTCATGGTTTTCCATCCACAGACTAAAAGCCTGGAGTGGGAGTGAAAGAACAATAACTAGGTAAGAAGGAAGGCAGAGGTTGTGAGAAGGACTCTGGATATGGTATGTTACTTGGTCCCTAAGATGCTTCGATGTCACTGCCTTGCACAAATGGCATAAGTCCTGGATGTGATGGTGATGCTCTCATGCTGACGCCAGCTTCAGTCTGAAACATCCAGAAACACTGTAGACTACCAATTCGATGACTTCCGGTGGAGCCCCAACGTGACCCGGTAGGGAAAAACTTGCCCTCCCCTCTTTTGACTGATGGTTCTTGTTACCTGTCCCCTCTGTTGTTATCTAACGGAACATTTTTAGATTGCCGAGTGAGAAAAAAAAAGGTGGGGCTTTCATCATTTGGGAAAAAAAATGTTTCAATCCAATGAAAAGTGTTATTTTTAGGTCATATGATCAAGCCTTCCATCATTAGGAAACCAAAAGTAAAATGAACCAATTAAAAGTTTTATAAACAAGTCACATGACCTGTTATGCGGCTTTGGGCTATAAAAAGCCTACAAAATTCGTTGGCCTGTGAGGCGGCGTCAGTAGCGGACCGATGTGCGAATAGGCCGAAGGCAGCACAACGCGCCGAGATCCGGATGGCACCGAGGTGGTGTCCAGCAAGTTGCACTGGTGTGGCCATCCTACAATGCTGCGCCGAAAGTCGGCGTGGGGTGCCCGGGGGGGGGGAGGCGGTGCGAACTGGCCTCTCCCGCCTCCCCAGGTGGAGGCACCTCATCTGCAGTGCGGCGCCTCTTACCGTTTCACTCGCCATCCACTTGAGTTGCGCCCGCACTTGCTGCTACAGTAGGCCGAAGGCAGCACAACGCGCCGAGATCCGGATGGCGCCGAGGTGGTGTCCAGCAAGTTTCACTGCTGTGGCCATCCTACAATGCTGCGCCGAAAGACGGCGTGGGGTGCCCGGGGGGGGGGGCAGCGCAAACGGGCCTCTTCCACCTCCCCAGGTGGAGGCACCTCATCTGCAGTGGGGCGCCTCTTAGCATTTCACTCGCCGTCCAGCTGAGTTGCGGTCACTCTTGCTGCTACAGTACGCCGAAGGCAGCACAACGCGCCGAGATCTGGATGGCACCGAGGTGGTGTCCAGCAAGTTTGACTGGTGTGGCCATCCTACAATGCTGCGCCGAAAGACGGCGTGTCCAGCTGAGTTGCGGTCACTCTTGCTGCTACAGTACGCCGAAGGCAGCACAACGCGCCGAGATCCGGATGGCACCGAGGTGGTGTCCAGCAAGTTTCACTGGTGTGGCCATCCTACAATGCTGCGCCTAAAGACGGCGTGGGGTGCCCGGGGGGGGGGGGGCGCAATCGGGCCTCTCCCTCCTCCCCAGGTGGAGGCTCCTCTGCTGCAGCTGGGCGACCCTTAGCGTTTCAGTTGCCATTCAGCTGAATTTCGCCCGCTCTTGCGGCACTGTGCCTCATCCGCCATTCAGCTGAGTTGCGCCCGCTCTTGCGGCTACAGCGCCTCGCCCACCATCCAGCTGAATTGCGCTTACTTTTGCGGTGCAGCGAAAGGCGGCTGCAACAAGACTCTCAAAATGGCGGCCGGCTCTTTGTATTTGGGCCTGGTCCACTAAAATGGCCCTGGGACACCTTGGAACTCGGACGCTTGCCTGCTAGGGCATGGGCCCCATTCACGAAAGCGTCCCCTCTTTTGACTGATTGTTCTTGTTGCCTATCTCTTCTGTTGTCATTTAACGGAACCTTTTTGGACTGCCGAAAGGGGTTCTGGTCCGACCGCTGGTTGGGGGAGACATTTTGACTATATCCTGGACCTGCCCGGCCTTGCCCAAAATGGCGCCGGTATAAATGGGACTCGAAACTCCTTGTTGTGTACTGGTTGCCCAACCTTGATATCACGAGATACGTATGCAGTTTTGAAGCACATGGCGGGCGGGGACGAGTACTGATTGAACATTTGGACATCCCTATTGATATTAAGTTCTGATGTGTTATTGATTACTGTACTATTGAAAGTTCGAATTAACGTCACCCATGGTACTTGCCCGCAAATGTATATCTAGATAATTTTATTGTAACTGGCCCTGTCGTACTTTAATTATAAAATGTACGTCCACCGATTCCGCAACTGTTAGACACCTTAGTTCTTGCAACCTAATGGGTCGCCCGTTACGTTCTTCTACAGTGTAAATGTCCCCTCATCATATACGATTCCAGTTTGCTCCGTGGCCGGCCCATGTGGTTATAGGCCCGTATTTGTATACTGACATTTTCACAATAAAGGTTTTTAAAACAAAACATGGTAGTAGTACCTAGATTGGTAAAGTTTTGAATAATAGCCACTGTTTTCGAATCAGTAAAAGGCAAGTGAAATAAAGCAGCCCGATTACATGAAGGTTAAAAGGTATAATACGCAGGAACGCAGTAAAGATAAATGGTCAAGGGCTGTTGTTTTTTCCACTCCTGCAACATAAAGTGATCAATAAGAATCCGATATTCATGCCTATCAGCGACTAAGACAGCAGGCCGAGCCTCTTTTGTTCAACGGCTCCCTCATGGGACGAAGAAACGCCCTTTTTCTCGAAATAGGAATATTTTACTTGCAGGACAGTTGTAAATTTCCCGGGAAAATACATTAGCCTGGAACATTGTTAGTGATAAACTGTAAATGCATCTGGGTCCTTTGCTTTACAAGTCAGAGTGAGAAAAAAAAAGGTGGGGCTTTCATCATTTGGGAAAAACAAATGTTCGAAAGCAATGAAAAGTGTTATTTTTAGGTCATATGACCAAGCCTTTCATCATTAGAATAACAAAAGTAAAATGAACCAATGAAAAGTTTTATTAACAAGTCACATGACCTGTTATGCTTACGTTACGCGCTGCGCGCCGCGCTCTGGATCGTTTCCGGGAAGCTGCGCCTCGCACACCGGAGCACTTCCGGGTGCGCTAAGGCGGCGCATCATATGACGCATTACGCGACAACGCAGGTCCAGAATATAGTCAAAATGTCTCCACCAACCAGCGGTCGGAACACAACCCCTTTCAGCAGTCCAAAAAGTTCTGTTAAAGAGGGGAGGGCAAGTTCCTCTCTACCGGGTCACGTTGGGGCTCCACCTGAACTGATCAAATTGGTAGTCTACAGTGTTTCTGGATGTTTCAAACTGAAGCTGGTGTCAGCATGAGAGCATCACCATCTCTTGGCTCCGTCGTGGCCATTCCGCGAGCAATCATGGCAGCCGCTCCCCACCGGAAGCCTGCGGGAGTCGGGGGCCCGATTACTTTTGTAGAATCTTCAAGGCTGAGGGGACGCTTTCGAGAATGGGGCCCAAGCCCTAGCAGGCAAATGTCCGAGTTCAAATGTGTCCCAGGGCCATTTTAGTGGACCAGGCTCAAATCCGAAGAGCCGGCCGCCATTTTAAGAGTCCTGTGGCAGCCGCCTATTGCTGCACCGCAAGAGTGGGCGCAATTCAGCTGGATGGTGGGCGAGACGCTGTAGCCGCAAGAGCGGGCGCAACTCAACTGAATGGTGGGCGAGACGCTGTAGCCGCAAGAGCGGGCACAACTCAGATGGATGGTGGGCGAGACGCTGTAGCCGCAAGAGCGGGCGCAACTCAGCTAAATGGCGGATGAGGCACAGTGCAGCAAAAGCGGGCGGTAAACAGCAGAGTGGCGACTGAAACGGTAAAGGGGCGCCCCACTGCAGCCTCCAGCTGTGGAGGTGGGGGAGGCCCGTTCGTTCCGCCCCCCGTCCCCCCCGGGGCGCCCCACGCCGTTTTTCGGCGCAGCATTGTAGGATGCCATGACCAGTGCGACAACTTACTGGACATCACCTGGGTGCCGTCCAAATCTCGGCGCGTTGTGCTGCCTTCGGCCTATTTGCACAAAGGACCACTACTGACGCCACCTCACAGCAGCCCATTGTTGCTTTGTTTAAAATGTTTTTTTTAACGTGTTTACTTTGTTGGAGCGTTGTATATATTTATAAGTTATTAAAGTGTTATAATCATATTACTTTGTTGGAGTGCTATATATTTTTAATGTGACACATAATTGTGAAGACTTTAATGTACAAAAAGACATCCCTGGAATCTTCCGCTTCAGGCTCGATCCCACACACCCTCACAGTGAAAATCCCCTCCCCAATCACAATACAGGATCGTTATCAGATAGTAGGAACGCGTGTGGTGTGACGGATCTCATGGGGTGGGGGCCTTGATCTACTGTAACTCCTTTGAAGAGGGGTGATTCTTTACAGTTGGGGCCATAAACTACATCCGCAGGGCTAAGTGATAGCCTGGGACCGGCCTGGACAATCAGACACAGAGGAAGAGGAGTGTCAGAGGGTACGGTAGTGAATAGGGTGAAAGGGAGGTGTCGGGCGGGCACAGGGTGTGATTCTCAGGGAATAGCAGCGCAGATGGGGGGAGGTTTATGGCCCATGCATGAGAGAGACGGCGGGGGTGACCAGTGCGTGGGGGAGATGCTTGCGAGGGTGGGGAGCCATGCTGAGGATCGGCGGCGTGCAGAGAGTGGGTCTGGTCAAGGCATCTAAAATGGCTGCCGTGCACGACAAAAGTGTGGCATTGGAAAAAAGGCAAGATGGCGCAGACAATATTTATCAATACGGATTAATTTATAACAATTATTTTTAACAATATATTTACTCGCAGTGACAAAATGGCGGTCAACACTTCCTGATTTCCTTCGAATCGAACGTTAACAGACGTCACGCAGCAAAAAAATAAAAATCCGCTCACGCGCAGCCGCTGGAAGACATGTATCAACATATATGAGCATCCTCAGCCACCCTCAGAAAACATAGGGGGACAGGATATGTCTCCCGTACCCCCAGAGGGTGCGGTAGTGAATCGGGTGAAAGGGAGGTGTCGGGCGGGCACAGGGTGTAATTCTCAGGGAAGAGCTGCGCAGATGGGGGGAGGTTTATGGCCCATGCATGAGAGAGAGAGCCTGGGTGACCAGTGCGTGGGGGAGATGCTGCGAGGGTGGGGAGCCATGCTGAGGATCGGCGGCATGCAGAGAGTGGGTCTGGTCAAGGCATCTAAAATGGCTGCCGTGCACGACAAAAGTGTGGCATTGGAAAAAAGGCAAGATGGCGCAGACAGTGTTTATCAATACGGATTAATTTATAACAATTATTTTTAACAATATATTTACTCGCAGTGACAAAATGGCGGTCAACACTTCCTGATTTCCTTCGAATCGAACGTTAACAGAGGTCACGCAGCAAAAAAAAAAAATCTGCTCACGCGCAGCCGCTGGAAGACATGTATCAACATATATGAGCATCCTCAGCCACCCTCAGAAAACATAGGGGGTCAGGATACGTCTCCCGTACCCCCTTATACCCATTTCTCACATTGTTTTTCCTCCATCTTGTAATTTAATTAAAACGAAACACAAAATGGCGAATTCCCGTTTCGCTACCGGTTCGCGAACCGGAAAGCGTTTCTACCGCGAAAAATCAAGTTTTTTTTATTTGCCCCACGGGACCCTTTAATAACTCCAACATCATTCCTAGGGGGTCAAGAGGGGTCTACCTTGCCCCCTTTCATTAAATTCCCCCTTCGTTTTTCTCCTCCTCTTGTCTCTCGATCCTACCGAGAGACAAGATGGCGGCCGTTCCGGACTGTTTAGAATGTTGACAGACACCGGAGAGCCAATCAGCTTCGCTTCGGAAAGTTCCGTAACGCGAAAAGTACGCGAACCGGATCGCTACCCGGGACGCTGTCACAGATATATCTGTTTTTTAAAATGTAAATTTCTCAAAATCCACTGGAGCACATATATTGAGACCCAGCAAAGGCACATCGGGCTAACAGTCCCTACAATTTTGCCAAGTTTAGTGCAAATCCATTCAGCCGTTCGAGCTAAAAGTGAGGCCAAACGCCCTATGGGAAAATGAATGGGAAAAACGCGTTTTGGGACCCCCCTTTTTTCTCGGCCCCCCCTTGACGAAACCCCCCCAAATTCAGCGGCTGCTCAGAAACAAAATGTGCCATTTTCCTGAAAATTTCAGCCGATTCCGTCCACAAACGCCAAAGTTATTAGACATAGAATTTTCAAAAGTCCCATAGAGAAAAAATCCTAACTATATATACCTACTGGCGACCGCCAGTAGGTAATTTATATATATATATATATATATATATTCGGTATGAAGAAACGTCCAAAACCAGCACCTGGAAAGACGAGGCAATACCCATAGGTAGTGCAGAATTTCTATTTATTCATAGACCCAACACCAGTCCGACATGACGCGTTTCGGCTTCTCCAAGCCTTGATCACATGACACAGACATGGGGGCTGATGACCCTTTTTAAAGTGCACAATGCTGATTAACATAATGGAAATTAAAGAAATACTTTGACTTGTTGAGTCGCGCATTCGCATAGCATAAAGACGGGACCCAGATAAAGTGATCTACAATACCAAACAACATAACGTGTTCGAGTATAATTAATTAGATTCAGAGTAGCAGACCCTCAGATTTGTAAAATCTTATGTACATAGGAGAATCAATGGGGGCAATCATAAATGGTGTTAAAAACAAATACATTGGTAATAAGTTTTAAAACAATAAATAATCACAATAACCGCCCAATTGCTAAACTGAATACATAATTCTAACGTATGCATAAATATCTGCAACAATGAACTCATAGACCACAAATTGATGCCAGCATGTTTAAAAAACTGAATAAGTAATTTAAAACTGGCAGAAGTTCAGCCCCAGTGGGCTTAAAGTGCATTATCTGGTTGAAGTCCATGTGCAAACTAACAATTGTAAACAAACAATGAATAAACGGTACCGCCCAAGTGGGCAAGACCCTCTGTGCAAAATACGCAATAATTTTAGTACTGAGATGCAAACATAACTCCATTATGTAATACATTTAAAGTGCTACCAGTGAATTTAAAACCATGAAATAGATGTTAAAAAAATCATGTAATTACAGTCGTGTAGAGGACTTATAGGTAGGGTAGTTCAAAAGATGTTTCATATAAATTGATAAAGTATATTGCATGGCACATTTAGTTACTGTCTAGCTCCTACAGTATCAGTAGATTTTAGTTATAACTAGTTAACTATAGATACGTGTGGCAATCATCACTGGTATTTAGCCGGTTAGGTATCTTAGTGTCTAGTAGGATAATATGTCTAGTCCCCAATTTCCTTAGCAAAGCCTCCCTATCACCACCTCTCCTTTGTGGGGGTACAGAGTCTATTACAAAGTAGATCAAAAGAGAAGCATTTCTTGCATGAACCTTATTAAAATGTCTGGCAACCGGATCTGCTGGATCCGCATTGGTGATGGCCCTCAGGTGTTGTAGGATCCTTTTGTACACCTGCGGTCTGGTACTCCCCACGTAGCTCAGACCGCAGGGACATTCTAATACATATACTGCGTATTCCGATCTACAGTTCAACTTCTCTTTGATATTAAAAGGTGTAGGGAAAAGAGGAGACTGATATTCTGATCTACTGACACCATTTTTGCAGGCTTTACAGGTGGAACAGCTCAAAAAAACCCTACTGCCAGACAACCACGATCCCGTGGTTACCTCAGGGCTACTAGAAACTAGGTTATCTTGCATCGATCTGGCCTTTCTATACGTAATATTAGGGGAATTATTTAGCAACTCTCCTATTATCGGATCACTTTTGATCAAGGGACCAATGTTGTTTTATGATTTTATGTATGGCCTGATGTTGGTTGCTATACCCAATATTTAGGCGAACCTCGTTGGTGGTTTGTATTCGGGCCCTGGCGGTACTAGTTGTGGGGTCCAACAGGGTCTTTCATGTCTATTCGCTCTATTTATGGCACTGTCAATGCAAGAGTTAGTGTAACCCCTCTCCAGAAATCTGACTTTGCATGCATTTTGTGCTGTTAAACAGTCAGAGCTGTTGCTGCAAATCCTCCTGATGCGGAGCATTTCCCCATAAGGGATGCTCCTTATCAGGTGCGCCGGATGATGGCTACTGGCGTGCAGTAAGGCATTGCCTGCCGTAGGTTTGCGGTAAAGCCTGCTATGCAACTGACCCTCATGAACAAAGAATTCAACATTTAGGAACACAACAGTTTCCTCACTCATGTTGCTGGTGAACTGTAAATTTAGTGTGTTGACATTTAGTTCCTGTATAAAAGATGTTGCCTCCTCAATAGAGCCCTCCCAGAGGAAAAAGAGGTAATCTATGAATCTCCACCAAGTTTTGACCCTGGTGGTCATGGTCAGATTATGTTCCACCATTAGGACCTGCTCCTCCCAGTAACCCATGTGAAGGCATACGTAACTGGGAGAGAAACAGGCCCCCATAGCAACTCCCCTAATTTGCAAAAACAACTGATTGGAAAAAAGGAACACATTATTTTCTAGACATAGTGAAATCATAGCCAATAACATTTGTGAATGTTCTTGATAACAGGGAGGTCTTCTCCTCAGGAAATGTTCCACAGCTCTAATACCATCCCTGTGTACAATGCTGGTATAAAGAGACGACACGTCCATCGATACCAACAAATATCCTGGTTGCCAATTGAAATTGGCCATTTTTCTGAGAAGATCACCTGTGTCCTGGACAAAGGACAGCAGTGTTTTAACATGTTCTTGTAGGAAGAAATCTATATATCTGCTTACATTTTCTAGTATGCTGTTTCTTGCAGATATAATAGGACGCCGGGGTGGTCGTTGGGGGTCCTTGTGGATTTTTGGAATAAAATATATAACTGGTGTTGTGGGACAATCAATTTTTATATATATATATTACCTACTGGTGGTCGCCAGTAGGTAGTTATAGTTAGGATTTTTTTCAATGCAAAATCTCAACATTCTATTGGGAATAACTTTGGCGCCAGTTGAGGAATCTGCCTGAAAATTTCCTCAAATTTGCCTTGGGGCGCTTCGGTCCTTCCCTGAAAGTTTGGGGGGGATTCGTCAAGCAGGGGCCAAGATAAAAGGGGGGTCCCAAAACGTGTTTTCCCCATGTTAATTTCCATAGGGCGGTCGACCTCACTTTTAGCCCGAACGGCTGAATGGATTTCCACCAAACTTGGCAAAATTGTAGGGACTGGTAGCCCGATGTGCCTTTGCTATGTCTCAAGATATATGCTCCAGTGGTTTTTACGAAAATTAACTTTGAAAAAATATATATTGGGCTACATTGGGCTATATATATGTTAGAGCCCAAATGTAGCCCAATGTAGCCCAATGTAGCCCAAAGACGGCCACCAGAGACAAAAAAAAACCAAATGTAGCCCAAATATCAGCCAGATGTAGCCCAACTATAGCCCAATGACAGAATGTCCCAGAGTGTTCTAAAGAACAACTAGAGTGCTAACAGTCTTACTTATGACAAAAGTATGGCACACCTGAAGTCGTCTTTATTGGAATAAAGTGTTAACACTTAAAACCTTTAATTTGCAAAGGAACAAAATGAGGGGGTTCATTTTGCCATAGAAATTATGATTAGTGCTGAAGAAAGAAAAATGAGGGCACATTTTGAGTGACTTCTCAAATCCTCTTATATTTCATTAAAAGAATTCTGATATGCAGTCTCCCAAGATGGCCACCAGAGACAAAAGAGCCCAAATGTAGCCCAAATATCAGCCAGATGTAGCCCAACTATAGCCCAATGACAGAATGTCCCAGAGTGTTCTAAAGAACAACTAGAACGCTAACAGTCTTACTCATGACAAAAGTATGGCACACCTGAAGTCATCTTGATTGGAATAAAGTGGTAACACTTAATACATTTAATTTGAAAAGGAACAAAATGAGGGGTTTCACTTTGCCATAGAAATTTTATTTATATATATATTCACTGAAAAAACCATAGGTTATAGACCATATATAGTTAGGGATTAGCATTTACAAAACCTTATTTTACTCGCATAAAACCATTGAAATTCGCATATATAGTTAGTTGCGCTAACTATATATCGCGCACCCGCAATCCACTGCTGATGATGTCACATATTACATCATTCATGACATGGTCAGTGACATCACTGATGACATCACTGATGACATCTCAAATGACATCACTGATGACATCACTGATGACATCAATGATGACATCTCATTTGACATTACTGATCACATCACTGATGACATCATTCATGTGATTATACGATGAACCTCTTCAGACTCTGATATAACCTTAGATACACTCAGTGTAAACAGACACTCACAGACTGTCACTCATCCATGGAGTTACTCACACACCTAGTCAGTCATGCAAAGAATCAATCACACCTCCATTTCCTCAACTATACAGTTATACACATCTTACTTATTCAAACATATACTAACACATATTTACTCCCTTATACAATCCCTGATACAAGTTCACAATGATCCATACAGCCACTCACACATTCACTGGCTCTTATGCACAGTTATTTATATATGTCAACTCTCACATGTACTGTGTTTTACATATGTACTTACTTTGACATGTAGCACTGAGATATCCATTCACTCACCAATACACTCATGTACACAGTCAACCGCCCATGCAGCTGTTTCCACATGCACTTTTGAACCCATACATCTAGTGAATCAACTGCTCACACATCTATGCACAGAGTCATACACCTCCCAGCCACCCCCACACACACTCAGTCTCCCATACAAATACTTGGGCAACCAATCAATAACCCATATAGTTACTCATATAGCTACTGATCAACACATGCAGCAGTTTACAGAACAACAGACATAATGATGCACAAATTAAGACAGTTTAGTCACTAACCCATGCACTCAGTGAGACACATTTAATCACTCACTTATACAGTCAATCATGCACCTACTAAATCCTTCATCCAGACACTTATACATCCACTCATTCTTCAATATGTAATACACATTTTAACTTTACAGAAACATACAGTCACTGGATAATATCATCAGTGATGTCATTTGAGATGTCATCAGTGATGTCATCAGTGATGTCACTGACCATGTCATGAATGATGTAATATGTGACATCATCAGCAGTGGATTGCGGGTGCGCGATATATAGTTAGCGCAACTAACTATATATGCGAATTTCAATGGTTTTATGCGAGTAAAATAAGGTTTTATAAATGCTAATCCCTAACTATATATGGCCTATAACCTATGGTTTTTTCAGTGAATTTTCAAGGTTTTGTAAATGCTAATCCCTAACTATATATGGGCTAAAACCTATGGTTTTTTCATTGAATTTCAATGGTTTTTTAATAGCAAATATCAAAAGCTGTCAAATGTCAAGTACGTGATAGGTAAAAACATTTTCGTGTTTATGCACGCTGATGTGCTTTGAACGCTGCCCCCCCCCTCTTTTCTCTTAGAAGTACTCTCTCTTTGCAGATAGTGAAGGGTAGTTAACGCAGGCCTTTGCCCCCGTTGTAATCCATCGTGCCTGCTTGTCTCTCCATTTGATTGATTGTTATCCAAGCATTTACTATTTTAGAATTTATTCTCTTTGGTTCATTCTCTATTTACTAACAAGCACAAAGCCGCAATACTCTGTTTAGTCTTTGCAGATAGTGAAAAATCGTGTAAAAAAATAAATAAATAATCAAGCAAAATCAGTAGGCCACTAATGGGATCTCTTTTTGACCTCGCTAAAATAGAAACATTAGGAACAACCCTTCATGAGAAATACGAAACTAGTGAGATGAACTGAGCTCCACACCATGATGGCTGCAAGACAGCTCGGCTCCGCCACCCACCCCGCCCAAAATAACGATAAACTCTATGCAAATATTATAAATATATACAACACACCAGCAAAGTAACAGGGTAAAACATTTTATTAAATAACTATTTACATAACTATTTTATACTTTTTGTTGCCTGATCCGGCTAGCTCAATCGATCGAGCATGAAACTCATGCACTCTGATAGCAAGCGTTGCTGCTGATGCTATGCAAACAAAAACTGGTTTTCAGTTTGTACATTCTTCAAGATTTTTCATCCAAGGCTGGTTGAGAGTTTGTAGAACGATGTCTTCAGATTTTCAACATACGGTGTGGTGGCGCAGACTGGGAGGGTGCGCTTGACTTCTGCCCCCTCCCCAAGTCGTGTTGCCCTGGCGTGGCCTAAGATCGCCCCCGACATAGGCGGCCGGCTCCCGGGGTCCGGCGGAACTTTTTGCCTTTTGATGACTCTTCCATTCTGGACCTTATCCCACAATCTGTTTGACCTGAAGACACGCTGTAGTGGGGCGCCCCTTTACCGTTTCAGTTGCCATTCCGCCCGCTTTTGCTACACTGTGCCTCTTCCGCCATTCAGCTGTTTACCGCCCGCTCTTGCAACTACAGCGTCTCCCTCACCATGTAGTTGAGTTGCTCCCGCTCTTGCGATGCAGCTATAGGCGGCTGCCACAGGACTCTCAAAATGGCGGCCGCCTCTTCAGATTTGGGCGTGGTCCACTAAAATGGCCATGGGACACCTTTGAACTCGGACGCTTGTCTGCTAGGGCTTGGGCCCCATTCTCGAAAGCGTCCACTGAGCCTTGAAGATTCTACAAAAGTCTTGGGGGCCCCCGACTCCCGCAGGCTTCTGGTGGGGAGCGGCTGCCATGATTGCTCGTGGAATGGCCACGACTGAGATACGAGTTGGTGGTGCTCTCATGCTAACGCCAGCTTCAGTCTGAAACATCCAGAAACACTGTAGACTACCAATTCGATCAGTTTCGGTAGCACCCCAACGTGACCCGGTAGGGAAGAACTTGCCCTCCCCTCTTTGACTGATGGTTCTTGTTGCCTGTCCCTTCTGTTGTCATTTAACAGAACTTTTTAGACTGCTGAAAGGGGTTGTGTTCCGACCGCTGGTTGGTGGAGACATTTTGACTATATTCTGGACCTACGTTGTCGCGTAATGCGTTATATGACACGCCGCGTTAGCGCACCCGGAAGTACTCCAGTGCGCGAAGCGCAGCTTCCCGGAAGGGATCCGGGGCGTGGCGCGCAGCGCGTAACGTAAGCATAACAGGTCATGTGACTTGTTAATAAAACTTTTCATTGGTTCATTTTACTTTTGTTATTCTAATGATGAAAGGCTTGGTCATATGACCTAAAAATTACGCTTTTTATTGCTTTCGAACATTATTTTTTCTTAAACATATATGTTATAATGTTCCAGGCTAATGTATTTTCCCGGAAAATTTACAACTGTCCTGCAAGTAAAATATATTCCTTTTTCTAGAAAAAGGGCGTTTCTTCATCCCATGACGGAGCCGTTGAGCAAAAGATGCTCGGCCTGCTGTCTTAGTCGCCGATACGCCTGAATATCAGATTCTTATCGATCACTTTATGTTGCAGGAGTAAAAAACACAACAGCCCTTGACCATTTATCTTTACTGCGTTCCTGCGTATTATACCTTTTATCCGTCATGTAATTGGACTGCTTTATTTCACTTGCCTTTTACTGTTTCGAAAACAGTGACTAAAATTAAAAACTTTACCAATGTAAATACTACTACCATGTTTTGTTTTAAAAACCTTTATTGTGAAAATGTCAGTATACAAATACGGGCCTATAACCACGTGGGCCGGCCACAGAGCAAACTGGAATCCTATATGATGAGGAGACATTTACACTGTAGAGGAACGCAACGAGCGGGCCATTAGGTTGCAAGAACTAAGGTGTCTAACAGTTGCGGAATCGGTGGACGTACATTTTGTAATTAAAATACGACCGGGCCACTTACAATAAACTTATCTAGATATACATTTGCGGGCAAGTACCATGGGTGACGTTAATTCGAACTTTCAATAGTACAGTAATCAATATTACATCAGAACTTAATATCAATAGGGATGTCGAAATATTCAATCAATTCTCGTTCCCGCCCGCCATGTGCTTCAAAACTGCATACGTATCTCGTGATATCAAGGTTGTGCAACCAGTACACAACAAGGAGTTACGAGTCCCATTTATACCGGCGCCATTTTGGGCGAGGCCGGGCAGGTCCAGGATATAGTCAAAATGTCTCCACCAACCAGCGGTCGGACCAGAACCCCTTTCGGCAGTCCAAAAAGGTTCAGTTAAATGACAACAGAAGAGATAGGCAACAAGAACCAACAGTCAAAAGAGGGGAGGGCAAGATCTAAAGCCATTGTTCTACAAACTCTCAAGCAGACTTGCATTGGAAAAATCCTGAAGAATGTACAAACTGAAAACCATTTTTTGTCTGTATAGCATCACCAGCAACGTTTGAGTCAGCTTTGTGTGAAGCCGGCATTTTGATTCAATCAATAGCTTACCCCTGCACACATTCAGGGACCTGGTCGTGTCTAAAGGTCAAACGGATTGTGGGACAAGATGCAGAAAGGAAAAGGAAAAAAGTTCCGCCGGACCATGGGAGCCGGCCGCCTATGTCATGGGCGATCTTTGGCCACACCAGGGCAATAGTGAAGCTGCAGCAGGTGCAAATAAGCTTCAGACAGTGTTACAAGCGCTGCTCAGAACTCTCAACTATGACACCACCTCCGTGCCATCCGGATCTTGGCGCCTTGTGCTGGTTCCGACCTATTCACACATCGGTCCGCTACTGACACCACCTCATAGGCCAACGGGACACCCCACGCCGACTTTCGGCGCAGCATTGTCGGATGGCCACACCAGTGCGGCAACTTGCTAGACACCACCTCGGTGCCATCCGGATCTCGGCGCGTTGTGCTGCCTTCGGCCTATTCGCACATCGGTCCGCTACTGACGCCGCCTCACGTGCCAACGGATTTTCTACGCTTTTTATAGCAGCGCGTAACGTAAGCATAACAGGTCATGTGACTTCTTTATAAAACTTTTCATTGGTTCATTTTACTTTTGGTTTCCTATTGATGGAAGGCTTGATCATATGACCTAAAAATAACACTTTTCATTGGATTAAAACATTTTTTTTTCCCAAACGATGAAAGCCCCACCTTGTTTCTAGATGTTTCAGACTGAATCTGCGTCAGCCTGAGAGCACCACCATCTTGTGGCTCCGTCGTGGTCATTCCGCGAGCAATCATGGCAGCCGCTCCCCACCGGAAGCCTGCAGGAGTCGGGAGCCCCCAAGACTTTTGTAAAATCTTTAAGGCTCAGGGGAAGTCCGAGTTCCAAGGTGTCCCAGGGCCATTTTAGTGGACCAGGCCCAAATCCGAAGAGCCGTCCGCCATTTTAAGAGTCCTGTGGCAGCCGCCTATCGCTGCACCGCAAGAGTGGGCGCAACTCAACTACATGGTGAGCGAGACGCTGTAGCCGCAAGAGCGGGCGATAAACAGCTGAATGGAGGATGAGGCGCCCCAGTACAGCAGACGAGCCTCCACCTGGGGAGACCCGTTCACGCCGCCTCCCCCCCCCCCCCCCCGGGGCGCCCCACGCAGTTTTTCGGAGCAGCATTGTAGGATGCCAGAACCAGTGCGACAACTTACTGGACATCGCCTGGGTGCCATCCACATCTCAGCGCGTTCTGCTGCCTTGGGACTATTCGCACAACAGACCGCTACTGACGAGGCCTCCCCGCGCACCCCCCGGGACGCCCCGCGCCGTTTTTCGGAGCTGCATTGTAGGATACCAAAAACCAGTGCGGCACCCAGGTAACATCACCTGGGTGCCGTCCAGAACTCAGCACGTTGTGCTGCCTTGGGACTATTCGCACAAAACACAGCTACTGACCATTGTTGCTTCTTTTTTCAAAAAAATGTTTAAATGTATTTACTGTTTTTGTTGCGTTCTATATATTTATAAGTTATTAAAGTGTTATAATCCTACTTTGTTGGAGAGCTATATATTTTTAATGTGAAACATAATTGTAAAAACTTTGATGTACAAAGAGGCATCCCTGGAATCTTCCGCTTCAGGCTCGGTCCCACACACCCTCACAGTGAGAATCCCCTCCCCAAGCACAATACAGGATGGTTATCAGATAGTAGGAACGCGTGTGGTGTGACGGATCTCATCGGGTGGGGGCCTTGATCTACTGTAACTCCTTTGAAGAGGGGTGATTCTCTACAGCTGGGGCCATAAACTACATCTGCAGGGCTAGGTGATAGCCTGGGACCGGCCTGGACAATCGGACACAGAGGAAGAGGAGTGTCAGAGGGTGCGGTAGTGAATAGGGTGAAAGGGTGGTGTCGGGCGGGCACAGGGTGTGATTCTCAGGGAAGAGCAGCGCACATGGGAGGAGGTTTCTGGCCCATGCATGAGAGAGAGAGCGGGGGTGACCAGTGCGTGGGGGAGATGTTTGCGAGGGTGGGGAGCCATGCTGAGGATCGGGGGCGTGCAGAGATTGGGTCTGGTAAGGCATCTAAAATGGCTGCCGTGCTCAACAAAAGTGTGGCATTGCAAAAAAGACAAGATGGCGCAGACAATGTTTATCAATAAGGATTAATTTATAACAATTATTTTTAACAAAATATTTACTCGCAGTGACAAAATGGCGGTCAACAGTTCCTGATTTCCATCGAATCGAACGTTAACAGACGTCACACAGCAAAAAAAAAAACGCTCACGCACAGCCGCTGGAAGACATGTATCAACATATATGAGCCTCCTCAGCCACCCTCAGAGAACAAAAGGGGTCAGGATACGTCTCCCGTACCCCCTTATACCTAGTAATTTAATGAAATCGAAACACAAAATGGCGAATTGACGTTTCGCTACCAGTTTGCGACCCGGTTCGCGAACCAAGAAGCGCTTCTACCGCGAAAAATCAAAATTTTAATATTTGCCCCACGGGACCCTTTAATAACCCCAACATCATTCCTAGGGGGTCAAGAGGGGTCTACCTAGCCCCCTTTCATTAAATTCCCCCTTCGTTTTACTCCTCCTCTTGTCTCTCGATCCTACCGACAGACAAGATGGCGGCCGCACCGGACTGTTTAGAATGTTGACAGACACCGGAGAGCCAATCAGCTTCGCTACGCAAAGCTCCGTTACGCGAAAAGTACGCGATCTGGAGCGCTATCTGGGACGCTGTCAAAGATATATCTGTTTTTTAAACGTTAATTTCTCAAAATCCACTGGAGCACATATATTGAGACCCAGCAAAGGCACATCGGGCTAACAGTCCCTATAATTTTGCCAAGTTTCGTGCAAATCCATTCAGCCGTTAGTTTGCGACCCGGTTCGCGAACCGAGAAGCGCTTCTACCGTGAAAAATCAAATTTTTTTTATTTTCCCCACGGGACCCTTTAATAACCCCAACATCATTCCTAGGGGGTCAAGAGGGGTCTACCTTGCCCCCTTTCATTAAATTCCCCCTTCGTTTTTCACCTCTTCTTGTCTCTCGATCCTACCGAGAGAAAAGATGACGGCCGCACCGGACTGTTTAGAATGTTGACAGACACCGGAGAGCCAATCAGCATTGCTTCGCAAAGCTCTGTGACGCGAAAAGTACGCGATCTGGAGCGCTATCTGGGATGCTGTCACAGATATATACATTTTTTAAAACGTTAATTTCTCAAAATCCACTGGAGCACATATATTGAGACCCAGCAAAGGCACATCGGGCTAACAGTCCCTACAATTTTGCCAAGTTTCGTGCAAATCCATTCAGCCGTTCGAGCTAAAAGTGAGGCCAAACGCCCTATGGAAATTAACATGGGAAAAACGCGTTTTGGGACCCCCCCTTTTTTCTCGGTCCCCCCTTGACGAACCCCCCCCCAAATTTTCAGGGGCTGCTCAGAAACAAAATGTGCCATTTTCCTGAAATTTTCAGCCGATTCCGTCCACAAACGCCAAAGTTATTAGACATAGAATTTTCAAAAGTTCCTTAGAGAAATAATCCTTCTATATATACCTACTGGCTATCGCCAGTAGGTAATATATATATATATATATCTATCTATCTATATATATATCTATCTATCTATATATATATATATATATATATATATATATATATATATATATATATATATATATATATATATATATATATATATATATATATATATATATATATATATATAGATATATATATATATATATATTCACTGAAAAAAACATAGGTTTCACACCAGGTATAGTTAGGAATTAGCATTCAAAATAACCTATTAAATTCACTGAAAAAACCATAGGTTTCACACCAGTTATAGTTAGGTGGAAATGTTACTCGCATAAAACCATTGAAATTCCCACGCTATAGTTAGTTGGACTCACTATAACTTGCGCGTGCAATGCACTGCTGATGATGTCACATATTACATCACTCATGACATTGTCAGTGACATCACTCATGACATCACTGGCAGTAAAGGCATCTGAGGAAGGCAAGATGAAAACGCCGAAATGCATTATGCTGTAAACCTGCGCCTAATTAAAAGGTTACCTGGTACCCCCGCTGAGTCCTTTGGTCTTTTCAACAGGAAGGCCCCACTCTGCATCTAATACCACGAGCTATGCCTTAGCGCGTTTATGAAGGACCCGTCTCGAAAAGTGACCGGCAACAAGTAAAGGCAACATGGCAACATGGCAACATGACTTTTGTTAACCAAGGGATTGGTAGTTTGCTGGTCCACCTCAGGAGCACGACGGACAATAGCTGCTGCAACTCGCAGCCCGTGAAGTCACGGGGACACTGGATCACGGTATCGCATCGTCACGGCACAGTCTTGGACTGCTCAGGGGGTTGAGGCGTCGGGGACCCGAGGTGACTTTTGGCAGTTTAATTCTGGGACTTTGGTGGCACTAATTCAGCCTTCTCCCCCTTTCAAGCTCAACAGGGCGCATTGAAGCGCTACTCCGCAATTTTGACCACAGCCGCATTGCATGCTGGAAGGCCGAGTTTTTCCAGCACTGATCAACAGCTGAAATCATTTAAGGCGGGGCCGGGAACACTCTATTCACTCTTGGAACTCTGCATGAGGAAAGAGGGAGCTGAAGTAACCCAAGGCAGTAAAGGCATCTGAGGAAGGCAAGATGAAAACGCCGAAATGCATTATGCTGTAAACCTGCGCCTAATTAAAAGGTTACCTGGTACCCCCGCTGAGTCCTTTGGTCTTTTCAACAGGAAGGCCCCACTCTGCATCTAATACCACGAGCTATGCCTTAGCGCGTGTATGAAGGACCCGTCTCGAAAAGTGACCGGCAACAAGTAACGGCAAAATGGTAACATGACTTTTGTTAACCAAGGGATTGGTAGTTTGCTGGTCCACCTCAGGAGCACAACGGACAATAGCTGCTGCAACTCGCAGCCCGTGAAGTCACGGGGACGCTGGATCACGGTATCGCATCGTCACGGCACAGTCTTGGACTGCTCAGGGGGTTGAGGCGTCGGGGACCCGAGGTGACTTTTGGCAGTTTAATTCTGGGACTTTGGTGGCACTAATTCAGCCTTCTCCCCCTTTCAGGCTCAACAGGGCGCATTGAAGCGCTACTCCGCAATTTTGACCACAGCCGCATTGCATGCTGGAAGACTGAGTTTTTCCAGCACAGATCAACAGCTGACATCATTTAAGGCGGGCCGGGGACACTCTAATCACTCTTGGAACTCTGCATGAGGAAAGAGGGAGCTGAAGTAACTCAAGGCAGTAAAGGCATCTGAGGAAGGCAAGATGAAAACGCCGAAATGCATTATGCTGTAAACCTGTGCCTAATTAAAAGGTTACCTGGTACCCCCCGCTGAGTCCTTTGGTCTTTTCAACAGGAAGGCCCCACTCTGCATCTAATGCCACGAGCTATGCCTTAGCACGTGTATGAAGGACCCATCTCGAAAAGTGACCAGCAATAAGTAAAGGCAACATGGCAGCATGACTTTTGTTAACCAAGGGATTGGTAGTTTGCTAGACCACCTCAGGAGCACGACGGACAATAGCTGCTGCAACTCGCAGCCCCTGAAGTCACGGGGACGCTGGATCACGGTATCGCATCGTCACGGCACAGTCTTGGACTGCTCAGGGGGTTGAGGCGTCGGGGACCCGAGGTGACTTTTGGCAGTTTAATTCTGGGACTTTGGTGGCACTAATTCAGCCTTCTCCCCCTTTCGGGCTCAACAGGGCGCATCGAGGCGCTACTCCGCAATTTTGACCACTGCCGCATTGCATGCTGGAAGACCAAGTTTTTCCAGCACTGATCAACAGCTGAAATCAATTAAGGCGGGCCGGGAACACTCTAATCACTCTTGGAACTCTGCATGAGGAAAGAGGGAGCTGAAGTAACCCAAGGCAGTAAAGGCATCTGAGGAAGGCAAGATGAAAACGCCGAAATGCATTATGCTGTAAACCTGCGCCTAATTAAAAGGTTACCTTGTACCCCCGCTGAGTCCTTTGGTCTTTTCAACAGGAAGGCCCCACTCTGCATCTAATACCACGAGCTATGCCTTAGCGCGTGTATGAAGGACCCGTCTCGAAAAGTGACCGGCAACAAGTAAAGGCAACATGGCAACATGACTTTTGTTAACCAAGGGATTGGTAGTTTGCTGGTCCTCTTCAGGAGCACTACGGACAATAGCTGCTGCAACTCGCAGCCAGTGAAGTCACTGGAACGCTAGATCACGGTATCGCATCGTCACGGCACAGTCTTGGACTGCTCAGGGGGTTGAGCCGTCGGGGACCCGAGGTGACTTTTGGCAGTCTAATTCTGGGACTTTGGTGGCACTAATTCAGCCTTCTCCCCCTTTCTGGCTCAACAGGGCGCATTGAAGCGCTACTCCGCAATTTTGACCACAGCCGCATTGCATGCTGGAAGACCGAGTTTTTCCAGCACTGATCAACAGCTGAAATCATTTAAGGCGGGCCGGGAACACTCTAATCACTCTTGGAACTCTGCATGAGGAAAGAGGGAGCTGAAGTAACCCAAGGCAGTAAAGGCATCTGAGGAAGGCAAGATGAAAACGCCGAAATGCATTATGCTGTAAACCTGCGCCTAATTAAAAGGTTACCTGGTACCCCCGCTGAGTCCTTTGGTCTTTTCAACAGGAAGGCCCCCATGTATATATATAAATATATTACCTACTGTCGGTCGCCAGTAGGTAGTTATAGTTAGGACCTAGTTACCATAGGAAAATCACAACATTCTATTCCCAATAACTGCTGATTGACGAATCATAACAATTTCTTTGTTGATATCAGCTCCTATGTTGTAAGTTTGGGGGTGATTCCTCAAGGGGGGGCCGAGAAAAAAGGGTGGTCCCAAAACACTTTAGATGAGGCTACAGGTCGAACGGGTGAACGGAATTACCCCAAATTTGGCAGGGAGAAGGGTCTTGGTCTACAAAGCATGTTTTTGTTTATTTGGTGTAAATCCGTTCAGTAGTTTTTGAGAAATATAGACATTTACAGATTTCAGTATTTGGGAATTCTGCCATCTGATTGGCTGAGGCGTTACGAGCACGAGCTTGCTGCTGATTGGCTATAAGCGGTGTGAGCGGTTGCAACTAGGAAGTGTTGGCCACCATTTTGTGATTCAGTTGAAGCGAGTAAGGGGAAAAAGGGAAGAAAAAGTGGGAAAGAGGAGGGTAGGAGCGCTATGAGCTGTGTAGGGTGGTTAGGGTGTGCTATAGAAGGATGTGAAGCGAAGTATTGACCCCTACCGGTGTAAAAGTGCTGTTTTACCCACTGTGAGATGGTGCTGAGGTGAGGTACTGGTACACTCCGGGATAAAAGCGTGCGTGTAAACCGTGAGTGGAGTGCTGTAAGCTGATGTGCTCTGGGCGCTGTAGCATACTGGCTGAAGCAAAGTATTTACTCCTACCGGTGTGAAAGTGCTGTTTTGCCCATTGTGAGATGGTGCGGAGGTGAGGGGCCGGTATGCTCGGGGATAAAAGCGTGTGTCTAAATTGTGAGCTGAGTGCTTTGTAGCATCCTGGCACAAGAGAAGTATTTACCCTTACCGGTGTGAAAGTGCTGTTTTGTCTAGAGTGAGATGGTGCACAGGTGAGGTACCGCTAAAATCGGGGATGAAACCGTGCGCCTAAACTGTGAGCTGAGTGCTGTAAACTGATGTGCTCTGGGCAGTGTAGTATACTGGCTGTTGTAGCATATGTGTGCAGGTGGTGTTAGTATGCATTTGGAGTATAGCTGGAGTGGGAAGCAAACTACTCACTGGTACTGGTCTGAAGACTCTGGGATGAAACTGTGAGTGTAAGTCGTGAGTTTATTGCTGTAAAGTGATGTGCTGCGGGTGCTGTAGGATACTGGCCACTGTAGCATACAAGTGTAAGTAGTGTTAGTGTGCGTTTACACTACGTACTACTCATCCCTACTGGTCTAAAGACTCGAATGAAGTGTTTTAGGAAGCAGGAATAAAGAAATAATCATGAAGAATATTATGCAGAATGTTGCAATGCCACAGAAGAAAAATTGTGAAATGAATTGTGTCTAAGAAAGGGGCTGTGTGTAATAAAGGGATGGAGTTTGAAAATTATTTAAGTGACATAATTGGACCCACTGGTGCAAGAGCTAGGACATCCAGCTGATGCAAAGTTGAACAACTTCTGCTATATTCAAATGTAAGCTCCTGCATCAGTGAATTGTATATTACATGTTACAGTTGCATGTGACATAAACAATAGCTATTACACCTGAATGACTCTACATTCTATAAGGAAAATAAAGGTAGGATACGATTACCACATGTATCCTTTAAGAAAAGAAAGAAATAAAAAAGAAATGTAATAATCAAAATGTAATCATCAAACTTTTTAGGTACCTTGGCAGTGCTTCTTTGTAACAGAGCATTATCAACAGTAGAATACTCAGCAATCTGCTGTACAGTAGATTCAATGTGGTGCGTGCCAGAATTGGTACTAGTTTTACCCACATTGGAACTTTGAGGATGATTACAAACATTGCGCTTCTGAGAAGCAAATTCTGTACTTTTGTAGTCAAACCATACATTATTGTCTTCAGCTGTTTCAAAAAAACATTCTTGTGTAGAGAGCTAAGGCATCGATCTAAGACAAACTCCAACGGCTTCTGCTGGAGTCAAATCAAAGCTCCTGCATCAGTGAATTGCACATTATATGTTACAGTTCTATGTGACATACACGATTGCTATTAGACATGAATGAAGACATTTTATAATGAAAATAAAGGTAGTTTACGATTACCACACTGTGCCAACCAGTTCCTAAACAAAGTCGTCTTTTTATATTTTTATCATGAGGTTCTGAGCAGAGGCTGAGTTTGAGTAAATTTGTGTAAAAGGGCTTTGTGTATAACAGGAAGGCAGAGAGGCGTGTGCACAAAGAATAGATGTGGTTTCTAAATAGGTGTCGGGTTTCGGCTAATTTAGGAAGTAAATCGCGTATTTGCATAGGCCATACATCACCGATCCCTGGTTAGAGTGGAGACGTAAGGGGCAATAATGAAGATAGAGTTCAAATGTCTGAATACACTTAGAAAGTTATTATATCAAAGAAGTAGGATTGAAGTGTATTATAAAAAATTAAAAAGGAAAAAGTAAAAAAAGATTGAAAAAATCCATTCACGAATAACGTGAGTTTCTTACAAGTCTTGGAGATTGCAGTCCAGGAGTTGTTCAGTGGCTTGACATGCGTAATGTTCCAAGAGGCTATTGTTGCCATCGTCTGAGAAAAACGAATCGATTCAATTCATATCCTCAAAGGCACAGTAATGTTCCTTGAATGTTGGAGCAGCAATTTGAATTGGCAGGCAATAGAGGCGTATTCTGTCGGACATAACTGTTACCACAGAGAGCGTAGCCATTTCTAGAATTAGAATTAGTAGTAGGATGGCCGCAAAGAGAGCGAGAATTATGGGCACTGTTCCTGTTATTCCAGAGATGATCGAATGAATGTAGTCTGGTATTAAAAGAAGAACAGTTTGGAAGCGTTTTAGAAGGCTGTCGGAGACCGTGTTAAAAAAGTGTGCCAGACCTTGAGTGTATTTACAACAAGGGGTGGTGAGGGACAGAGTCTCTGAATTAAACAGAATACTCTCACCCAGTCAAGAGATCAGGGCTAGATCCAACACCGTTTTTTAGCTCACTGCACCATCCCAGTTTCAGAACCTGGCTGTATGCAAATTAGTCTGTTCCTGTCCCAGTGCATGATGGGAACAGGGCAAACCAAACTACAAAAGCCAATTCTTACACTGGGAAGGAAACAAGCTACCGGGGACCGGTTTCTGGCATTTCAGCCTCTTCGGCCCGGCTTGCTTGAATCCTGATGGTGCAATGAGCAAGGGACTCACATCTGAGTATACCCTTCCACGCTTAGGGTGGACAAAAATATTTACAACAAGGGGTGGTGAGGGACAGAGTCTCTGAATTAAACAGAATACTCTCACCCAGTCAAGAGATCAGGGCTAGATCCAACACCGTTTTTTAGCTCACTGCACCATCCCAGTTTCAGAACCTGGCTGTATGCAAATTAGTCTGTTCCTGTCCCAGTGCATGATGGGAACAGGGCAAACCAAACTACAAAAGCCAATTCTTACACTGGGAAGGAAACAAGCTACCGGAGACCGGTTTCTGGCATTTCAGCCTCTTCGGCCCGGCTTGCTTGAATCCTGATGGTGCAATGAGCAAGGGACTCACATCTGAGTATACCCTTCCACGCTTAGGGTGGACAAAAATATTTACAACAAGGGGTGGTGAGGGACAGAGTCTCTGAATTAAACAGAATACTCTCACCCAGTCAAGAGATCAGGGCTAGATCCAACACCGTTTTTTAGCTCACTGCACCATCCCAGTTTCAGAACCTGGCTGTATGCAAATTAGTCTGTTCCTGTCCCAGTGCATGATGGGAACAGGGCAAACCAAACTACAAAAGCCAATTCTTACACTGGGAAGGAAACAAGCTACCGGGGACCGGTTTCTGGCATTTCAGCCTCTTCGGCCCGGCTTGCTTGAATCCTGATGGTGCAATGAGCAAGGGACTCACATCTGAGTATACCCTTCCACGCTTAGGGTGGACAAAAATATTTACAACAAGGGGTGGTGAGGGACAGAGTCTCTGAATTAAACAGAATACTCTCACCCAGTCAAGAGATCAGGGCTAGATCCAACACCGTTTTTTAGCTCACTGCACCATCCCAGTTTCAGAACCTGGCTGTATGCAAATTAGTCTGTTCCTGTCCCAGTGCATGATGGGAACAGGGCAAACCAAACTACAAAAGCCAATTCTTACACTGGGAAGGAAACAAGCTACCGGGGACCGGTTTCTGGCATTTCAGCCTCTTCGGCCCGGCTTGCTTGAATCCTGATGGTGCAATGAGCAAGGGACTCACATCTGAGTATACCCTTCCACGCTTAGGGTGGACAAAAATATTTACAACAAGGGGTGGTGAGGGACAGAGTCTCTGAATTAAACAGAATACTCTCACCCAGTCAAGAGATCAGGGCTAGATCCAACACCGTTTTTTAGCTCACTGCACCATCCCAGTTTCAGAACCTGGCTGTATGCAAATTAGTCTGTTCCTGTCCCAGTGCATGATGGGAACAGGGCAAACCAAACTACAAAAGCCAATTCTTACACTGGGAAGGAAACAAGCTACCGGGGACCGGTTTCTGGCATTTCAGCCTCTTCGGCCCGGCTTGCTTGAATCCTGATGGTGCAATGAGCAAGGGACTCACATCTGAGTATACCCTTCCACGCTTAGGGTGGACAAAAATATTTACAACAAGGGGTGGTGAGGGACAGAGTCTCTGAATTAAACAGAATACTCTCACCCAGTCAAGAGATCAGGGCTAGATCCAACACCGTTTTTTAGCTCACTGCACCATCCCAGTTTCAGAACCTGGCTGTATGCAAATTAGTCTGTTCCTGTCCCAGTGCATGATGGGAACAGGGCAAACCAAACTACAAAAGCCAATTCTTACACTGGGAAGGAAACAAGCTACCGGGGACCGGTTTCTGGCATTTCAGCCTCTTCGGCCCGGCTTGCTTGAATCCTGATGGTGCAATGAGCAAGGGACTCACATCTGAGTATACCCTTCCACGCTTAGGGTGGACAAAAATATTTACAACAAGGGGTGGTGAGGGACAGAGTCTCTGAATTAAACAGAATACTCTCACCCAGTCAAGAGATCAGGGCTAGATCCAACACCGTTTTTTAGCTCACTGCACCATCCCAGTTTCAGAACCTGGCTGTATGCAAATTAGTCTGTTCCTGTCCCAGTGCATGATGGGAACAGGGCAAACCAAACTACAAAAGCCAATTCTTACACTGGGAAGGAAACAAGCTACCGGGGACCGGTTTCTGGCATTTCAGCCTCTTCGGCCCGGCTTGCTTGAATCCTGATGGTGCAATGAGCAAGGGACTCACATCTGAGTATACCCTTCCACGCTTAGGGTGGACAAAAATATTTACAACAAGGGGTGGTGAGGGACAGAGTCTCTGAATTAAACAGAATACTCTCACCCAGTCAAGAGATCAGGGCTAGATCCAACACCGTTTTTTAGCTCACTGCACCATCCCAGTTTCAGAACCTGGCTGTATGCAAATTAGTCTGTTCCTGTCCCAGTGCATGATGGGAACAGGGCAAACCAAACTACAAAAGCCAATTCTTACACTGGGAAGGAAACAAGCTACCGGGGACCGGTTTCTGGCATTTCAGCCTCTTCGGCCCGGCTTGCTTGAATCCTGATGGTGCAATGAGCAAGGGACTCACATCTGAGTATACCCTTCCACGCTTAGGGTGGACAAAAATATTTACAACAAGGGGTGGTGAGGGACAGAGTCTCTGAATTAAACAGAATACTCTCACCCAGTCAAGAGATCAGGGCTAGATCCAACACCGTTTTTTAGCTCACTGCACCATCCCAGTTTCAGAACCTGGCTGTATGCAAATTAGTCTGTTCCTGTCCCAGTGCATGATGGGAACAGGGCAAACCAAACTACAAAAGCCAATTCTTACACTGGGAAGGAAACAAGCTACCGGGGACCGGTTTCTGGCATTTCAGCCTCTTCGGCCCGGCTTGCTTGAATCCTGATGGTGCAATGAGCAAGGGACTCACATCTGAGTATACCCTTCCACGCTTAGGGTGGACAAAAATATTTACAACAAGGGGTGGTGAGGGACAGAGTCTCTGAATTAAACAGAATACTCTCACCCAGTCAAGAGATCAGGGCTAGATCCAACACCGTTTTTTAGCTCACTGCACCATCCCAGTTTCAGAACCTGGCTGTATGCAAATTAGTCTGTTCCTGTCCCAGTGCATGATGGGAACAGGGCAAACCAAACTACAAAAGCCAATTCTTACACTGGGAAGGAAACAAGCTACCGGGGACCGGTTTCTGGCATTTCAGCCTCTTCGGCCCGGCTTGCTTGAATCCTGATGGTGCAATGAGCAAGGGACTCACATCTGAGTATACCCTTCCACGCTTAGGGTGGACAAAAATATTTACAACAAGGGGTGGTGAGGGACAGAGTCTCTGAATTAAACAGAATACTCTCACCCAGTCAAGAGATCAGGGCTAGATCCAACACATGTCAGACCTTGAGTGTGACATGTGTTGAAAATTGTGTAACAATCCACAAAGTGCAATTGGCGGTTCGCATTTAAAAGGGAGTGTATTTTACTTGAAGTTCGTGGTATCTGCAGTCGATACATTTATTTTGCAGAAGTGTGGGAGACTTCTTTTCTGAACAAAAGTGCTTTTAGTTTGGTTTGTTTCTTGAAATCTGTTTTCAAACTAGGAATTGAAGGCCAAGTTGAAGTTTGGGAGTTAGTTTGTGTGGGTGGGAATAGACATTGCCACAGGAAGTTACTGTGTTTGAAACAGTAAGGACATGCGGTATGCCAGCTCACATTCCGTAGGACTGCATGATATTGAGAAGCAGATAACTGCCGTTAGAAAGCTGTGTGAGTGTTGGAGTGATTGTGGGCGTTAGCGTCCTTTTAAGAAAGGACGCACGATTGGGGTTGTAAGCTTAGAAGCGCCATGTAGTTGGACATTCTTGGATAGTTATGAATGACTGCCATTGTGGTCGCACTATTCACCTGTGAGAAAAACTTCTGTATGCTCTTTAGGACAGCGATATGTAAATGGGATAAACCACTGCTCGAGAATAAATGCGCTACCTTATATAATCACATTCAACATGACAAACAACATGTGCACCTAGCAGACACAATGACACTACATACTGTGGGAAACCTGGCTAGCCATGTACACAAACTAAACATGGCATGGCACCTCTGCCTCACAATGCAGAATGTGGGGAGAGATGGGAGCAAAGTATGTGTGAAGGTGGCAAGTAATTATTGATTATAAAAGTATATAATGCAAAGTCTTGAGGCGATGTGTTGGACAGAGTTGACTATGCAGAGCACAGACATGTATATGTCAACATACAATGATAGTCTATTGAGTGAAGTGGACAGTGGACGCAACCATGATAGTACAGTCCATAGGGAAGACTACGGAATGGTAGCGCGTACGTGCTCCCCCCCCCCCCCCCCCCCCCAAATGTTTATGTTCAGGGTAGTGGGCTGGCTCGGCGTACGCAAGGCTAGCATAGGGGTTTGAAAAAGAGGCATGTTTCTCTGGGTGTGCTTCTCTTCCGATTTGGCAAACGTGTCTGTCAGGTCTGCGCAGCTTACACCGCCACGAGGCTGATGAGGTGAGCGAAGGTGACTGCGTGAATGATGCTTTCAGCATTCTGGTATCTATAAAGCATCATGGCTGCTGGGACGCATTTATGCCCCACAGTTCACCTTTCGACACCGCCGTATGAGAAAGAGGGCCCACCGTGTGCCGGCAGAAGCTTCTGAGCCGAGGTCTGATAGCTCGGAAGGCTCCTTAAATGAACGCTGGGTACCCTGACACAGGCACACAGCACCCAGTCTGAGTCCCAGCACCGTGGAGTGCTCTGTATACTACTAACACAGTAGTCCGATAGGTACCAACAGTGGAACAGTGTTTTTGATAGCATAGTGGGCGATGCTAGAACTGTATCTGAGAGTGGAGATGAAGGTACTCCCTTCGACCAGGTGCCACAAACTCTAGGTCTCAACAGTGCAACGGCGTCTTGATCCCACAATGGACGATATCCAATACTACTTGTTGCTTGGTTTTTACAAAACTCCCTCCGTTGAGGTGCAACAGACTGTTTGATTCCGTAGATGACTGTTGCATATGATTATTAAGCTTGGTTGACTGCAGTCGCTGGACTGCACCGCGGTACAGCAGGTCCGACCAGTGAAACAGGGTCTTAATTATATGAATAAGGATATCAGAAGTTAAAGTCTGTGATAATTTGTATGTACTCCCTTCGACCAGGTGCAACCAACTCTAGGTCCGAATAGTGGAATGGTGTCTTGATCCCACAATGGACAATGTCCAACATTATCTGCAGCTTGATTTTGATAGGACTCCCTCTGTTGAGGTGCATCACAGTCTGTGCTTCCGTAGCTAACTGCTGTACATGATTATTGGGCTTTGTTGACTGTAGTCACTGGACTTCTGTGCGGTACAACAGGTCCGAACAATGAAACTGGGTCTTGATTCTATGATTGAGGATGTCAGAAGTTAAAGTCTGTGATGATTTCGGTGTACCCCCTCCGATCAGGTACAACCAACTCTAGGTCCCAATAGTGGAATGGTGTCTTGATCACACAATGGACAATGTCCAACATTATCTGCAGCTTGGTTTTGATAGGACTCCCTCTGTTGAGGTGCATCACAGTCTGTGCTTCCGTAGCTAACTGCTGTACACGATTATTGGGCTTTGTTGACTGTAGTCACTGGACTTCTGTGCGGTACAACAGGTCTGAACAATGAAACTGGGTCTTGATTCTATGATTGAGGATGTCAGAAGTTAAAGTCTGTGATGATTTCGGTGTACCCCCTCCGATCAGGTACAACCAACTGTTATGTTATGTTATGTTATTGGTTTTTATACCGCGCACAGCTGCCCCAGCAAAGGGGCGTCCTGGCGCCAGGAAAGGTAAACACAACATCACACAGCGCATTCAGCAAGGTCAGGAAAATTAGTTAAAAAGAAAAGTTTTGATGGCACGTCTGAATAGCAGTAAATCCTCCATAGCTCGGATTTCACTGGGAAGAGAGTTCCACAATTTGGCCGCCACTACCCGGAAGGAGCGGCCACCCATCCTGCTCAGCAGAAAGCGTGGAACAACAGACAGATTCTGACCCATCGATCTCAAGGATCGAGAAGGGACATATGGGGTCAGTAAATTCGTCAAAATCGGTGGAGCCATACCTTTCAAAATTTTAAAAGCTAGGCAGAGCACCTTAAACTCGATCCGACGAGCGACAGGCAGCCAGTGGAGCGATTGCAATGCTCTAGACGTCGAGCAACGACGGGGCAATCCCAGTACCGCTCTTGCGGCCGCGTTCTGCGCACTTTGCAGCCGCATGAGTTCTGCCTTGTTCGCACCTGCAAGTAAGACACTGGCATAATCTATCCTGGATAGGATCGAAGCCTGGACTACAAGCTGTCTAGTGGGGGCATCAAAGAATTTGAGCACCGGCCTGATACCCCTGAGTATGCCAAAACAGGAGGCAGCCACCCTCTTAGTTTGGCAGATGAAGCTCAATGTAGGGTCCAGCCATACCCCGAGGTTTTTTATCTCTATGGCAGGAGAAGGTATCGTTCCTGACTCAGGGGGCCACCAGTTGTCGTTCCACCATCCAGGTTGCTTTCCCACCACCATCACCTCAGTCTTCTTTGTGTTCAATTGGAGACAGTTTAGGTTCATCCAATTGGCCACCGCACGTAGCCCCTCACAGAAGTTGCGGGCGTCCACAGCTGAGTCCCCACTTAGTGTGACCGCCAGCTGCGTGTCATCCGCATAGGACACCATTGTCAGGCCCCAGCGTTTGACTACCGCAGCCAGCGGACTCACATATAGGTTAAAAAGAGTGGGGCTCAAAGATGAGCCCTGTGGGACTCCCAAGGTGAGCGGGTGGGAGGTGGATTTGCCAGGTGGTATCGCAACCTGAACTCTAGGTCCCAACAGTGGAACAGTGTCTTGGTCCCACAGTGGACGATGTTAGAACTGCATCTGAGAACATAGATGGAGGTACTCCATTTGACCAGCTGCAACCACTCTGGGTCCTTACAGTGGAACTGTGTCTTGATCCCACAATGGATGATGTTAGAACTGCACCTGAGAGTGGAGATGAAGGTACTCCCTTTGACCAAGTGGAACCAACTCTAGGTTCCAACAGTGGAACAGTGTCTTGATTCCACAATGGAAGATGTTCGATATTACATTCTGCTTGGTTTTTACAGAACTCCTTCCGTTGAGGTGCATTAGACTATGTGCTTCCGTAGTTAACTACTGCACATGATTATTAGGCATGGTTTACTGCAGTCGCTGGAGTACACAGCGGTACAGCAGGTCCGAACAGTGAAACAAGGTCTTAATTCTATGACTGAGGATGTCAGATGTTAAAGTGTGTGATGATAGTTGTGCACCCCCTCTGTTGAGGCGCAAACAACTCTAGGTACCAACAGTGGAACGGTGTCTTGATCACTCAATGGATGATGTTAGAACTGGATCTGAGAGTGGAGATGAAGGTACTCCCTTCTACCAGGTGCAAGAAACTCTAGGTATCAACAGTGGAACGGTGTGTTGATCCCACAATGGATGATGTTAGAACTGTATCTGAGAGAGGAGATGGAAGTACTCCCTTCGACCAGGTGTAACCAACTCTAGGTACCAACAGTTCAACTGTGTGTTGATCACACAATGGACATGTTAGAACTGTATCTGAGAGGGGAGAAGGAGGTAATCCCTTCGACTAGGTGCAACAATCTATAGGCATCAACAGTGGGTCGGTGTCTTGATCCCACAATGGAGGATGTTAGAACTGCATCTGAGAGTGGAGATGAAGGTACTCCCTTCGACCAGGTACAACCAACTCTAGGTCCCACAGTGGAAGGGTGTCTTTATTCCACAAAGGAAGATGACTGATGTTACCTGCTGCTTGTTTTTTTCAGAACTTCGTCTGTTGAGGTGCATCACACTCTGTGCTTTCATAGGTAACTGCTGCACATGATTATTGGTCTTAGTTGACACTAGTCAGTGGAGTACATCATGGTACAGCAGGTCTGAACAGTGAAACGGGGTCTTGATTCTATGATTGAGGATGTCATAAGTTAAAGTCTGTGATGATTTCTGTGTACCCCCTCTGATCAGGATCAGGTGGAACCAACTCTGTGCTTTTGAATCCAACGGTACGTGGCTGTGAGGTGTTAATGACCACTGCCTCCAGCCTACACTGTGGTTAGCAGGGTTCATAATTCAGATCGAGTGGTGATTGTTTAGTTACAGAATCCAGTAGTCAAGTAACTACAACGTCTATTGAAATATACACAATATTGTTTTATTATAGCGTGTTGGGAGGTCCATTGAAAACAATGGAGTAGCTCTGGGCTTATAATGACTGGTATAAGCTTGGAGGTCCAATATTCTGTTTCTTTGTTCACTACTCTGGCTGTGAACAAAGGCTTCAGGGAGCCTAAGGGGATTCCAATCCCCTTGTGCTCCCTTAAGGCTTTGTTTTATATGTTAGAACTTTCTACCCTCTAGTGGCAGAATGTTATAATAGCCTTATAGCCCTTCGTAGCTGGGCTATACCAGCTATTAAAGTCCCTCTCCCTTGTTAAAGACCCTTGCCTTTGGCTTGGGCCTTTAATGCTGGAGAAGGCTTTTAGTAGCCGGTATAGCCTGCTACGGCGGGGTATAAGGCTATAGTATACTTGCTTGAAGAACTTTTTTTAGATGAGTTATAGGATTAGTAAAATGACCAAATTCATCTTGCAAGTCCAATGAAACGGTGAATAGTGTGGACTGTGTTGACAGATGAAATCCCAATTCGAATTGTTTTGATTTATTTAATGTACAGATTTCTGTAATTTATGTTGTTGTATTTTGTGAAGAGGCATTGAGAAAAAGTATTCTTTTTTTTTTTTTTTTAATTTTTAAAACCTTTATTTTGAAAGAGCACACAGCTATTCAGCCTAACATCCCTGAGGCAAGGCAGCATGGTGAGGCAGGAGCGCGATAGTGCAAAAACAGGTACCACAGAACAATGCAGGTTGTTTTTAATATTTTATAATGAAGAGAAGAGAACAAAAGAAAGGAAACGCCAAATGGCGCTAAAGAGTGGCAATGGGGTAGAGAGTTCAGCAAGGTATTGGTTGCAGGTAGGGGAGAGCAAACAGCGAATCAATGATACAGGAGAGTGGAGGATAGTAGAAGGGAGGAGGAAAGACAGGATAAATCAGATAACGTGTCTCAGTTGGCGTCACAGGCTATGGTGACATATGTTCATCCAGAGAAACAGGCTCCGGTGGCAGGCAAACATCACCCCGGTAAGCATTCCAGGCTCCCCACACTTTACTCCATTTCTGGGGCCTACCCCTGGCAACATAGACCGTCTTCTCCCGGAACATACACCAATCCATGTTGGCTTTCCATTGTACCACAAGGGGAGCCGTAGCGGCACCCCACTTCTGAGCAATGTCCCGCTTGGCCACCATATTGCCCAGGGTCACCCATTGGGTCTGTGCCGTGTTATGATCAGACGGTTCCCAAATGTTAAGGAGACACCTCCGAGCCTCTGCCGTAGTCGCCACTCCAGTCACTTCACTCATAATACTGTGTACCCTTCTCCAATAGGAGGCTATGACGGGGCATTCTCATAAAATGTGCAGGAAGGTATCAAGGGCACCACAGCCTCGACGACAAAGACCGTCGGGCGAGTATCCCATACGTACAAGCCGGGGGCCAGTCACATACACCCTATGCAAGATCTTAAATTGCACCAGTCTAAGACGAGAAGAGATGGCAACCTCCTTAGGGGAGGACACTGCGCTTTGCCAGTCCTCATCGTCGATCTCTAGGCCATCTCCCACCCACTGATCATGCACTCCAAGGAGAAGGTCAGTGCGGACATTGATTAGTTTTTTATATGACAACGAGATGGCGCTATCAGGCATATGGCCGTCCAACACTCTGTCCTCCAACGGAGAGCTCTCTGGAATCGCACCCTCCGGCGGCATGGCAGAGAGCAGCGCGTGCCTCAGCTGGGCGTATCGGAAGAATTCCGAGCCGCCCAACTGGTGTTTAGCCTGCAGCTGATGAAAGGTCTTGATTTCACCCTTAGAGATTATGTCGTCCACCCTAGAGATGCCTATAAGGTCCCATTTGTCGAAACCCTTGGTGTGCCATAGCCTGCCCAAAATATCGGAGTCATACAGAGGGGTGAATCTGGTCAGTCTGCCCTGCCATCCCTGCGCCTTGGTAATCGCCCGCCAGATGCAGACCGTCGTCTTCGTTGGACCCGACACCCGCCGATCTAAGGATCTCGAGTACAGGGCCCGGTAGTAGTTACCACCGCCCAAAAGCCATCTATCCATGGCGTAGCCGGGGCTGTTCACCGGGCCGTAAAAACCGTGATTTAGAGCCGCGAGCTGGGAGGCCCAGTAATACCTTCGCACGTCCGGCAGAGCTATGCCCCCGTCGTACCACAGAAGCGTGAGCTTCGTGACAGCGACGCGGGGGCGACCATCCCAGAGCAAGGCTCGTTGGAGACTCTCAATCTCCCTGAAGTAGCAGGCCGGAACCGGATCTTGGGTGTTCTGCAAAGCATAGAGAAACCTGGGCAAGGACATCATCTTAAACAATGCCGCACGGCCAAGTAGGGAGAGCGGAAGCTTTCGCCAGCTATCCACATCACGTCGGAGACGTTGGAGTGGAGGAAGCAAGTTGCGGTCATATCGCGCCTTTGGACTCCCAGAGATGTAAATCCCTAAGTACTTGAAACCCTGTACGGCCACCTGAATATTGCAGCCTCTGGGGAGGCGCGGCATGTCTCCTTTCAGAACGTACAGGGAGGACTTGGCCCAGTTGATGACTAGGCCAGAGTATCTCCCAAAAAGTCTGAGTACGTCACAAGCCACGATGAGGGACTTGCAAGGAGAAGTCAGGTAGAGCAGGATATCATCGGCATACAGGGAGACCCTGTCCTCGAAGCCGGGGGCCCAGGTTATGCCGTGCAGATCAGGGTGCACGCGCAGCATGGCAGCGAGCGGCTCAAGAGCCAGGGCAAAAAGGAGAGGCGACAAAGGACAACCCTGTCTGGTACCTCTATGAAGGGCAAAGGACGTCGATAGACGGCCGTTTACTGAAACATTAGCCAGTGGGCTAGCGTAGAGAAGTTTCACCCAACCCACGAACACCGGACCAAAACCGAGCTTCGCCAACACTGCCCAGAGGTAGTTCCACTCAAGAGAGTCGAAGGCCATTGTGGCATCAAGAGAGGCGAGGACTGCCGGTTCCTCGAGGGTATGGGCCCTAGCCAGGGCGCCGTGGAGTCTACGTAGGTTAAGGGCAGTGTTGCGGTGAGGAATAAAGCCCGACTGGTCCGGATGCATTAAGTCGCCAATAACTCCAATCAGTCGATTGGCGAGCAGCTGGGCAAGAACCTTAGGCTCGACATTCAGGAGAGAGATGGGACGATAGGATCGACACATGTCTCTCGGCTTCCCTTCCTTGTGGATGACCACAATGGTGGCCAGCCTCTGGTCAAGGGGAAGAAGGCCGGCGTCTCGCGCTTCCAAAAACATAGTACGCAAAAACGGGGAAATGACATCAGGTCGTATCTTGTATAGCTCGACCGGGATGCCGTTGGGACCGGATGCCTTACCAGACCTCAACGAGCGGATCGCGAGAGCGATCTCGTCGGTAGATATGTCTCTATCCAAATCGTCACGGTCCTCCTCAGAGAGGCAGGGAAGGTCTACCGTCGAGAGAAGCGCTGTCGAGTCAGCCTCGGAGTAATCTGAAGTAGAGGTGTAGACACCCCGGAAATAATCAGCAAAAGACTCGGCAATGGCACTGGGGTCGGTGACAGCAACCCCGTTGTCCCCCAGAATCTCGGGTACGACGCGGCTAGCCATCTCCCTCCTGTCCAACCAGGCCAGCAGCTTCCCAGCCTTGTCCCCAACGTCATAAATACGACCTTGTTGTTCCCTAGCCAAGGTCAGGGCGACATTCGTGGCAAGATTGCGGTATTCCGACTGTTTGAGGGAAAGAGCGTGCAGGAGAGCAGGGTCAGGTTCAGGCCCCAGCTGGGAATCGAGGTTCAGAACCTCCTCCTCGATGCGTAGCAGGTCGGCATCCCTGACTCTACGGGCCTCTGCTATCAGAGCGAAAGCCTCGCCCCTCAAAACAGTCTTAAATGCCTCCCACAGGGTCTCGGCCGACCTAACCGAGCCTTCATTTTCAGAGAAATAAAGGTCGATGGCTTTGGCTAGGAGAGCGCGAGTTTTAGGATTGCGGAAATACCACGGATTAACCGCCGCCGGTCGGTCCAACAGGATGACGTCAAAGTCGAAGGAGACCCATAGCGGAGAGTGGTCGGAGATGCCACGCGCCAGAAATTGGGCCTCAGACACGGCAGACGCGTGCGCTGCTAAGGTGAGAACGTAATCTATACGCGAGAGACTGCCATGTGCACCGGAAAGGAAGGAGAAATGGCAAAGCGTGGGGTGCAAAAGCCGCCAACTATCCACTAAGCCCATGGATTCTAGGAAGGAAGGCAACCACAGTTGGGAACTACGGAGATCTCTAGGCGGATGTCGGTCCAAGGAGCCAGAGCAGACTGAGTTGAAGTCACCCCCCACAATCAACAAGCCAGCAGGCAGAGTTAAAATGGCGCCACCAAGGTCTCGGAAAGTATTGGCCTGTAGGCCTGGAGGGACGTAAACCGAAAGTAGAGTGAGGGCACGCCCTTCCCATCTCCCTGCCACTGCAGCGTAGCGCCCTCTATCATCAATCATAGTGACGTCAATCTCAAACGGAAGGGACGTACGCACAAGAACACCCGCCCCCGAGAGCCTGATGAGAACCCCGAGTGGGCCACCATCTTGTAACCTTTGCGGTTGAGCGCTTTACATGAGTTACCAACCAAGTGCGTTTCCTGTAGAAGGACAACATCAGGCATGTGGCGCTTAAGCAGCTGAAGCGCAACCCCTCTTTTGATACGGTCACCCAGCCCATTAACGTTCCAACTGATTATTTTCAATTTCTTACCCCCATCATCGTGCCGCACGCCCCATCCAGCCCCAACAATCCTCAGCAAACAGAGAAAAGCAACAATATACACAACCCATTGCCTGAGAGAAGGAAGAAAGAAAGAATAAACAAACGAATTAACTTGCCCAAGCCCACCCCCCACCCTGCACCCCTGCATCAGACTAAAGAGCTCCCCCAACCAGCAGTGTGCCTGTCGCCCCATTAACTAGTCTACAAGAAGCCCCAAAAGGAGTGAGGAATCCCCACGGACACCTCCCGCCACCCTCCTTGAAGCGACAGGAGAGCTGCAAAGTCAACTCAATAAAGTAACGATAGTCACATATTGCAGGACCACCAACCGCCAAAGTTCTTGTAGTAGAGCCAAGTCTCATTGATCAGATCCTCCAGTCGGGCCCCCATTGTGCTCGTCGTGGTCTTCCCTGCGTTGCGGCAGAGTGTCCAGCCAGTCGCTAACGTTTTCCGGGACGTCAAAGAACAGGGCATGACCATCATGTTCAATCCGAAGCTTGGCAGGGAACATCATCGAGTACTTTAGTCCCATGTCTCTCATTCGCCGTTTCACTCCCGCATAGCTCTGGCGCTGCCTCTGAACCGCCCTGGTAAAATCAGGATAGAAATGCACCTCAGAATTCTGAAACTTGAGCGGGCCATGCCTTCTAGACGCTTGTAAGATAGCGTCCCGGTCTCGGAAGTTGAGGAGCCTCGCAATGTAAATGTAAATGTAAATGTATTGCGATTTATATAGCGCACGTATCACCCGAAGGTATCAAGGCGCTTGCCTTGGGAACCCGTCCTGGTATTCCCCTGTGACATAACCCCAGCAGGGTATCCACAAGGTGAAAGCCAGGCATCCCGCCGCGAGGGGCCGTAGTGGAGATTAAGCAAGCTATTGCCCAGAGTCGCAGAGCATGAACCCGTGAGTCGAGTAGGCACCGAAACGAGAATTATCGAGTCCGTGGAATTTTTGAGCCCAAGACCCGCCGAGGCGGGGAATTGAACCCTGGCCCAGGACCGATCTCAGCTTCCGGGTCTGCCGCCTCTAACCCCTGAGCCACACTTCTCCACAATTCTCGCAATGATGGGTCTAGGCGCCACGCCCGACTTCGGCGGGCCGCCCGGTACCCGATGAGCACGCTCCACCGAGAAGAAATTACTCAGCCCAGAAGGAGCCAAATGGTTCTGTATCAGGTCCTCCACAAATAGGTCCACCGCCACTTCCTCCGAGCCTTCCGGAACACCAATGATGCGGACACTCTGCCGCCTGGCACGTTGCTCAAAATCCTCCAGCCTCCTGGAGAAATGTTCAGAAGTTAGCCGCAAAGTCCGGACCTCAGTCTGCAGGTCCGAGACGTCGGTGGTGAGGCTAGAGGTTTTGATGTCCAACGACTTCACTCGGTCATTAGTTTTACCCAGGTCGGCCCTGATAAGGGTGAGATCCACTGCCAAAGTGTCCACCTTGTGGGTTAAGACCTCATGCTGCTTCTGCAATTCGGACCGTATGCCCGCAATGGCCCCCATAATGTCACTGAGGGTGGGCTCGGATCCGTAGGGCGAGCCCGATGAAGGAAGGTCTTTAGTGGAGGCCCTTGCAGCAGGTGAAGTGCGCGGCTGGACATAGCGCTCAATTCTGTTCAGTTGTGTCTGGGATTTGCCGCGAAGGCCTTTGTTCGACATCTTGTCGGGGTCCCCTTTGCCCGCCATGTTGGGTCCGACGAGAACAAAGGGGCACACCACCCGAGTCCAAGCCAAGTATACCAAGAGCAGTGGTCGGAGCCAGATGTTCAGGCCAGGCCGATGATGGTAAACACCGCAGTCACAGGCACTTTGCCATTAGGAATCACCACCGAGCACTACGCATTCCAGTCGTGCGGAGCGGCGGAGACCAGGAAGACAATGGCGCATCTCTGGCACGGAGTCCCACTCGACGTAGCTCAGTGTAGGAACCACCGATTCAGAGGCGGAAAGCGGCTCCCGCGTCAGTGACCCGTCAGCAAGTTGAATCCACCAACGTGGAACAGGATATCGAGCAGGATTATTGCGGAGGGTCGGAGGGTCCGCGGAGCTCCGAGCTTACGCGGCCATCTTGGTTGCCCGCGAAGCTCCTCCCCCCGAGAAAAAGTATTCTTATTTGTGTGTGTGAGTACTGCCTTCAATTAACAAACCAGACAGTAGTGTTCACAATTCAGATCAACTCGCTATTGTAGATGACACAGTCCTGTAAGAAGAGACATTGCTGTAGTGTGCTCTGTCTGCACCACTCATACGCATTATTGCAGGCTCCGCACACAGACTTTGTGGCTCCACGCATTGAAAACTGTGGAGCTCAAGTCATTGCTAAGTGGCGGTGGGCCCTTGCTGAACGCTCTCTATGGCCTATACTGCAGACTTCAGCGTTCACATTTGACATTGAATTGGTATTGTAGATAATGCAGTTCTGTAGGAAAAGAAATTGCTCTAGTGTGCTCTGTCTGCACCACTCATATGCATCAGTGCAGGCTCTGCTTGTTTTTTTGCTTCGTGTATTGCAAACTGTAGAGGTCAAGTCAATGCCATGTGGCTGTGGGCCCTTGCTGACCACTCTCTCTGGCCAACACTGCAGGCAGCAGTGTTCACAATTGAGATCGAGTTGCTATTGTAGAGGAGGTAGTCCTGTAGGAAAAGACATTGCTCCAGTGCGTACTGTCTGCACCATGCATACGTAGTATTGCAGGCTCCGCACATGCTTTTTTGTTGCTTCGCTTATGACAAACTGGGCAGGTCAAGTCACCTTACGTAGATGTGGGTGCTTGCTGACTGCTCTCTGTAGCCTACACTGCAGACAGCAGTGTTCACAATTCAGATTGAGTAGCTATTGCAAATGATGCAGTGTTGATGGCAACAGATATTGCTCCTAATACGGCCCGCCTCCAGCACGCATCATCGCTTGATGTGCACATGCTGAATTCTTTTGATGGGCTATGTGAGTGCACTAGAACTGTTGGAGCGTTTATGATATAATCTTTTTGTGTATTATTTCTGATCGATTGATTGTGTCTCTGTATAGCACAAGTTGTAATTCTTTTACGATAGAATTACTTCTGTATGACTACCCATCTACTGTACCTACCTTACTGCAGCAGAAATTATTAATTCTGTTAATATTAAGTATTTGTATGTGATCCAATGATTACTGTTGTAGTTGATGCTAGCAGCAACCATTCCCTGAGGGCTTGTTTACACTCACCCCACAGGCATCCAGCACAGACTTTACTGGATATGTGACCCTGGTAATAAAAAGAAGTTGAGCGCACGTGCCGGTACCCACTTCCACTATCTATCTGTGTCTGTGTGTTCATTATCTATGCAGGATACCGTCTCTGGGCCGTACTATATTATGTTGTGCTGTGGACAGCGTATGAAGCCATGTTACCTCTGGTATTGGAGAAAATTTCGGTTATGTAACTTTTAGTTGTATTGCTATCACAGGTGGAAGGCTACTTAACAGACCATGAATATTGATGAAGATGATGGTAGCCTTTTGTGTGTAGTCTAAGATATGTGTATTTTGCAAAAAGTTTAGAAAAAAGCTCTGTAAGCAGAAGAGGTGTGTCTCTTGAAATGCAGTATAGATATTAATTAAAATGGGTGGCGTTTTCGAACTGTTACAATGGAAAATGTTATGAACTAATGAAATGTTTTTTTTATGGTCACATGGCAATTGCGCACTCAGTGCACAATGAGACCGCACCCGTTGTGATTTTGAGAAAATATATTTACTATAATATAAGTTTATTACAATTAGACGTATATAAGGTTTAAAATATCGCTTGCTCTCATATACACTTTAAAGTTATTTAGATATAGTTTTGAGACAACAAAAAAATGATGGAATGGCGTATGCGGCACGACACCGTACGTCTATGATGTAACACAGGGCATGGCAGCGTGCATTCGTAGCATTCGCAATGCGCAGTGGGCGTCACCCCATACATACATGATGTAATGCGCGGCTTGGTAGTGCGTACCTGTAGCATACCACAGTAGCAACTGGCGCGAACTCATACGTATATGTTGTTATGCGGGGCGCTGTGCCACAAACCTGTCGTAAATGAAATGCGCATCATTTAAATGTGTTGGATAGGATTTGCGTGCTGATGGAGCATGGTAGACTACTGGCACGGGACTGTAGTTTTCTCAAAAAAATGAAAAAAAATGATAAACATATTTTTGGGGGAAGATATAAAAGATTACATAATTTCTAAAGTTTTAAAAAAGGATAATAGAGTTGCAAAATATTAAAAAAGAATTAGAAAAAATATTAAAATATGAAAATAACATTCAAAAAGCCTTTGAAATTCACTAAAAAAACATAGGTTTTACAGATGTTATAGTTAGCTGGATATTTGACTCACATAAAAGCAGATAAATTTGCAAGTTATAGTTAGTTGAGCTAACTATAACTCGCACGCCCGCAATGCACTGCTGATGACGTTATATATTACATCACTCATGACACGGTCAGTGACATAACTGATGACAACTGATGACATCTCAAATGATATCACTGATGACATCACTGATGACCTCATCCACGTGATCATTTGATGCACATACTGATGCTCTAATGTAAACTTTGATACACCCACTCTAAAATATAGACTACTATTTTTGAAACCATACACACAAAAATGCCAGATACTACATACCACCGACTATTTCCTAGGTCTATACACACATCCAGTGACTTATACATACAGTTACTCATCAATACAGTACTATACTATGTACTCATACACCTATACATACAGTCACATTCTACCATTCATCCATTGAGTTACTCACACACCTAGTCAGTCACGCAAAGAATGAATTACATACTCATTTACTCATGTATAGAGTTATACACACCAACAGAGTTATTTATACACACACCACATCACTTATTTATGCAGATAGTAACACATACTTACTGTCTTATAGAATCACTGATACAAACAGACACTCATTTATGCACCCACTCTTCAAATAACGTACTCTCACGTATAGCCATTTATATACTGCACCACTCACATATACTGCCTTAAAACATATGTAGTTACTCACACATATACCACTGAGACATTCATTCACTCAACAACACATCCATACACACACTAACTAGCCATACAGCCCTTCCCAGATGCACTTTTGAATCCATACAACCAGTGAATTACCCACTCAGACATTTGTGCACAGAGTCACACCCCCCCACCGATCCACACCGACACTCAGAAACCCATACAGATACTCAGACAACAAATCAATAACCCATTAGGACAGTCATGTAGCGACTCATCAACCCATGCAGCTGCTTACAACCAACTGAGATACTAATACAGAGTTTCACACAGTTTAGTCACTAACCCATGCATTCAGTAAGACACGTTCAATCACTCACTTATACAGTCAGTCACGCACTACTAAATAATCCAATCAGGCACTTGTGAATTCACTCATTCTTCAATACACCTTGGCATAGAAATATATGAAAAATATTTAAAGCTTACAGAAACACACATTTACTGGATGACGTCATCAGTGATGTCATCAGTGATGTAATTTGAGATGTTATCAGTGATGTCACTGACCATGTCATGAGTGATGTAATATGTGACGTCATCAGCAGTGCATTGCGGGCGCTAGAGTTATAGTTAGCTCAACTAACTATAACTGGAGAATTTCTCTGATTTTATATGAGTCAAATGTCCAACTAACTATAACATCCCTCAAACCTATGTTTTTTTCAGTAAATATATATATAAAACTCAATTTGGGCCTCGACTCTGGTTTCTACATATAGGACCATACCAGTTTTCTAAACTTATATATATATATATATATATATATATATATATATATATATATATATATATATATATATATATATATATATATATATATATATATATATATATATATATATATATATATATATATATATACATTTGCTGATACGCTGGAAAACAACTGCGAAATAAACCTTTTGGGAAAAGAAAAAACATTTGTGAGTGCGTACTCAATTCTTCTAACGAAGAGGTGTGTGAAATAAATTAAGGCTTGGCTCTGCTGAGGAGTACGGCACCGGAGACAGAAGCGCCAGGGGTCTGCAATTTGAGAGCCAATTCGGTGGATATATATATATATCACTAGCTCAACGAACAACCACCCTCCCCAAAATTATCCTGATCAACAGCCTTTTTTAGAAAAGGACCAATGGTGGGGTTCATCTGCGAGAGGCCGTCCCTGGGGGAGACCCAGGGGATCGAGAACCCGCCCTTGGAACAGGGGTACAGGCCGTGGGAGAAAACAAACTCATTTCCAACAGAACTCCCATGGGGAAATAAACACAAGACGCCAGCAATACAAATGGTGAAGAATGTACCAGATAACCCGATAATCAATATATCTGATTATCAACTGTCCCCTACAGAGCAACAGGTCCTGTCAAAAGGACTTTCCTTTGTCCCTACCACCCTACCTAATGATTTTAACATTAGGATTGAATTGCAACAATTTTTTCGAAAGATTCGCCTTAAACATTACTTTCAAAAGATACCTTATAATCCTGTGTTCTCGGGGAGTGGCCTACGACCACCTTCTAGGTTCAACCCCCCGTCACACTCTATCGATAATAAGATATTGGCTTATGAACAAGTGGTGTTGAGGGATGTTCAAGAAACTTTGGCGGTCCGACAATATGTTCCATATAACATAAGTTGCGATGAAAAGACTGCATTACAATCTTTAAAGAACAACAGCAACATTGTTATAAAGCCCGCTGATAAAGGCGGAGGTATTGTTGTACAAAACCTGGAGGGATATAAATCTGAAATCCTCTCCCAATTGAAAAAAACAGGAAATTATGTACTTTTGAAAAAAGACCCTACGAAAACCATCAGTGAGTCTATTCAAAAATTGACAAAAAGTGCTTTAGAACAGGGAATTATCAATAAACAAGAGTATGACTTCCTTAACAATAAGAACCCGAGAACGCCGACAATATACACCCTCCCCAAGGTGCACAAAAGGTTAGAAGACCCCCCGGGGAGACCAATAATCTCAGGATGCGGGTCATTATTGGAACCCTTGTGCAAATATGTGGATGTATTTCTAAAACCTATAGCCATTGCCACTCCAACATATGTACGAGACACCACACATACTATCCAATTGGTGGAAGGTTTCCAATATGACCATAATACGTGTATATTAGCTGTGATGGATATCGCTTCTTTATACACGAATATTCCGCAGAATGAGGCATTGACCTGCATGGAACGTGTACTCAACATGAGAACTGCACCCCATAGAGTACCAACAGAATTCATTGTCCAACTCCTTGAAATTGCTATGACGAAGAATTTCTTCGTATTACAAAATGAATATTATATTCAAACAAATGGAGTGGCGATGGGGGCAAGCTTTGCCCCCAACCTTGCCATTATTTATATGAGTGAATACGAGAACAAATACATCTTAAATCAATATAATCCTTACCGCAATAATATTTTATTGTGGGTAAGGTATATTGACGATTTTCTCTTGATTTGGCATGGAAAACAGTCAGAACTCACAGAATTTCATAGCTGGGTGAATACCTGTTCAAATGACATACAGTTCACTTTGGAATCTAATGCGATGTCCATCAATTTCTTGGACCTAAAAATTAAAACTGAGGAAGGAAGACTATACACCACCTTGTATAGAAAGAGTAGTGAAAGGAATACCCTCCTTAGATATACTAGCCATCATCCACGCAACCTTAGGGACAACTTGCCTTTTCAGCAATTCCTAAGGTTGCGTCGGAATTGTTTTAAGAAGGATGATTACTTTGAGGAATCGGCAACCCTGATGTCGAGACTGGGTGAACGTGGGTACCCCACTAGACTGCTCAAAAAGGCCAGAAAACGGGCATGGCATAATCATCGGGAGCACCTACTCTGTACTAAACCTAAATCCAAGGAGGAACGATTGGTCTGTGTGACGACGTTTAACACAAAAAGTAATGCAATTAAAAAATGTGTGAATCGTCATTGGCATTTGATCAGCGGCGAACTAGGGGGAATTCCACCACCACTACACGCATTCCGCAAAGGGATGAATATCCGCGATCACTTAGTCCAATCTCTGTTGCCCAACAAACAGCCTCTGAGTCAATCTACATTGTGGGGTGCACCAATGGTGATCGGCCACAGAAAATGTGGTTCTTGTAAAGCCTGTCCCCTAACGATAGAAGGTAACAGTTTCAATTACAATGAGTATACATACAAATTAACACAACACACTAACTGTAATACCTCAGGGCTAATCTATGCAATTATGTGCCCATGTGGGTTTCTATGTGTGGGTCAGACAACACAAAAAATAAAATGCCGGATTCTTCAACACATGAGCCGGATACGTTGTAAAACCCAAGGGGCTCCTTTGGTGGATCACTTCAGTAGATTTGAACACTCAGAAAATAGCTTGAGGTGGTGGGTTATAGAAAAAATAACACCAAACCCACGAGGAGGTAATCTACATAACACCCTGAATAGAAGGGAATGTAAGTGGATATACACTCTCAACACTGTCAACAAGGGACTCAATGAACTTGAGGAGATGAACAAACAAGTGGCACTGTTGGGAACATGAGTATTTTAGATCCGCACATATATGCAGTGATGTTATGACCTAACGTGTATATATATGCATCTATGTACCAATCGTATGTAAGCAAATCAAAAGGTGTTTTATTATGTTATCCATGAAGTGTATACATTTATGACCATTCAATCTCATCTTTGTAACAGGTCTAGATATCTATACTGATTGCTGCTATCGGTATAACTATGCCAACCTTAATGTAAGATCATAAGCAGTTTATTAACTTGAATTCAAACAGAGTTAGGATCTCCAAATTCATTAACCATTGTCCTTGACCGGCAATACTAATACACCTAAGCGTTGTTTTTCGATGACATCAATATGTGAGAAAGAGATATAACACAGGCTCTGCTCCAACAAGTGAATTGTCCATCGTTTGTTTCCTTCGTGAAGTTGGTCACTGAAACTTCGGTGATTCAATCGATTTACCTTGTCCAGGACTCCGCTAGTGCTGATACCGATTGAGCGCACTTTAGTTGGGTTCTGCAATTAATCCAACATACTTTTTCAAAAAATTGCTTAATTTTTTTTTACATTTTATAATATCGGAAAAACTTCTACTTTAAATATTATCCCGCACAATGCTTAAATAAATAGGTCATGTCGAGGTACACGGGTTATCCAGAGATCTATTGACCCGTGTCACTACATGATGTTGTACCGCCACGCGATCACCCAAAGCTAGTCCTCTGTCTATGTTCAGTTGGAAGAGGCGGCCAGGTACAACTACATGCGGAAGCGCTGTAGCAGTAACGGCGGCGTCCTTGAACAGAGCGAGGCTTGGCCGGATAACACGGGTCGTCACACCAGCAGAAAGGTAAGAAATACCCTGTGATTTTCTGGTGTCGGTTTTCCCATTCATAAGCCTCGAATCTCAGGTTTATGTAGCGATATGATTTTCATTGCATCGAGTGAGACATTAAACAAGTCATGTCTCCGCTTTTCAGACAGCAACCTGATCCCACGAATAGGCGCCCATACTATATGCATCGGAAATTGCTATTAAAAGGTAAATTGGGGCTTATACCTAATTTTTAATTTCAAAATATGTACTTCTTTTTGTTGATGTACAATAAAAAATGCATATTCTAAGTGAGACCGCATTGTGTCTCCTTATGTAGCTACCTGGAATCTTCAACAGGAGCCCTCTAGACAACACTCTAAAGACTATAACACCAAGGTAAATCTTTGGGATTTAATCCTGGTCTTTATATTGTATCTAGGGTGAATTATACACTGATATTATCATAATTATTTGTAGGTATTAACATACCATGACGCACACATGAAGTACTGTACCCCTCCCAACATGTGGTGAGGATGGAATCTGAAAATAAGGTAAAAAATAATCTCTTCTCTAACACAGGTATAGGCTAGAGAATTATTAGACCTAGATAAATTCTGGGGACTACTATTTGTTTTACAGGAGACTATATGGGAAGTTGGAACTCTGGACCATCTCTTCTTCCTCTCGCATTTTTGATGGGTAAGAACATAATACCTTTCACGGGCTACGGCCTTGCAACTAAAACCTACCCACCTCGGTTAGTAACCTCCAATTTTATCTTTCATAGGGTTATTATTATCCCTTGGTTGCCCTCGTTTTGTTTTTCCAGTCCTGATGAAGACTCGCAATCCCCAGGTTCAAATCACCGGTTGGGCATAAGACGAGTCGAAACGTCGACAGTATCTTCAAATTACCCTTGGACCAACTATTAAAGAACTTTATATAGTGCAGAATATCCTTAAGACATAGATGTCTACTTATAACAGTGCCCTGATTCAAAAAATCTAAAAAGGTTGGCCAGGGTTTCAATACGGCTAATCATAGGTCCGATATTGTTTTTCAAATAACGTGAATAATTTTTTCTATCCACCAGTTTGATTTTCCTTTCTGTTCACTCGTTTCACACTTTTGATCACTCTTTTTCTTGCACAGTTCCTCTCTTGGGCAACCTCTGTGTTTTTATCAATTTTGAAATGAAACATTGTGTATGAAATGAATTGTTAAAATACAAAAAAACAAAAAAAGATGATGAATAAGTTAATAAATCTAAAGTAATTTCTTTAACCGTGGTGGAGGTTTATCTTGTGGTACTAAGTTACTTCAGTACAATAGAGCAGACTGATTGTGGTTGCTCTGCTTACAAAATACTGTGGGTACTATAATTGATTTAAGTCATTCCTTATAATTAATAGGTCTAGGACCACTGTTTTTTCGATATTACCGGAGACAGGAGCGCCAGGGGTCTGCAATTTGAGAGCCGATTCGGTGGATATATATATATATATATGTACACATACACATACATATATATAAATGCATATGCATATATATGTGTATATGTGTGCGTGTAGAGAGAGGTAGAGAGGTAGAGTTGTAGAGGTAGAGAGGTAGAGGTAGAGAGGTAGAGGTAGAGAGGTAGAGACTAGTAGAGAGAGAAGTAGAGAGAGGTAGAGAGGTAGAGAGTAGAGAGTGAGTAGTAGAGAGTAGTAGAGAGCAGTAGAGAGGGTAGCAGAGAGTGAGTAGTAGAGAGTAGTAGAGTGAATAGTAGAGTGAGTAGTAGAGAGTGAGTAGTAGAGAGAGAGTAGTAGAGAGTAGTAGAGAGTAAGTAGTAGAGTGAGTACTAGAGAGCAGTAGAGAGTGAGTAGTAGAGAGTAGTAAAGAGTGAGTAGTAGAGAGTGAGTAGTAGAGAGTGAGTAGTAGAGTGTAGTAGAGAGTTAGTAGCAGAGAGAGAGAATAGTAGAGAGTAGTAGAGAGTGAGTAGTAGAGTGAGTAGTAGAGAGTAGTAGAGAGAGAGTAGTAGAGAGTAGTAGAGAGAGAATAGTAGAGAGTGAGTAGTAGAGTGTAGTAGAGAGTGAGAAGTAGAGAGTGAGTAGTAGAGAGTTATAGAGAGTGAGTAGTAAAGAGTGAGTAGTAGTGAGAGAGTAGTAAAGAGTGAGTAGTAGAGAGTAGAGAGTGGTAGAGAGTGAGTAGTAGACAGTAGTAGATAGTGAGTAGTAGGGAGTGAGTAGTAGGGAGAGAGTAGTAGAGAGTAGTAGAGTAGTAAAGAATGAGTAGTAGAGAGTGAGTATTAGAGAGTAGTGGAGTAGTAGAGAGTAAGTAGTAGAGAGTAGTGGAAAATATTCCAAAGTTTGGCACAGCACCACTTGCACAATAAGTCCAATCAAATCATATCACTTAGAGTCCTTATTGAAGCGCTGAATCTTGGTGTATATTCAAATGCTTTTATTTTCCTTAAGTTTATGTACCACAGCCAGCCGACGCGTTTTGTTCTGTACAACAGAACTTCAGGGCGTTCTTATTTCCTTCAAGTTATGTCGGTATCCTGTTGTCATATAACTAGATATTTCTTCCAAATGTTAGACGAGGCGTGAGTACATTCTTATTCAAAATGACTAGGTATCAATTTTACCCACACAATTCGGGCAGACTTGAGTAATTTATAGCATCCTCAAAGTCAGTCTTTCAAAAATTCCAAAGTACAGGACATGATAATCCAAATCCAAATATTTCTCTAGAAAAGCCATTTTCAATTGTTCGGAATATCGGCGTTTGGGTAGATATGACCCAGGGACCCTAAGTATGCAAGGGGAATTAGTCCCCCCTCTGCAAACGCGCCAGTGGCCTGCGTTGCAGAGAGGTGTAAAAAGGGGCATAGCCTCATTGCACCTCTGTGCAATGCAGCCCCCTGGCGCATACTGGAGGTTCCAGGTGGGCTAGTTGGCCCCCAGGGACCCCCAGTATGCAAGGGGAATTAGTTCCCCCTCTTCAAACATGCACGGGGGCTGCGTTACAGAGAGGTGTAAAAAAGGGTGTGGCCTCATTACACCTCTCTGCAATGCAGCCCCCTGGCGCATACTGGAGATTCCTGGTGGGCTTTCAGGTCTTATATAGTTAGGAATTAGCATTAAAAAAACCTTTGAAATTCACTGAAAAAAACATAGGTTTCAGGCCTTATATAGTTAGGAATTAGCATTTAAAACACCTTTGAAATTAACTGAAAAAAACATAGGTTTCAGGCCCTATATAGTTAGGAATTAGCATTTAAAAAACCTTTAAAATTCACAAAAAAAACTATAAGTTTTAGGGGTGTTATAGTTAGCTGGACATTTCACTCATACAAAACCATTGAAATTGCTCCTATATAGTTAATTGTACTAACTATATTTTGCGTACCCGCAATTCACTGCTGATGATGTCACATATTACATCATTCATGACATGGTCAATGACATCACTGATGACATCACAAATGACATCACTGATGATATTGACAGCATGTATGAGTGAATCTACAGGTAAGTGATTAGATGTGTGCATACATCTATGAATCACTGAGTGGGTTTTTAGATACTTGTATTGCTGTAACAATGGATTCAAATATGATACTCTGTATTTTACAAAGAGTGATGCAAGATTTTACTAGTGTATTAAAAGGTGTATGTGATTGTCACGTGGATGATGCCATCAGCGATGTCATCAGTGATGTCATTTGAGATATATATATATATATATATCTCAAAGCAGGTTTCTGGCCGTCAATGCGTGACAGGGAGACTCAGGTGGGGACCTCTTGAAGACCTCTTTAGAAATTACGGACCAGCACGCAGTTTCAAAGTGCAAAGCAGAGTGTAAAATTTATTTTGCAAATCATCAGACAAGTGTCAATCCATGACGCGTTTCGCCCCATGAAGGGGCTTTGTCACATGATGCGCCCCAGAAATCATTGCGCTTTTATAGAAAAAAAAGAAAGCTCACCAACAGTGATAGATATAAAAAACAGACTATTGACAGACAGCATAAAGTCCACAGCGTGTTGTTTTTGAGTATAGATAAACATAAAAGAGTTGCTTGTTTATCCTTAATATCATGCCAAAAAATATCACAGAAAAATACTTTGAAATTTAAAGATTTGTACGAGTTTTTGAATACATGAGGGGTTATATACATTGCAATAAATTTGCTTCAGAAAACCACAGTGCATAGAAAACATATTGAAAACTCCCCATATTTGGGAGGGAATAAAGCTCGCTTACATCTCAAAATGAATCTGACCAAGAAAATAGCGGCAAGTGCCTGTATTAAATTCCATAAACATAGATCAAAATGAAAAATGGCAAACTCAAAAAGGATGTTTTATCAAATCAGCAAATATATCAATTTCAGCATGTGCCATTTAAAAAATATATTTTGCTCCAGGTTCTTTACCAAAGTGCAAATGCTACCTTACATAGTTTTTTATAGAAAGACAAACAGACCATTCTAAAATCATGTAATGATGGAATTGATTGAACATAGTCATGAGCAATTGTTCGTTATGTAAACTAAAGTGTTTTTTTGATTAACCCAAAATGTCTTTTTCCACAGCTGCATAGTGTATGGATTAATGTATGGTGTCAATATTATAGTCTAAAGTGCTTAAGTGCTAAAAAGTGAATAAGAATGAGTGCAAAAAATAGTGCATGAAAAATTATCATTCATTAGCAGCAAAATGGAGTCTACAGTATGAAATACCCTTCCTAATATACTCTGAATTTGTTTAATGAAAAAATACATTCACTGTGACTGAACTTAGTCATGAATAATGACATGTATCTATATATATGCATATCCTCGACAAGCAACCGATTCATGGAGGAAAGTAACTGCTATGCAGAACAAAGACCTATATACAATTAAGGCTCATTATGTTAGAAATATACAACTAGACCTAACTAGACCTAAAATAGAACAGGCTCTATGGAAAATTGTGTAAATCCTCAGTTGTATTGAGTCCATTCGGGACTCTGATATTGAGGCATAAAATAAAATGGGTTTCCCTCCGTCTGAGAAGTTTTTCACGATTCCCCCCCCGTCCGGGGTTAGGGACAGAACCAAAGACAGTATATTCAAGATCCTTTAGTTGATTGTTATGGATGGACTTGAAATGTCTTGCCACCGGATAATTGCTATCTGAATTCACGATGGCCCTTATGTGCTGTAGTATGCGTTTATAAACAGGGAGCTTAGTGCTGCCGATATATTCAAGATTGCAGGTGCCTTTGAGTTTATATATCACAAATTCAGACCTGCATGTTAGATACTCTTGAATGGCTATTTTATTCTCACTAAAAGCTGACGTGTAGTGGGTGCCGTTTTTAACAAAAGTGCAAGCACGACAAGACGTGCATTTGAAGAAACCCATTTTACAAAGCAATGTTTTTTTAAAAGGACCTTCAGGCATAGGTCTATCTAGAGCATCACGCATTTAAGGTGCCCTTCTGAATGTAATGGCTGGCTGGCTAGGCATGATGGGACCCAATATATTGTCGATTAAGACAATAGGCCATTCAGCACAAATTATGCAACAAATAGCTCTTTCTTGAGCACAAAAAGTGACAAGGCGCACCGAACATTCCGTTGTATGGATGGCCTTTGCCTTGGGCATGGGTAACAGTAATTCGTCCCGAGTACGGAGTTTGACTTTTGCTATGGCCTGAACTCGGACCTTATTCTTGTAACCCCTATTGCGAAATTTTTGTACAGATTCAGCTAAACAGGCATCCTCTGTGTCATACTGCTACATATCCGACGGATACGAATGAATTCTCCGTACAGAATGCTGTTGATGGTATGTACGGGTTGTGCACTTTAGGCATGAAGAATGGCATTGCCCGCCGTGAGTTTCCTATGAAGCCTAGTATGTAATATGCCTTTCTCAATGTACAGTTGTACATCCCAAAACTCTGCCAAACTGTCATTGATGGTAGCCGTGAATTTAAGATTAAGGTCATTGCTGTTGATATCGTGAACAAATGTCATAGCCTCGTCATTTGACCCTTTCCAGATTATGCACACGTCATCGATATACTGCCAATAATGGACAATGTGTTGCCACCAGTGTCGGTGGGCAGCGCCGAGCACGTGCTTCTCCCACCAGCCAACATGCAGGCATGAATAGCTTGGGGAGAAGCACAAACACATTGACACCCCACGCAACTGCTGAAAGAAGTAATTCTGGAATCGGAAAAATTTGTTATTGAGACAGATCGCAATTATTTCAGTTAACATTTTGTTATGTTCACGTAGGGACACATCCCAACTATCTAGAAAATACTCAGTTGCTCTGATGCCATCTTGATGATTGATGGAAGTATATAATGACTCTATATCCATCACCACAAATAGGTAGTCAGGACTCCAATTAACATTCTTAATTTTGATTAAAAAGTCTGTGGTATCTTTCAAATAAGATGGTAAGTTAGTGACATGTGTTTGGAGAAAAAAGTTAACATACTTGGAAATATTCTCATTGATACTGCCTTGTGCAGAAATTATTGGGCGACCTGGGACTGGGGTAACCAACTTGTGGACTTTTGGGAGGAAATACAGAATTGGAGTGATCGGATATTCTACATATAAAAACTTGGATTCTTCTTTAGTGAGTAGGCCCCTTCTTTGCTTATTGAGGATCTTTTTACGGGTTGTTTCCTTATGCATTGCAAATTTAGTAGACTTGGCATAACATCAAGAATCAGACAAGTGTCTTTCGGCCACAGTTAGATAATCGGACCTAGACCACAGAACAGTGTTCCCCCCTTTGTCCGAATTTTTAATTATGACATTATGGTTACTTTGTAGTTTTTTAACTAATTGATGGTATTGAGTGTTGTTGTAATCAGTCTTTTTACATTGTTCAGAACTTTCCTAATGAGGTTTTTGAGTTCCACAATAATCCTGTCGCTGAAAACATCCACAGCGTCCTTGGGCATGAGAGGTAGAAATTACGATTTGGAGCGAAAGGGGCTCGGTGCTGATATGTTTACATTGATGACCTGACTGACTGTGGGAGCAGCTTGGGACTCGTTTTCAAAGGCTAGGTCATAAAGATTTTGTAGACCTGAAATTTCACCCACTTGCATAGGAATTGTGGAAATTTCATCCGAAGCATCAGTTGGTGGTTTCTTGCGAAATGTGTTAAGTTGGAAATATTTGATAAGTTCGATCTTGCGGATAAATTTGAAAACATCTATGCGGGTCTGAATGTAAGAAAATCTGTTGTTTGGACAGAAAGTGAGTCCTAAAGATAAAAGTTGCTTCTCAGCTTTGGAGAGTATCACATCTGTCAAGTTCACAACTGTATTCTCAACCGAGGCTGTTATTTTCTCCAATTCCTCTTTGTTTTGCCTTGAGTAGAACCTCTGTTTGTGCCTGCATTTTCTGTTGCGCCTGCGTTTGTTGATGGATTTCCTTGCTTGGGCTGGGGTTTGAGGGGGCGCAGGGAATAACTCCGGTCCTCGCTGACAAAATTCAGTTAGTCTATTAAGGAGAAATTTGCAAGTCCAGCTAACCCTGGTGGTGGTATTCCAGGTCTGTTGTCATCAGAGTCACTGTTCGAGGTTAGTGAGACCAGTGAGGCAGCATCTGTCTCATCCCCTATAGGAAACATATATATATATATTTATATATGTATATATATATATATATTTCACCCAAAGTGCCCTCTGCATCGGGAGGTAACACAACAGCTCTCGGCCACCTGGCTTTAAAAATGCAGCCTGCTTTTGTGATTCATTATTTGCATCATTTTCGCCAACGGGTTTCGGAGTACTCAACCCCTTCTTCCTGGGCAGCTGCAAACATCCATTTGAAATTCACACTCTAGTTATAGTTAGGATTGTTTTCAATAGGAAATCTGCAACATTCTATTGGGAATAACTTTGGCGCCGATTTAGGGATCTGCCTGTAATTTTCCTTAAATTTGCCTCGCTGCGCTCTGCTCCTTCCCTGAAAGTTGGGGGGGATTCGTCAAGCGGGGGCCGAGATAAAAGGGGGGTCCCAAAACGTGTTTTCCCCATGTTAATTTCCATAGGGCGGTTGGGCTCACTTTTAGCCCGAACGGCTGAATGGATTTCCACTAAACTTGGCAAAATTGTAGGGACTGGTAGCCCGATGTGCTTTTGCTATGTCTCAAGATATGTGCTCCAGTGGATTTTGAGTAATTTAGGTTCAAAAAAATATATATATCTATAAGCGCGCCCCGGTTAGCGCACCGGGGCGCGCTCCAGCGCGCTACGCGAGTTTGTGAGAAGAAAGCTGATTGGCTCTCGGGTGTCTGTCAACATTCCAAACAGTCCGGAGCGGCCGCCATCTTGTGTCTCAGTAGGATCGAGACACAAGAGGTGGCAAAAACAAAGGGGGAAATGACCAAAAGGGGGCAGGGTAGACCCCCCCTGACTCCCTAGGTTTGATGTGGGGGCCATAAAGGGCGGGGGGGCGCCCGATACGTGCACCGCGGAGCGTACCCCGGGAGCGTACCATGGGTGTCAAACCTATGGTTTTTTCAGTGAATTTAATAGGTTTTTAAATGCTAATTCCTAACTATAACTGGTGTGAAACCTATGTTTTTTCAGTGAATATATATACATATATATCTATATATATATAGTTATAGTTTAGTTATGACTATGTCTCCATAGGAAAAGCATTTTTTGGCTTGCCCATATCTTTGGTGCCGGTTGAGGAATCTTCACGAAATGTTCCTAAAAAAGTGTGCCACTAATTCTGGCTGTATTTGGATGAACCATCAAGCAGGAGCTGAGAAAAAGGAGAGGGCAACAAAAAGTGTGTTTCCCCTATTAATTCCCATAGGAATATTGAAGATGACTACAGTCCGAACTGCTGGATGGATTTACAGCAGATCTAGCAGAAAGCTAGCTCTTGATCTTGGAGTTAATAAAAGAAAAACAAATTTGGGACTCAAGCCCCTCTGCAAATCCTCCCAATCTCATACAGAGATCTGATTGGCTTGCAACACTTCAACCACAAACACAAATGTGAACATTAAAGACAAGAGGGCAGGGTAGGAATACCCTGACTCCATGAACTGGTGCTGGGGTCTCACAGGGACCCTGCCAGGCCAATAAAGCATTTAAAAAAACTTTTTGCAGCAAAAATCATAACAGATTCACTCTGACTCCAGACTTTAGGCTATATTATTGGGCATCTGTACTTCAATACGCTCAGGGTTTGCTGGGGGCAGGTAATTCAGAGTTGAATGTTAGATCCTTTTCGACAATGGTATATTCAATTGTAATGGGGGCAGATGCCGCAAACGCTTTCCTAAATCACGCTGATTTCCTTTACTACAAACATACGCGTTTTAAAACAGTTAAAGCTGCATATAACATCTGGATAGCAGTAGCAAAGAAATGTGGATTAGGAAGATACAATAGGTATACTAGAATGTATAGGAATAGAACACTACCCCCCTTGATATTCTCTGATTCTATAATGGCGGAATGGGATATGCAAGGTATTAAACAAATAGGGGATTTGATGGGATTGGACGGGAATATCTTACAATTTTCAGATTTGATGGGAAAACATGGCATTACAAGAAATAGCTTTTTTAAGTATCTCCGAATCAGGAGTTTCCTGGGTAAGAAAAAGGGGGGAGAATGTGGATTTCGGAAGAGTAACCTTATGGAATCCCTAGCTCAGGGGGGAGAGTGTTCTATACGATTCTTTTATGCTAGTCCAGCAGGATTAAAAAAAGATGATACTGAGAAATATGGAGATAAATGGGCAGGGAAACTAGGGGTGCAGAGTCAATGTTTTTTGGATTCACTTGAGTTAGGATGTTCTGTGCTGTGTTCTGCTCCTCTTCAATCGCAGCACTTTAAAACTGTATATCAACTTTATCACACGCCGGACCGCATTGCACAGTGGGGGACGACTACAGGGACAACTTGTTTTCGTTGCAATGCTCCAGTAGCAGACAGTATCCATATCTTCGCACTCTGTCCCCAATTAGAGAATTTACGAAAGGATATTGAAGATTTTATGAGACATACTCTTGGTGTAAATGAGATCTTAACACCAACTGTTATTATGCTAGGGGTTAGGGGATATAGGGATGATAATACTGAATTTGTATTCCTAGCGATGGCAGTGTACAGATTATTAATTGCTAGAGCATGGCGGGACCCTACCCCCCCCACAACACAACAATGGATTGCTTTGCTATTGGGTATATTTAACCTTGAAAAAGGTATATGTGCCAGGAAGGGTAAAAGAGCAAGAAAATTGGGATTAAAAATTTGGAAACCTGTATATTGCTGGAAAGAGAGAGTAAGGGTACCCCTTGGTTAATAAGTTATAAGGCTTGTTCAAGTTTTCCACCTGTATGTGTGTTTTGTTTATAATTTTTTATATATTGTCATTATCTGGGCTAAATTTTGCATTGTGATCTCTGTTTATACAAATGACAATTGTTGTATGATGTGTGTCAACAAAATTTTAAATAAATTAAAAAAAAAAAAAAATCATAACAGATTCACAAGGGTATGCGCACAGATCAAAAAATTAAAACAGGGGGTGCACAGGCTCCCCTCCTGAAGCTGTTATGAGGCACGGGGACCACCAGCTCCCTGGGTCTTTACTGAAAATAAGGAGAAGGGCTGTGGGCCCCCTTTCCATTGGGTTCTATTAAAACAAAGCAAAGCAGGGGGGCCGTAAAGTCTCCAGCCGACTGGGGCTTACATATGCTCTCGGGACAACCACTTCCTTGGGGCTAAAAAAATATACTAATGGGGGCCCCATGAACCCCCCTGGGCCCTGGGAACCAACACTTCCCTGTGCCCAAATACATATTATAGAATAGGAGGTGGGCTGCGTGCCCCCCTCTTAGGCCATATGCATCCTCTGGGACTACCACCTCCCCGCGGCCAACCCGTGCTATTTAAATGAGCTGCATGCTTGGTCCCCTCCAGGAGCCATATATGGCTCTGGGTTCACGACCCCCCCAGGTTCGGCTCCTGCTATCTTCCGAGGTGCCCACCCTCGGAAGATAGCAGTTTCCTTTTACTTGGTGGGGTCTGTGACAACTCCAACCAAACGAGAGCAAATGCTAACCCAGTTCCCAGCAAACAGGAGCTGTCAAACTGATCCCACTTGCTGGAAGTGGAGTTTTCATCTGTTTACCCATAGTTTGTCAAGTACCCGGGAAAACAGATGAAAGAATTACTCCCACATGCAAGGGGCTGCATATTAAGCAGCTTCCTGCATGCAGGAGCAATGCTACCTCCAGCAGGAGATGGGTAGTCAACAGGGACCATGTGGCATTAAGGCTCCTATCAAGACACACTGGGTGCCCTCGGTGGGGTGAGGGCAAGTAGGTAGATGTGGCCCGGCCCTTCGGGATGGGGTCCCTAGGGCTGAAATCGGACAGGGGAGGGGGACTTTGTAGCCCGCTCCCCTATTGCGTTTTGAGCAGGCCCTGGGGTATGGGGTCCTGGGGCTGACATCGGCCCGGGGGGGGGGGGGTTAAGTGGCCCTCCTCCCCATTTCACAAAAGGGAAAACAGAGGGTAGAAAAACTAGCATAACAGAGCATAAGAGGGCAAAACAGTGGTTAATAAAGGCAAAACAGAGGGCAGATAAACAAGCCGAAAAAGGCAAAACAGAAGGCAGAAAAACAAGCAGAAAAGGCAAAAGAGAGCAAAAGAGGGCAAAACAGAGGGCAGAAAAAACTAGCAGAAAAAGCAAAATGGAGGGCAGAAAAACAAGCAGAAAAGGCAAAACAGAGCAGTAGAGGGCAATACAGAGGGCAGAAAAATTAGCAGAAAAGCAAAATGGAGGGCAGAAATATCATCAGGTAAGGCAAAACAAGGGCAGACATGTAAGCAGGAAAGGCAAAACAGAGAGCAGAAAAATTTGCAGAAAAGGCAAAACATAGCAGTAGGGAGCAAAGCAAAGGGCAGAAAAATGAGTAGTGAAGGCAAAATGGAAGGCAGAAAAAAGAGCGTAAGAGGCAAAAGAAAAGGCAGAAAATTGACCGGATTAGGGCAAAACAGAGGGCAGATAAATAAACAGAAAAGGCAAAATTAGAGCAATAAATGAGCACAAACGGAGGGGAGCCGGTAGATAGGTATCAGAGGGTAGCAGACTGTAGGCAAGCTGGACAGGAGAACTGTCTTAGTGAGGCTGGCATGAGGACCTGCTTAATTTTTTAAGAAATTAACCACAACGGAAACCCTTACATATAAAAGCATTGCAGTTGCCCCAAATGAAGCTCCACTTCTGCACAGGACAAATCATCTTGATCTCCTCGGCTTGACAAAGGCAAAGCAAGTGGGTTTTCTTGTCAAAGCCACATTGAAAGATGATCTGAAATGTTTTGTCGAGGTGTCTGGATCATTGATCTACTGGAGCGCAATGTGTAGGGGCTGTGATGAGTGGGTTCTTTCTTGACCATACCTGGTGAGTGAAGATGTCATGGTTCTCTCTTTAAATGAGTATGAGTGTGTAAATGTGCAAATTCCCATGAAGCTCTGGCTGTTTGCCCTGCAAAGTCTACGTTAGTAATATGCAATGGTCTTCCCTCCTTTTGCCAGGATGATGGACAGCTTAAAAAAGGCTCCCCAGCCCTTTTCCTACCAATTTTGGTGACACGTTCTTGATGTTGAGGAATATGGGGACATCTGCACCAAACAAAGAAGCACTTACTTCATATATATAAGAGGATGGATCTTTGTTTGATGAAGATGCATGTTATCACACATTTCTGGATAAAGACTCAGAAGTAACAATCATATTTCAAAAATGCAGACAAGGTCACTGGCGACATTTCCTTGTGCGCCATTACGTAGCTGTAGTGTAGAATACGTACTGGCCATATACCCAAAGAGGTAGTACTTAGTAATTAACCAGTAGAAAGTACTCAACTTGGGTAGATATTTTGTCCAAAACTGTGGACTCTTTTTGGATAAAGAGGCAGGTGTGGTTCTGTTGTGACCCAGTCAATGACACAGCTACTGACATACCCACAGACACTTAGATACCCATACTCAGATACTCACACATTCAGGCACTCACACACCCATTGACAAACCATCTCAAACACTGATACACTGACTCACAGACCCACTCAGACACTCATACATCCACTCACAGACCTACTCACAGACCTACTCAGACACTCTCACACCTACTCAGACACTCATGCAAACAATCACAGATTCTGGCAGACACTCTCACACCCGTTCACAAACCCACTAAGGCACTCATGCACCCACTCACAGAACCACACAGACCCTCTCACAGCCACTCACAGACCCATTCAGACAATCATGCATCTACTCACAGACGTACTCAGACACTCATGCACCCACTTACAAACCTATTCATACGCTTCCACATCAACTCACAGACCTACTCAGAAACTCATGCATCCACTCACAGACCCACTCAGACACTCATGCGCTTACTCAAAGACTGACTCACACTCTCATGGAGATACTTGCAATGCCACTCAGACACTATCACACCAACTCACAGACTGACTAGGATACTTACTCACACACTCATGCACCCACTCAGTCACCCACTCAGACACCCACACACACTCACAGACCCACTCAGACACTCATGCACCCAAAGTTTTAGGGACGTTAAAGTTTGGCTCAGATTTGACTTCAAAACCAGTGAAATTCAGCAGGGGTAACTATAACTTTCGACCCCACAATGCACTGCTTATGACCTCAAATATTACATCACTGATGACATGATCAGTGACATCATTGATGACATCACTGATGACATCACTGATGACATCTCAAATGACATCACTGATGACATCATCCAGTGAGTGTAAGTATTTTCTAAGAATTTATGATTGTTAAACATGTATACTAAGCTACTACAAAAGTTAAATCAGTATGCAACTAATGAGTGATATTACTTCTAACATCTATTGTATGAGTGGCTATGTGAGTGGCTGTATTTGTGAGTGAGTGGGTGTGTCAATTGCTGTATGGGTGATTGAGTAGTGAGTGAGTGGCTATGTGAGTGGCTGTATAGGTGGGTGAGTGGGTGTGTGAGTGACTGTGGGTGAGTGGGTGTCTGAATGGCTGCATGAGTAAGTGACTGGATGTGCAGGTGCCTACAAGGATGAGTGATTGACTGTTTGTTTAAGTGAGTTGGTGTGTGAGTAGCTGCATTAGAGAGTGAGTATCTATGTGAATGGCTGTATAGGTGAGAGATTGGAAGGAGGAGTGCTTGCATGGATTTGTGAATAGGTATGTAAGTGAGGTTCAATATGGGTTCCTGCCTGGGCCGGTCAACCATCGCCCAATGTCTCAACCTTAATTTGATACTTAATAACTACACAGTGGCATAATCTGGTACTATTTCTCTAGCCTTCATGGACTTGTCCTCCGTGTTTGATCGTGTGAATAGGACAAAACTGTGGCAGTCCATGAAAGACATTGGGGTAGAGGCTTCTGTCATCCATTTTTTGGCTGACCTTCACCAGGCTACTAAGGCTAACGTTAGATTTTTAAATGGGCTACTTGTAACCCAGAACTTTGATATTAGCAGAAACGCGTCAGGCACTGTGGAAAGCTGCTTTAATCTGCCCACGAACTTGTGCAAGCCTGTACTGATTAAAAAGGATGGTAACCTTTTGCTGTTGGTCTCGTGTGTGTCTCTCTAGGTGAGCAACCTTCATATCGGCAAATATCAGGCTGACGGCTCTTCCGCCGAGATTGCACCACTCCAGAATCATCAGGAGGCCATGGGGAAAGATCCACTGCCCTCGTATGTGGAGCAACAGCAGTGGATTGAAGGCATGCGGTTGGTGGGGGCTCAGTGGGAGCTTCATCGTTAGCAGCCAGCAAGTGCACTCTTAATCTGAGTAGGGACAAAAGGACACTACAACTCCCAGAATTCAATGCGTAAAAATGTGAAATTAATCAGGAGTTGGGCGTCACCCGAGCACGAACTTCCCACAAGCCATTGAAAAAGGGGAAACTTGAAATGCGTCAGGCACTGTGGAAAGCTGCTTTAATCTGCCCACGAACTTTTGCAAGCCTGTACTGAATATAAAGGATGGTAACCTTTTGCTGTTGGTCTCGTGTGTGTCTCTCTAGGTGAGCAACCTTCATATCGGCAAATATCAGGCAGACGGCTCTTCCGCCGAGATTGCACCACTCCAGAATCATCAGGAGGCCATGGGGAAAGATTCACTGCCCTTGTATGTGGAGCAACAGCAGTGGATTGAAGGCATGCGGTTGGTGGGGGCTCAGTGGGAGCTTCATCGTTAGCAGCCAGCAAGTGCACTCTTAATCTGAGTAGGGACAAAAGGACACTACAACTCCCAGAATTCAATGCGTAAAAATGTGCAATTAATCAGGAGTTGGGCGTCGCCCGAGCACGAACTTCCCACAAGCCTTTGAAAATGGGGAAACTTGAAACGCGTCAGGCACTGTGGAAAGCTGCTTTAATCTGCCCACGAACTTTTGCAAGCCTGTACTGATTATAAAGGATGGTAACCTTTTGCTGTTGGTCTCGTGTGTGTCTCTCTAGGTGAGCAACCTTCATATCGGCAAATATCAGGCGGACGGCTCTTCCGCCGAGATTGCACCACTCCAGAATCATCAGGAGGCCATGGGGAAAGATTCACTGCCCTCGTATGTGGAGCAACAGCAGTGGATTGAAGGCATGCGGTTAGTGGGGGCTCAGTGGGAGCTTCATCGTTAGCAGCCAGCAAGTGCACTCTTAATCTGAGTAGGGACAAAAGGACACTACAACTCCCAGAATTCAATGCGTAAAAATGTGCAATTAATCAAGAGTTGGGCGTCGCCCGAGCACGAACTTCCCACAAGCCTTTGAAAAAGGGGAAACTTGAAACGCGTCAGGCACTGTGGAAAGCTGCTTTAATCTGCCCACAAACTTTTGCAAGCCTGTACTGATTATAAAGGATGGTAACCTTTTGCTGTTGGTCTCGTCTGTGTCTCTCTAGGTGAGCAACCTTCATATCGGCATATATATATATATATATATCTGCAAATACCTCGCAGCAGCGACGCTTCCCCAGCGAAACACGAGGCAAGGACCATCTCTTTTTTCAGCATTCTTTTATTCAGCCATTAGACAGGTTGTCATAACGCGTTTCGGCCGTCCCAGCGGCCTTGGTCACATGGCATTACAGATTGCTTTGACCCTTTTTAAAGTGATATCGTGCAGCCACATGTTCCAATGATGGACATAAACAAAATACTACATGTATGAATACATATATATTTTTTCCACTCTTTTTCTTCCCATTACTAATGGTAGTTGATAACTGTATAAATACATATTGTCAATCCTGCATTTATTCTTTTAGAGATATATTTACAATTCTCTATTCACCTTTGCAGATATGTTTTAAGATTTTAAACATTTGAATAACAGCATGAATGCTTATTCCTCCCACATAAAGAATTGCAGATAAGATTGTTTCAGCCTAGTCCATCAGTTATTAAATAACTATAGTGCATAATTGGTGCTCACCAACGTGTATTAAATCATAATACAAAAAATAATAAATAATGATCTCTATTATTTCATAATAATAAAGAAAACAAGATCCAAAAAGAATAGAATTTATCTAAAAGGACCATGCAACAAAAGATGAATCCATATTAAACATTTTTCCAGCCACTAAATGTTAGAAAAGAAGGTAGTAATACCACTTGGTATTATTTAGCTTATGAATATATTCTCAACTATTGCTACGTTATTGCACATACTATTAGCCACAGAAAGTTTGTGGCATCAACATAAAGTGATGTTGTGTCAATTGGTGCAATAAGAATAAAGTGACATTGTGTCAATTAGTGCAATAAGAATAAAGTGACTGGTGCTGAGGGATTACAAAGGGATGAATTGATATGGGGAGGGGAAAAATTTGGCATTTTTCAACAATAGTTATACTCATTTGATTCAAGACTAGAAGAGATCATACAGTACCAATGAAGCAAATATAGAAAAAACAACACCATAAAACCAGTCCATAAAAAAGGGAATCGGTGACATAACTAAAATCAGCTATCATAAAAAACATTAGGATAAAAAGCTACCCCAATATTTTAGAAGACGGCTAAAATCAATCAACTCATATATATACACATCACACTAATTTATAAATATTACACAATATATCAAAGTATAAATACATAATGTGCAAAAAGTGCAATGCATAATACAACTCCTCTTATACTATGGTTAAGGTGCTGTTTAACATATGGCTACAGTCTAGCATTTATTCAGGCAGGTCATAAATATGTGTGGAGGTCCTCCGTGGTGTTAAGACCCCCTGGCCACTTGGAATTAAACTCAAGAATATATTTGGTTTCCAGCCTGCGCATACATGCCTCTCTGTCGCCTCCTCTTTTTGTTAACGGAATAGATTCTATGGCAAAGTATTTAAGACACTGAGGCCTACTGTTGTGACATGCCTCAAAGTGTCTAGCCACCGGGTAACTTTGAATCTTTGTTAACAATGGCGCGGAGGTGCTGTAAGATGCGCTTGTGGATTTGTAGTTTACTGCTACCAATATATCTGAGTTTGCAATCACATTCCAATATGTACACACAATATTCTGTTCTGCAGGTTAGATGCTGTTTTATCTCCCTGGTAATACTCGGAATTACTGTGGTTTATTTTTTAGTATTGACACCATGTTGGCAGGCCTTGCATGCCAGGCATTTGTAGAAGCCCCTACTAGTAGGCCGCCACAGTTCTTTTCCTATATGTTCCTCACTATTTTTTGAGAGGATGGAGCCCATACTTAAGCCTTTGCGATAAGTTATTAAAGGGTTTGGGGGCATCACATCTCCAATTGTGGGATCATCTTTGACAAAGTGCCAATTTCTTCTGACTATACTCCTGATTTCTTTTTCTTGCTTGGAGTATGTCAATACTAGTCTGACTTCATTGGCATTGTTACATTGTGCTGTCTTTGGTTTCTCATTGTAGGTTAACAAATCACCTCTATTTTTAAGCCTAGATTTCCTCATAGCAGTATTCATTATCTTGGCACTGTAACCCCTATCCACAAATCTCAAAAAGCTTTTGTGTTGCTTAGCAATCATATCATCATTATTGCTGCAAATACGGCGGATGCGTAGCATCTCACCGTAAGGTATTGATTTGATTAGATGTTGGGGATGGGCACTCGTTGCATGTAAAAGAGTGTTACCTGCCGTCGGGTTCCTAAAAAGGGTACTGGTAAGAATATTATTAGATATGAAAACCTGTACATCTAAAAATGTCACCGATTCCCTGCTTACATTAGAGGTAAAATGCTAATTAAGATCATTTTCATTGATTTCATGTATGAAATTTAAAACACTCTCCTCAGAACCATGCCATACAATAAATAAATCATCAATAAAACAAAGCCAACAAGTTATATTGGTGGTGCAGTATTTCTCAAATTTACGCTTAAGGACCAGTTCCTCCCACCACCCCATAAACAGGCACGCGTAACTGGGGGAGAAACTGGCCCCCATCGCTACACCCTGAACTTGTTGGTACATTTGTCTGTTAAAAATGAAGAAGTTATTATTGAGGCAGAATGTTAGCATTTCCAGAAGCATTTTGGTATGGTGGGCCAATTCTATTGGCCTGCGGCTCAGATAGTACTCACACGCACGCAGGCCATCCCTATGCTTTATACAAGTATATAAAGAGCTAACATCCAGTGTTACCAACAGCAGATCTGGGGTCCACATCACCTCCTCTAATTTTCGCAGAAAGTCACTAGAATCTTGTACATACGAATTTAAGGATTTCATGTGTGGCTGCAAAAAATAGTCAATATACCGTGAGAGGTTTTCCAATGGCCCACCACAAGCTGCAATTATTGGTCTGCCAGGTGGCTTGGTAATACTTTTGTGGACCTTTGGTATAAAGTATATGTATGGAGTGAGTGGATGATCTTTCTTTACATATTTGAACTCATCTCCACTTAGCATACCAAGGCCCTTCCATGCCACCAGGTTCTTACACAGGGTCTCTAGCATAGCCCTATATTTCTGAGGGTTGCTCTTGGTATAACATTGTATATCATCCAATTGTCTATGTGCCTCCTCAAGATAAGCCGTAGTGGGCCACAAAACAATGTTTCCGCCTTTGTCCGAATTACGAACTATAACTTCAGCATTTTTAAATTTAGTTGATAATAGATTTAATTTTCTCTCCTGGTTCGTGTATTGTCCTTTATTAATTTTGGTGTTTAAGGCCATCTTTTTAACTTGTTGCACAATTGCGTCACTAAAGGAATCAAGTCCATCACGTGCCGCCAGTGGTATGTATTTAGATTTTGGCTTAAATGGGGTTTTTGGTTTCATCTGTCCACTGGAGGCCACTATCTCCTGTGTCCCCATATTTTCATCAATCTCCAGCTGGCACATATCATGGTATAGATTTAATTCACTGACTGCCAGTTCAGAGGTGCTTGCCATTTATTCAGTTGGAGCATTTCCTGTGCTGGCTGTTTTATGCAGGAATTGTTTTTTAAGTTTTAGTTTCCTTATATATCTGTAAATATCAGCCCTCGTTGTGGTGTAAGAGAAATTAGGGGGCATATTATCAAAGGGGTTTATCTCCGCTTTTTTGGCTTTAAAAGCCAAGAAAGTGGAGATAAAATTATCTCCCTATTACCTAGCTGTCGCTAACACCAGTTAGTGAAAGTGAAAACAATTTCCTTGTTGTGCCTTGCTACACCAATCGGAGGATGGTGCAGAATTCGCACACATGTCCAGATTCATGATTTTTTATAAAACTGGAGATGTGTCTTGTTCTAGGAGTGTTCTGTGCAAACACGCACAGCAACGCCTATAGAACACCTTTTCAACGCAAAGTGGTGTGCATGATGAGATTGTATTTACATGGAAAACAAGAGGTATACAGAGTGCCTTTTCCTCTCCTTGTAAATATGAAAGAGAGTTAATGGCTAAGCCAATTCTTATTATGGGAGTAAATATCTATACTGCCAGCAGAGAACAAGATACATTTATAAGTACTTACGTTTTAGGAAACTTATAGGACATTTTTATATATTACTGAAGGGAAGAGATGGGCCCTAATGTGACATGTGCAAAAATACTCAGTGATGTGCTTTAAGTTAAAGAGTTTTATTTTATTTTTTTCTAAAATTACCAGGCCCTTCAAGTCCACCATATCTCTCAATTGTATACTATACCATGTGTCTTGCAAACAGGTGCTCTGAAGTGTGTCCTATTTGACTCCTGTCCACAATAGAATTCTCTGGCAGAAATCTACTCCATCCATCTTGCCTTTTTTCAACTGTGTGCAAACACACGCCATTGTGCATTTTAAGACTTACTTAAACTTACCTCAGCAGTAATACATCTAAAAAATGTTACACATTTTATTCAGTTGTTTTTTATAATGTAAATTGTGGTAAACTGCTTATTTTAGAATTTGGATCTGTGAAAGAAAAGAAAAAATAGTTATAATATGTAATAATATATTTTTAACAACACAGCATAAGTTCAACATTTTACAAAGTAAATTCTTTGCCGTTTTTGCTGTTCTCAGAATATATTGAAATTCACTAGAAACAGTGATTTCAATCATACTCATCACATACCAGGGGGCAAAAAACCCCAATAAATATGATTGTTTAAAAAAACAACAACAATTCAGCCTCAAAAATATACCGTATAATACAAATCACACATATATAAAATCTTACTGTTAAGAAAATGCTATGACTTAAATTTATAACACTGTAAATGTTGTCGCTTAAAAGTATACAGCAAGACAATGTGCAAGAAAAAGACTATAATTCAAACATATACCTTTCTATAAGGCCAAATAGTATTTTTGCACCACCTTTTTATGTAAATTGTCCAATAATAATCCTACTAAATCATAATAATAAATTAATCGGAGACTGAATTATCTTCCTAAAACTTTGGTTTTAAAAATATTAGGTAGGATTTTGGTAATTTGCTAGGCAAATGTTGTTTGAAAACCAACTGAGCATCATTACAAAGTATCCAGCCTTTTCCGCATTTTAGATAGGCAGTGTAATGTCCAGATGCTGTGGATAGACCATCATGGAAAATT